>NW_027480426.1:625000-1250000 GCF_051401765.1 Calliopsis andreniformis | reverse complement strand
CTACTTTCCGAGCAACCTAGGCTTCACCCTAGGGCGTTGCTCCAACAGATTGAATATTTAGGGCCTTAGACGTCAACGCCCGAACCATAAAATGCAAAAAAAATACAACAGTGCTTCCATCATATATCAGGAATAATTGCAACCAGTTTGAAAGTGATGGCCAATTCTACGTTGCGGGAAACCTAGGCATCACTCTATTGCGTTGCTCCACCAGATCGAATAGTTAGTGCCTTAGAAGTCAACGCCAGAAGCATAAAATACAATATAAATACAACAGTTTTTCCATCGTATAGAAAGAATAATTGCAACCAGTATGAAACTTATGGTCATTTCTACTTTCCGAGCAACCTAGGCTGCACCCTAGGGCGTTGCTCCAACAGGTTGAATAGTTAGGGCCTTAGAAGTCAACGCCCGAACCATAAAATGCAAAAAAAATACAGCAGTGTTTCCATCATATAACAGGTATAATTGCAACCAGTTTGCAATTGATGGCCAATTCTACGCTCCGTGCAACCTAGGAATCACTCTATTGCGTTGCTCCACCAGATCGAATAGTTAGTGCCTTAGAAGTCAACGCCAGAAGCATAAAATACAATATAAACACAACAGTCTTTCCATCGTATAAAACGAATAATTGCAACCAGTATGAAACTTATGGTCATTTCTACTTTCCGAGCTACCTAGGCTTCACCCTAGGGCGTTGCTCCAACGGATTGAATAGTTAGGGCCTTAGAAGTCAACGGCCGAACCATAAAATGCAAAAAAAATACAACAGTGTTTCCATCATATAACAGGAATAATTGTAACCAGTTTGAAAGTGATTGCCAGTTCTACGTTCCGGGCAACCTAGGTTTCACTCCAGGGCGTTGCTCCATCAAACCGAATAGTTACGGCCTAAGAAGTCAACGCCAGAAGCATAAAAAACGATATAAATACAACAGCTTTTCCATCGTATAAAACGAATAATTGCAACCAGTGTGAAGGTAATGGTCATTTCTACGTTACGACCACCCTAGGCGTCACTCTAGGGCGTTGCTCCACCACATCTAATAGCTACGGCCTTAGAAGTCAACGCCTGAGGCATAAAATACAATATAAATACAATAGCGTTTCCATCGTATAAAACGAATAATTGCAAGCAGTGTGAAAGTTATGGTCATTTCTACATTCCGAGCCACCTAGGCTTCACTCTAGGGCGTTGCTCCACCAGATCGAATAGTTAGGTCCTTAGAAGTAAACGCCAGAAGCATAAAATACGATATAAATACAACAGCTTTTCCATCGTATAAAAGGATTAATTGCAACCAGTTTGAAAGTCATGGTCATTTCTCCTTTCCGGGCAACCTCGGTTTCACTCTAGGGCGTTGCTCCACTAGATCGAACAGCTAGGGCCTTAGACGTCAACGCCAGAAGCATAAAATACAATATAAATACAACAGTCTTTCCATCGTATAAAACGAATAATTGCAACCAGTATGAGACTTATGGTCATTTCTACTTTCCGAGCAACCTAGGCTTCACCCTAGGGCGTTGCCCAACAGATTGAATAGTTAGGGTCTTTGAAGTCAACGCCCGAACCATAAAATGCAAAAAAAATACAACAGTGTTTCCATCATATACCAGGAATAATTGCAACCAGTTTGAAAGTGATGGCCAATTCTACGTTCCGGGCAGCCTAGGTTTCACTCCAAGGCGTTGTTCCACCAGACCGAATAGTTACGGCCTAAGAAGTCGACGCCAGAAGCATAAAATACGATGTGAATACAACAGCTTTTCCATCGTATAAAACGAATAAATGCAACCAGTATGAAACTTATGGTCATTTCTACTTTCCGAGCATGCTAGGCTTCAGTCTAGGGCGTTGCTCCACCAGATCGAATAGTTAGTGCCTTAGAAGTCAACGCCAGAAGCATAAAATACAATATAAATACAACAGTTTTTCCATCGTATAAAACGTATAATTGCAACCAGTATGAAACTTATGGTCATTTCTACTTTCCGAGCAACCTAGGCTTCACCCTAGGGCGTTGCTCCACTAGATCGAACAGCTAGGGCCTTAGACGTCAACGCCAGAAGCATAAAATACAATATAAATACAACAGTCTTTCCATCGTATAAAACGAATAATTGCAACCAGTATGAGACTTATGGTCATTTCTACTTTCCGAGCAACCTAGGCTTCACCCTAGGGCGTTGCCCAACAGATTGAATAGTTAGGGTCTTTGAAGTCAACGCCCGAACCATAAAATGCAAAAAAAATACAACAGTGTTTCCATCATATACCAGGAATAATTGCAACCAGTTTGAAAGTGATGGCCAATTCTACGTTCCGGGCAGCCTAGGTTTCACTCCAGGGCGTTGTTCCACCAGACCGAATAGTTACGGCCTAAGAAGTCGACGCCAGAAGCATAAAATACGATGTAAATACAACAGCTTTTCCATCGTATAAAACGAATAAATGCAACCAGTATGAAACTTATGGTCATTTCTACTTTCCGAGCATGCTAGGCTTCAGTCTAGGGCGTTGCTCCACCAGATCGAATAGTTAGTGCCTTAGAAGTCAACGCCAGAAGCATAAAATACAATATAAATACAACAGTTTTTCCATCGTATAAAACGTATAATTGCAACCAGTATGAAACTTATGGTCATTTCTACTTTCCGAGCAACCTAGGCTTCACCCTAGGGCGTTGCTCCAACAGATTGAATAGTTAGGGCCTTAGAAGTCAACGCCCGAAGCATAGAATGCAATAAAAATACAACAGTGTTTCCATCATATAACAGGAATAATTGCAACCAGTTTGAAAGTGATGGCCAATTCTACGTTCCGGGCAGCCTAGGCTTCACTCTAGGGCGTTGCTCCACCAGATCGAATAGATAGTGCCTTAGAAGTCAACGCCAGAAGCATAAAATACAATATAAATACAATAGTGTTTCCATCATATAACAGGAATAATTGCAACCAGTTTGAAAGTGATGGCCAATTCTACATTCCGGGCAACCTAGGCTTCACTCTAGGGCGTTGCTCCACCAGATCGAATAGTTAGGTCCTTAGAAGTAAACGCCAGAAGCATAAAATACGATATAAATACAACAGCTTTTCCATCGTATAAAAGGATTAATTGCAACCAGTTTGAAAGTGATGGTCATTTCTCCTTTCCGGGCAACCTAGGCTTCACTTTAGGGCGTTGCTCCACCAGATCGAATAGCAAGTGCCTTAGAAGTCAACGACAGAAGCATAAAATACAATATAAATACAACAGCTTTTCCATCGTATAAAACGAATAATTGCAACCAGTATGAAACTTATGGTCCTTTCTACTTTCCGAGCAACCTAGGCTTCACCCTAGGGCGTTGCTCCAACAGATTGAATAGTTAGGGCCTTAGAAGTCAACGCCCGAACCATAAAATTCAGAAAAAGTACAACAGTGTTTCCATCATATAACAGGAATAATTGCAACCAGTTTGAAAGTGATGGCCAATTCTACGTTCCGGGCAACCTAGGTTTCACTCCAGCGCGTTGCTCTACCAGACCGAATAGTTACGGCCTAAGAAGTCAACGCCAGAAGCATAAAATACGATATAAATACAACAGCTTTTCCATCGTATAAAACGAATAATTGCAACCAGTATGAAGCTTATGGTCATTTCTACTTTCCGAGCAAGCTAGGCTTCACCCTAGGGCGTTGCTCCAACAGATTGAATAGTTAGGGCCTTAGAAGCCAACGCCCGAAACATAAAATGCAATAAAAATACAACAGTGTATCCATCATATAACAGGAATAATTGCAACCAGTTGGAATGTGATGGCCAATTCTACGTTCCGGGCAACCTAGGCTTCACTCTAGGGCGTTGCTCCACCAGATCGAATAGTTAGTGCCTTAGAAGTCAACGCCAGAAACAAAAAATACAATATAAATACAACAGATATTCCATCGTATAAAACGAATAATTGCAACCAGTATGAAACTTATGGTCATCTCTACTTTCCGAGCAACCTAGGATTCACCCTAGGGCGTTGCTCCAACGGATAGAATAGTTAGGGCCTTAGAAGTCAACGCCCGAACCATAAAATGCAAAAAAAATACAGCAGTGTTTCCATCATATAACAGGTATAATTGCAACCAGTTTGCAATTGATGGCCAATTCTACGTTCCGTGCAACCTAGGAATCACTCTATTGCGTTGCTCCACCAGATCGAATAGTTAGTGCCTTAGAAGTCAACGCCAGAAGCATAAAATACGATATAAATACAACAGTCTTTCCATCGTATAAAACGAATAATTGCAACCAGTATGAAACTTATGGTCATTTCTACTTTCCGAGCAACCTAGGTTTCACCCTAGAGCCTTGCCCAACAGATTGAATAGTTATGGTCTTAGAAGTCAACGCCCGAACCATAAAATGCAAAAAAAAATACAACAGTGTTTCCATCATATACCAGGAATAATTGCAACCAGATTGAAAGTGATGGCCAATTCTACGTTCCGGGCAGCCTAGGTTTCACTCCTGGGCGTTGCCCCACCAGATCGAATAGTTAGTGCCTTAGAAGTCAACGCCAGAGGGATAAAATACAATATAAATACAACAGCTTTTCCATCGTATAAAACCAATAATTGCAACCAGTATGAAACTTATGGTCATTTCTACTTTCCGAGCAACCTAGGCTTCACCCTAGGGCGTTGCTCCAACAGATTGAATATTTAGGGCCTTAGAAGTCAACGCCCGAACCATAAAATGCAAAAAAAATACAACAGTGCTTCCATCATATATCAGGAATAATTGCAACCAGTTTGAAAGTGATGGCCAATTCTACGTTCGGGGAAACCTAGGCATCACTCTATTGCGTTGCTCCACCAGATCGAATAGTTAGTGCCTTAGAAGTCAACGCCAGAAGCATAAAATACAATATAAATACAACAGTTTTTCCATCGTATAGAAAGAATAATTGCAACCAGTATGAAACTTATGGTCATTTCTACTTTCCGAGCAACCTAGGCTGCACCCTAGGGCGTTGCTCCAACAGGTTGAATAGTTAGGGCCTTAGAAGTCAACGCCCGAACCATAAAATGCAAAAAAAATACAGCAGTGTTTCCATCATATAACAGGTATAATTGCAACCAGTTTGCAATTGATGGCCAATTCTACGCTCCGTGCAACCTAGGAATCACTCTATTCCGTTGCTCCACCAGATCGAATAGTTAGTGCCTTAGAAGTCAACGCCAGAAGCATAAAATACAATATAAATACAACAGTCTTTCCATCGTATAAAACGAATAATTGCAACCAGTATGAAACTTATGGTCATTTCTACTTTCCGAGCTACCTAGGCTTCACCCTAGGGCGTTGCTCCAACGGATTGAATAGTTAGGGCCTTAGAAGTCAACGGCCGAACCATAAAATGCAAAAAAAATACAACAGTGTTTCCATCATATAACAGGAATAATTGTAACCAGTTTGAAAGTGATTGCCAGTTCTACGTTCCGGGCAACCTAGGTTTCACTCCAGGGCGTTGCTCCATCAAACCGAATAGTTACGGCCTAAGAAGTCAACGCCAGAAGCATAAAAAACGATATAAATACAACAGCTTTTCCATCGTATAAAACGAATAATTGCAACCAGTGTGAAGGTAATGGTCATTTCTACGTTACGACCACCCTAGGCGTCACTCTAGGGCGTTGCTCCACCACATCTAATAGCTACGGCCTTAGAAGTCAACGCCAGAGTCATAAAATACGATATAAATACAACAGCTTTTCCATCGTATAAAAGGATTAATTGCAACCAATTTGAAAGTGATGGTCTTTTCTCCTTTCCGGGCAACCTGGGCTTCACTCTAGGGCGTTGCTCCACTAGATCGAACAGCTAGGGCCTTAGAAGTAAACGCCAGAAGCATAAAATACGATATAAATACAACAGCTTTTCCATCATATAAAAGGATTAATTAGAACCAGTTTGAAAGTGATGGTTATTTCTCCTTTCCGGGCAACCTCGGCTTCACGCTAGGGCGTTGCTCCACTATATCGAACAGCTAGGGCCTTAGAAGTCAACGCCAGAAGCATAAAATACAATATAAATACAACAGCTCTTCCGTCGTATAAAACGAATAATTGCAACCAGTATGAAACTTATGGTCCTTTCTACTTTCCGAGCAACCCAGGCTTCACCCTAGGGCGTTGCTCCAACGAATAGAATAGTTAGGGCCTTAGAAGTCAACGGCCGAACCATAAAATGCAAAAAAAATACAACAGTGTTTCCATCATTTAACAGGAATAATTGCAACCAGTTTGAAAGTGATGGCCAATTCTACGATCCGGGCAACCTAGGTTTCACTCCAGGGCGTTGCTCCACCAGACCGAATAGTTACGGCCTAAGAAGTCAACGCCAGAAGCATAAAAAACGATATAAATACAACAGCTTTTCCATCGTATAAAACGAATAATTGCAACCAGTGTGAAGGTAATGGTCATTTCTACGTTCCGAGCATCCTAGGCGTCACTCTAGGGCGTTGCTCCACCACATCTAATAGCTACGGCCTTAGAAGTCAACGCCTGAGGCATAAAATACAATATAAATACAACAGCGTTTCCATCGTATAAAACGAATAATTGCAAGCAGTGTGAAAGTTATGGTCATTTCTAGATTCCGAGCCACCTAGGCTTCACTCTAGGGCGTTGCTCCACCAGATCGAATAGTTAGGTCCTTAGAAGTAAACGCCAGAAGCATAAAATACGATATAAATACAACAGCTTTTCCATCGTATAAAAGGATTAATTGCAACCAGTTTGAAAGTCATGGTCATTTCTCCTTTCCGGGCAACCTCGGTTTCACTCTAGGGCGTTGCTCCACTAGATCGAATAGTTAGTACCTTAGAAGTCAACGCCAGATGTATAAAATACAATATAAATACAACAGTTTTTCCATCGCATAAAACGAATAATTGCCTCCAGTATGAAAGTTAACGTCATTTCTACTTTCCGGGCAGCCTAGGCTTCACCCTAGGGCGTTGCTCCAACAGATTGAGTAGTTAGGGCCTTAGAAGTCAACGCCCGAAGCATAAAATGCAATAAAGGTACAACAGTGTTTCCATCGTATAACAGGAATAATTGCAACCAGTTTGAAAGTGATGGCCAATTCTACGTTCCGGGCAACCTTGGCTTCACTCTAGGGCGTTGCCCCACCAGATCGAATAGTTAGTGCCTTAGAAGTCAACGCCAGAAGCATAAAATACAATATAAATACAACAGTTTTTCAATCGTATAAAACGAATAATTGCAACTAGTATGAAACTTATGGTCATTTCTACTTTCCGAGCAACCTAGGCTTCACGCTAGGGCGTTGCTCCAACGGATAGAATAGTTAGGGCCTTAGAAGTTAACGCCCGAACCATAAAATGCAAAAAAAATACAGCAGTGTTTGCATCATATAACAGGTATAATTGCAACCAGTTTGCAATTGATGGCCAATTCTACGTTCCGGGCAACCTAGGCATCACTCTATTGCGTTGCTCCACCAGATCGAATAGTTAGTGCCTTAGAAATCAACGCCAGAAGCATAACTTACAATATAAATACAACAGTTTTTCCATCGTATAAAACGAACAATTGCAACCAGTATGAAACTTATGGTCATTTCTACTTTCCGAGCAACCTAGGCTACACCCTAGGGCGTTGCTCCAACAGGTTGAATAGTTAGGGCCTTAGAAGACAACGCCCGAACCATAAGATGCAAAAAAAATACAACAGTGTTTCCATCATATAACAGTAATAATTGCAACGAGTTTGAAAGTGATGGCCAATTATACGTTCCGGGCAACCCAGGTTTCGCTCCAGGGCGTTGCTCCACCAGACCGAATAGTTACGGCCTAAGAAGTCAACGCCAGAAGCATAAAATACAATATAAATACAACAGTCTTTACATCGTATAAAACGAATAATTGCAACCAGTATGAAACTTATGGTCATTTCTACTTTCCGAGCAACCTAGGCTTCACCCTAGGGCGTTGCCCAACAGATTGAATAGTTAGGGTCTTTGAAGTCAACGCCCGAACCATAAAAAAAAAAAAATACAACAGTGCTTCCATCATATATCAGGAATAATTGCAACCAGTTTGAAAGTGATGGCCAATTCTAAGTTCCGGGCAACCTAGGTTTCACTCCAGGGCGTTGCTCCACCAGACCGAATTGTTACGGCCTAAGAAGTCAACGCCAGAAGCATAAAATACGATGTAAATACAACAGCTTTTCCATCGTATAAAACGAATAATTGCAACCAGTGTGAAAGTAATGGTCATTTCTACGTTCCGAGCACCCTAGGCGTCACTCTAGGGCGTTGCTCCACCACATCTAATAGCTACGGCCTTAGAAGTCAACGGCAGAGTCATAAAATACGATATAAATACAACAGCTTTTCCATCGTATAAAAGGATTAATTGCAACCAATTTGAAAGTGATGGTCTTTTCTCCTTTCCGGGCAACCTGGGCTTCACTCTAGGGCGTTGCTCCACTAGATCGAACAGCAAGGGCCTTAGAAGTAAACGCCAGAAGCATAAAATACGATATAAATACAACAGCTTTTCCATCATATAAAAGGATTAATTGCAACCAGTTTGAAAGTGATGGTTATATCTCCTTTCCGGGCAACCTCGGCTTCACGCTAGGGCGTTGCTCCACTATATCGAACAGCTAGGGCCTTAGAAGTCAACGCCAGAAGCATAAAATACAATATAAATACAACAGCTCTTCCGTCGTATAAAACGAATAATTGCAACCAGTATGAAACTTATGGTCCTTTCTACTTTCCGAGCAACCCAGGCTTCACCCTAGGGCGTTGCTCCAACGAATAGAATAGTAAGCGCCTTAGAAGTCAACGGCCGAACCATAAAATGCAAAAAAAATACAACAGTGTTTCCATCATTTAACAGGAATAATTGCAACCAGTTTGAAAGTGATGGCCAATTCTACGTTCCGGGCAACCTAGGTTTCACTCCAGGGCGTTGCACCACCAGACCGAATAGTTACGGCCTAAGAAGTCAACGCCAGAAGCATAAAAAACGATATAAATACAACAGCTTTTCCATCGTATAAAACGAATAATTGCAACCAGTGTGAAGGTAATGGTCATTTCTACGTTCCGAGCATCCTAGGCGTCACTCTAGGGCGTTGCTCCACCACATCTAATAGCTACGGCCTTAGAAGTCAACGCCTGAGGCATAAAATACAATATAAATACAACAGCGTTTCCATCGTATAAAACGAATAATTGCAAGCAGTGTGAAAGTTATGGTCATTTCTAGATTCCGAGCCACCTAGGCTTCACTCTAGGGCGTTGCTCCACCAGATCGAATAGTTAGGTCCTTAGAAGTAAACGCCAGAAGCATAAAATACGATATAAATACAACAGCTTTTCCATCGTATAAAAGGATTAATTGCAACCAGTTTGAAAGTCATGGTCATTTCTCCTTTCCGGGCAACCTCGGTTTCACTCTAGGGCGTTGCTCCACTAGATCGAATAGTTAGTACCTTAGAAGTCAACGCCAGATGTATAAAATACAATATAAATACAACAGTTTTTCCATCGCATAAAACGAATAATTGCCTCCAGTATGAAAGTTAACGTCATTTCTACTTTCCGGGCAGCCTAGGCTTCACCCTAGGGCGTTGCTCCAACAGATTGAGTAGTTAGGGCCTTAGAAGTCAACGCCCGAAGCATAAAATGCAATAAAGGTACAACAGTGTTTCCATCGTATAACAGGAATAATTGCAACCAGTTTGAAAGTGATGGCCAATTCTACGTTCCGGGCAACCTTGGCTTCACTCTAGGGCGTTGCCCCACCAGATCGAATAGTTAGTGCCTTAGAAGTCAACGCCAGAAGCATAAAATACAATATAAATACAACAGTTTTTCAATCGTATAAAACGAATAATTGCAACTAGTATGAAACTTATGGTCATTTCTACTTTCCGAGCAACCTAGGCTTCACGCTAGGGCGTTGGTCCAACGGATAGAATAGTTAGGGCCTTAGAAGTTAACGCCCGAACCATAAAATGCAAAAAAAATACAGCAGTGTTTGCATCATATAACAGGTATAATTGCAACCAGTTTGCAATTGATGGCCAATTCTACGTTCCGGGCAACCTAGGCATCACTCTATTGCGTTGCTCCACCAGATCGAATAGTTAGTGCCTTAGAAATCAACGCCAGAAGCATAACTTACAATATAAATACAACAGTTTTTCCATCGTATAAAACGAACAATTGCAACCAGTATGAAACTTATGGTCATTTCTACTTTCCGAGCAACCTAGGCTACACCCTAGGGCGTTGCTCCAACAGGTTGAATAGTTAGGGCCTTAGAAGACAACGCCCGAACCATAAGATGCAAAAAAAATACAACAGTGTTTCCATCATATAACAGTAATAATTGCAACCAGTTTGAAAGTGATGGCCAATTATACGTTCCGGGCAACCCAGGTTTCGCTCCAGGGCGTTGCTCCACCAGACCGAATAGTTACGGCCTAAGAAGTCAACGCCAGAAGCATAAAAAACGGTATAAATACAACAGCTTTTCCATCGTATAAAACGAATAATTGCAACCAGTATGAAACTTATGGTCATTTCTACTTTCCGAGCAACCTAGGCTTCAGCCTAGGGCGTTGCCCAACAGATTGAATAGCTAGGGTCTTTGAAGTCAACGCCCGAACCATAAAATGCAAAAAAAATACAACAGTGTTTCCATCATATAACAGGAATAATTGTAACCAGTTTGAAAGTGATGGCCAATTCTACGTTCCGGGCAACCTAGGTTTCACTCCAGGGCGTTGCTCCACCAAACCGAATAGTTACGGCCTAAGAAGTCAACGCCAGAAGCATAAAAAACGATATAAATACAACAGCTTTTCCATCGTATAAAACGAGTAATGCAACCAGTGTGGAGGTAATGGTCATTTCTACGTTCCGAGCACCCTAGGCGTCACTCTAGGGCGTTGCTCCACCACATCTAATAGCTACGGCCTTAGAAGTCAACGCCAGAGTCATAAAATACGATATAAATACAACAGCTTTTCCATCGTATAAAAGGATTAATTGCAACCAATTTGAAAGTGATGGTCTTTTCTCCTTTCCGGGCAACCTCGGCTTCACTCTAGGGCGTTGCTCCACTAGACCGAACAGCTAGGGCCTTAGAAGTAAACGCCAGAAGCATAAAATACGATATAAATACAACAGCTTTTCCATCATATAAAAGGATTAATTGCAACCAGTTTGAAAGTGATGGTTATTTCTCCTTTCCGGGCAACCTCGGCTTCACGCTAGGGCGTTGCTCCACTATATCGAACAGCTAGGGCCTTCGAAGTCAACGCCAGAAGCATAAAATACAATATAAATACAACAGCTCTTCCGTCGTATAAAACGAATAATTGCAACCAGTATGAAACTTATGGTCCTTTCTACTTTCCGAGCAACCCAGGCTTCACCCTAGGGCGTTGCTCCAACGAATAGAATAGTTAGGGCCTTAGAAGTCAACGCCCGAACCATAAAATGCAAAAAAAATACAGCAGTGTTTCCATCATATAACAGGTATAATTGCAACCAGTTTGCAATTGATGGCCAATTCTACGTTCCGGGCAACCTAGGCATCACTCTATTGCGTTGCTCCACCAGATCGAATAGTTAGTGCCTTAGAAGTCAGCGCCAGAAGCATAAAAAACGATATAAATACAACAGCTTTTCCATCGTATAAAACGAATAATTGCAACCAGTGTGAAGGTAATGGTCATTTCTACGTTCCGAGCATCCTAGGCGTCACTCTAGGGCGTTGCTCCACCACATCTAATAGCTACGGCCTTAGAAGTCAACGGCAGAGTCATAAAATACGATATAAATACAACAGCTTTTCCATCGTATAAAAGGATTAATTGCAACCAATTTGAAAGTGATGGTCTTTTCTCCTTTCCGGGCAACCTGGGCTTCACTCTAGGGCGTTGCTCCACTAGATCGAACAGCAAGGGCCTTAGAAGTAAACGCCAGAAGCATAAAATACGATATAAATACAACAGCTTTTCCATCATATAAAAGGATTAATTGCAACCAGTTTGAAAGTGATGGTTATATCTCCTTTCCGGGCAACCTCGGCTTCACGCTAGGGCGTTGCTCCACTATATCGAACAGCTAGGGCCTTAGAAGTCAACGCCAGAAGCATAAAATACAATATAAATACAACAGCTCTTCCGTCGTATAAAACGAATAATTGCAACCAGTATGAAACTTATGGTCCTTTCTACTTTCCGAGCAACCCAGGCTTCACCCTAGGGCGTTGCTCCAACGAATAGAATAGTAAGCGCCTTAGAAGTCAACGGCCGAACCATAAAATGCAAAAAAAATACAACAGTGTTTCCATCATTTAACAGGAATAATTGCAACCAGTTTGAAAGTGATGGCCAATTCTACGTTCCGGGCAACCTAGGTTTCACTCCAGGGCGTTGCACCACCAGACCGAATAGTTACGGCCTAAGAAGTCAACGCCAGAAGCATAAAAAACGATATAAATACAACAGCTTTTCCATCGTATAAAACGAATAATTGCAACCAGTGTGAAGGTAATGGTCATTTCTACGTTCCGAGCATCCTAGGCGTCACTCTAGGGCGTTGCTCCACCACATCTAATAGCTACGGCCTTAGAAGTCAACGCCTGAGGCATAAAATACAATATAAATACAACAGCGTTTCCATCGTATAAAACGAATAATTGCAAGCAGTGTGAAAGTTATGGTCATTTCTAGATTCCGAGCCACCTAGGCTTCACTCTAGGGCGTTGCTCCACCAGATCGAATAGTTAGGTCCTTAGAAGTAAACGCCAGAAGCATAAAATACGATATAAATACAACAGCTTTTCCATCGTATAAAAGGATTAATTGCAACCAGTTTGAAAGTCATGGTCATTTCTCCTTTCCGGGCAACCTCGGTTTCACTCTAGGGCGTTGCTCCACTAGATCGAATAGTTAGTACCTTAGAAGTCAACGCCAGATGTATAAAATACAATATAAATACAACAGTTTTTCCATCGCATAAAACGAATAATTGCCTCCAGTATGAAAGTTAACGTCATTTCTACTTTCCGGGCAGCCTAGGCTTCACCCTAGGGCGTTGCTCCAACAGATTGAGTAGTTAGGGCCTTAGAAGTCAACGCCCGAAGCATAAAATGCAATAAAGGTACAACAGTGTTTCCATCGTATAACAGGAATAATTGCAACCAGTTTGAAAGTGATGGCCAATTCTACGTTCCGGGCAACCTTGGCTTCACTCTAGGGCGTTGCCCCACCAGATCGAATAGTTAGTGCCTTAGAAGTCAACGCCAGAAGCATAAAATACAATATAAATACAACAGTTTTTCAATCGTATAAAACGAATAATTGCAACTAGTATGAAACTTATGGTCATTTCTACTTTCCGAGCAACCTAGGCTTCACGCTAGGGCGTTGGTCCAACGGATAGAATAGTTAGGGCCTTAGAAGTTAACGCCCGAACCATAAAATGCAAAAAAAATACAGCAGTGTTTGCATCATATAACAGGTATAATTGCAACCAGTTTGCAATTGATGGCCAATTCTACGTTCCGGGCAACCTAGGCATCACTCTATTGCGTTGCTCCACCAGATCGAATAGTTAGTGCCTTAGAAATCAACGCCAGAAGCATAACTTACAATATAAATACAACAGTTTTTCCATCGTATAAAACGAACAATTGCAACCAGTATGAAACTTATGGTCATTTCTACTTTCCGAGCAACCTAGGCTACACCCTAGGGCGTTGCTCCAACAGGTTGAATAGTTAGGGCCTTAGAAGACAACGCCCGAACCATAAGATGCAAAAAAAATACAACAGTGTTTCCATCATATAACAGTAATAATTGCAACCAGTTTGAAAGTGATGGCCAATTATACGTTCCGGGCAACCCAGGTTTCGCTCCAGGGCGTTGCTCCACCAGACCGAATAGTTACGGCCTAAGAAGTCAACGCCAGAAGCATAAAAAACGGTATAAATACAACAGCTTTTCCATCGTATAAAACGAATAATTGCAACCAGTATGAAACTTATGGTCATTTCTACTTTCCGAGCAACCTAGGCTTCAGCCTAGGGCGTTGCCCAACAGATTGAATAGCTAGGGTCTTTGAAGTCAACGCCCGAACCATAAAATGCAAAAAAAATACAACAGTGTTTCCATCATATAACAGGAATAATTGTAACCAGTTTGAAAGTGATGGCCAATTCTACGTTCCGGGCAACCTAGGTTTCACTCCAGGGCGTTGCTCCACCAAACCGAATAGTTACGGCCTAAGAAGTCAACGCCAGAAGCATAAAAAACGATATAAATACAACAGCTTTTCCATCGTATAAAACGAGTAATGCAACCAGTGTGGAGGTAATGGTCATTTCTACGTTCCGAGCACCCTAGGCGTCACTCTAGGGCGTTGCTCCACCACATCTAATAGCTACGGCCTTAGAAGTCAACGCCAGAGTCATAAAATACGATATAAATACAACAGCTTTTCCATCGTATAAAAGGATTAATTGCAACCAATTTGAAAGTGATGGTCTTTTCTCCTTTCCGGGCAACCTCGGCTTCACTCTAGGGCGTTGCTCCACTAGACCGAACAGCTAGGGCCTTAGAAGTAAACGCCAGAAGCATAAAATACGATATAAATACAACAGCTTTTCCATCATATAAAAGGATTAATTGCAACCAGTTTGAAAGTGATGGTTATTTCTCCTTTCCGGGCAACCTCGGCTTCACGCTAGGGCGTTGCTCCACTATATCGAACAGCTAGGGCCTTAGAAGTCAACGCCAGAAGCATAAAATACAATATAAATACAACAGCTCTTCCGTCGTATAAAACGAATAATTGCAACCAGTATGAAACTTATGGTCCTTTCTACTTTCCGAGCAACCCAGGCTTCACCCTAGGGCGTTGCTCCAACGAATAGAATAGTTAGGGCCTTAGAAGTCAACGCCCGAACCATAAAATGCAAAAAAAATACAGCAGTGTTTCCATCATATAACAGGTATAATTGCAACCAGTTTGCAATTGATGGCCAATTCTACGTTCCGGGCAACCTAGGCATCACTCTATTGCGTTGCTCCACCAGATCGAATAGTTAGTGCCTTAGAAGTCAGCGCCAGAAGCATAAAAAACGATATAAATACAACAGCTTTTCCATCGTATAAAACGAATAATTGCAACCAGTGTGAAGGTAATGGTCATTTCTACGTTCCGAGCATCCTAGGCGTCACTCTAGGGCGTTGCTCCACCACATCTAATAGCTACGGCCTTAGAAGTCAACGCCTGAGGCATAAAATACAATATAAATACAACAGCTTTTCCATCGTATAAAACGAATAAATGCAACCAGTATGAAACTTATGGTCATTTCTACTTTCCGAGCAAGCTAGGCTTCACCCTAGGGCGTTGCTCCAACGGATAGAATAGTTAGGGCCTTAGAAGTCAACGCCCGAACCGTAAAATGCAAAAAAAATACAGCAGTGTTTCCATCATATAACAGGTATAATTGCAACCAGTTTGCAATTGATGGCCAATTCTACGTTCCGTGCAACCTAGGAATCACACTATTGCGTTGCTCCACCAGATCGAATAGTTAGTGCCTTAGAAGTCAACGCCAGAAGCATAAAATACAATATAAATACAACAGTCTTTCCATCGTATAAAACGAATTATTGCAACCAGTATGAAACTTATGGTCATTTCTACTTTCCGAGCATGCTAGGCTTCAGTCTAGGGCGTTGCTCCACCAGATCGAATAGTTAGTGCCTTAGAAGTCAACGCCAGAAGCATAAAATACCATATAAATACAACAGTTTTTCCATCGTATAAAACGTATAATTGCAACCAGTATGAAGCTTATGGTCATTTCTACTTTCCGAGCAACCTAGGCCTCACCCTAGGGCGTTGCTCCACCAGATCGAATAGATAGTGCCTTAGAAGTCAAAGCCTGAGGCATAAAATGCAATATAAATACAACAGCGTTTCCATCGTATAAAACGAATAATTGCAAGCAGTGTGAAAGTTATGGTCATTTCTACATTCCGAGCCACCTAGGCTTCACTCTAGGGCGTTGCTCCACCAGATCGAATAGTTAGGTCCTTAGAGGTAAACGCCAGAAGCATAAAATACGATATAAATACAACAGCTTTTCCATCGTATAAAAGGATTAATTGCAACCAGTTTGAAAGTCATGGTCATTTATCCTTTCCGGGCAACCTCGGTTTCACTCTAGGGCGATGCTCCACTAGATCGAACAGCTAGGGCCTTAGAAGTCAACGCCAGAAGCATAAAATACAATATAAATACAACAGTCTTTCCATAGTATAAAACGAATAATTGCAACCAGTATGAAACTTATGGTCATTTCTACTTTCCGAGCAATCTACGCTTCAGCCTAGGGCGTTGCCGAACAGATTGAATAGTTAGGGTCTTTGAAGTCAACGCCCGAACCATAAAATGCAAAAAAAATACAACAGCATTTCCATCGTATAAAACGAACAATTGCAGCCAGTATGAAACTTATGGTCATTTCTAATTTCCGAGCAAGCTAGGCTTCACCCTAGGGCGTTGCTCCAACAGATTGAATAGTTAGGGCCTTAGAAGTCAACGCCAGAACCATAAAATGCAAAAAAAATACAACAGTGTTTCCATCATATAACAAGAATAATTGCAACCAGTTTGAAAGTGATGGCCAATTCTACGTTCCGGGCAACCTAGGTTTCACTCCAGCGCGTAGCTCTACCAGACCGAATAGTTACGGCCTAAGAAGTCAACGCCAGAAGCATAAAATACGATATAAATACAACAGCTTTTCCGTCGTATAAAACGAATAATTGCAACCAGTATGAAGCTTATGGTCATTTCTACTTTCCGAGCAACCTAGGATTCACCCTAGGGCGTTGCTCCAACGGATAGAATAGTTAGGGCCTTAGAAGTCAGCGCCCGAACCATAAAATGCAAAAAAAATACAACAGTGTTTCCATCATATATCAGGAATAATTGCAACCAGTTTGAAAGTAATGGCCAATTCTACGTTCCGGGCAACCTAGACTTCACTCTAGGGCGTTGCTCCACCAGACGGAATTGATACGGCCTAAGAAGTCAACGCCAGAAGCATAAAAAACGATATAAATACAACAGCTTTTCCATCGTATAAATCAAATAATTGCAACCAGTGTGAAGGTAATGGTCATTTCTACGTTCCGAGCACCCTAGGTGTCACTCTAGGGCGTTGCTCCACCACATCTAATAGCTACGGCCTTAGAAGTCGACGCCAGAGGCATAAAATACAATATAAATACAACAGCGTTTCCATCGTATAAAACGAATAATTGCAAGCAGTGTGAAAGTTATGGTCATTTCTACATTCCGAGCAACCTAGGCTTCACTCTAGGGCGTTGCTCCACCAGATCGAATAGTTAGGTCCTTAGAAGTAAACGCCAGAAGCATAAAATACGATATAAATACAACAGCTGTTCCATCGTATAAAAGGATTAATTGCAACCAGTTTGAAAGTGATGGTCATTTCTCCTTTCCGGGCAATCTCGGTTTCACTCTAGGGCGTTGCTCCACTAGATCGAACAGCTGGGGCCTTAGAAGTCAACGCCAGAAGCATAAAGTACAATATAAATGCAACAGTTTTTCCATCGTATAAAACGAATAACTGCAACCAGTATTAAACTTATGGTCATTACTACTGTCCGAGCAACCTAGGCTTCACCCTAGGGCGTTGCTCCAACAGATTGAATAGTTAGGGTCTTAGAAGTCAACGCCCGAACCATAAAATGCAAAAAAAAATACAACAGTGTTTCCATCATATACCAGGAATAATTGCAACCAGTTTGAAAGCGATGGCCAACTCTACGTTCCGGGCAACCTAGGTTTCACTCCAGGGCGTTGCTCCACCAGACCGACTAGTTACGGCCTAAGAAGTCAACGCCAGAAGCATAAAATACGATGTAAATACAACAGCTTTTCCATCGTATAAAACCAATAATTGCAACCAGTATGAAACTTATGGTCATTTCTACTTTCCGAGCAACCTAGGCTTCACCCTAGGGCGTTGCTCCAACAGATTGAATATTTAGGGCCTTAGAAGTCAACGCCCGAACCATAAAATGCAAAAAAAATACAACAGTGTTTCCATCATATAACAGGAATAATTGCAACCAGTTTGAAAGTGATGGCCAAATCTACGTTCCGGGCAACCTTGGCTTCACTCTAGGGCGTTGCCCCACCAGATCGAATAGTTAGTGCCTTAGAAGTCAACGCCAGAAGCATAAAATACAATATAAATACAACAGTCTTTCAATCGTATAAAACGAATAATTGCAACCAGTATGAAACTTATGGTCATTTCTACTTTCCGAGCAACCTAGGCTTCACGCTAGGGCGTTGCTCCAACGGATAGAATAGTTAGGGCCTTAGAAGTCAACGCCAGAGGCATAAAGTACAATACAAATACAACAGCGATTCCATCGTATAAAACGAATAATTGCAACCAGTGTGAAAGTTACGGTCATTTCTACATTCCGAGCAACCTAGGATTCACTCTAGGGCGTTGCTCCACCAGATCGAATGGTTAGGTCCTTAGAAGTAAACGCCAGAAGCATAAAATACGATATAAATACAACAGCTTTTCCATCGTATAAAACGAATAATTGCAACCAGTGTGAAAGTAATGGTCATTTCTACGTTCCGAGCACCCTAGGCGTCACTCTAGGGCGTTGCTCCACCACATCTAATAGCTACGGCCTTAGAAGTCAACGCCAGAGGCATAAAATAAAATATAAATACAACAGCGTTTCCATCCTATAAATCGAATAATTGCAACCAGTGTGAAAGTTATGGTCATTTCTACATTCTGAGCAACCTAGGCTTCACTCTAGGGCGTTGCTCCACCAGATCGAATAGTTAGGTCCTTAGAAGTAAACGCCAGAAGCATAAAATACGATATAAATACAACAGCTTTTCCATCGTGTAAATGGATTAATTGCAACCAGTTTGAAAGTGATGGTCATTTCTCCTTTCCGGGCAACCTAGGCTTCGCTCTAGGGCGTTGCTCCACAAGATCGAATAGATAGTGCCTTAGAAGTCAACGCCAGAAGCATAAAATACAATATAAATACAACAGTCTTTCAATCGTATAAAACGAATAATTGCAACCAGTATTAAACTTATGGTCATTTCTACTGTCCGAGCAACCTAGGCTTCACCCTAGGGCGTTGCTCCAACAGATTGAATAGTTAGGGTCTTAGAAGTCAACGCCCGAACCATAAAATGCAAAAAAAAATACAACAGTGTTTGCATCATATACCAGGAATAATTGCAACCAGTTTGAAAGTGATGGCCAACTCTACGTTCCGGGCAACCTAGGTTTCACTCCAGGGCGTTGCTCCACCAGACCGACTAGTTACGGCCTAAGAAGTCAACGCCAGAAGCATAAAATACGATGTAAATACAACAGCTTTTCCATCGTATAAAACCAATAATTGCAACCAGTGTGAAGGTAATGGTCATTTCTACGTTCCGAGCACCCTAGGTGTCACTCTAGGGCGTTGCTCCACCACATCTAATAGCTACGGCCTTAGAAGTCGACGCCAGAGGCATAAAATACAATATAAATACAACAGCGTTTCCATCGTATAAAACGAATAATTGCAAGCAGTGTGAAAGTTATGGTCATTTCTACATTCCGAGCAACCTAGGCTTCACTCTAGGGCGTTGCTCCACCAGATCGAATAGTTAGGTCCTTAGAAGTAAACGCCAGAAGCATAAAATACGATATAAATACAACAGCTGTTCCATCGTATAAAAGGATTAATTGCAACCAGTTTGAAAGTGATGGTCATTTCTCCTTTCCGGGCAATCTCGGTTTCACTCTAGGGCGTTGCTCCACTAGATCGAACAGCTGGGGCCTTAGAAGTCAACGCCAGAAGCATAAAGTACAATATAAATGCAACAGTTTTTCCATCGTATAAAACGAATAACTGCAACCAGTATTAAACTTATGGTCATTACTACTGTCCGAGCAAC
The DNA here is from genome assembly GCF_051401765.1 of Calliopsis andreniformis. Classification (NCBI taxonomy): domain Eukaryota; kingdom Metazoa; phylum Arthropoda; class Insecta; order Hymenoptera; family Andrenidae; genus Calliopsis; species Calliopsis andreniformis. Next base: position 1,229,906 of record NW_027480426.1, on the reverse strand, counting down.
CTAGGCTTCACCCTAGGGCGTTGCTCCAACAGATTGAATAGTTAGGGTCTTAGAAGTCAACGCCCGAACCATAAAATGCAAAAAAAAATACAACAGTGTTTCCATCATATACCAGGAATAATTGCAACCAGTTTGAAAGCGATGGCCAACTCTACGTTCCGGGCAACCTAGGTTTCACTCCAGGGCGTTGCTCCACCAGACCGACTAGTTACGGCCTAAGAAGTCAACGCCAGAAGCATAAAATACGATGTAAATACAACAGCTTTTCCATCGTATAAAACCAATAATTGCAACCAGTATGAAACTTATGGTCATTTCTACTTTCCGAGCAACCTAGGCTTCACCCTAGGGCGTTGCTCCAACAGATTGAATATTTAGGGCCTTAGAAGTCAACGCCCGAACCATAAAATGCAAAAAAAATACAACAGTGTTTCCATCATATAACAGGAATAATTGCAACCAGTTTGAAAGTGATGGCCAAATCTACGTTCCGGGCAACCTTGGCTTCACTCTAGGGCGTTGCCCCACCAGATCGAATAGTTAGTGCCTTAGAAGTCAACGCCAGAAGCATAAAATACAATATAAATACAACAGTCTTTCAATCGTATAAAACGAATAATTGCAACCAGTATGAAACTTATGGTCATTTCTACTTTCCGAGCAACCTAGGCTTCACGCTAGGGCGTTGCTCCAACGGATAGAATAGTTAGGGCCTTAGAAGTCAACGCCAGAGGCATAAAGTACAATACAAATACAACAGCGATTCCATCGTATAAAACGAATAATTGCAACCAGTGTGAAAGTTACGGTCATTTCTACATTCCGAGCAACCTAGGATTCACTCTAGGGCGTTGCTCCACCAGATCGAATGGTTAGGTCCTTAGAAGTAAACGCCAGAAGCATAAAATACGATATAAATACAACAGCTTTTCCATCGTATAAAACGAATAATTGCAACCAGTGTGAAAGTAATGGTCATTTCTACGTTCCGAGCACCCTAGGCGTCACTCTAGGGCGTTGCTCCACCACATCTAATAGCTACGGCCTTAGAAGTCAACGCCAGAGGCATAAAATAAAATATAAATACAACAGCGTTTCCATCCTATAAATCGAATAATTGCAACCAGTGTGAAAGTTATGGTCATTTCTACATTCTGAGCAACCTAGGCTTCACTCTAGGGCGTTGCTCCACCAGATCGAATAGTTAGGTCCTTAGAAGTAAACGCCAGAAGCATAAAATACGATATAAATACAACAGCTTTTCCATCGTGTAAATGGATTAATTGCAACCAGTTTGAAAGTGATGGTCATTTCTCCTTTCCGGGCAACCTAGGCTTCGCTCTAGGGCGTTGCTCCACAAGATCGAATAGATAGTGCCTTAGAAGTCAACGCCAGAAGCATAAAATACAATATAAATACAACAGTCTTTCAATCGTATAAAACGAATAATTGCAACCAGTATTAAACTTATGGTCATTTCTACTGTCCGAGCAACCTAGGCTTCACCCTAGGGCGTTGCTCCAACAGATTGAATAGTTAGGGTCTTAGAAGTCAACGCCCGAACCATAAAATGCAAAAAAAAATACAACAGTGTTTGCATCATATACCAGGAATAATTGCAACCAGTTTGAAAGTGATGGCCAACTCTACGTTCCGGGCAACCTAGGTTTCACTCCAGGGCGTTGCTCCACCAGACCGACTAGTTACGGCCTAAGAAGTCAACGCCAGAAGCATAAAATACGATGTAAATACAACAGCTTTTCCATCGTATAAAACCAATAATTGCAACCAGTATGAAACTTATGGTCATTTCTACTTTCCGAGCAACCTAGGCTTCACCCTAGGGCGTTGCTCCAACAGATTGAATATTTAGGGCCTTAGAAGTCAACGCCCGAACCATAAAATGCAAAAAAAATACAACAGTGTTTCCATCATATAACAGGAATAATTGCAACCAGTTTGAAAGTGATGGCCAAATCTACGTTCCGGGCAACCTTGGCTTCACTCTAGGGCGTTGCCCCACCAGATCGAATAGTTAGTGCCTTAGAAGTCAACGCCAGAAGCATAAAATACAATATAAATACAACAGTCTTTCAATCGTATAAAACGAATAATTGCAACCAGTATGAAACTTATGGTCATTTCTACTTTCCGAGCAACCTAGGCTTCACGCTAGGGCGTTGCTCCAACGGATAGAATAGTTAGGGCCTTAGAAGTCAACGCCCGAACCATAAAATGCAAAAAAAAATACAGCAGTGTTTCCATCATATATCAGGAATAATTGCAACCAGTTTGAAAGTGATGGTCAATTCTAAGTTCCGGGCAACCTAGGTTTCACTCCAGGGCGTTGCTCCACCAGACCGAATAGTTACGGCCTAAGAAGTCAACGCCAGAAGCATATAATACGATGTAAATACAACAGCTTTTCCATCGTATAAAACGGACAATTGCAGCCAGTATGAAACTTATGGTCATTTCTACTTTCCGAGCAAGCTAGGCTTCACCCTAGGGCGTTGCTCCAACAGATTGAATAGTTAGGACCTTAGAAGTCAACGCCCGAACCATAAAATGCAAAAAAATACAACAGTGTTTCCATCATATAACAGGAATAATTGCAACCAGTTTGAAAGTGATGGCCAATTCTACGTTCCGGGCAACCTAGGCTTCCCTCTAGGGCGTTGCACCACCAGATCGAATAGATAGTGCCTTAGAAGTCAACGGCAGAAGCATAAAATACAATATAAATACAACAGTTTTTCCATCGTATAAAACGAATAATTGCAACCAGTATGAAACTTATGGTCATATCTACATTCCGAGCAAGCTAGGCTTCACCCTAGGGCGTTGCTCCAACAGATTGAATAGTTAGGGCCTTAGAAGTCAACGCCCGAAGCATTAAATGCAATAAAAATACAACAGTGTATCCATCATATAACAGGAATAATTGCAACCAGTTTGAAAGTGATGGCCAATTCTACGTTCCGTGCAACCTAGGCTTCACTCTAGGGCGTTGCTCCACCAGATCGAATGGTTAGTGCCTTAGAAGTCAACGCCAGAAGCATAAAATACCATATAAATACAACAGCTTTTCCATCGTATAAAACGAATAATTGCAACCAGTGTGAAAGTAATGGTCATTTCTACGTTCCGAGCACCCTAGGCGTCACTCTAGGGCGTTGCTCCACCACATCTAATAGCTACGGCCTTAGAAGTCAACGCCAGAGGCATAAAATAAAATATAAATACAACAGCGTTTCCATCCTATAAATCGAATAATTGCAACCAGTGTGAAAGTTATGGTCATTTCTACATTCTGAGCAACCTAGGCTTCACTCTAGGGCGTTGCTCCACCAGATCGAATAGTTAGGTCCTTAGAAGTAAACGCCAGAAGCATAAAATACGATATAAATACAACAGCTTTTCCATCGTGTAAAAGGATTAATTGCAACCAGTTTGAAAGTGATGGTCATTTCTCCTTTCCGGGCAACCTAGGCTTCGCTCTAGGGCGTTGCTCCACAAGATCGAATAGATAGTGCCTTAGAAGTCAACGCCAGAATCATAAAATACGATGTAAATTCAACAGCTTTTCCATCGTATAAAACGAATAATTGCAACCAGAATGAAACTTATGGTCATTTCTACTTTCCGAGCAAGCTAGGCTTCACCCTAGGACGTTGGTCCAACAGATTGAATAGTTAGGGCCTTAGAAGTCAACGCCCGAAGCATAAAATGCAATAAAAATACAACAGTGTTTCCATCATATAACAGGAATAATTGCAACCAGTTTGAAAGTGATGGTCATTTCTCCTTTCCGAGCAACCTAGGCTTCGCTCTAGGGCGTTGCTCCACAAGATCGAATAGATAGTGCCTTAGAAGTCAACGCCAGAATCATAAAATACGATGTAAATTCAACAGCTTTTCCATCGTATAAAACGAATAATTGCAACCAGAATGAAACTTATGGTCATTTCTACTTTCCGAGCAAGCTAGGCTTCACCCTAGGACGTTGGTCCAACAGATTGAATAGTTAGGGCCTTAGAAGTCAACGCCCGAAGCATAAAATGCAATAAAAATACAACAGTGTTTCCATCATATAACAGGAATAATTGCAACCAGTTTGAAAGTCATGGCCAATTCTACGTTCCGGGCAACCTAGGCTTCCCTCTAGGGCGTTGCACCACCAGATCGAATAGATAGTGCCTTAGAAGTCAACGGCAGAAGCATAAAATACAATATAAATACAACAGTTTTTCCATCGTATAAAACGAATAATTGCAACCAGTATGAAACTTATGGTCATATCTACATTCCGAGCAAGCTAGGCTTCACCCTAGGGCGTTGCTCCAACAGATTGAATAGTTAGGGTCTTAGAAGTCAACGCCCGAAGCATTAAATGCAATAAAAATACAACAGTGTATCCATCATATAACAGGAATAATTGCAACCAGTTTGAAAGTGATGGCCAATTCTACGTTCCGTGCAACCTAGGCTTCACTCTAGGGCGTTGCTCCACAAGATCGAATAGTTAGTGCCTTAGAAGTCAACGCCAGAAGCATAAAATACCATATAAATACAACAGTTTTTCCATCGTATAAAACGAATAACTGCAACCAGTATGAAACTTATGGTCATTTCTACTTTCCGAGCAACCTAGGCTTCTCCCTAGGGCGTTGCTCCACCACATCTAATAGCTACGGCCTTAGAAGTCAACGCCAGAGGCATAAAGTACAATACAAATACAACAGCGATTCCATCGTATAAAACGAATAATTGCAACCAGTGTGAAAGTTACGGTCACTTCTACATTCCGAGCAACCTAGGATTCACTCTAGGGCGTTGCTCCACCAGATCGAATGGTTAGGTCCTTAGAAGTAAACGCCAGAAGCATAAAATACGATATAAATACAACAGCTTTTCCATCGTATAAAACGAATAATTGCAACCAGTGTGAAAGTAATGGTCATTTCTGCGTTCCGAGCACCCTAGGCGTCACTCTAGGGCGTTGATCCACCACATCTAATAGCTACGGCCTTAGAAGTCAACGCCAGAGGCATAAAATAAAATATAAATACAACAGCGTTTCCATCCTATAAATCGAATAATTGCAACCAGTGTGAAAGTTATGGTCATTTCTACATTCTGAGCAACCTAGGCTTCACTCTAGAGCGTTGCTCCACCAGATCGAATAGTTAGGGCCTTAGAAGTCAACGCCCGAAGTATAAAATGCAATAAAAATACAACAGAGTTTCCATCATATATCAGGAATAATTGCGACCAGTTTGAAAGTGATGGCCAATTCTACGTTCCAGGCAACCTAGGTTTTACTCTAGCGCGTTGCTCCACCAGACCGAATAGTTACGGCCTAAGAAGTCAACGCCAGAAGCATAAAATACAATATAAATACAACAGTTTTTCCATCGCATAAAACGAATAATTGCAACCAGTATGAAACTTATGGTCATTTCAACTTTCCGAGCAACCTAGGTTTCACCCTAGGGCGTTGCACCAACAGATTGAAGAATTCGGGTCTTAGAAGTCAACGCCCGAACCATAAAATGCAAAGAAAATACATCAGTGTTTCCATCATATAACAGGAATAATTGCAACCAGATTGAAAGTGATGGCCAATTCTACGTTCCGGGCAACCTAGGTTTCACTCCAGGGCGTTGCTCCACCAGACCGAATAATTGCGGCCTAAGAAGTCAACGCCAGAAGCATAAAAAACGATATAAATACAACAGCTTTTCCATCGTATAAAACGAATAATTGCAACCAGTGTGAAAGTAATGGTCATTTCTACGAACCGAGCACCCTAGGCGTCACTCTGGGGCGTTGCTCCACCACATCTAATAGCTACGGCCTTAGAAGTCAACGCCAGAGGCATAAAATAAAATATAAATACAACAGCGTTTCCATCCTATAAAACGAATAATTGCAACCAGTATTAAACTTATGGTCATTTCTACTTTCCGAGCAACCTAGGCTTCACCCTAGGGCGTTGCTCCAACAGATTGAATAGTTAGGGTCTTAGAAGTCAACGCCCGAACCATAAAATGCAAAAAAAATACAACAGCGTTTCCATCATATATCAGGAATAATTGCAACCAGTTTGAAAGTGATGGCCAATTCTACGTTCCGGGCAACCTAGGTTTCACTCCAGGGCGTTGCTCCACCAGACCGAATAGTTACGGCCTAAGAAGTCAACGCCAGAATCATAAAATACGATGTAAATACAACAGCTTTTCCATCGTATAAAACGAATAATTGCAACCAGAATGAAACTTATGGTCATTTCGACTTTCCGAGCAAGCTAGGCTTCACCCTAGGGCGTTGGTTCAACAGATTGAATAGTTAGGGCCTTAGAAGTCAACGCCCGAAGCATAAAATGCAATAAAAATACAACAGTGTATCCATCATATAACACGAATAATTGCAACCAGTTTGGAAGTGATGGCCAATTCTACGTTCCGGGCAACCTAGGCTTCGCTCTAGGGCGTTGCTCCACCAGATCGAATAGTTAGTGCGTTAGAAGTCAACGCCAGAAGCATAAAATACAATACAAATACAACAGCGATTCCATCGTATAAAACGAATAATTGCAACCAGTGTGAAAGTTACGGTCATTTCTACATTCCGAGCAACCTAGGATTCACTCTAGGGCGTTGCTCCACCAGATCGAATAGTTAGGTCCTTAGAAGTAAACGCCAGAAGCATAAAATACGATATAAATACAACAGCGTTTCCATCGTATAAAAGGATTAATTGCAACCAATTTGAAAGTGATGGTCATTTCTCCTTTCCGGGCAACCTCGGCTTCACTATAGGGCGTTGCTCCACTAGATCGAACAGCTAGGGCCTTAGAAGTCAACGCCAGAAGCATAAAATACAATATAAATACAACAGTTTTTCCATCGTATAAAACGAATAATTGCAACCAGTATGAAACTTATGGTCATTTCTACTTTCCGAGCAACCTAGGTTTCACCCTAGGGCGTTGCACCAACAGATTGAAGAATTCGGGTCTTAGAAGTCAACGCCCGAACCATAAAATGCAAAAAAAATACAACAGTGTTTCCATCATATAACAGGAATAATTGCAACCAGATTGAAAGTGATGGCCAATTCTACGTTCCGGGCAACCTAGGTTTCACTCCAGGGCGTTGCTCCACCAGACCGAATAATTACGGCCTAAGAAGTCAACGCCAGAAGCATAAAAAACGATATAAATACAACAGCGTTTCCATCCTATAAAACGAATAATTGCAACCAGTGACAAAGTTATGGTCATTTCTATATTCTGAGCAACCTAGGCTTCACTCTAGGGCGTTGCTCCACCAGATCGAATAGTTAGGTCCTTAGAAGTAAACGCCAGAAGCATAAAATACGATATAAATACAACAGCTTTTCCATCGTATAAAAGGATTAATTGCAACCAGTTTGAAAGTGATGGTCATTTCTCCTTTCCGGGCAACCTAGGCTTCGCTCTAGGGCGTTGCTCCACTAGATCGAACAGCTAGGGCCTTAGAAGTCAACGCCAGAAGCATAAAATGCAATACAAATACAACAGTTTTTCCATCGTATAAAACGAATAATTGCAACCAGTTTGAAAGTGATGGTCATTTCTCCCTTCCGGGCAACCTAGCCTTCACTCTAGGGCGCTGCTCCACTAGATCGAACAGCTAGGGCCTTAGAAGTCAACGCCAGAAGCATAAAATACAATATAAATACAACAGTTTTTCCATCGCATAAAACGAATAATTGTAACCAGTGTGAAAGTAATGGTCATTTCTACGTTCCGTGCAACGTGGGCTTCACCCTAGGCCGTTGTTCCACCAGATCGAATAGTTAGGGCCTAAGAAGTGAACGCCAGAAGCATAAAATACGATATAAATACAACAGCTATTCCATCGTATAAAACGAATAATTGTAACCAGTGTGAAAGTAATGGTCATTTCTACGTTCCGGGCAAGCTAGGATTCACCCTAGGCCGTTGTTCCACCAGATCGAATAGTTAGGGCCTAAGAAGTGAACGCCAGAAGCATAAAATGCAATAAAAATACAACAGTTTTTCCATCGTATAACAGGATTAATTGCAACCAGTTTGAAAGTGATGGTCATTTCTCCTTTCCGTGCAACCTAGGCTTCACTCTAGGGCGTTGCTCCACTAGACCGAATTGCTAGGGCCTTAGAAGTCAACGCCAGAAGCATAAAATACAATATAAATTCAACAGTTTTTCCATCGTATAAAACGAATAGTTACAACCAGTATGAAACTGATGGACATTCCTACTTGCCGAGCAACCTAGGCTTCACCCTAGGGCGTTGCTCCAACAGATTGAATAGATAGGGCCTTAGAAGCCAACGCCCGAAGCATAAAATGCAATAATAATACAACAGTGTTTCCATCATATAACAGGAATAATTGCAACCAGTTTGAAAGTGATGACCAATTCTACGTTCCGGGCAACCTAGGCTTCACTCTAGGGCGTTGCTCCACCAAATCGAATAGTTAGTGCCTTAGAAGTCAACGCCAGTAGCATAAAATACAATATAAATACAGCAGTTTTTCCATCGTATACAACGAATAATTGCAACCAGTTTGAAAGTGATGGCCAATTCTACCTTCCGGGCAACCTAGGCTTCACTCTAGGGCGTTGCTCCACTAGATCGAACAGCTAGGGCCTTAGAAGTCAACGCCAGAAGCATAAAATACCATATGAATACAACAGTTTTTCCATCGTATAAAACGAATAATTGCAACCAGTATGAAATTTATGGTCATTTCTACTTTCCGAGCAACCTAGGCCTCACCCTAGGGCGTTGCTCCAACAGATTGAATAGTTAGGGCCTTAGAAGCCAACGCCCGAAGCATAAAATGCAATAAAAATACAACAGTGTTTCCATTATATAACAGCAATAATTGCAACCAGTTTGAAAGTGATGGCCAATTCTACGTTCCGGGCAACCTAGGTTTCACTCCAGGGCGTTGATCCACCACATCTAATAGCTACGGCCTTAGAAGTCAACGCCAGAGGCATAAAATACAATATAAATACAACAGCTTTTCCATCGTATAAAACGAATAATTCCAACCAGTATGAAACTTATGGTCATTTCTACTTTCCGAGCAACCTAGGCTTCACCCTAGGGCGTTGCTCCAACGGATTGAATAGTTAGGGCCTTAGAAGTCAACGCCCGATCCATAAAATGCAAAAAAAATACAACAGTGTTTCCATCATATAACAGGAATAATTGCAACCAGTTTGAAAGTGATGGCCAATTCAACGTTCCGGGCAACCTAGGTTTCACTCCAGGGCGTTACTCCACCAGACCGAATAGTTACGGCCTAAGAAGTGAAAGCCAGAAGCATAAAATACGATATAAATACAACAGCTATTCCATCGTATAAAACGAATAATTGTAACCAGTGTGAAAGTAATGGTCATTTCTACGTTCCGGGCAAGCTAGGCTTCACCCTAGGCCGTTGTTCCACCAGATCGAATAGTTAGGGCCTAAGAAGTGAACGCCAGAAGCATAAAATGCAATAAAAATACAACAGTTTCTCCATCGTATAACAGGATTAATTGCAACCAGTTTGAAAGTGATGGTCATTTCTCCTTTCCGGGCAACCTAGGCTTCACTCTAGGGCGTTGCTCCACTAGATCGAACAGCTAGGGCCTTAGAAGTCAACGCCAGAAGCATAAAATACAATATAAATAAAACAGTCTTTCCATCGCATAAAACGAATAATTGTAACCAGTGTGAAAGAAATGGTCATTTCTACGTTCCGTGCAACGTGGGCTTCACCCTAGGCCGTTGTTCCACCAGATCGAATAGTTAGGGCCTAAGAAGTGAACGCCAGAAGCATAAAATACGATATAAATACAACAGCTATTCCATCGTATAAAACGAATAATTGTAACCAGTGTGAAAGTAATGGTCATTTCTACGTTCCGGGCAAGCTAGGCTTCACCCTAGGCCGTTGTTCCACCAGATCGAATAGTTAGGGCCTAAGAAGTGAACGCCAGAAGCATAAAATGCAATAAAAATACAACAGTTTTTCCATCATATAACAGGATTAATTGCAACCAGTTTGAAAGTGATGGTCATTTCTCCTTTCCGGGCAACCTAGGCTTCACTCTAGGGCGTTGCTCCACTAGACCGAATTGCTAGGGCTTTAGAAGTCAACGCCAGAAGCATAAAATACAATATAAATTCAACAGTTTTTCCATCGTATAAAACGAATAATTGCAACCAGTATGAAACTGATGGTCATTCCTACTTTCCGAGCTACCTAGGCTTCACCCTAGGGCGTTGCTCCAACAGATTGAATAGTTAGGGCCTTAGAAGTCAACGCCAGAGGCATAAAATACAATATAAATACAACATCTTTTCCATCGTATAAAACGAATAATTGCAACCAGTGTGAAAGTGATGGCCAATTCTACCTTCCGGGCAACCTAGGCTTCACTCTAGGGCGTGGCTCCACCAGATCGAATAGTTAGTGCCTTCGAAGTCAACGCCAGAAGCATAAAATACAATATAAATACAGCAGTTTTTCCATCGTATAAAACGAATAATTCCAACCAGTATGAAACTTATGGTCATTTCTACTTTCCGAGCAACCTAGGCTTCACCCTAGGGCGTTGCTCCAACAGATTGAATAGTTAGGGCCTTAGAAGCCAACGCCCGAAGCATAAAATGCAATAAAAATACAACAGTGTTTCCATTATATAACAGCAATAATTGCAACCAGTTTGAAAGTGATGGCCAATTCTACGTTCCGGGCAACCTAGGTTTCACTCCAGGGCGTTGATCCACCACATCTAATAGCTACGGCCTTAGAAGTCAACGCCAGAGGCATAAAATACAATATAAATACAACAGCTTTTCCATCGTATAAAACGAATAATTCCAACCAGTATGAAACTTATGGTCATTTCTACTTTCCGAGCAACCTAGGCTTCACCCTAGGGCGTTGCTCCAACAGATTGAATAGTTAGGGCCTTAGAAGCCAACGCCCGAAGCATAAAATGCAATAAAAATACAACAGTGTTTCCATTATATAACAGCAATAATTGCAACCAGTTTGAAAGTGATGGCCAATTCTACGTTCCGGGCAACCTAGGTTTCACTCCAGGGCGTTGATCCACCACATCTAATAGCTACGGCCTTAGAAGTCAACGCCAGAGGCATAAAGTACAATATAAATACAACAGGGTTTCCATCATATAACAGGAATAATTGCAACCAGTTTGAAAGTGATGGTCAATTCTACGTTCCGGGCAACCTAGGCTTCTCTCAAGGGCGTTGCTCCACCAGATCGAATAGAGAGTGCCTTAGAAGTCAACGCCAGACGCATAAAATACAACATAAATACAACAGCGTTTCCATCGTATAAAACGAATAATTGCAACCAGTGTGAAAGTTATGGTCATTTCCACATTCCGTGTAACCTAGGCTTCACTCTAGGGCGTTGCTCCACCAGATTGAATAGTTAGGACCTTAGAAGTGAACGCCCGAACCATAAAATGCAAAAAAAATACAACAGTGTTTTCATCATATAACAGGAATAATTGCAACCAGTTTGAAAGTGATGGTCATTTCTCCTTTCCGGGCAACCTAGGCTTCACTCTAGGGCGTTGCTCCACTAGACGGAATTGCTAGGGCCTTAGAAGTCAACGCCAGAGGCATAAAATACAATATAAATTCAACAGTTTTTCCATCGTATGAAACGAATAATTGCAACCAGTATGAAACTGATGGTCATTTCTACTTTCCGAGCCACCTAGGCTTCACCCTAGGGCGTTGCTCCAACAGATTGAATAGTTACGGCCTTAGAAGTCAACGCCCGAACCATAAAATGCAAAAAAAATACAACAGTGTTTCCATCATATAACAGGAATAATTGCAACCAGTTTGAAAGTGATGGCCAATTCTGCGTTCCGGGCAACCTAGGCTTCACTCTAGGGCGTTCCTCCACCAGATCGAATAGTTAGTGCCTTAGAAGTGAACGCCAGAAGCATAAAATACAATATGAATACAACAGTTTTTCCATCGTATAAAACGTATAATTGCAACCAGTATGAAACTTATGGTCATTTCTAATTTCCGAGCACCCTAGGCTTCACCCTAGGGCGTTGCTCCAACGGATTGTATGGTTAGGGCCTTAGAAGTCAACGCCCGAAATATAAAATGCAAAAAAAATACAACAGTGTTTCCATCATATAACAGGAATAATTGCAACCAGTTTGAAAGTGATGGCCAATTCTACGTTCCGGGCAACCTAGATTTCACTCCAGGGCGTCGCTCCACCAGACCCAATAATTACGGCCTAAGAAGTCAACGCCAGAAGCATAAAATACGATATAAATACAACAGCTTTTCCATCGTATAAAGCGAATAATTGCAACCAGTGTGAAAGTAATGGTCATTTCTACGTTCCGAGCACCCTAGGCGTCACTCTAGGGCGTTGCTCCACCACATCTAATAGATACGGCCTTAGAAGTCGACGCCAGAGGCATAAAATACAATATAAATACTACAGCTTTTCCATCGTATAAAACGAATAATTCTAACCAGTATGAAAATTATGGTCATTTCTACCTTCCGAGCACCATAGGCGTCACTCTAGGGCGTTGCTCCACCACATCTAATAGCTACGGCCTTAGAAGTCAACGCCAGAGGCATAAAGTACAATATAAATACAACAGCGTTTCCATCGTATAAAACGAACAATTGCAACCTGTGTGAAAGTTATGGTCATTTCCACATTCCGTGTAACCTAGGCTTCACTCTAGGGCGTTGCTCCACCAGATCGAATAGTTAGGTCCTTAGAAGTAAACGCCAGAAGCATAAAATACAATATAGATACAGCAGCTTTTCCATCGTATAAAACGAATAATTGCAACCAGTATGAAACTTATGGTCATTTCTACTTTCCGAGCAATCTAGGCTTCACCCTAGGGCGTTGCTCCAACAGATTGAATAGTTAGGGCCTTAGAAGTCAACGCCAGAGGCATAAAATACAATATAAATACAACAGCTTTTCCATCGTATAAAACGAATAATTGCAACCAGTGTGAAAGTTATGTTCATTTCTACATTCCGAGCAACCTAGGATCCACTCTAAGGCGTTGCTCCACCAGATAGAATAGTTAGGTCCTTAGAAGTAAACGCCAGGAGCATAAAATACGATATAAATACAACAGCTTTTCCATCGTATAAAGCGAATAATTGCAACCAGTATGAAACTTATGGTCACTTCTACTTTCCGAGCAACCTAGGCTTCACCCTAGAGCGTTGCTCCACCAGATCGAATAGTTAGTGCCTTAGAAGTCAACGCCAGTAGCATAATATACAATATAAATACAACAGTTTTTCCATCGTATACAACGAATAATTGCAACCAGTTTGAAAGTGATGGCCAATTCTACCTTCCGGGCAACCTAGGCTTCACTCTAGGGCTTTGCTCCACCAGATCGAATAGTTAGTGCCTTAGAAGTGAACGCCAGAAGCATAAAATACAATATGAATACAACAGTTTTTCCATCGTATAAAACGAATAATTGCAACCAGTATGAAACTTATGGTCATTTCTACTTTCCGAGCAACCTAGGCTTCACCCTAGGGCGTTGCTCCAACGGATTGAATGGTTAGGGCCTTAGAAGTCAACGCCCGAAATATAAAATGCAAAAAAAATACAACAGTGTTTCCATCATATAACAGGAATAATTGCAACCAGTTTGAAAGTGATGGCCAATTCTACGTTCCGGGCAACCTAGATTTCACTCCAGGGCGTTGCTCCACCAGACCCAATAATTACGGCCTAAGAAGTCAACGCCAGAAGCATAAAATACGATATAAATACAACAGCTTTTCCATCGTATAAAGCGAATAATTGCAACCAGTGTGAAAGTAATGGTCATTTCTACGTTCCGAGCACACTAGGCGTCACTCTAGGGCGTTGCTCCACCACATCTAATAGCTACGGCCTTAGAAGTCAACGCCTGAGGCATAAAGTACAATATAAATACAACAGCGTTTCCATCGTATAAAACGAATAATTGCAACCTGTGTGAAAGTTATGGTCATTTCCACATTCCGAGCAACCTAGGATCAACTCTAGGGCGTTGCTCCACCAGATCGAATAGTTAGATCCTTAGAAGTAAACGCCAGAAGCATAAAATACGATATAAATACAACAGCGTTTGCATTCTATAAAACGAATAATTGCAACCAGTGTGAAAGTTGTGGTCATTTCTACATTCCGGGCAACCTAGGATTCACTCTAGGGCGCTGCTCCACCAGACCGAATAGTTAATGCCCAAGAAGTCAACGCCAGAAGCATAAAATACGATATAAATACAACAGCTTTTCCATCGTATAAAACGAATAATTGCAACCAGTGTGAAAGTAATGGTCATTTCTACGTTCCGTGCACCCTAGGCGTCACTCTAGGGTGTCGCTCCACCAACATCTAATAGCTACGGCCCTAGAAGTCAACGCCAGAGGCATAAAGTACAATATAAATACAACAGCGTTTCCATCGTATAAAACGAATAATTGCAACCAGTGTGAAAATTATGGTCATTTCTACATTGCGAGCAACCTAGGATCCACTCTAGGGCGTTGCTCCACCAGATCGAATAGTTAGATCCTTAGAAGTAAACGCCAGAACCATAAACTGCAAAGAAAATGCAACAGTGTTTCCATCATATAACACGAATAAATGCAACCAGTTTGAAAGTGATGGTCAATTCTACGTTCCGGGCAACCTAGGTTTCACTTCAGGGCGTTGCTCCACCAGACCGAATAGTTACGGCCTAAGAAGTCAACGCCAGAAGCATAAAATACGATATAAATACAACAGCTTTTCCATCGTATAAAAGGTATAATTGCAAGCAGTGTGAAAGTAATGGTCATTTCTACGTTCCGGGCAACCTAGGCTTCACTCTACGGCGTTGTTCCACCAGATCGAATGGTTAGGGCCTAAGAAGTGAACGCCAGAAGCATAAACTGCAATAAAAATACAACAGTTTTTCCATCGTATAACAGGATTAATTGCAACCAGTTTGAAAGTGATGGTCATTTCTCCTTTCCGGCAACCTAGGCTTCACTCTAGGGCGTTGCTCCGCTAGATCGAATAGCTAGGGCCTTAGAAGTCAACGCCAGAAGCATAAAATACAATATAAATACAACAGTTTTTCCATCGTATAAAACGAATAATTGCAAGCAGTCTGAAAGTGAGGGCCAATTCTACGTTCCGGGAAACCTAGGCTTCCCTCTAGGGCGTTGCTCCACCAGATCGAATTGTTAGAGCCTTAGAAGTCAACGCCAGAAGCATAAAATACGATATAAATACAACAGCTTTTCCATCGTATAAAACGAATAATTGCAACCAGTGTGAAAGTAATGGTCATTTCTACGTTCCGTGGACCCTAGGCGTCACTCTAGGGCGTTGCTCCACCAACATCTAATAGCTACGGCCTTAGAAGTCAACGCCAGAGACATAAAGTACAATATAAATACAACAGGGTTTCCATTGTATAAAACGAATAATTGCAACCGGTGTGAAAATTATGGTCATTTCTACATTCCGAGCAACCTAGGATCCACTCTAGGGCGTTGCTCCACCAGATCGAATAGTTAGGTCCTTAGAAGTAAACGCCAGAAGCATAAAATACGATATAAATACAACAGCGTTTGCATCGTATAAAACGAATAATTGCAACCAGTGTGAAAGTTATGGTCATTTCTACATTCCGAGCAACCTGGGATTTACTCCAGGGCGTTGCTCCACCAGATCGAATAGTTAGGTCCTTAGAAGTAAACGCCAGAAGCATAAAATACGATATAAATACAACAGCTTTTCCATCGTATAAAAGGAATAATTGCAACCAGTATGAAACTTATGGTCATTTCTACTTTCCGAGCAACCAATTGTTCACCCTAGGTCGTTGCTCCAACGGATTGAATAGTTAGGGCCTTAGAAGTCAACGCCCGAACCATAAAATGCAAAAAAAATAAAACCGTGTTTTCATCATATAACAGGAATAATTGCAACCAGTTTGAAAGTGATGGCCAATTCTACGTTCCGGGCAACCTAGGTTTCACTCCAGGGCGTTGCTCCACCAGACCGAATAGTTACGGCCCAAGAAGTCAACGCCAGAAGCATAAAATACGATATAAATACAACAGCTTTTCCATCGTATAAAACGAATAATTGCAACCAGTATGAAACTTATGTTCATTTCTACTTTCCGAGCAAGCTAGGCTTCACCCTAGGGCGTTGCTCCAACAGATTGAATAGTTAGGGCCTTAGAAGTCAACGCCCGAAGCATAAAAAGCAATTAAAATACAACAGCGTTTCCATCATATAAAAGGAATAATTGCAACCAGTTTGAAAGTGCTGGCCAATTCTACGTTCCGGGCAACCTAGGCTTCACTCTAGGGCGTTGCTCCACCACATCGAATAGTTAGTGCCTTAGAAGTCAACGCCAGATGCATAAAATACGATATAAATACAACAGCTTTTCCATCGTATAAAAGGATTAATTGCAACCAGTTTAAACGTGATAGCCAATTCTACGTCCCGGGCAACCTAGGCTTCACTCTAGGGCGTTGCTCCACCAGATCGAATAGTTAATGCCTTAGAAGTCAACGCCAGAAGCATAAAATACAATATAAATACAACAGCTTTTCCATCGTATAAAACGAATAATTGCAACCAGTATGAAACTTATGGTCATTTCTACTTTCCGAGCAACCTAGGCTTCACCCTAGGGCGTTGCTCCAACAGACTGAATAGTTAGGGCCTTAGAAGTCTACGCCCGAACCATAAAATGCAAAAAAAATACAACAGTGTTTCCATCATATAACAGGAATAATTGCGACCAGTTCGAAAGTGATGGCCAATTCTACGTTCCGGGCAACCTAGGCTTCACTCTAGGGCGTTGCTCCACCAGATCGAATAGTTAGTGCCTTAGAAGTCAACGCCAGATGCATAAAATACAATATAAATACAACAGTCCTTCCATCGTATGAAAGGAATAATTGCAACCAGTATCAAACATATGGTCATTTCTACTTTCCGAGCAACCTAGGCTTCACCCTAGGTCGTTGCTCCAACGGATTGAATAGTTAGGGCCTTAGAAGTCAACGCCCGAACCATTAAACGCAAAAAAAATACAACAGTGTTTCCCTCATATAACAGGAATAATTGCAACCAGTTTGAAAGTGATGGCCAATTCTACTTTCCGGGCAACCTAGGTTTCACTCCAGGGCGTTGCTCCACCAGACCCAATAGTTAAGGCCCAAGAAGTCAACGCCAGAAGCATAAAATACGATATAAATACAACAGCTTTTCCATCGTATAAAACGAATAATTGCAACCAGTGTGAAAGTAATGGTCATTTCTACGTTCCGTGCACCCTAGGCGTCACTCTAGGGCGTTGCTCCACCAACATCTAATAGCTACGGCCTTAGAAGTCAACGCCAGAGGCATAAAGTACAATATAAATACAACAGCGTTTCCATCGTATAAAACGAATAATTGCAACCAGTGTGAAAATTATGGTCATTTCTACATTCCGAGTAACCTAGGATCCACTCTAGGGCGTTGCTCCACCAGATCGAATAGTTAGATCCTTAGAAGTAAACGCCAGAAGCATAAAATACGATATAAATACAACAGCGTTTGCATTGTATAAAACGAATAATTGCAACCAGTGTGAAAGTTGTGGTCATTTCTACATTCCGGGCAACCTAGGATTCACTCTAGGGCGCTGCTCCTCCAGATCGAATAGTTAGGTCCTTAGAAGTAAACGCCAGAAGCATAAAATACGATATAAATACAACAGCTTTTCCATCGTATAAAAGGAATAATTGCAAACAGTGTGAAGGTAATGGTCAATTCTACGTTCCGGGCAAGCTAGGCTTCAGCCTAGGCCGTTGTTCCACCAGATCGAATAGCTAGGGCCTAAGAAGTGAACGCCAGAACCAAAAAATGCAAAAAAAATGCAACAGTGTTTCCATCATATAACAGGAATAATTGCGACCAGTTTGAAAGTGATGGCCAATTCTACGTTCCGGGCAACCTAGGCTTCACTCTAGGGCGTTGCTCCAACGGATTGAATAGTTAGGGCCTTAGAAGTCAACGCCCGAACCATAAAATGCAAAAAAAATACAACAGTGTTTCCATCATATAACAGGAATAATTGCAACCAGTTTGAAAGTGGTGGCCAATTCTACTTTCCGGGCAACCTAGGTTTCACTCCAGGGCGTTGCTCCACCAGACCGAATAGTTACGGCCTAAGAAGTCAACGCCAGAAGCATAAAATACGATATAAATACAACAGCTTTTCCATCGTATAAAACGAACAATTGCAACCAGTGTGAAAGTAATGGTCATTTCTACGTTCCGTGGACCCTAGGCGTCACTCTAGGGCGTTGCTCCACCAACATCTAATAGCTACGGCCTTAGAAGTCAACGCCAGAGGCATAAAGTACAATATAAATACAACAGGGTTTCCATTGTATAAAACGAATAATTGCAACCGGTGTGAAAATTATGGTCATTTCTACATTCCGAGCAACCTAGGATCCACTCTAGGGCGTTGCTCCACCAGATCGAATAGTTAGGTCCTTAGAAGTAAACGCCAGAAGCATAAAATACGATATAAATACAACAGCGTTTGCATCGTATAAAACGAATAATTGCAACCAGTGTGAAAGTTATGGTCATTTCTACATTCCGAGCGACCTGGGATTTACTCCAGGGCGTTGTTCCACCAGATCGAATAGTTAGGTCCTTAGAAGTAAACGCCAGAAGCATAAAATACGATATAAATACAACAGCTTTTCCATCGTATAAAAGGAATAATTGCAACCAGTATGAAACTTATGGTCATTTCTACTTTCCGAGCAACCTAATCTTCACCCTAGGGCGTTGCTCCGACGGATTGAATAGTTAGGGCCTTAGAAGTCAACGCCCGAACCATTAAACGCAAAAAAAATACAACAGTGTTTCCATCATATAACAGGAGTAATTGCGACCAGTTCGAAAGTGATGGCCAATTCTACGTTCCGGGCAACCTAGGCTTCACTCTAGGGCGTTGCTCCACCAGATCGAATAGTTAGTGCCTTAGAAGTCAACGCCAGATGCATAAAATACAATATAAATACAACAGTCTTTCCATCGTATGAAAGGAATAATTGCAACCAGTATCAAACATATGGTCATTTCTACTTTCGGAGCAACCTAGGCTTCACCCTAGGGCGTTGCTCCAACGGATTGAATAGTTAGGGCCTTAGAAGTCAACGCCCGAACCATTAAACGCAAAAAAAATACAACAGTGTTTCCATCATATAACAGGAGTAATTGCAACCAGTTTGAAAGTGATGGCCAATTCTACTTTCCGGGCAACCTAGGTTTCACTCCAGGGCGTTGCTCCACCAGACCGAATAGTTAAGGCCCAAGAAGTCAACGCCAGAAGCATAAAATACGATATAAATACAACAGCTTTTCCATCGTATAAAACGAATAATTGAAACCAGTGTGAAAGTAATGGTCATTTCTACGTTCCGTGCACCCTAGGCGTCACTCTAGGGCGTTGCTCCACCAACATCTAATAGCTACGGCCTTAGAAGTCAACGCCAGAGGCATAAAGTACAATATAAATACAACAGCGTTTCCATTGTATAAAACGAATAATTGCAACCAGTGTGAAAATTATGGTCATTTCTACATTCCGAGCAACCTAGGATCCACTCTAGGGCGTTGCTCCACCAGATCGAATAGTTAGATCCTTAGAAGTAAACGCCAGAAGCATAAAATACGATATAAATACAACAGCTTTTCCATCGTATAAAAGGAATAATTGCAAACAGTGTGAAGGTAATGGTCATTTCTACGTTCCGGGCAAGCTAGGATTCACTCTAGGGCGCTGCTCCTCCAGATCGAATAGTTAGGGCCTAAGAAGTGAACGCCAGAACCAAAAAATGCAAAAAAAATGCAACAGTGTTTCCATCATATAACAGGAATAATTGCGACCAGTTTGTAAGTGATGGCCAATTCTACGTTCCGGGCAACCTAGGCTTCACTCTAGGGCGTTGCTCCACCAGATCGAATAGTTAGTGCCTTAGAAGTCAACGCCAGCAGCATAATATACAAAATAAATACAACAGTTTTTGCATCGTATAAAACAAATAATTGCAACCAGTATGAAACTTATGGTCATTTCTACTTTCCGAGCAACCTAGGCTTCACCATAGGGCGTTGCTCCAACGGATTGAATAGCTAGGGCCTAAGAAGTCAACGCCCGAACCATAAAATGCAAAAAAAAATAAAACCGTGTTTCCATCACATAACAGGAATAATTGCAACCAGTTTGAAAGTGATGGCCAATTATACGTTCCGGGCAACCTAGGCTTCACTCTAGGGCGTTGCTCCACCACATCGAATAGTTAGTGCCTTAGAAGTCAACGCCAGATGCATAAAATACGATATAAATACAACAGTGTTTCCATCATATAACAGGAATAATTGCGACCAGTTCGAAAGTGATGGCCAATTCTACGTTCCGGGCAACCTAGGCTTCACTCTAGGGCGTTGCTCCACCAGATCGAATAGTTAGTGCCTTAGAAGTCAACGCCAGATGCATAAAATACAATATAAATACAACAGTCTTTCCATCGTATGAAAGGAATAATTGCAACCAGTATCAAACATATGGTCATTTCTACTTTCCGAGCAACCTAGGCTTCACCCTAGGGCGTTGCTCCAACGGATTGAATAGTTAGGGCCTTAGAAGTCAACGCCCGAACCATTAAACGCAAAAAAAATACAACAGTGTTTCCATCATATAACAGGAATAATTGCAACCAGTTTGAAAGTGATGGCCAATTCTACTTTCCGGGCAACCTAGGTTTCACTCCAGGGCGTTGCTCCACCAGACCGAATAGTTAAGGCCCAAGAAGTCAACGCCAGAAGCATAAAATACGATATAAATACAACAGCCTTTCCATCGTATAAAACGAATAATTGCAACCAGTGTGAAAGTAATGGTCATTTCTACGTTCCGTGCACCCTAGGCGTCACTCTAGGGCGTTGCTCCACCAACATCTAATAGCTACGGCCTTAGAAGTCAACGCCAGAGGCATAAAGTACAATATAAATACAACAGCGTTTCCATCGTATAAAACGAATAATTGCAACCAGTGTGAAAATTATGGTCATTTCTACATTCCGAGCAACCTAGGATCCACTCTAGGGCGTTGCTCCACCAGATCGAATAGTTAGATCCTTAGAAGTAAACGCCAGAAGCATAAAATACGATATAAATACAACAGCGTTTGCATTGTATAAAACGAATAATTGCAACCAGTGTGAAAGTTGTGGTCATTTCTACATTCCGAGCAACCTAGGATTCACTCTAGGGCGCTGCTCCTCCAGATCGAATAGTTAGGTCCTTAGAAGTAAACGCCAGAAGCATAAAATACGATATAAATACAACAGCTTTTCCATCGTATAAAAGGAATAATTGCAGACAGTGTGAAGGTAATGGTCATTTCTACGTTCCGGGCAAGCTAGGCTTCAGCCTAGGCCGTTGTTCCACCAGATCGAATAGTTAGGGCCTAAGAAGTGAACGCCAGAACCAAAAAATGCAAAAAAAATGCAACAGTGTTTCCATCATATAACAGGAATAATTGCGACCAGTTTGTAAGTGATGGCCAATTCTACGTTCCGGGCAACCTAGGCTTCACTCTAGTGCGTTGCTCCACCAGATCGAATAGTTAGTGCCTTAGAAGTCAACGCCAGCAGCATAATATACAAAATAAATACAACAGTTTTTGCATCGTATAAAACAAATAATTGCAACCAGTATGAAACTTATGGTCATTTCTACTTTCCGAGCAACCTAGGCTTCACCCTAGGGCGTTGCTCCAACGGATTGAATAGTTAGGGCCTAAGAAGTCAACGCCCGAACCATAAAATGCAAAAAAAAATAAAACCGTGTTTCCATCATATAACAGGAATAATTGCAACCAGTTTGGAAGTGATGGCCAATTCTACGTTCCGGGCAACCTAGGCTTCACTCTAGGGCGTTGCTCCACCACATCGAATAGTTAGTGCCTTAGAAGTCAACGCAAGATGCATAAAATACGATATAAATACAACAGCTTTTCCATCGTATAAAAGGATTAATTGCAACCAGTTTAAACGTGATAGCCAATTCTACGTCTCGGGCAACCTAGGCTTCACTCTAGGGCGTTGCTCCACCTGATCGAATAGTTAGTGCCTTAGAAGTCAACGCCAGAAGCATAAAATACAATATAAATACAACAGCTTTTCCGTCGTATAAAACGAATAATTGCAACCAGTATGAAACTTATGGTCATTTCTACTTTCCGAGCAACCTAGGCTTCACCCTAGGGCGTGGCTCCAACAGACTGAATAGTTAGGGCCTTAGAAGTCTACGCCCGAACCATAAAATGCAAAAAAAATACAACAGTGTTTCCATCATATAACAGGAATAATTGCGACCAGTTCGAAAGTGATGGCCAATTCTACGTTCCGGGCAACCTAGGCTTCACTCTAGGGCGTTGCTCCACCAGATCGAATAGTTAGTGCCTTAGAAGTCAACGCCAGATGCATAAAATACAATATAAATACAACAGCGTTTCCATCGTATAAAACGAATAATTGCAACCAGTATCAAACATATGGTCATTTCTACTTTCCGAGCAACCTAGGCTTCACCCTGGGGCGTTGCTCCAACGGATTGAATAGTTAGGGCCTTAGAAGTCAACGCCCGGACCATTAAACGCAAAAAAAATACAACAGTGTTTCCATCATATAACAGGAATAATTGCAACCAGTTTGAAAGTGATGGCCAATTCTACTTTCCGGGCAACCTAGGTTTCACTCCAGGGCGTTGCTCCACCAGACCGAATAGATAAGGCCCAAGAAGTCAACGCCAGAAGCATAAAATACGATATAAATACAACAGCTTTTCCATCGTATAAAACGAATAATTGCAACCAGTGTGAAAGTAATGGTCATTTCTACGTTCCGTGCACCCTAGGCGTCACTCTAGGGCGTTGTTCCACCAACATCTAATAGCTACGGCCTTAGAAGTCAACGCCAGAGGCATAAAGTACAATATAAATACAACAGCGTTTCCATCGTATAAAACGAATAATTGCAACCAGTGTGAAAATTATGGTCATTTCTACATTCCGAGCAACCTAGGATCCACTCTAGGGCGTTGCTTCACCAGATCGAATAGTTAGATCCTTAGAAGTAAACGCCAGAAGCATAAAATACGATATAAATACAACAGCGTTTGCATTGTATAAAACGAATAATTGCAACCAGTGTGAAAGTTGTGGTCATTTCTACATTCCAAGCAACCTAGGATTCACTCTAGGGCGCTGCTCCTCCAGATCGAATAGTTAGGTCCTTAGAAGTAAACGCCAGAAGCATAAATTCGATATAAATACAACAGCTTTTCCATCGTATAAAAGGAATAATTGCAAACAGTGTGAAGGTAATGGTCATTTCTACGTTCCGGGCAAGCTAGGCTTCAGCCTAGGCCGTTGTTCCACCAGATCGAATAGTTAGGGCCTAAGAAGTGAACGCCAGAACCAAAAAATGCAAAAAAAATGCAACAGTGTTTCCATCATATAACAGGAATAATTGCGACCAGTTTGTAAGTGATGGCCAATTCTACGTTCCGGGCAACCTAGGCTTCACTCTAGGGCGTTGCTCCACCAGATCGAATAGTTAGTGCCTTAGAAGTCAACGCCAGCAGCATAATATACAAAATAAATACAACAGTTTTTGCATCGTATAAAACAAATAATTGCAACCAGTATGAAACTTATGGTCATTTCTACTTTCCGAGCAACCTAGGCTTCACCCTAGGGCGTTGCTCCAACGGATTGAATAGTTAGGGCCTAAGAAGTCAACGCCCGAACTATAAAATGCAAAAAAAAATAAAACCGTGTTTCCATCATATAACAGGAATAATTGCAACCAGTTTGAAAGTGATGGCCAATTCTACGTTCCGGGCAACCTAGACTTCACTCTAGGGCGTTGCTCCACCACATCGAATAGTTAGTGCCTTAGAAGTCAACGCCAGATGCATAAAATACGATATAAATACAACAGCTTTTCCATCGTATAAAAGGATTAATTGCAATCAGTTTGAACGTGATAGCCAATTCTACGTCGCGGGCAACCTAGGCTTCACTCTAGGGCGTTGCTCCACCAGATCGAATAGTTAGTGGCTTAGAAGTCAACGCCAGAAGCATAAAATACAATATAAATACAACAGCTTTTCCATCGTATAAAATGAATAATTGCAACCAGTATGAAACTTATGGTCATTTCTACTTTCCGAGCAAGCTAGGCTTCACCCTAGGGCGTTGCTCCAACAGATTGAATAGTTAGGGCCTTAGAAGTCAACGCCCGAAGCATAAAAAGCAATTAAAATACAACAGCGTTTCCATCATATAACAGGAATAATTGCAACCAGTTTGAAAGTGATGGCCAATTCTACGTTCCGGGCAACCTAGGCTTCACTCTAGGGCGTTGCTCCACCACATCGAATAGTTAGTGCCTTAGAAGTCAACGCCAGATGCATAAAATACAATATAAATACAACAGTTCTTCCATCGTATGAAAGGAATAATTGCAACCAGTATCAAACATATGGTCATTTCTACTTTCCGAGCAACCTAGGCTTCACCCTAGGGCGTTGCGCCAACGGATTGAATAGTTAGGGCCTTAGAAGTCAACGCCCGAACCATAAAACGCAAAAAAAATACAACAGTGTTTCCATCATATAACAGGAGTAATTGCAACCAGTTTGAAAGTGATGGCCAATTCTACTTTCCGGGCAACCTAGGTTTCACTCCAGGGCGTTGCTCGACCACACCGAATAGTTAAGGCCCAAGAAGTCAACGCCAGAAGCATAAAATACGATATAAATACAACAGCTTTTCCATCGTATAAAACGAATAATTGCAACCAGTGTGAAAGTAATGGTCATTTCTACGTTCCGTGCACCCTAGGCGTCACTCTAGGGCGTTGCTCCACCAACATCTAATAGCTACGGCCTTAGAAGTCAACGCCAGAGGCATAAAGTACAATATAAATACAACAGCGTTTCCATCGTATAAAACGAATAATTGCAACCAGTGTGAAAATTATGGTCATTTCTACATTCCGAGCAACCTAGGATCCACTCTAGGGCGTTGCTCCACCAGATCGAATAGTTAGATCCTTAGAAGTAAACGCCAGAAGCATAAAATACGATATAAATACAACAGCGTTTGCATTGTATAAAACGAATAATTGCAACCAGTGTGAAAGTTGTGGTCATTTCTACATTCCAAGCAACCTAGGATTCACTCTAGGGCGTTGCTCCACCAGATCGAATAGTTAGTGCCTTAGAAGTCAACGCCAGCAGCATAATATACAAAATAAATAAAACAGTTTTTGCATCGTATAAAACAAATAATTGCAACCAGTATGAAACTTATGGTCATTTCTACTTTCCGAGCAACCTAGGCTTCACCCTAGCGCGTTGCTCCAACGGATTGAATAGTTAGGGCCTAAGAAGTCAACGCCCGATCCATAAAATGCAAAAAAAAATAAAAACGTGTTTCCATCATATAACAGGAATAATTGCAACCAGTTTGAAAGTGATGGCCAATTCTACGTTCCGGGCAACCTAGGTTTCACTCCAGGGCGTTGCTCCACCAGACCGAATAGTTACGGCCCAAGAAGTCAACGCCAGAAGCATAAAATACGATATGAATACAACAGCTTTTCCATCGTATAAAACGAATAATTGCAACCAGTGTGAAAGTTATGGTCATTTCTACGTTCCGGGCAACGTAGGCTTCACTCTTGGACGATGCCCCGCCAGATCGAATAGCAAGGACCTTAGAAGTCGAAGCCAGAAGCGGAAAATACAATAAAAATGCAACAGTTTTTCCAACGTATAAAGCGAATAATTGTAACCAGTGTGAATGTTATGGTCATTAATACGTTCCGGGCAACCTAGGCTTCACTCTAGGGCGTTGATCCACCAGATCCAATAGCTAGGGCCTAACAATTCAACGCCAGAAGCATAAAGTACAATGAAAATACAACAGTTTTTTCATCGTATAAAACGGATAATTGCAACAAGCGTGAAGGTAATGGTCACTTCTACGTTCCGGACAACGTAGGGTTTACTCTACGGCGTCGTTCCACCAGATCGAATAGTTAGGGCCTAAGAAGTCAACGCCAGACGCATAAAATATAATATAAATATAACAGTTTTTGCATCGTATAAAAGGAATAATAGCAACCAGTGTGAAAGTTATGGTCATTTCTACGTCCCGGGCAACCTAGGCCTCACTCTAGGGCGTTGCTCCACCAGATTGAATAGTTAGGGCCTTAGAAGTCAACGCCAGAAGCATAAAATACAATAAAAATACAACAGTTTTTCCATCATATAACAGGAATAATTGCAACCAGTGTGGAAGATGTGGTCATTTCTACGTTCCGGGCAACCTTGGCTTCACTGTAGGGCGTTGCACCACCAGATCGAATAGTTACGGCCTTAGAAGTCAACGCCAGAAGCATAAAAGACAATATAAATACAACAACTTTTCCATCGTATAACAGGAATAATTGCAAACAGTGTGAAAATAATGGTCATTTCTACGTTCCGGGCAACATAGGCTTCACTGTAGGGCGTTGCACCACCAGATCGACTAGTTAGGGCCTTAGAAGTCGACGCCAGAAGCATAAAAGACAATATAAATACAACAACTTTTCCATCGTATAACAGGAATAATAGCAACCAGTGTGAAAGTTATGGTCATTTCTACGTTCCAGGCAACCTAGGCTTCACTCTAGGGCGTTGCTCCACCAGATCGAATAGTTAGGGCCTTAGAAGTCAACGCCCGAACCATTAAACGCAAAAAAAATACAACAGTGTTTCCATCATATAACAGGAATAATTGCAACCAGTTTGAAAGTGATGGCCAATTCTACTTTCCGGGCAACCTAGGTTTCACTCCAGGGCGTTGCTCCACCAGACCGAATAGATAAGGCCCAAGAAGTCAACGCCAGAAGCATAAAATACGATATAAATACAACAGCTTTTCCATCGTATAAAACGAATAATTGCAACCAGTGTGAAAGTAATGGTCATTTCTACGTTCCGTGCACCCTAGGCGTCACTCTAGGGCGTTGCTCCACCAACATCTAATAGCTACGGCCTTAGAAGTCAACGCCAGAGGCATAAAGTACAATATAAATACAACAGCGTTTCCATCGTATAAAACGAATAATTGCAACCAGTGTGAAAATTATGGTCATTTCTACATTCCGAGCAACCTAGGATCCACTCTAGGGCGTTGCTCCACCAGATCGAATAGTTAGATCCTTAGAAGTAAACGCCAGAAACATAAAATACGATATAAATACAACAGCGTTTGCATTGTATAAAACGAATAATTGCAACCAGTGTGAAAGTTGTGGTCATTTCTACATTCCGGGCAACCTAGGATTCACTCTAGGGCGCTGCTCCACCAGACCGAATAGTTAATGCCCAAGAAGTCAACGCCAGAAGCATAAAATACGATATAAATACAACAGCTTTTCCATCGTATAAAACGAATAATTGCAACCAGTGTGAAAGTAATGGTCATTTCTACGTTCCGTGCACCCTAGGCGTCACTCTAGGGCGTTGCTCCACCAACATCTAATAGCTACGGCCCTAGAAGTCAACGCCAGAGGCATAAAGTACAATATAAATACAACAGCGTTTCCATCGTATAAAACGAATAATTGCAACCAGTGTGAAAATTATGGTCATTTCTACATTCCGAGCAACCTAGGATCCACTCTAGGGCGTTGCTCCACCAGATCGAATAGTTAGATCCTTAGAAGTAAACGCCAGAAGCATAAAATACGATATAAATACAACAGCGTTTGCATTGTATAAAACGAATAATTGCAACCAGTGTGAAAGTTGTGGTCATTTCTACATTCGGGGCAACCTAGGATTCACTCTAGGGCGTTGCTCCACCAGATCGAATAGTTAGTGCCTTAGAAGTCAACGCCAGCAGCATAATATACAAAATAAATAAAACAGTTTTTGCATCGTATAAAACAAATAATTGCAACCAGTATGAAACTTATGGTCATTTCTACTTTCCGAGCAACCTAGGCTTCACCCTAGCGCGTTGCTCCAACGGATTGAATAGTTAGGGCCTAAGAAGTCAACGCCCGATCCATAAAATGCAAAAAAAAATAAAACCGTGTTTCCATCATATAACAGGAATAATTGCAACCAGTTTGAAAGTGATGGCCAATTCTACGTTCCGGGCAACCTAGGTTTCACTCCAGGGCGTTGCTCCACCAGACCGAATAGTTACGGCCCAAGAAGTCAACGCCAGAAGCATAAAATACGATATGAATACAACAGCTTTTCCATCGTATAAAACGAATAATTGCAACCAGTGTGAAAGTTATGGTCATTTCTACGTTCCGGGCAACGTAGGCTTCACTCTTGGACGATGCCCCGCCAGATCGAATAGCAAGGACCTTAGAAGTCGAAGCCAGAAGCGGAAAATACAATAAAAATGCAACAGTTTTTCCTACGTATAAAGCGAATAATTGTAACCAGTGTGAATGTTATGGTCATTAATACGTTCCGGGCAACCTAGGCTTCACTCTAGGGCGTTGATCCACCAGATCCAATAGCTAGGGCCTAACAATTCAACGCCAGAAGCATAAAGTACAATGAAAATACAACAGTTTTTTCATCGTATAAAACGGATAATTGCAACAAGCGTGAAGGTAATGGTCACTTCTACGTTCCGGACAACGTAGGGTTTACTCTACGGCGTCGTTCCACCAGATCGAATAGTTAGGGCCTAAGAAGTCAACGCCAGACGCATAAAATATAATATAAATATAACAGTTTTTGCATCGTATAAAAGGAATAATAGCAACCAGTGTGAAAGTTATGGTCATTTCTACGTCCCGGGCAACCTAGGCCTCACTCTAGGGCGTTGCTCCACCAGATTGAATAGTTAGGGCCTTAGAAGTCAACGCCAGAAGCATAAAATACAATAAAAATACAACAGTTTTTCCATCATATAACAGGAATAATTGCAACCAGTGTGGAAGATGTGGTCATTTCTACGTTCCGGGCAACCTTGGCTTCACTGTAGGGCGTTGCACCACCAGATCGAATAGTTACGGCCTTAGAAGTCAACGCCAGAAGCATAAAAGACAATATAAATACAACAACTTTTCCATCGTATAACAGGAATAATTGCAAACAGTGTGAAAATAATGGTCATTTCTACGTTCCGGGCAACATAGGCTTCACTGTAGGGCGTTGCACCACCAGATCGACTAGTTAGGGCCTTAGAAGTCGACGCCAGAAGCATAAAAGACAATATAAATACAACAACTTTTCCATCGTATAACAGGAATAATAGCAACCAGTGTGAAAGTTATGGTCATTTCTACGTTCCAGGCAACCTAGGCTTCACTCTAGGGCGTTGCTCCACCAGATCGAATAGTTAGGGCCTTAGAAGTCAACGCTCGAAGCATAAAATGCAATAAAACTACAAAATTTTTTCCATCGCATAACAGGAACAATTCCAACCAGTTTGAAAGTGATTGTCATTTCTACGTTCCGGGCAACCTAGGCTTCACTCTAGGGCGTTGCTCCACCAGATCGAATAGTTAGTGCCTTAGAAGTCAACGCCAGAAGCATAAAATACAATATAAATACAACAGCTTTTCCATCGTATAAAACGAATAATTGCAACCAGTATGAAACTTATGGTCATTTCTACTTTCCGAGCAACCTAGGCTCCACCCTAGGGCGTTGCTCCAACAGACTGAATAGTTAGGGCCTTAGAAGTCTACGCCCGAACCATAAAACGCAAAAAAAATACAACAGTGTTTCCATCATATAACAGGAATAATTGCGACCAGTTCGAAAGTGACGGCCAATTCTACGTTCCGGGCAACCTAGGCTTCACTCTAGGGCGTTGCTCCACCAGATCGAATAGTTAGTGCCTTAGAAGTCAACGCCAGATGCATAAAATACAATATAAATACAACAGTTTTTCCACCGTATGAAAGGAATAATTGCAACCAGTATCAAACATATGGTCATTTCTACTTTCCGAGCAACCTAGGCTTCAGCCTAGGGCGTTGCTCCAACGGATTGAATAGTTAGGGCCTTAGAAGTCAACGCCCGAACCATTAAACGCAAAAAAAATACAACAGTGTTTCCATCATATAACAGGAATAATTGCAACCAGTTTGAAAGTGATGGCCAATTCTACTTTCCGGGCAACCTAGGTTTCACTCCAGGGCGTTGCTCCACCAGACCGAATAGTTAAGGCCCAAGAAGTCAACCCCAGAAGCATAAAATACGATATAAATACAACAGCTTTTCCATCGTATAAAACGAATAATTGCAACCAGTGTGAAAGTAATGGTCATTTCTACGTTCCGTGCACCCTAGGCGTCACTCTAGGGCGTTGCTCCACCAACATCTAATAGCTACGGCCTTAGAAGTCAACGCCAGAGGCATAAAGTACAATATAAATACAACAGCGTTTCCATCGTATAAAACGAATAATTGCAACCACTGTGAAAATTATGGTCATTTCTACATTCCGAGCAACCTAGGATCCACTCTAGGGCGTTGCTCCACCAGATCGAATAGTTAGATCCTTAGAAGTAAACGCCAGAAGCATAAAATACGATATAAATACAACAGCGTTTGCATTGTATAAAACGAATAATTGCAACCAGTGTGAAAGTTGTGGTCATTTCTACATTCCGAGCAACCTAGGATTCACTCTAGGGCGCTGCTCCTCCAGATGGAATAGTTAGGTCCTTAGAAGTAAACGCCAGAAGCATAAAATACGATATAAATACAACAGCTTTTCCATCGTATAAAAGGAATAATTGCAAACAGTGTGAAGGTAATGGTCAATTCTACGTTCCGGGCAAGCTAGGCTTCAGCCTAGGCCGTTGTTCCACCAGATCGAATAGTTAGGGCCTAAGAAGTGAACGCCAGAACCAAAAAATGCAAAAAAAATGCAACAGTGTTTCCATCATATAACAGGAATAATTGCGACCAGTTTGAAAGTGATGGCCAATTCTACGTTCCGGGCAACCTAGGCTTCACTCTAGGGCGTTGCTCCACCAGACTGAATAGTTAGGGCCTTAGAAGTCAACGCCAGAAGCATAAAATACAATAAAAATACAACAGTTTTTCCATCATATAACAGGAATAATTGCAACCAGTGTGGAAGATGTGGTCATTTCTACGTTCCGGGCAACCTTGGCTTCACTGTAGGGCGTTGCACCACCAGATCGAATAGTTACGGCCTTAGAAGTCAACGCCAGAAGCATAAAAGACAATATAAATACAACAACTTTTCCATCGTATAACAGGAATAATTGCAAACAGTGTGAAAATAATGGTCATTTCTACGTTCCGGGCAACATAGGCTTCACTGTAGGGCGTTGCACCACCAGATCGACTAGTTAGGGCCTTAGAAGTCGACGCCAGAAGCATACAAGACAATATAAATACAACAACTTTTCCATCGTATAACAGGAATAATAGCAACCAGTGTGAAAGTTATGGTCATTTCTACGTTCCAGGCAACCTAGGCTTCACTCTAGGGCGTTGCTCCACCAGATCGAATAGTTAGGGCCTTAGAAGTCAACGCCCGAAGCATAAAATGCAATAAAACTACAACAGTTTTTCCATCGCATAACAGGAATAATTCCAACCAGTTTGAAAGTGAGGGTCAGTTCTACGTTCCGGGCAACCTGGGCTTTACTCTAGGGCGCTGTTACACCAGATCGAATAGTTAGGGCCTTAGAAGTCAACGCTCGAAGCATAAAATGCAATAAAACTACAAAATTTTTTCCATCGCATAACAGGAACAATTCCAACCAGTTTGAAAGTGATTGTCATTTCTACGTTCCGGGCAACCTAGGCTTCACTCTAGGGCGTTGCTCCACCAGATCGAATAGTTAGTGCCTTAGAAGTCAACGCCAGAAGCATAAAATACAATATAAATACAACAGCTTTTCCATCGTATAAAACGAATAATTGCAACCAGTATGAAACTTATGGTCATTTCTACTTTCCGAGCAACCTAGGCTCCACCCTAGGGCGTTGCTCCAACAGACTGAATAGTTAGGGCCTTAGAAGTCTACGCCCGAACCATAAAACGCAAAAAAAATACAACAGTGTTTCCATCATATAACAGGAATAATTGCGACCAGTTCGAAAGTGACGGCCAATTCTACGTTCCGGGCAACCTAGGCTTCACTCTAGGGCGTTGCTCCACCAGATCGAATAGTTAGTGCCTTAGATGTCAACGCCAGCAGCATAATATACAAAATAAATACAACAGTTTTTCCATCGTATAAAACAAATAATTGCAACCAGTATGAAACTTATGGTCATTTCTACTTTCCGAGCAACCTAGGCTTCACCCTAGGGCGTTGCTCCAACAGATTGAATAGTTAGGGCCTAAGAAGTCAACGCCCGAACCATAAAATGCAAAAAAAAATAAAACCGTGTTTCCATCATATAACAGGAATAATTGCAACCAGTTTGAAAGTGATGGCCAATTCTACGTTCCGGGCAACCTAGGTTTCACTCCAGGGCGTTGCTCCACCAGACCGAATAGTTACGGCCCAAGAAGTCAACGCCAGAAGCATAAAATACGATATGAATACAACAGCTTTTCCATCGTATAAAACGAATAATTGCAACCAGTATGAAACTTATGTTCATTTCTACTTTCCGAGCAAGCTAGGCTTCAGCCTAGGGCGTTGCTCCAACAGATTAAATAGTTAGGGCCTTAGAAGTCAACGCCCGAAGCATAAAAAGCAATTAAAATACAACAGTGTTTCCATCATATAACAGGAATAATTGTAACCAGTTTGTAAGTGATGGTCAATTCTACGTTCCGGGCAACCTAGGCTTCACTCTAGGGCGTTGCTCCACCACATCGAATAGTTAGTGCCTTAGCAGTCAACGCCAGATGCATAAAATACGATATAAATACAACAGCTTTTCCATCGTATAAAAGGATTAATTGCAATCAGTTTGAACGTGATAGCCAATTCTACGTCCCGGGCAACCTAGGCTTCACTCTAGGGCGTTGCTCCACCAGATCGAATAGTTAGTGCCTTAGAAGTCAACGCCAGAAGCATAAAATACAATATAAATACAACAGCTTTTCCATCGTATAAAACGAATAATTGCAACCAGTATGAAACTTATGGTCATTTCTACTTTCCGAGCAACCCAGGATTCACTCTAGGGCGCTGCTCCTCCAGATCGAATAGTTAGATCCTTAGAAGTCAACGCCAGAAGCATAAAATGCAATAAAAATACAACAGTTTTTCCATCATATAACAGGAATAATTGCAACCAGTGTGGAAGATGTGGTCATTTCTACGTTCCGGGCAACCTTGGCTTCACTGTAGGGCGTTGCACCACCAGATCGAATAGTTACGGCCTTAGAAGTCAACGCCAGAAGCATAAAAGACAATATAAATACAACAACTTTTCCATCGTATAACAGGAATAATTGCAAACAGTGTGAAAATAATGGTCATTTCTACGTTCCGGGCAACATAGGCTTCACTGTAGGGCGTTGCACCACCAGATCGACTAGTTAGGGCCTTAGAAGTCGACGCCAGAAGCATAAAAGACAATATAAATACAACAACTTTTCCATCGTATAACAGGAATAATAGCAACCAGTGTGAAAGTTATGGTCATTTCTACGTTCCAGGCAACCTAGGCTTCACTCTAGGGCGTTGCTCCACCAGATCGAATAGTTAGGGCTTTAGAAGTCAACGCCCGAAGCATAAAATGCAATAAAACTACAACAGTTTTTCCATCGCATAACAGGAACAATTCCAACCAGTTTGAAAGTGATGGTCATTTCTACGTTCCGGGCAACCAAGGCTTCACTCTAGGGCGTTGTTACACCAGATCGAATAGTTAGTGCCTAAGAAGTCAACGCCAGAAGGATAAATTACAATATAAGTACAACAGTTTTTCCATCGTATAAAATGAATAATTGCAAACTTCGTGAAGGTACTGGTCATTTCTACGTTCCGGGCAACCTAGGCTTCACTCTAGGGCGGTGCTCCACCAGATCCAATAGTTAGGGCCTATGAAGTCAACGACAGAAGCATAAAATACAATATAAATACAACAGCTATTCTATCGGATATAATGTATATTTGCAGTGTGAATGTAATTGTCATTTCTACGTCCTGGGCAACCTAGGCCTCACTCTAGGGCGTTGCTCCACCAGATTGAATTGTTAGGGCCTTAGAAGTCAACGCCAGGAACATAAAATACAATAAAAATACAACAGTTTTTCCATCGTATAACAGGAATAATTGCAACCAGTGTGAAAGATGTGGTCATTTCTACGTTCCGGGCAACCTAGGCTTCACTCTAGGGCGTTGCTCCACCAGATCGAATAGCTAGGGACTTAGAATTCAACGCTAAAAGCATAAAATACAATAAAGATGCAACAGTTTTTCCATCGTATAACAGGAATAATTGCAACCAGTGTGAAGGTAACGGTCTGTCCTACGTTCCGGGCAACCTAGGTTTCACTCCAGGGCGTTGCTAAACCAGATCGAATAGATAGGACCTTAGAAGTCAACCCCCGAAGCATAAAGTACACAATAAATAGAACAGATTTTCCATTGTATAAAACGAATAATAGCAACCAGTGTGAAAGTTATGGTCATTTCTACGTTCCGGGCAACCAAGGCGTCACTCTAGGGCGTTGCTCCACCACATCGAATAGCTACGGCCTTAGAAGTCAACGCCAGAAGCATAAAATACAATATAAATACAACAGCATTTCCATCGTATAAAATGAATAATTGCAAACAGTGTGAAAGTAATGGTCATTTCTACCTTCCGGGAAACCTGTCCTTCACCCTAGGGCGTGCTTCCACCAGGTCGAATAGTTACGGCCTTAGAACTCAACGCCAGAAGCATAAAATACAATATAAATATAACAACTCTTCCATCGTATAGAACGAATAATAGCAACCAGTGTGAAAGTTATGGTCATTTCTACGTTCCGGGCAACCTACGCTTCACTCTAGGGCGTTGCTCCACCAGATCGAATAGTTAGGGCCTTAGAAGTCAACGCCCGAAGCATAAAATGCAATATAAATACAACAGTTTTACCATCATATAAAACGAATAATTGCAACCAGTATGAAAGATAACGTCATTTCTACTTTCCGGGCAACCTAGGCTTCACTCTTGCGCGTTGCTCCAACAGATTGAATAGTTAGGGCCTTAGAAGTCAACGCCGGAAGCATAAAATGCAATAAAAATACAACAGCTTTTCCATCGTATAGAAGGATTAATTGCAACCAGTTTGAAAGTGATGGTCATTTCTACGTTCCGGGCAACCTAGGCTTCACTGTAGGGCGTTGTTCCACCAGATCGAAAAGTTAGGGCCTTAGAAGTGAACGCCAGCAGCATAAAATACAATATAAATACAACAGTGTTTCCATCATATAACAGGAATAATTGCAACCAGTTTGAAAGTGATGTCCAATACTACGTTCCGCGCAACCTAGGCTTTACTCCAGGGCGTTGCTCCACCAGATCGAAAAGTTACGGCCTAAGAAGTCAACGCCAGAAGCATAAAATACGATATAAATACAACAGCTTTTCCATCGTATAAAACGAATAATTGCAACCAGTGTGAAAGTTATGGTCATTTCTACGTTCCGGGCAACCTAGGCTTCACCCCAGGTTGTTGTTCCACCAGATCGAATAGTTAGGGCCTAAGAAGTGAACGCCAGCAGCATAAAATACAGTATAAATACAACAGTTCTTCCATCATATAAAACGAATAATCGCAACCAGTATGAAAGTTATGGCAATTTCTACGTTCCGGGCAACCTAGGCCTCACTATATGGCGTTGTTCCACCAGATTGAATAGTTAGGGCCTAAGAAATCAACGCCAGAAGCATAAAATGCAATATAAATACAACAGTTCTTCCATCATATAAAACGAATAATTTCAACCAGTATGAAAGTTATGGTCATTTCTACGTTCCGGGCAACCTAGGCTTCACTCTATGGCGTTCTTCCACCACATCGAATAGCTACGGCCTCAGAAGTCAACGCCTGAAGCATAAAATACAATAAAAATACAACAGTCTTTCCGTCCTAGAACAGGAATAATTGCAACCCGTGTGAAAGTGATGGTTATTTGGACGTTCCAGGCAACCTAGGCTTCACTCTAGGGCGTTGTTCCACCAGATAGAATTGCTAGGGCCTAAGAAGTGAACGCCGGAAGCATAAGATACAATATAAATATAACAGTTTTTCCTTCGCATAGAACGAATAATAGCAACCAGTGTGAAAGTTATGGTCACTTCTACGTTCCGGGCAACCTAGGCTCCACTCTAGGGCGTCGCTCCACCAGATAAAACGGTTAGGGCCTTACAAGTCAACGCCCGAAGCATAAAATACAAAATAAATAGAACAGATTTTCCATTGTATAAAACGAATAATAGCAACCAGTGTGATAGTTATGGTCATTTCTACGTTCCGGGCAACCTAGGCTTCACTCTAGGGCTTTGCTCCACCAGATCAAACAGCTAGGGCCTTAGAAGTCAACGACAGAAGCATAAAATACAATATAAATACAACATTTTTTCCATCATATAAAACGAATAATTGCAACCAGTATGAAAGCTATGGTCATTTCTACTTTTCGGGCAACCTAGGCTACACCCTAGGGCGTTGCTCCTACAGATTGAATAGTTAGGGCCTTAGAAGTCAATGCCCGAAGCATAAAATGCAATAAAAATACAACAGCTTTTCCATCATATAACAGGAGTATTTGCAACCAGTTTGAAAGTGATGGTATTTGCTACGTTCCGGGCAACTTAGGCTTAACTCTAGGGCGTTGCTCCACCAGATCGAATAGTTAGTGCCTTAGAAGTCAATGCCAGAAGCATAAAATACAATATAAATACAACAGTTTTTCCATCGTATAAAACGAATAATTGCAACCAGTATGAAAGATAACGTCATTTCTACTTTCCGGGCAACCTGGGCATCACCCTAGGGCGTTGCTTCAACAGATTGAATATTTAGGGCCTTAGAAGTCAACGCCCGAAGCATAAAATACAAAATAAATATAAAAGTTTTTCCATGGTATAAAACGAATAATAGCAACCAGTGTGAAAGTTATGGTCACTTCTACGTTCCGGGCAACCTAGGGTTCACCACAGGGCGTTGTTCCACCAGATCGAATAGTTAGGGCCTAAGAAGTGAACGCCAGCAGCATAAAATGCAATATAGATACAACAGTTTTTCCATCATATAAAACGAATAATTGCAACCAGTATGAAAGTTATGGTCATTTCTACTTTCCGGGCAACCTAGGCTACATCATAGGGCGTTGCTCCAGCAGTTTGAATTGTTAGGGCCTTAGAAGTCAATGCCCGAAGCATAAAATGCAATAAAAATACAACAGTTTTTCCATCATATAACAGGAATAATTGCAACCAGTTTGAAAGTGATGGTCATTTCTACGTTCCGGGCAACCTAGGCTTCACTGTAGGGCGTTGCTCCACCAGATCGAGAAGTTAGGGCCTTAGAAGTGAACGCCAGCAGCATAAAATACAATATAAATACAACAGTGTTTCCATCATATAACAGGAATAATTGCAACCAGTTTGAAAGTGATGCCCAATACTACGTTCCGCGCAACCTAGGCTTTACTCCAGGGCGTTGCTCCACCAGATCGAAAAGTTACGGCCTAAGAAGTCAACGCCAGAAGCATAAAATACGATATAAATACAACAGCTTTTCCATCGTATAAAACGAATAATTGCAACCAGTGTGAAAGTTATGGTCATTTCTACGTTCCGGGCAACCTAGGCTTCACCCCAGGTCGTTGTTCCACAAGATCGAATAGTTAGGGCCTAAGAAGTGAACGCCAGCAGCATAAAATACAATATAAATACAACAGTTCTTCCATCATATAAAACGAATAATTGCAACCAGTATGAAAGTTATGGCAATTTCTACGTTCCGGGCAACCCAGGCTTCACTCTATGGCGTTCTTTCACCACATCGAATAGCTACGGCCACAGAAGTCAACGCCAGAAGCTTAAAATACAATATAAACACAACAGTTTTTCCATCGTATAAAACGAATAATTGCTACCAGTATGGAAGTGATGGTCATTTCTACGTTCCGGGCAACCTAGGCCTCACTATATGGCGTTGTTCCACCAGATTGAACAGTTAGGGCCTAAGAAATCAACGCCAGAAGCATAAAATACAATATAAATACAACAGTTCTTCCATCATATAAAACGAATAATTTCAACCAGTATGAAAGTTATGGTCATTTCTACGTTCCGGGCAACCTAGGCTTCTCTCTATGGCGTTCTTCCACCACATCGAATAGCTACGGCCTCAGAAGTCAACGCCTGAAGCATAAAATACAATAAAAATACAACAGTCTTTACGTCCTATAACAGGAATAATTGCAACCCGTGTGAAAGTGATGGTCATTTCGACGTTCCAGGCAACCTAGGCTTCACTCTAGGGCGTTGTTCCACCAGATAGAATTGCTAGGGCCTAAGAAGTGAACGCCAGAAGCATAAGATACAATATAAATATAACAGTTTTTCCTTCGCATAGAACGAATAATAGCAACCAGTGTGAAAGTTATGGTCACTTCTACGTTCCGGGCAACCTAGGCTTCACTCTAGGGCGTCGCTCCACCAGATAAAACAGTTAGGGCCTTAGAAGTCAACGCCCGAAGCATAAAATACAAAATAAATAGAACAGATTTTCCATTGTATAAAACGAATAATAGCAACCAGTGTGAGAGTTATGGTCATTTCTACGTTCCGGGCAACCTAGGCTTCACTCTAGGGCTTTGCTCCACCAGATCAAACAGCTAGGGCCTTAGAAGTCAACGACAGAAGCATAAAATACAATATAAATACAACATTTTTTCCATCATATAAAACGAATAATTGCAACCAGTATGAAAGCTATGGTCATTTCTACTTTACGGGCAACCTAGGCTACACCCTAGGGCGTTGCTCCTACAGATTGAATAGTTAGGGCCTTAGAAGTCAATGCCCGAAGCATAAAATGCAATAAAAATACAACAGCTTTTCCATCATATAACAGGAGTATTTGCAACCAGTTTGAAAGTGATGGTATTTGCTACGTTCCGGGCAACTTGGGCTTAACTCTAGGGCGTTGCTCCACCAGATCGAATTGTTAGTGCCTTAGAAGTCAATGCCAGAAGCATAAAATACAATATAAATACAACAGTTTTTCCATCGTATAAAACGAATAATTGCAACCAGTATGAAAGATAACGTCATTTCTACTTTCCGGGCAACCTGGGCATCACCCTAGGGCGTTGCTTCAACAGATTGAATATTTAGGGCCTTAAAGTCAACGCCCGAAGCATAAAATACAAAATAAATAGAACAGTTTTACCATCGTGTAAAACGAATAATTGCTACCGGTGTGAAAATTATGGTCCTTTCTACCTTCCGGTCAACCTGGGCTTCACCATAGGGCGTTACTCCACCAGAACGAATAGTTAGGGCCTAAGAAGTGATCGCCAGAAGCATAAAATACAATATAAATACAACAGTTTTTCCATCATACAAAACGAATAATTGCAACCAGTATGAAAGCTAGGGTCATTTCTACTTTACGGGCAACCTAGGCTACAACCTAGGGCGTTGCTCTTACAGATTGAATAGTTAGGGCCTTAGAAGTTAATGCCCGAAGCATAAAATGCAATAAAAATACAACAGTTTTTCCATCGTATAAAAGGATTAATTGCAACCAGTTTGAAAGTGATGGTCATTTCTACGTTCCGGGCAACCTAGGCTTCACTCTAGGTCGTTGCTCCACCAGATCGAATAGTTAGGGCCTTAGAAGTCAACGCCAGAAGCTTAAAATACAATATAAACACAACAGTTTTTCCATCGTATAAAACGAATAATTGCTACCAGTATGGAAGTGATGGTCATTTCTACGTTCCGGGCAACCTAGGCCTCACTATATGGCGTTGTTCCACCAGATTGAATAGTTAGGGCCTAAGAAATCCACGCCAGAAGCATAAAATACAATATAAATACAACAGTTCTTCCATCATATAAAACGAATAATTTCAACCAGTATGAAAGTTATGGTCATTTCTACGTTCCGGGCAACCTAGGCTTCACTCTATGGCGTTCTTCCACCACATCGAATAGCTACGGCCTCAGAAGTCAACGCCTGAAGCATAAAATACAATAAAAATACAACAGTCTTTCCGTCCTATAACAGCAATAATTGCAACCCGTGTGAAAGTGATGGTCATTTGGACGTTCCAGGCAACCTAGGCTTCACTCTAGGGCGTTGTTCCACCAGATAGAATTGCTAGGGCCTAAGAAGTGAACGCCAGAAGCATAAGATACAATATAAATATAACAGTTTTTCCTTCGCATAGAACGAATAATAGCAACCAGTGTGAAAGTTATGGTCACTTCTACGTTCCGGGCAACCTAGGCTTCACTCTAGGGCGTCGCTCCACCAGATAAAACAGTTAGGGCCTTAGAAGTCAACGCCCGGAGCATAAAATACAAAATAAATAGAACAGATTTTCCATTGTATAAAACGAATAATAGCAACCAGTGTGAGAGTTATGGTCATTTCTACGTTCCGGGCAACCTAGGCTTCACTCTAGGGCTTTGCTCCACCAGACCAAACAGCTAGGGCCTTAGAAGTCAACGACAGAAGCATAAAATACAATATAAATACAACATTTTTTCCATCATATAAAACGAATAATTGCAACCAGTATGAAAGCTATGGTCATTTCTACTTTACGGGCAACCTAGGCTACACCCTAGGGCGTTGCTCCTACAGATTGAATAGTTAGGGCCTTAGAAGTCAATGCCCGAAGCATAAAATGCAATAAAAATACAACAGCTTTTCCATCATATAACAGGAGTATTTGCAACCAGTTTGAAAGTGATGGTATTTGCTACGTTCCGGGCAACTTAGGCTTAACTCTAGGGCGTTGCTCCACCAGATCGAATAGTTAGTGCCTTAGAAGTCAATGCCAGAAGCATAAAATACAATATAAATACAACAGTTTTTCCATCGTATAAAACGAATAATAGCAACCAGTAGGAAAGATAACGTCATTTCTACTTTCCGGGCAACCTAGGCATCACCTAGGGCGTTGCTCCAACAGATGGAATAGTTAGGGCCTTAGAAGTCAACCCCCGACGCATAAAATGCAACAAAAATGCAACGGTTTTTCCATCGTATAAAAGGATTAATTGCATCCAGTGTGAAAGTTATGGTCATTTCTACGTTCCGGGCAACCTAGGCTTCACTCTAGGGCGTTGCTCCACCAGATCAAACAGTTAGTTCCTTAGAAGTCAACGCCCGAAGCATAAAATACAAAATAAATATAAAAGTTTTTCCATGGTATAAAACGAATAATAGCAACCAGTGTGAAGGTTATGGTCACTTCTACGTTCCGGGCAACCTAGGGTTCACCACAGGGCGTTGTTCCACCAGATCGAATAGTTAGGGCCTAAGAAGTGAACGCCAGCAGCATAAAATGCAATATAGATACAACAGTTTTTCCATCATATAAAACGAATAAATGCAACCAGTATGAAAGTTATGGTCATTTCTACTTTCCGGGCAACCTAGGCTACATCATAGGGCGTTGCTCCAGCAGTTTGAATTGTTAGGGCCTTAGAAGTCAATGCCCGAAGCATAAAATGCAATAAAAATACAACAGTTTTTCCATCATATAACAGAAATAATTGCAACCAGTTTGAAAGTGATGGTCATTTCTACGTTCCGGGAAACCTCGGCTTCACTCTAGGGCGTTGCTCCGCCAGATCGAATAGTTAGTGCATTAGAAGTCAACGCCAGAAGCATAAAATACAATATAAATACAACAGTTTTTCCATCGTATAAACCGAATAATTGCAACCAGTATGAAAGTTAACGTCATTTCTACTTTGCGGGCAACCTAGGCTTCACCCTTGCGCGTTGCTCCAACAGATTGAATAGTTAGGGCCTTAGAAGTCAACGCCGGAAGCATAAAATGCAATAAAAATACAACAGTTTTTCCATCGTATAGAAGGATTAATTGCAACCAGTTTGAAAGTGATGGTCATTTCTACGTTCCGGGCAACCTAGGCTTCACTGTAGGGCGTTGCTCCACCGGATCGAAAAGTTAGGGCCTTAGAAGTGAACGCCAGCAGCATAAAATACAATATAAATACAACAGTTTTTCCATCATACAAAACGAATAATTGCAACCAGTATGAAAGCTAGGGTCATTTCTACTTTACGGGCAACCAAGGCTTCACCCTAGGGCGTTGCTCCAACATATTGAATAGTTAGGACCTTAGAAGTCAATGCCTGAAGCATAAAATGCAAAATAAATAGAACAGTTTTTCCATTGTATAAAACGAATAATAGCAACCAGTGTGAAAGTTATGGTCATTTCTACGTTCGGGCAACCTGGGCTTCACTCTAGGGCGTTGCTCCACCAGATCAAACAGCTAGGGCCTTAGAAGTCAACACCCGAAGCATAAAATACAATATAGATATAACAGTTTTTCCGTCGTGTAGAACGAATAATAGCAACCAGTGTGAAAGTTAACGTCATTTCTACTTTCCGGGCAACCTAGGCTTCACCCTAGGGCGTTGCTCCAACAGATTGAATAGTTAGGGCCTTAGAAGTCAGCGCCCGATGCATAAAATACAAAATAAATAGAACAGTTTTACCATCGTGTAAAACGAATAATTGCTACCGGTGTGAAAATTATGGTCCTTTCTACCTTCCGGTCAACCTGGGCTTCACCATAGGGCGTTACTCCACCAGAACGAATAGTTAGGGCCTAAGAAGTGATCGCCAGAAGCATAAAATACAATATAAATACAACAGTTTTTCCATCATACAAAACGAATAATTGCAACCAGTATGAAAGCTAGGGTCATTTCTACTTTACGGGCAACCTAGGCTACAACCTAGGGCGTTGCTCTTACAGATTGAATAGTTAGGGCCTTAGAAGTTAATGCAAGAAGCATAAAATGCAATAAAAATACAACTGTTTTTCCATCGTATAAAAGGATTAATTGCAACCAGTTTGAAAGTGATGGTCATTTCTACGTTCCGGGCAACCTAGGCTTCACTCTAGGTCGTTGCTCCACCAGATCGAATAGTTAGGGCCTTAGAAGTCAACGCCAGAAGCTTAAATACAATATAAACACAACAGTTTTTCCATCGTATAAAACGAATAATTGCTACCAGTATGGAAGTGATGGTCATTTCTACGTTCCGGGCAACCTAGGCCTCACTATATGGCGTTGTTCCACCAGATTGAATAGTTAGGGCCTGAGAAATCAACGCCAGAAGCATAAAATACAATATAAAGACAACAGTTCTTCCATCATATAAAACGAATAATTTCAACCAGTATGAAAGTTATGGTCATTTCTACGTTCCGGGCAACCTAGGCTTCACTCTATGGCGTTCTTTCACCACATCGAATAGCTACGGCCTCAGAAGTCAACGCCTGAAGCATAAAATACAATACAAATACAACAGTCTTTCCGTCCTATAACAGGAATAATTGCAATCCGTGTGAAAGTTATTGTCATTTATACGTTCCGGGCAACCTAGGCTTCACTCTAGGGCGTTGTTCCACCAGATCGAATAGTTAGGGCCTAAGAAGAGGACCCCAGAAGCATAAAATACAATTTGAATACAACAGTTTTTCCATCATAAAAAACGAATTATTGCAACCAGTATGAAAGCTAGGGTCATTTCTACTTTACGGGAAACCTGGGCTACACCCTAGGGAGTTGCTCTTACAGATTGAATAGTTAGGGCCTTAGAAGTTAATGCCCGAAGCATAAAATGCAATAAAAATACAACAGTTTTTCCATCGTATAAAAGGATTAATTGCAACAAGTTTGAAAGTGATGGTCATTTCTACGTTCCGGGCAACCTAGGCTTCACTCTACGGCGTTGCTCCACCAGATCGAATAGCTAGGGCCTTAGAAGTCAACGCCCGAAGCATAAAATACAAAATAAATAGTACAGTTTTTCCATTGTATAAAACGTATAATTGCTACCGGTGTGAAGGTTATGGTCATTTCTACGTTCCGGACAACCTAGGCTTCACTCT
This sequence comes from Calliopsis andreniformis, assembly GCF_051401765.1. Classification (NCBI taxonomy): domain Eukaryota; kingdom Metazoa; phylum Arthropoda; class Insecta; order Hymenoptera; family Andrenidae; genus Calliopsis; species Calliopsis andreniformis. The sequence continues at coordinate 1,185,561 of NW_027480426.1, read as the reverse complement.
AGGGCGTTGCTCCACCACATCGAATAGCTACGGCCTTAGAAGTCAACGCCAGAAGCTTAAAATACAATAAATATACAAGAGTTTTTCCATCGTATATCAGGAATAATTGCAACCAGTGTGAAAGTGATGGTCATTTCTATGTTCCGGACAACGTAGGCTTCACTCTAGGCCGTTGTTCGTACAGATCGAACACTTAGGGCCTAAGAAGGCACCGCCAGAAGCATAAAATACAATGTAAATATAACAGTTTTTCCATCCTATAAAACGAATAATAGCAATCAGTGTGAAAGTTATGGTCATTTCTATGTTCCGGGCAACCTAGGCTTCACCCTAGGGCGTTGCTCCAACAGATTGAATAGTTAGGGCCTTAGAAGTCAACCCCCGACGCATAAAATGCAACAAAAATGCAACGGTTTTTCCATCGTATAAAAGGATTAATTGCATCCAGTGTGAAAGTTATGGTCATTTCTACGTTCCGGGCAACCTAGGCTTCACTCTAGGGCGTTGCTCCACCAGATCAAACAGTTAGTTCCTTAGAAGTCAACGCCCGAAGCATAAAATACAAAATAAATATAAAAGTTTTTCCATGGTATAAAACGAATAATAGCAACCAGTGTGAAGGTTATGGTCACTTCTACGTTCCGGGCAACCTAGGGTTCACCACAGGGCGTTGTTCCACCAGATCGAATAGTTAGGGCCTAAGAAGTGAACGCCAGCAGCATAAAATGCAATATAGATACAACAGTTTTTCCATCATACAAAACGAATAATTGCAACCAGTATGAAAGCTATGGTCATTTCTACTTTACGGGCAACCTAGGCTACACCCTAGGGCGTTGCTCTTACAGATTGAATAGTTAGGGCCTTATAAGTTAATGCCCGAAGCATAAAATGAAATAAAAATACAACAGTTTTTACATCGTATAACAGGAATAATTGCAACCAGTTTGAAAGTGACGGTCATTTCTACTTTCCGGGCAACCTAGGCTACACCCTAGGGCGTTGCTCCAACAGATCGAACAGTTAGTGCCTTAGAAGTCAACGGCCGAAGCATAAAATACAAAATAAATAGAACTGTTTTTCCATCGTATAAAACGAATAATTGCAACCAGTTTGAAAGTTAACGTCATTTCTACGTTCCGGGCAACCTAGGCTTCACTCTAGGGCGTTGCTCCACCAGATCGAATAGTTAGGGCCTTAGAAGTCTACGCCAGAATCATAAAATACAATAAAGATGCAACAGATTTTCCATCGTATTAAACGAATAATTTCAACCAGTGTGAATGTTATGGTCATCTCTACATTCCGAGCAAGCTAGGCTTCACTCTAGCGCGTTGATCCAACAGATTGAATAGTTAGGGCATTAGCAGTCAACGCCCGAAGCATAAAATACAATATAAATACAACAGTTTTTCCATCATATAACAGGAATAATTGCAACCAGTTTGAAGGTGATGGTCATTTCTGCGTTCCGGGCAACCTAGGCTTCAGTCTAGAGCGTTGCTCCACCAGATCGAATAGTTAGTGCCTTAGAAGTAAACGCCAGAAGCATAAAATACAATATAAATACAACAGTTTTTCCATCGTATAGAACGATTAATTGCAACCAGTATGAAAGTTATGGTCATTTCTACGTTCCGGGCAACCTAGGCTTCACTCTATGGCGTTCTTCCACTACATCGAATGGCAACGGCCTCAGAAGTCAACGCCTGAAGCATAAAATACAATATAAATACAACAGTTTTTCCATCATACAAAACGAATAATTGCAACCAGTATGAAAGCTAGGGTCATTTCTACTTTACGGGCAACCTAGGCTACACATTTGGGCGTTGCTCTTACAGATTGAATAGTTAGGGCCTTAGAAGTTAATGCCCGAAGCATAAAATGCAATGAAAATACAACAGCTTTTCCATCATATAACAGGAATATTTGCAACCAGTTTGAAAGTGATGGTAATTGCTACGTTCCGGGCAACTTATGCTTCATTCTAGGGCGTTGCTCCACCAGATCGAATAGTTAGGGCCTAAGAAGTGAACGCCAGAAGCATAAAATACAATATAAATAGAACAGTTTTTCCATCATATAAAACGAGTAATTGCAACCAGTATGAAAGTTGTGGTCATTTCTACTTTCCGGGCAACCTAGGCTACACCCTAGGGCGTTGCTCCAACAGATCGAATAGTTAGTGCCTTAGAAGTCAACGGCCGAAGCATAAAATACAAAATAAATAGAACTGTTTTTCCATCGTATAAAACGAATAATTGCAACCAGTATGAAAGTTAACGTCATTTCTACGTTCCGGGCAACCTAGGCTTCACTCTAGGGCGTTGCTCCACGAGATCGAATAGTTGGGGCCCTAGAAGTCAACGCCAGAAGCATAAAATACAATAAAGATGCAACAGCTTTTCCATCGTATTAAACGAATAATTTCAACCAGTGTGAATGTTATTGTCATTTCTACATTCCGAGCAACCTAGGCTTCACTCAAGGGCGTTGATCCAACAGATTGAACAGTTAGGGCCTTAGGAGTCAACGCCCGAAGCATAAGATACAATATAAATATAACAGTTCTTCCATCATATAACAGGAATAATTGCAACCAGTTTGAAGGTGATGGTCATTTCTACGTTCCGGGCAACCTAGGCTTCACTCTAGGGCGTTGGTCCACGAGATCGAATAGTTAGTGCCTTAGAAGTCAACGCCAGAAGCATAAAATACAATATAAATACAACAGTTTTTCCATCGTATAAAACGAATAATTGCTACCAGTATGGAAGTGATGCTCATTTCTATGTTCCGGGCAACCTAGGCCTCACTCTAGGGCGTTGTTCCTCCAGATTGAATAGTTAGGGCCTAAGAAATCAACGGCAGAAGCATAAAATACAATATAAATATAACTGTTTTTCCATCGTGTAAAACGAATAATTTCAACCAGTGTGAATGTTATGGTCATTTCTACATTCCGAGCAACCTAGGCTTCACTCTAGGTCGTTGATCCACCAGATAGAGTAGTGAGGGCCTTAGAAGTCAACGCCAGAAGCATAAAATTTAATGAAGATGCAACAGTTTTTCCATCATATAAAACGAATAATTGCAACCAGTATGAAGGCTATGGTCATTTCTACTTTACGGGCAACCTAGGCTACACCCTAGGGCGTTGCTCCTACAGCTTGAATAGTTAGGGTCTTAGAAGTCAATGCCCGAAGCATCAAATGCAATAAAAATACAACAGTTTTTCCATCATATAACAGGAATATTTGCAACCAGTTTGAAAGTGATGGACACTTGCACGTTCCGGGCAACCTAGGCTTCCCTCTAGGACGTTGCTCCACCAGATCGAATAGCTAGGGCCGTAGAAGTCAACGCCCGAAGCATAAAATACAAAATAAATAGTACAGTTTTTCCATTGTATAAAACGTATAATTGCTACCGGTGTGAAAGTTATGGTCATTTCTACGTCCCGGGCAACCTAGGCTTCACCCTAGGTCGTTGTCCCACCAGATGGAATAGTTAGGGCCTTAGAAGTGAACGCCAGCAGCATAAAATGCAATATAAATACAACAGTTTTTCCATCATATAAAACGAATAATTGCAACCAGTATGAAAGTTATGGTCATTTCTACTTTCCGGGCAACCTAGGCTACACCATAGGGCGTTGCTCCAGCTGTTTGAATAGTTAGGGCCTTAGAAGTCAATGCCCGAAGCATAAAATGCAATAAAAATACAACAGTTTTTCCATCATATAACAGGAATAATTGCAACCAGTTTGAAAGTGATGGTCATTTCTACGTTCCGGGAAACCTCGGCTTCACTCTAGGGCGTTGCTCCGCCAGATCGAATAGTTAGTGAATTAGAAGACAACGCCAGAAGCATAAAATACAATATAAATACAACAGTTTTTCCATCGTATAAAACGAATAATTGCTACCAGTATGGAAGTGATGCTCATTTCTACTTTACGGGCAACCTAGGCTACACCCTAGGGCGTTGCTCCTACAGATTGAATAGTTAGGGCCTTAGAAGTCAATGCCCGAAGCATAAAATGCAATAAAAATACAACAGCTTTTCCATCATATAACAGGAGTATTTGCAACCAGTTTGAAAGTGATGGTATTTGCTACGTTCCGGGCAACTTAGGCTTAACTCTAGGGCGTTGCTCCACCAGATCGAATAGTTAGTGCCTTAGAAGTCAATGCCAGAAGCATAAAATACAATATAAATACAACAGTTTTTCCATCGTATAAAACGAATAATAGCAACCAGTAGGAAAGATAACGTCATTTCTACTTTCCGGGCAACCTAGGCATCACCTAGGGCGTTGCTCCAACAGATGGAATAGTTAGGGCCTTAGAAGTCAACCCCCGACGCATAAAATGCAACAAAAATGCAACGGTTTTTCCATCGTATAAAAGGATTAATTGCATCCAGTGTGAAAGTTATGGTCATTTCTACGTTCCGGGCAACCTAGGCTTCACTCTAGGGCGTTGCTCCACCAGATCAAACAGTTAGTTCCTTAGAAGTCAACGCCCGAAGCATAAAATACAAAATAAATATAAAAGTTTTTCCATGGTATAAAACGAATAATAGCAACCAGTGTGAAGGTTATGGTCACTTCTACGTTCCGGGCAACCTAGGGTTCACCACAGGGCGTTGTTCCACCAGATCGAATAGTTAGGGCCTAAGAAGTGAACGCCAGCAGCATAAAATGCAATATAGATACAACAGTTTTTCCATCATATAAAACGAATAAATGCAACCAGTATGAAAGTTATGGTCATTTCTACTTTCCGGGCAACCTAGGCTACATCATAGGGCGTTGCTCCAGCAGTTTGAATTGTTAGGGCCTTAGAAGTCAATGCCCGAAGCATAAAATGCAATAAAAATACAACAGTTTTTCCATCATATAACAGAAATAATTGCAACCAGTTTGAAAGTGATGGTCATTTCTACGTTCCGGGAAACCTCGGCTTCACTCTAGGGCGTTGCTCCGCCAGATCGAATAGTTAGTGCATTAGAAGTCAACGCCAGAAGCATAAAATACAATATAAATACAACAGTTTTTCCATCGTATAAACCGAATAATTGCAACCAGTATGAAAGTTAACGTCATTTCTACTTTGCGGGCAACCTAGGCTTCACCCTTGCGCGTTGCTCCAACAGATTGAATAGTTAGGGCCTTAGAAGTCAACGCCGGAAGCATAAAATGCAATAAAAATACAACAGTTTTTCCATCGTATAGAAGGATTAATTGCAACCAGTTTGAAAGTGATGGTCATTTCTACGTTCCGGGCAACCTAGGCTTCACTGTAGGGCGTTGCTCCACCGGATCGAAAAGTTAGGGCCTTAGAAGTGAACGCCAGCAGCATAAAATACAATATAAATACAACAGTTTTTCCATCATACAAAACGAATAATTGCAACCAGTATGAAAGCTAGGGTCATTTCTACTTTACGGGCAACCAAGGCTTCACCCTAGGGCGTTGCTCCAACATATTGAATAGTTAGGACCTTAGAAGTCAATGCCTGAAGCATAAAATGCAAAATAAATAGAACAGTTTTTCCATTGTATAAAACGAATAATAGCAACCAGTGTGAAAGTTATGGTCATTTCTACGTTCGGGCAACCTGGGCTTCACTCTAGGGCGTTGCTCCACCAGATCAAACAGCTAGGGCCTTAGAAGTCAACACCCGAAGCATAAAATACAATATAGATATAACAGTTTTTCCGTCGTGTAGAACGAATAATAGCAACCAGTGTGAAAGTTAACGTCATTTCTACTTTCCGGGCAACCTAGGCTTCACCCTAGGGCGTTGCTCCAACAGATTGAATAGTTAGGGCCTTAGAAGTCAGCGCCCGATGCATAAAATACAAAATAAATAGAACAGTTTTACCATCGTGTAAAACGAATAATTGCTACCGGTGTGAAAATTATGGTCCTTTCTACCTTCCGGTCAACCTGGGCTTCACCATAGGGCGTTACTCCACCAGAACGAATAGTTAGGGCCTAAGAAGTGATCGCCAGAAGCATAAAATACAATATAAATACAACAGTTTTTCCATCATACAAAACGAATAATTGCAACCAGTATGAAAGCTAGGGTCATTTCTACTTTACGGGCAACCTAGGCTACAACCTAGGGCGTTGCTCTTACAGATTGAATAGTTAGGGCCTTAGAAGTTAATGCAAGAAGCATAAAATGCAATAAAAATACAACTGTTTTTCCATCGTATAAAAGGATTAATTGCAACCAGTTTGAAAGTGATGGTCATTTCTACGTTCCGGGCAACCTAGGCTTCACTCTAGGTCGTTGCTCCACCAGATCGAATAGTTAGGGCCTTAGAAGTCAACGCCAGAAGCTTAAATACAATATAAACACAACAGTTTTTCCATCGTATAAAACGAATAATTGCTACCAGTATGGAAGTGATGGTCATTTCTACGTTCCGGGCAACCTAGGCCTCACTATATGGCGTTGTTCCACCAGATTGAATAGTTAGGGCCTGAGAAATCAACGCCAGAAGCATAAAATACAATATAAAGACAACAGTTCTTCCATCATATAAAACGAATAATTTCAACCAGTATGAAAGTTATGGTCATTTCTACGTTCCGGGCAACCTAGGCTTCACTCTATGGCGTTCTTTCACCACATCGAATAGCTACGGCCTCAGAAGTCAACGCCTGAAGCATAAAATACAATACAAATACAACAGTCTTTCCGTCCTATAACAGGAATAATTGCAATCCGTGTGAAAGTTATTGTCATTTATACGTTCCGGGCAACCTAGGCTTCACTCTAGGGCGTTGTTCCACCAGATCGAATAGTTAGGGCCTAAGAAGAGGACCCCAGAAGCATAAAATACAATTTGAATACAACAGTTTTTCCATCATAAAAAACGAATTATTGCAACCAGTATGAAAGCTAGGGTCATTTCTACTTTACGGGAAACCTGGGCTACACCCTAGGGAGTTGCTCTTACAGATTGAATAGTTAGGGCCTTAGAAGTTAATGCCCGAAGCATAAAATGCAATAAAAATACAACAGTTTTTCCATCGTATAAAAGGATTAATTGCAACAAGTTTGAAAGTGATGGTCATTTCTACGTTCCGGGCAACCTAGGCTTCACTCTACGGCGTTGCTCCACCAGATCGAATAGCTAGGGCCTTAGAAGTCAACGCCCGAAGCATAAAATACAAAATAAATAGTACAGTTTTTCCATTGTATAAAACGTATAATTGCTACCGGTGTGAAGGTTATGGTCATTTCTACGTTCCGGACAACCTAGGCTTCACTCTAGGGCGTTGCTCCACCACATCGAATAGCTACGGCCTTAGAAGTCAACGCCAGAAGCTTAAAATACAATAAATATACAAGAGTTTTTCCATCGTATATCAGGAATAATTGCAACCAGTGTGAAAGTGATGGTCATTTCTATGTTCCGGACAACGTAGGCTTCACTCTAGGCCGTTGTTCGTACAGATCGAACACTTAGGGCCTAAGAAGGCACCGCCAGAAGCATAAAATACAATGTAAATATAACAGTTTTTCCATCCTATAAAACGAATAATAGCAATCAGTGTGAAAGTTATGGTCATTTCTATGTTCCGGGCAACCTAGGCTTCACCCTAGGGCGTCGCTCCAACAGATTGAATAGTTAGGGCCTTAGAAGTCAACGCCCGACGAATAAAATGCAATAAAAATGCAACAGTTATTCCATCGTATAAAAGGATTAATTGCAACCAGTTTGAAAGCGATGGTCATTTCTACGTTCCGGGCAACCTAGGCTTCACCATAGGGCGTTGTTCCGCCAGACGGAGTAGTTAGGGCATAAGAAGTCAACCCCCGACGCATAAAATGCAACAAAAATGCAACAGTTTTTCCATCGTATAAAAGGATTAATTGCAACCAGTTTGAAAGTGATGGTCATTTCTACGTTCCGGGCAACCTAGGCTTCACCCTAGGGCGCTGCTCCAACAGATCGAATAGTTAGTGCCTTAGAAGTCAACGGCCGAAGCATAAAATACAATATAAATACAACAGTTTTACCATCATATAAAACGAATAGTTGCAACCAGTATGAAAGATAACGTCATTTCTACTTTCCGGGCAACCTAGGCATCACCTAGGGCGTTGCTCCAACAGATTGAATAGTTAGGGCCTTAGAAGTCAACCCCCGACGCATAAAATGCAACAAAAATGCAACGGTTTTTCCATCGTATAAAAGGATTAATTGCATCCAGTGTGAAAGTTATGGTCATTTCTACGTTCCGGGCAACCTAGGCTTCACTCTAGGGCGTTGCTCCACCAGATCAAACAGTTAGTTCCTTAGAAGTCAACGCCCGAAGCATAAAATACAAAATAAATATAAAAGTTTTTCCATGGTATAAAACGAATAATAGCAACCAGTGTGAAGGTTATGGTCACTTCTACGTTCCGGGCAACCTAGGGTTCACCACAGGGCGTTGTTCCACCAGATCGAATAGTTAGGGCCTAAGAAGTGAACGCCAGCAGCATAAAATGCAATATAGATACAACAGTTTTTCCATCATACAAAACGAATAATTGCAACCAGTATGAAAGCTATGGTCATTTCTACTTTACGGGCAACCTAGGCTACACCCTAGGGCGTTGCTCTTACAGATTGAATAGTTAGGGCCTTATAAGTTAATGCCCGAAGCATAAAATGAAATAAAAATACAACAGTTTTTACATCGTATAACAGGAATAATTGCAACCAGTTTGAAAGTGACGGTCATTTCTACTTTCCGGGCAACCTAGGCTACACCCTAGGGCGTTGCTCCAACAGATCGAACAGTTAGTGCCTTAGAAGTCAACGGCCGAAGCATAAAATACAAAATAAATAGAACTGTTTTTCCATCGTATAAAACGAATAATTGCAACCAGTTTGAAAGTTAACGTCATTTCTACGTTCCGGGCAACCTAGGCTTCACTCTAGGGCGTTGCTCCACCAGATCGAATAGTTAGGGCCTTAGAAGTCTACGCCAGAATCATAAAATACAATAAAGATGCAACAGATTTTCCATCGTATTAAACGAATAATTTCAACCAGTGTGAATGTTATGGTCATTTCTACATTCCGAGCAAGCTAGGCTTCACTCTAGCGCGTTGATCCAACAGATTGAATAGTTAGGGCATTAGCAGTCAACGCCCGAAGCATAAAATACAATATAAATACAACAGTTTTTCCATCATATAACAGGAATAATTGCAACCAGTTTGAAGGTGATGGTCATTTCTGCGTTCCGGGCAACCTAGGCTTCAGTCTAGAGCGTTGCTCCACCAGATCGAATAGTTAGTGCCTTAGAAGTAAACGCCAGAAGCATAAAATACAATATAAATACAACAGTTTTTCCATCGTATAGAACGATTAATTGCAACCAGTATGAAAGTTATGGTCATTTCTACGTTCCGGGCAACCTAGGCTTCACTCTATGGCGTTCTTCCACTACATCGAATGGCAACGGCCTCAGAAGTCAACGCCTGAAGCATAAAATACAATATAAATACAACAGTTTTTCCATCATACAAAACGAATAATTGCAACCAGTATGAAAGCTAGGGTCATTTCTACTTTACGGGCAACCTAGGCTACACATTTGGGCGTTGCTCTTACAGATTGAATAGTTAGGGCCTTAGAAGTTAATGCCCGAAGCATAAAATGCAATGAAAATACAACAGCTTTTCCATCATATAACAGGAATATTTGCAACCAGTTTGAAAGTGATGGTAATTGCTACGTTCCGGGCAACTTATGCTTCATTCTAGGGCGTTGCTCCACCAGATCGAATAGTTAGTGCCTTAGAAGTCAACGCCAGAAGCATAAAATGCAATATAAATACAACAGTTTTTCCATCGTATAAAACGACTAAGTGCAACCAGTATGAAAGTTAACGTCATTTCTACTTTCCGGGCAACCCAGGCTTCACCCTAGGGCGTTGTTCCAACAGATTGAATAGTTAGGGCCTTAGAAGTCAACGCCGGATGCATAAAATGCAATAAAAATACAACAGTTTTTCCATCGTATAAAAGGATTAATTGCAACCAGTTTGAAAGTGATGGTCATTTCTACGTTCCGGGCAACCTAGGCTTCACTCTAGGGCGTTGCTCCACCAGATCGAATAGTTAGGGCCTTAGAAGTCAACGCCCGAAGCATAAAATACAGAATAAATAGAACAGTTTTTCCATTGTATAAAACGACTAATTGCTACCTGTGTAAAAGATATGGTCATTTCTACGTTCCGGGCAACCTAGGCTTCACCCTAGCGGCGTTGTTCCACCAGATCGAATAGTTAGGGCCTAAGAAGTGAACGCCAGAAGCATAAAATACAATATAAATAGAACAGTTTTTCCATCATATAAAACGAGTAATTGCAACCAGTATGAAAGTTGTGGTCATTTCTACTTTCCGGGCAACCTAGGCTACACCCTAGGGCGTTGCTCCAACAGATCGAATAGTTAGTGCCTTAGAAGTCAACGGCCGAAGCATAAAATACAAAATAAATAGAACTGTTTTTCCATCGTATAAAACGAATAATTGCAACCAGTATGAAAGTTAACGTCATTTCTACGTTCCGGGCAACCTAGGCTTCACTCTAGGGCGTTGCTCCACCAGATCGAATAGTTGGGGCCCTAGAAGTCAACGCCAGAAGCATAAAATACAATAAAGATGCAACAGCTTTTCCATCGTATTAAACGAATAATTTCAACCAGTGTGAATGTTATTGTCATTTCTACATTCCGAGCAACCTAGGCTTCACTCAAGGGCGTTGATCCAACAGATTGAACAGTTAGGGCCTTAGGAGTCAACGCCCGAAGCATAAGATACAATATAAATATAACAGTTCTTCCATCATATAACAGGAATAATTGCAACCAGTTTGAAGGTGATGGTCATTTCTACTTTCCGGGCAACCTAGGCTTCACTCTAGGGCGTTGGTCCACGAGATCGAATAGTTAGTGCCTTAGAAGTCAACGCCAGAAGCATAAAATACAATATAAATACAACAGTTTTTCCATCGTATAAAACGAATAATTGCTACCAGTATGGAAGTGATGCTCATTTCTATGTTCCGGGCAACCTAGGCCTCACTCTAGGGCGTTGTTCCTCCAGATTGAATAGTTAGGGCCTAAGAAATCAACGGCAGAAGCATAAAATACAATATAAATATAACTGTTTTTCCATCGTGTAAAACGAATAATTTCAACCAGTGTGAATGTTATGGTCATTTCTACATTCCGAGCAACCTAGGCTTCACTCTAGGTCGTTGATCCACCAGATAGAGTAGTGAGGGCCTTAGAAGTCAACGCCAGAAGCATAAAATTTAATGAAGATGCAACAGTTTTTCCATCATATAAAACGAATAATTGCAACCAGTATGAAGGCTATGGTCATTTCTACTTTACGGGCAACCTAGGCTACACCCTAGGGCGTTGCTCCTACAGCTTGAATAGTTAGGGTCTTAGAAGTCAATGCCCGAAGCATCAAATGCAATAAAAATACAACAGTTTTTCCATCATATAACAGGAATATTTGCAACCAGTTTGAAAGTGATGGACACTTGCACGTTCCGGGCAACCTAGGCTTCCCTCTAGGACGTTGCTCCACCAGATCGAATAGCTAGGGCCGTAGAAGTCAACGCCCGAAGCATAAAATACAAAATAAATAGTACAGTTTTTCCATTGTATAAAACGTATAATTGCTACCGGTGTGAAAGTTATGGTCATTTCTACGTCCCGGGCAACCTAGGCTTCACCCTAGGTCGTTGTCCCACCAGATGGAATAGTTAGGGCCTTAGAAGTGAACGCCAGCAGCATAAAATGCAATATAAATACAACAGTTTTTCCATCATATAAAACGAATAATTGCAACCAGTATGAAAGTTATGGTCATTTCTACTTTCCGGGCAACCTAGGCTACACCATAGGGCGTTGCTCCAGCTGTTTGAATAGTTAGGGCCTTAGAAGTCAATGCCCGAAGCATAAAATGCAATAAAAATACAACAGTTTTTCCATCATATAACAGGAATAATTGCAACCAGTTTGAAAGTGATGGTCATTTCTACGTTCCGGGAAACCTCGGCTTCACTCTAGGGCGTTGCTCCGCCAGATCGAATAGTTAGTGAATTAGAAGACAACGCCAGAAGCATAAAATACAATATAAATACAACAGTTTTTCCATCGTATAAAACGAATAATTGCTACCAGTATGGAAGTGATGCTCATTTCTACGTTCCGGGCAACCTAGGCCTCACTCTAGGGCGTTGTTCCTCCAGATTGAATAGATAGGGCCTAAGAAATCAACGGCAGAAGCATAAAATACAATATAAATATAACTGTTTTTCCATCGTGTAAAACGAATAATTTCAACCAGTGTGAAAGTTATGGTCATTTCTACATTCCGAGCAACCTAGGCTTCACCCTAGGGCGTCGCTCCAACAGATTGAATAGTTAGGGCCTTAGAAGTCAACGCCCGACGAATAAAATGCAATAAAAATGCAACAGTTTTTCCATCGTATAAAAGGATTAATTGCAACCAGTTTGAAAGTGATGGTCATTTCTACGTTCCGGGCAACCTAGGCTTCACCCTAGGGCGTTGTTCCGCCAGATGGAGTAGTTAGGGCATAAGAAGTCAACCCCCGACGCATAAAATGCAACAAAAATGCAACAGTTTTTCCATCGTATAAAAGGATTAATTGCAACCAGTTTGAAAGTGATGGTCATTTCTACGTTCCGGGCAACCTAGGCTTCACCCTAGGGCGTTGCTCCAACAGATCGAATAGTTAGTGCCTTAGAAGTCAACGGCCGAAGCATAAAATACAATATAAATACAACAGTTTTTCCATCATATAAAACGAATAATTGCAACCAGTATGAAAGATAACGTCATTTCTACTTTCCGGGCAACCTAGGCATCACCTAGGGCGTTGCTCCAACAGATTGAATAGTTAGGGCGTTAGAAGTCAACGCCAGAAGCATAAAATACAATATAAATACAACAGTTTTTCCATCATATAAAACGAATAATTGCAACCAGTATGAAAGTTATGGTCATTTCTACTTTCCGGGCAACCTAGGCTTCACTCTAGGGCGTTGCTCCGCCAGATCGAATAGTTAGTGCATTAGAAGTCAACGCCAGAAGCATAAAATACAATATAAATACAACAGTTTTTCCATCATATAAAACGAATAATTGCAACCAGTATGAAAGTTAACGTCATTTCTACTTTCCGGGCAACCTAGGCTTCACCCTTGCGCGTTGATCCAACAGATTGAACAGTTAGGGCCTTAGGAGTCAACGCCCGAAGCATAAAATACAATATAAATATAACAGTTCTTCCATCATATAACAGGAATAATTGCAACCAGTTTGAAGGTGATGGTCATTTCTACGTTCCGGGCAACCTAGGCTTCACTCTAGGGCGTTGCTGCACGAGATCGAATAGTTAGTGCCTTAGAAGTCAACGCCAGAAGCATAAAATACAATATAAATACAACAGTTTTTCCATCGTATAAAACGAATAATTGCTACCAGTATGGAAGTGATGCTCATTTCTACGTTCCGGGCAACCTAGGCCTCACTCTTGGGCGTTGCTCCACCAGATCGAATAGTTAGGGCCTTAGAAGTCTACGGCAGAATCATAAAATACAATAAAGATGCAACAGATTTTCCATCCTATAAAAGAATAATTTCAACCAGTGTGAATGTTATGGTCATTTCTACATTCCGAGCAACCTAGGCTTCACTCTAGGGCGTTGATCCAACAGATTGAATAGTTAGGGCATTAGCAGTCAACGCCCGAAGCATAAAATACAATATAAATACAACAGTTTTTCCATCATATGACAGGAATAATTGCAACCAGTTTGAAGGTGATGGTCATTTCTGCGTTCCGGGCAACGTAGGCTTCACTCTAGAGCGTTGCTCCGCCAGATCGAATAGTTAGTGCCTTAGAAGTCAACGCCAGAAGCATAAAATACAATATAAATACAACAGTTTTTCCATCGTATAGAACGAATAATTGCAACCAGTATGAAAGTTATGGTCATTTCTACGTTCCGGGCAACCTAGGCTTCACTCTCTGGCGTTCTTCCACTACATCGAATGGCAACGGCCTCAGAAGTCAACGCCTGAAGCATAAAATACAATATAAATACAACAGTTTTTCCATCATACAAAACGAATAATTGCTACCAGTATGGAAGTGATGCTCATTTCTACGTTCCGGGCAACCTAGGCCTCACTCTAGGGCGTTGTTCCTCCAGATTGAATAGATAGGGCCTAAGAAATCAACGGCAGAAGCATAAAATACAATATAAATATAACTGTTTTTCCATCGTGTAAAACGAATAATTTCAACCAGTGTGAAAGTTATGGTCATTTCTACATTCCGAGCAACCTAGGCTTCACCCTAGGGCGTCGCTCCAACAGATTGAATAGTTAGGGCCTTAGAAGTCAACGCCCGACGAATAAAATGCAATAAAAATGCAACAGTTTTTCCATCGTATAAAAGGATTAATTGCAACCAGTTTGAAAGTGATGGTCATTTCTACGTTCCGGGCAACCTAGGCTTCACCCTAGGGCGTTGTTCCGCCAGATGGAGTAGTTAGGGCATAAGAAGTCAACCCCCGACGCATAAAATGCAACAAAAATGCAACAGTTTTTCCATCGTATAAAAGGATTAATTGCAACCAGTTTGAAAGTGATGGTCATTTCTACGTTCCGGGCAACCTAGGCATCACCTAGGGCGTTGCTCCAACAGATTGAATAGTTAGGGCGTTAGAAGTCAACGCCAGAAGCATAAAATACAATATAAATACAACAGTTTTTCAATCGTATAAAACGAGTAATTGCAACCAGTACGAAAGTTAACGTCATTTCTACGTTCCGGACAACCTAGGCTTCACCCTAGGGCATTGCTCCAACAGATTGAATAGTTAGGGCCTTAGAAGTCAACGCCGGAAGCATAAAATGCAATAATAATACATCAGTTTTTCCATCATATAAAAGGATTAATTGCAAACAGCTTGAAAGTGATGGTCACTTCTACGTTCCGGGCAACCTAGGCTTTACTCTAGGGCGTTGTTCCACCAGATCGAATAGTTAGTGCCTTAGAAGTCAACGCCAGAAGCATAAAATACAATATAAACAAAACAGTTTTTCCATCGTATAAAACGAATAATTGCTACCAGTATGGAAGTGATAGTCATTTCTACGTTCCGGGCAACCTAGGCCTCACTCTAGGGCGTTGTTCCACCAGATTGAATAGTTAGGGCCTAAGAAATCAACGCCAGAAGCATAAAATACAATATAAATATAACAGTTCTTCCATCGTATAAAACGAATAATTGCAACCAGTATGAAAGTTATGGTCATTTCTACGTTCCGGGCAACCTAGGCTTCACTCTAGGACGTTGCTCCACCAGATCGAATAGCTAGGGCCGTAGAAGTCAACGCCCGAAGCATAAAATACAAAATAAATAGTACAGTTTTTCCATTGTATAAAACGTATAATTGCTACCGGTGTGAAAGTTATGGTCATTTCTACGTCCCGGGCAACCTAGGCTTCACCCTAGGTCGTTGTCCCACCAGATGGAATAGTTAGGGCCTTAGAAGTGAACGCCAGCAGCATAAAATGCAATATAAATACAACAGTTTTTCCATCATATAAAACGAATAATTGCAACCAGTATGAAAGTTATGGTCATTTCTACTTTCCGGGCAACCTAGGCTACATCATAGGGCGTTGCTCCAGCAGTTTGAATTGTTAGGGCCTTAGAAGTCAATGCCCGAAGCATAAAATGCAATAAAAATACAACAGTTTTTCCATCATATAACAGGAATAATTGCAACCAGTTTGACAGTGATGGTCATTTCTACGTTCCGGGAAACCTCGGCTTCACTCTAGGGCGTTGCTCCGCCAGATCGAATAGTTAGTGCATTAGAAGTCAACGCCAGAAGCATAAAATACAATATAAATACAACAGTTTTTCCATCGTATAAAACGAATAATTGCAACCAGTATGAAAGTTAACGTCATTTCTACTTTCCGGGCAACCTAGGCTTCACCCTTGCGCGCTGCTCCAACAGATTGAATAGTTAGGGCCTTAGAAGTCAACGCCGGAAGCATAAAATGCAATAAAAATACAACAGTTTTTCCATCGTATAAAAGGATTAATTGCAACCAGTTTGAAAGTGATGGTCATTTCTACGTTCCGGGCAACCTAGGCTTCACTGTAGGGCGTTGCTCCACCAGATCGAAAAGTTGGAGCCTTAGAAGTCAACGCCAGAGACATAAAATTCAATAAAGATGCAACTGCTTTTCCATCGTATTAAACGAATAATTTCAACCAGTGTGAATGTTATTGTCATTTCTACATTTCGAGCAACCTAGGCTTCACTCAAGGGCGTTGATCCAACAGACTGAACAGTTAGGGCCTTAGGAGTCAACGCCCGAAGCATAAAATACAATATAAATATAACAGTTCTTCCATCATATAACAGGAATAATTGCAACCAGTTTGAAGGTGATGGTCATTTCTACGTTCCGGGCAACCTAGGCTTCACTCTAGGGCGTTGCTGCACGAGATCGAATAGTTAGTGCCTTAGAAGTCAACGCCAGAAGCATAAAATACAATATAAATACAACAGTTTTTCCATCGTATAAAACGAATAATTGCTACCAGTATGGAAGTGATGCTCATTTCTACGTTCCGGGCAACCTAGGCCTCACTCTTGGGCGTTGCTCCACCAGATCGAATAGTTAGGGCCTTAGAAGTCTACGCCAGAATCATAAAATACAATAAAGATGCAACAGATTTTCCATCCTATAAAAGAATAATTTCAACCAGTGTGAATGTTATGGTCATTTCTACATTCCGAGCAACCTAGGCTTCACTCTAGGGCGTTGATCCAACAGATTGAATAGTTAGGGCATTAGCAGTCAACGCCCGAAGCATAAAATACAATATAAATACAACAGTTTTTCCATCATATAACAGGAATAATTGCAACCAGTTTGAAGGTGATGGTCATTTCTGCGTTCCGGGCAACGTAGGCTTCACTCTAGAGCGTTGCTCCACCAGATCGAATAGTTAGTGCCTTAGAAGTCAACGCCAGAAGCATAAAATACAATATAAATACAACAGTTTTTCCATCGTATAGAACGAATAATTGCAACCAGTATGAAAGTTATGGTCATTTCTACGTTCCGGGCAACCTAGGCTTCACTCTCTGGCGTTCTTCCACTACATCGAATGGCAACGGCCTCAGAAGTCAACGCCTGAAGCATAAAATACAATATAAATACAACAGTTTTTCCATCATACAAAACGAATAATTGCTACCAGTATGGAAGTGATGCTCATTTCTACGTTCCGGGCAACCTAGGCCTCACTCTAGGGCGTTGTTCCTCCAGATTGAATAGATAGGGCCTAAGAAATCAACGGCAGAAGCATAAAATACAATATAAATATAACTGTTTTTCCATCGTGTAAAACGAATAATTTCAACCAGTGTGAAAGTTATGGTCATTTCTACATTCCGAGCAACCTAGGCTTCACCCTAGGGCGTCGCTCCAACAGATTGAATAGTTAGGGCCTTAGAAGTCAACGCCCGACGAATAAAATGCAATAAAAATGCAACAGTTTTTCCATCGTATAAAAGGATTAATTGCAACCAGTTTGAAAGTGATGGTCATTTCTACGTTCCGGGCAACCTAGGCTTCACCCTAGGGCGTTGTTCCGCCAGATGGAGTAGTTAGGGCATAAGAAGTCAACCCCCGACGCATAAAATGCAACAAAAATGCAACAGTTTTTCCATCGTATAAAAGGATTAATTGCAACCAGTTTGAAAGTGATGGTCATTTCTACGTTCCGGGCAACCTAGGCTTCACCCTAGGGCGTTGCTCCAACAGATCGAATAGTTAGTGCCTTAGAAGTCAACGGCCGAAGCATAAAATACAATATAAATACAACAGTTTTTCCATCATATAAAACGAATAATTGCAACCAGTATGAAAGATAACGTCATTTCTACTTTCCGGGCAACCTAGGCATCACCTAGGGCGTTGCTCCAACAGATTGAATAGTTAGGGCGTTAGAAGTCAACGCCAGAAGCATAAAATACAATATAAATACAACAGTTTTTCAATCGTATAAAACGAGTAATTGCAACCAGTACGAAAGTTAACGTCATTTCTACGTTCCGGACAACCTAGGCTTCACCCTAGGGCATTGCTCCAACAGATTGAATAGTTAGGGCCTTAGAAGTCAACGCCGGAAGCATAAAATGCAATAATAATACATCAGTTTTTCCATCATATAAAAGGATTAATTGCAAACAGCTTGAAAGTGATGGTCACTTCTACGTTCCGGGCAACCTAGGCTTTACTCTAGGGCGTTGTTCCACCAGATCGAATAGTTAGTGCCTTAGAAGTCAACGCCAGAAGCATAAAATACAATATAAACAAAACAGTTTTTCCATCGTATAAAACGAATAATTGCTACCAGTATGGAAGTGATAGTCATTTCTACGTTCCGGGCAACCTAGGCCTCACTCTAGGGCGTTGTTCCACCAGATTGAATAGTTAGGGCCTAAGAAATCAACGCCAGAAGCATAAAATACAATATAAATATAACAGTTCTTCCATCGTATAAAACGAATAATTGCAACCAGTATGAAAGTTATGGTCATTTCTACGTTCCGGGCAACCTAGGCTTCACTCTAGGACGTTGCTCCACCAGATCGAATAGCTAGGGCCGTAGAAGTCAACGCCCGAAGCATAAAATACAAAATAAATAGTACAGTTTTTCCATTGTATAAAACGTATAATTGCTACCGGTGTGAAAGTTATGGTCATTTCTACGTCCCGGGCAACCTAGGCTTCACTCTAGGGCGTTGCTCCGCCAGATCGAATAGTTAGTGCATTAGAAGTCAACGCCAGAAGCATAAAATACAATATAAATACAACAGTTTTTCCATCGTATAAAACGAATAATTGCAACCAGTATGAAAGTTAACGTCATTTCTACTTTCCGGGCAACCTAGGCTTCACCCTTGCGCGCTGCTCCAACAGATTGAATAGTTAGGGCCTTAGAAGTCAACGCCGGAAGCATAAAATGCAATAAAAATACAACAGTTTTTCCATCGTATAAAAGGATTAATTGCAACCAGTTTGAAAGTGATGGTCATTTCTACGTTCCGGGCAACCTAGGCTTCACTGTAGGGCGTTGCTCCACCAGATCGAAAAGTTGGAGCCTTAGAAGTCAACGCCAGAGACATAAAATTCAATAAAGATGCAACTGCTTTTCCATCGTATTAAACGAATAATTTCAACCAGTGTGAATGTTATTGTCATTTCTACATTCCGAGCAACCTAGGCTTCACTCAAGGGCGTTGATCCAACAGACTGAACAGTTAGGGCCTTAGGAGTCAACGCCCGAAGCATAAAATACAATATAAATATAACAGTTCTTCCATCATATAACAGGAATAATTGCAACCAGTTTGAAGGTGATGGTCATTTCTACGTTCCGGGCAGCCCAGGCTTCACTCTAGGGCGTTGCTGCACGAGATCGAATAGTTAGTGCCTTAGAAGTCAACGCCAGAAGCATAAAATACAATATAAATACAACAGTTTTTCCATCGTATAAAACGAATAATTGCTACCAGTATGGAAGTGATGCTCATTTCTACGTTCCGGGCAACCTAGGCCTCACTCTTGGGCGTTGCTCCACCAGATCGAATAGTTAGGGCCTTAGAAGTCTACGCCAGAATCATAAAATACAATAAAGATGCAACAGATTTTCCATCCTATAAAAGAATAATTTCAACCAGTGTGAATGTTATGGTCATTTCTACATTCCGAGCAACCTAGGCTTCACTCTAGGGCGTTGATCCAACAGATTGAATAGTTAGGGCATTAGCAGTCAACGCCCGAAGCATAAAATACAATATAAATACAACAGTTTTTCCATCATATAACAGGAATAATTGCAACCAGTTTGAAGGTGATGGTCATTTCTGCGTTCCGGGCAACGTAGGCTTCACTCTAGAGCGTTGCTCCACCAGATCGAATAGTTAGTGCCTTAGAAGTCAACGCCAGAAGCATAAAATACAATATAAATACAACAGTTTTTCCATCGTATAGAACGAATAATTGCAACCAGTATGAAAGTTATGGTCATTTCTACGTTCCGGGCAACCTAGGCTTCACTCTCTGGCGTTCTTCCACTACATCGAATGGCAACGGCCTCAGAAGTCAACGCCTGAAGCATAAAATACAATATAAATACAACAGTTTTTCCATCATACAAAACGAATAATTGCAACCAGTATGAAAGCTAGGGTCATTTCTACTTTACGGGCAACCTAGGCTACACATTTGGGCGTTGCTTTTACAGATTGAATAGTTAGGGCCTTAGAAGTTAATGCCCGAAGCATAAAATGCAATGAAAATACAACAGTTTTTCCATCATATAACAGGAATATTTGCAACCAGTTTGAAAGTGATGGTAATTGCTACGTTCCGGGCAACTTATGCTTCATTCTAGGGCGTTGCTCCACCAGATCGAATAGTTAGTGCCTTAGAAGTCAACGCCAGAAGCATAAAATGCAATATAAATACAACAGTTTTTCCATCGTATAAAACGACTAAGTGCAACCAGTATGAAAGTTAACGTCATTTCTACTTTCCGGGCAACCCAGGCTTCACCCTAGGGCGTTGTTCCAACAGATTGAATAGTTAGGGCCTTAGAAGTCAACGCCGGATGCATAAAATGCAATAAAAAAACAACAGTTTTTCCATCGTATAAAAGGATTAATTGCAACCAGTTTGAAAGTGATGGTCATTTCTACGTTCCGGGCAACCTAGGCTTCACTCTAGGGCGTTGCTCCACCAGATCGAATAGTTAGGGCCTTAGAAGTCAACGCCAGAAGCATAAAATACAATATAAGTACAACAGTTTTTCCATCATATAAAATGAATAATTGCAAACATTGCGAAAGTAATGGTCATTCCACGTTCCGGCCAACCTAGGCGTCACTCTAGTGCGTTGCTCCACCACATCTAATTGCTACGGCCTTAGACGTCAACGACAGAAGCATAAAATACAATAAAGATGCAACAGCTTTTCCATCGTATAAAACGAATAATTGCACCCAGTGTGAAAGTTATTGTCATTTCTACTTTCTGCGCAACCTAGGCTTCACCCTAGGGCGTCGCTCCAACAGATTGAATAGTTAGGGCCTTAGAAGTCAACGCCCGACGAATAAAATGCAATAAAAATGCAACAGTTTTTCCATCGTATAAAAGGATTGATTGCAACCAGTTTGAAAGTGATGGTCATTTCTACGTTCCGGGCAACCTAGGCTTCACCCTAGGGCGTTGTTCCGCCAGATGGAGTAGTTAGGGCATAAGAAGTCAACCCCCGACGCATAAAATGCAACAAAAATGCAACAGTTTTTCCATCGTATAAAAGGATTAATTGCAACCAGTTTGAAAGTGATGGTCATTTCTACGTTCCGGGCAACCTAGGCTTCACCCTAGGGCGTTGCTCCAACAGATCGTATAGTTAGTGCCTTAGAAGTCAACGGCCGAAGCATAAAATACAATATAAATACAACAGTTTTTCCATCATATAAAACGAATAATTGCAACCAGTATGAAAGATAACGTCATTTCTACCTTCCGGGCAACCTAGGCATCACCTAGGGCGTTGCTCCAACAGATTGAATAGTTAGGGCGTTAGAAGTCAACGCCAGAAGCATAAAATACAATATAAATACAACAGTTTTTCAATCGTATAAAACGAGTAATTGCAACCAGTACGAAAGTTAACGTCATTTCTACGTTCCGGACAACCTAGGCTTCACCCTAGGGCGTTGCTCCAACAGATTGAATAGTTAGGGCCTTAGAAGTCAACGCCGGAAGCATAAAATACAATATAAATATAACAGTTCTTCCATCGTATAAAACGAATAATTGCAACCAGTATGAAAGTTATGGTCATTTCTACGTTCCGGGCAACCTAGGCTTCACTCTAGGACGTTGCTCCACCAGATCGAATAGCTAGGGCCGTAGAAGTCAACGCCCGAAGCATAAAATACAAAATAAATAGTACAGTTTTTCCATTGTATAAAACGTATAATTGCTACCGGTGTGAAAGTTATGGTCATTTCTACGTCCCGGGCAACCTAGGCTTCACCCTAGGTCGTTGTCCCACCAGATGGAATAGTTAGGGCCTTAGAAGTCAACGCCAGAAGCATAAAATACAATATAAGTACAACAGTTTTTCCATCATATAAAATGAATAATTGCAAACATTGCGAAAGTAATGGTCATTCCACGTTCCGGCCAACCTAGGCGTCACTCTAGTGCGTTGCTCCACCACATCTAATTGCTACGGCCTTAGACGTCAACGACAGAAGCATAAAATACAATAAAGATGCAACAGCTTTTCCATCGTATAAAACGAATAATTGCACCCAGTGTGAAAGTTATTGTCATTTCTACTTTCTGCGCAACCTAGGCTTCACCCTAGGGCGTCGCTCCAACAGATTGAATAGTTAGGGCCTTAGAAGTCAACGCCCGACGAATAAAATGCAATAAAAATGCAACAGTTTTTCCATCGTATAAAAGGATTGATTGCAACCAGTTTGAAAGTGATGGTCATTTCTACGTTCCGGGCAACCTAGGCTTCACCCTAGGGCGTTGTTCCGCCAGATGGAGTAGTTAGGGCATAAGAAGTCAACCCCCGACGCATAAAATGCAACAAAAATGCAACAGTTTTTCCATCGTATAAAAGGATTAATTGCAACCAGTTTGAAAGTGATGGTCATTTCTACGTTCCGGGCAACCTAGGCTTCACCCTAGGGCGTTGCTCCAACAGATTGTATAGTTAGTGCCTTAGAAGTCAACGGCCGAAGCATAAAATACAGTATAAATACAACAGTTTTTCCATCATATAAAACGAATAATTGCAACCAGTATGAAAGATAACGTCATTTCTACCTTCCGGGCAACCTAGGCATCACCTAGGGCGTTGCTCCAACAGATTGAATAGTTAGGGCGTTAGAAGTCAACGCCAGAAGCATAAAATACAATATAAATACAACAGTTTTTCAATCGTATAAAACGAGTAATTGCAACCAGTACGAAAGTTAACGTCATTTCTACGTTCCGGACAACCTAGGCTTCACCCTAGGGCGTTGCTCCAACAGATTGAATAGTTAGGGCCTTAGAAGTCAACGCCGGAAGCATAAAATACAATATAAATATAACAGTTCTTCCATCGTATAAAACGAATAATTGCAACCAGTATGAAAGTTATGGTCATTTCTACGTTCCGGGCAACCTAGGCTTCACTCTAGGACGTTGCTCCACCAGATCGAATAGCTAGGGCCGTAGAAGTCAACGCCCGAAGCATAAAATACAAAATAAATAGTACAGTTTTTCCATTGTATAAAACGTATAATTGCTACCGGTGTGAAAGTTATGGTCATTTCTACGTCCCGGGCAACCTAGGCTTCACCCTAGGTCGTTGTCCCACCAGATGGAATAGTTAGGGCCTTAGAAGTGAACGCCAGCAGCATAAAATGCAATATAAATACAACAGTTTTTCCATCATATAAAACGAATAATTGCAACCAGTATGAAAGTTATGGTCATTTCTACTTTCCGGGCAACCTAGGCTACATCATAGGGCGTTGCTCCAGCAGTTTGAATTGTTAGGGCCTTAGAAGTCAATGCCCGAAGCATAAAATGCAATAAAAATACAACAGTTTTTCCATCATATAACAGGAATAATTGCAACCAGTTTGACAGTGATGGTCATTTCTACGTTCCGGGAAACCTCGGCTTCACTCTAGGGCGTTGCTCCGCCAGATCGAATAGTTAGTGCATTAGAAGTCAACGCCAGAAGCATAAAATACAATATAAATACAACAGTTTTTCCATCGTATAAAACGAATAATTGCAACCAGTATGAAAGTTAACGTCATTTCTACTTTCCGGGCAACCTAGGCTTCACCCTTGCGCGCTGCTCCAACAGATTGAATAGTTAGGGCCTTAGAAGTCAACGCCGGAAGCATAAAATGCAATAAAAATACAACAGTTTTTCCATCGTATAAAAGGATTAATTGCAACCAGTTTGAAAGTGATGGTCATTTCTACGTTCCGGGCAACCTAGGCTTCACTGTAGGGCGTTGCTCCACCAGATCGAAAAGTTGGAGCCTTAGAAGTCAACGCCAGAGACATAAAATTCAATAAAGATGCAACTGCTTTTCCATCGTATTAAACGAATAATTTCAACCAGTGTGAATGTTATTGTCATTTCTACATTCCGAGCAACCTAGGCTTCACTCAAGGGCGTTGATCCAACAGATTGAACAGTTAGGGCCTTAGGAGTCAACGCCCGAAGCATAAAATACAATATAAATATAACAGTTCTTCCATCATATAACAGGAATAATTGCAACCAGTTTGAAGGTGATGGTCATTTCTACGTTCCGGGCAACCTAGGCTTCACTCTAGGGCGTTGCTGCACGAGATCGAATAGTTAGTGCCTTAGAAGTCAACGCCAGAAGCATAAAATACAATATAAATACAACAGTTTTTCCATCGTATAAAACGAATAATTGCTACCAGTATGGAAGTGATGCTCATTTCTACGTTCCGGGCAACCTAGGCCTCACTCTTGGGCGTTGCTCCACCAGATCGAATAGTTAGGGCCTTAGAAGTCTACGCCAGAATCATAAAATACAATAAAGATGCAACAGATTTTCCATCCTATAAAAGAATAATTTCAACCAGTGTGAATGTTATGGTCATTTCTACATTCCGAGCAACCTAGGCTTCACTCTAGGGCGTTGATCCAACAGATTGAATAGTTAGGGCATTAGCAGTCAACGCCCGAAGCATAAAATACAATATAAATACAACAGTTTTTCCATCATATAACAGGAATAATTGCAACCAGTTTGAAGGTGATGGTCATTTCTGCGTTCCGGGCAACGTAGGCTTCACTCTAGAGCGTTGCTCCACTAGATCGAATAGTTAGTGCCTTAGAAGTCAACGCCAGAAGCATAAAATACAATATAAATACAACAGTTTTTCCATCGTATAGAACGAATAATTGCAACCAGTATGAAAGTTATGGTCATTTCTACGTTCCGGGCAACCTAGGCTTCACTCTCTGGCGTTCTTCCACTACATCGAATGGCAACGGCCTCAGAAGTCAACGCCTGAAGCATAAAATACAATATAAATACAACAGTTTTTCCATCATACAAAACGAATAATTGCAACCAGTATGAAAGCTAGGGTCATTTCTACTTTACGGGCAACCTAGGCTACACATTTGGGCGTTGCTCTTACAGATTCAATAGTTAGGGCCTTAGAAGTTAATGCCCGAAGCATAAAATGCAATGAAAATACAACAGTTTTTCCATCATATAACAGGAATATTTGCAACCAGTTTGAAAGTGATGGTAATTGCTACGTTCCGGGCAACTTATGCTTCATTCTAGGGCGTTGCTCCACCAGATCGAATAGTTAGTGCCTTAGAAGTCAACGCCAGAAGCATAAAATGCAATATAAATACAACAGTTTTTCCATCGTATAAAACGACTAAGTGCAACCAGTATGAAAGTTAACGTCATTTCTACTTTCCGGGCAACCCAGGCTTCACCCTAGGGCGTTGTTCCAACAGATTGAATAGTTAGGGCCTTAGAAGTCAACGCCGGATGCATAAAATGCAATAAAAAAACAACAGTTTTTCCATCGTATAAAAGGATTAATTGCAACCAGTTTGAAAGTGATGGTCATTTCTACGTTCCGGGCAACCTAGGCTTCACTCTAGGGCGTTGCTCCACCAGATCGAATAGTTAGGGCCTTAGAAGTCAACGCCAGAAGCATAAAATACAATATAAGTACAACAGTTTTTCCATCGTATAAAATGAATAATTGCAAACATTGCGAAAGTAATGGTCATTCCACGTTCCGGCCAACCTAGGCGTCACTCTAGTGCGTTGCTCCACCACATCTAATTGCTACGGCCTTAGACGTCAACGACAGAAGCATAAAATACAATAAAGATGCAACAGCTTTTCCATCGTATAAAACGAATAATTGCACCCAGTGTGAAAGTTATTGTCATTTCTACTTTCTGCGCAACCTAGGCTTCACCCTAGGGCGTCGCTCCAACAGATTGAATAGTTAGGGCCTTAGAAGTCAACGCCCGACGAATAAAATGCAATAAAAATGCAACAGTTTTTCCATCGTATAAAAGGATTGATTGCAACCAGTTTGAAAGTGATGGTCATTTCTACGTTCCGGGCAACCTAGGCTTCACCCTAGGGCGTTGTTCCGCCAGATGGAGTAGTTAGGGCATAAGAAGTCAACCCCCGACGCATAAAATGCAACAAAAATGCAACAGTTTTTCCATCGTATAAAAGGATTAATTGCAACCAGTTTGAAAGTGATGGTCATTTCTACGTTCCGGGCAACCTAGGCTTCACCCTAGGGCGTTGCTCCAACAGATCGTATAGTTAGTGCCTTAGAAGTCAACGGCCGAAGCATAAAATACAATATAAATACAACAGTTTTTCCATCATATAAAACGAATAATTGCAACCAGTATGAAAGATAACGTCATTTCTACTTTCCGGGCAACCTAGGCATCACCTAGGGCGTTGCTCCAACAGATTGAATAGTTAGGGCGTTAGAAGTCAACGCCAGAAGCATAAAATACAATATAAATACAACAGTTTTTCAATCGTATAAAACGAGTAATTGCAACCAGTACGAAAGTTAACGTCATTTCTACGTTCCGGACAACCTAGGCTTCACCCTAGGGCGTTGCTCCAACAGATTGAATAGTTAGGGCCTTAGAAGTCAACGCCGGAAGCATAAAATGCAATAATAATACATCAGTTTTTCCATCATATAAAAGGATTAATTGCAAACAGCTTGAAAGTGATGGTCACTTCCACGTTCCGGGCAACCTAGGCTTTACTCTAGGGCGTTGCTCCACCAGATCGAATAGTTAGTGCCTTAGAAGTCAACGCCAGAAGCATAAAATACAATATAAACAAAACAGTTTTTCCATCGAATAAAACGAATAATTGCTACCAGTATGGAAGTGATGGTCATTTCTACGTTCCGGGCAACCTAGGCCTCACTCTAGGGCGTTGTTCCACCAGATTGAATAGTTAGGGCCTAAGAAATCAACGCCAGAAGCATAAAATACAATATAAATATAACAGTTTTTCCATCGTATAAAACGAATAATTGCAACCAGTATGAAAGTTATGGTCATTTCTACGTTCCGGGCAACCTAGGCTTCACTCTATGGCGTTCTTCCACCACATCGAATAGCTACAGCCTCAGAAGTCAACGCCTGAAGCATAAAATACGATAAAAATCAACAGTCTTTCCATCCTATAACAGGAATAGTTGCAACCCGTGTGGAAGTGATGGTCATTTGTACGTTCCAGGCAACCTAGGCTTCACTCTAGGGCGTTGTTCCACCAGATAGAATTGTTAGGGCCTAAGAAGTCAACGCCAGAAGCATAAGATACAATATAAATATAACAATTTTTCCATCGTATAGAACGAATAATAGCATCCAGTGTGAAAGTTATCGTCATTTCTACGTTCCGGGCAACCTAGGCTTCACTCTAGGGCGTTGCTCCACCAGATCAAACAGTTAGTTCCTTGGAAGTCAACGCCCGAAGCATAAAATACAAAATAAATATAAAAGTTTTTCCATCATATAAAACGAATAATTGCAACCAGTATGAAAGTTATGGTCATTTCTACGTTCCGGGCAACCTAGGCTTCACTCTAGGACGTTGCTCCACCAGATCGAATAGCTAGGGCCGTAGAAGTCAACGCCCGAAGCATAAAATACAAAATAAATAGTACAGTTTTTCCATTGTATAAAACGTATAATTGCTACCGGTGTGAAAGTTATGGTCATTTCTACGTCCCGGGCAACCTAGGCTTCACCATAGGTCGTTGTCCCACCAGATGGAATAGTTAGGGCCTTAGAAGTGAACGCCAGCAGCATAAAATGCAATATAAATACAACAGTTTTTCCATCATATAAAACGAATAATTGCAACCAGTATGAAAGTTATGGTCATTTCTACTTTCCGGGCAACCTAGGCTACACCATAGGGCGTTGCTCCAGCTGTTTGTATAGTTAGGGCCTTAGAAGTCAATGCCCGAAGCATAAAATGCAATAAAAATACAACAGTTTTTCCATCATATAACAGGAATAATTGCAGCCAGTTTGAAAGTGATGGTCATTTCTACGTTCCGGGAAACCTCGGCTTCACTCTAGCGCGTTGCTCCGCCAGATCGAATAGTTAGTGCATTAGAAGACAACGCCAGAAGCATAAAATACAATATAAATACAACAGTTTTTCCATCGTATAAAACGAATAATTGCTACCAGTATGGAAGTGATGCTCATTTCTACGTTCCGGGCAACCTAGGCCTCACTCTAGGGCGTTGTTCCTCCAGATTGAATAGATAGGGCCTAAGAAATCAACGGCAGAAGCATAAAATACAATATAAATATAACTGTTTTTCCATCGTGTAAAACGAATAATTTCAACCAGTGTGAAGGTTATGGTCATTTCTACATTCCGAGCAACCTAGGCTTCACCCTAGGGCGTCGCTCCAACAGATTGAATAGTTAGGGCCTTAGAAGTCAACGCCCGACGAATAAAATGCAATAAAAATGCAACAGTTTTTCCATCGTATAAAAGGATTAATTGCAACCAGTTTGAAAGTGATGGTCATTTCTACGTTCCGGGCAACCTAGGCTTCACCCTAGGGCGTTGTTCCGCCAGATGGAGTAGTTAGGGCATAAGAAGTCAACCCCCGACGCATAAAATGCAACAAAAATGCAACAGTTTTTCCATCGTATAAAAGGATTAATTGCAACCAGTTTGAAAGTGATGGTCATTTCTACGTTCCGGGCAACCTAGGCTTCACCCTAGGGCGTTGCTCCAACAGATCGTATAGTTAGTGCCTTAGAAGTCAACGGCCGAAGCATAAAATACAATATAAATACAACAGTTTTTCCATCATATAAAACGAATAAATGCAACCAGTATGAAAGATAACGTCATTTCTACTTTCCGGGCAACCTAGGCATCACCTAGGGCGTTGCTCCAACAGACTGAATAGTTAGGGCGTTAGAAGTCAACGCCAGAAGCATAAAATACAATATAAATACAACAGTTTTTCAATCGTATAAAACGAGTAATTGCAACCAGTACGAAAGTTAACGTCATTTCTACGTTCCGGACAACCTAGGCTTCACCCTAGGGCGTTGCTCCAACAGATTGAATAGTTAGGGCCTTAGAAGTCAACGCCGGAAGCATAAAATGCAATAATAATACATCAGTTTTTCCATCATATAAAAGGATTAATTGCAAACAGCTTGAAAGTGATGGTCACTTCTACGTTCCGGGCAACCTAGGCTTTACTCTAGGGCGTTGCTCCACCAGATCGAATAGTTAGTGCCTTAGAAGTCAACGCCAGAAGCATAAAATACAATATAAACAAAACAGTTTTTCCATCGTATAAAACGAATAATTGCTACCAGTATGGAAGTGATGGTCATTTCTACGTTCCGGGCAACCTAGGCCTCACTCTAGGGCGTTGTTCCACCAGATTGAATAGTTAGGGCCTAAGAAATCAACGCCAGAAGCATAAAATACAATATAAATATAACAGTTTTTCCATCGTATAAAACGAATAATTGCAACCAGTATGAAAGTTATGGTCATTTCTACGTTCCGGGCAACCTAGGCTTCACTCTAGGACGTTGCTCCACCAGATCGAATAGCTAGGGCCGTAGAAGTCAACGCCCGAAGCATAAAATACAAAATAAATAGTACAGTTTTTCCATTGTATAAAACGTATAATTGCTACCGGTGTGAAAGTTATGGTCATTTCTACGTCCCGGGCAACCTAGGCTTCACCCTAGGTCGTTGTCCCACCAGATGGAATAGTTAGGGCCTTAGAAGTGAACGCCAGCAGCATAAAATGCAATATAAATACAACAGTTTTTCCATCATATAAAACGAATAATTGCAACCAGTATGAAAGTTATGGTCATTTCTACTTTCCGGGCAACCTAGGCTACACCATAGGGCGTTGCTCCAGCTGTTTGAATAGTTAGGGCCTTAGAAGTCAATGCCCGAAGCATAAAATGCAATAAAAATACAACAGTTTTTCCATCATATAACAGGAATAATTGCAACCAGTTTGAAAGTGATGGTCATTTCTACGTTCCGGGAAACCTCGGCTTCACTCTAGGGCGTTGCTCCGCCAGATCGAATAGTTAGTGCATTAGAAGACAACGCCAGAAGCATAAAATACAATATAAATACAACAGTTTTTCCATCGTATAAAACGAATAATTGCTACCAGTATGGAAGTGATGCTCATTTCTACGTTCCGGGCAACCTAGGCCTCACTCTAGGGCGTTGTTCCTCCAGATTGAATAGATAGGGCCTAAGAAATCAACGGCAGAAGCATAAAATACAATATAAATATAACTGTTTTTCCATCGTGTAAAACGAATAATTTCAACCAGTGTGAAGGTTATGGTCATTTCTACATTCCGAGCAACCTAGGCTTCACCCTAGGGCGTCGCTCCAACAGATTGAATAGTTAGGGCCTTAGAAGTCAACGCCCGACGAATAAAATGCAATAAAAATGCAACAGTTTTTCCATCGTATAAAAGGATTGATTGCCACCAGTTTGAAAGTGATGGTCATTTCTACGTTCCGGGCAACCTAGGCTTCACCCTAGGGCGTTGTTCCGCCAGATGGAGTAGTTAGGGCATAAGAAGTCAACCCCCGACGCATAAAATGCAACAGAAATGCAACAGTTTTTCCATCGTATAAAAGGATTAATTGCAACCAGTTTGAAAGTGATGGTCATTTCTACGTTCAGGGCAACCTAGGCTTCACCCTAGGGCGTTGCTCCAACAGATCGTATAGTTAGTGCCTTAGAAGTCTACGCCAGAATCATAAAATACAATAAAGATGCAACAGATTTTCCATCCTATAAAACGAATAATTTCAACCAGTGTGAATGTTATGGTCATTTCTACATTCCGAGCAACCTAGGCTTCACTCTAGGGCGTTGATCCAACAGATTGAATAGTTAGGGCATTAGCAGTCAACGCCCGAAGCATAAAATACAATATAAATACAACAGTTTTTCCAACATATAACAGGAATAATTGCAACCAGTTTGAAGGTGATGGTCATTTCTGCGTTCCGGGCAACCTAGGCTTCACTCTAGAGCGTTGCTCCACCAGATCGAATAGTTAGTGCCTTAGAAGTCAACGCCAGAAGCATAAAATACAATATAAATACAACAGTTTTTCCATCGTATAGAACGAATAATTGCAGCCAGTATGAAAGTTATGGTCATTTCTACGTTCCGGGCAACCTAGGCTTCACTCTCTGGCGTTCTTCCACTACATCGAATGGCAACGGCCTCAGAAGTCAACGCCTGAAGCATAAAATACAATATAAATACAACAGTTTTTCCATCATACAAAACGAATAATTGCAACCAGTATGAAAGCTAGTGTCATTTCTACTTTACGGGCAACCTAGGCTACACATTTGGGCGTTGCTCTTACAGATTGAATAGTTAGGGCCTTAGAAGTTAATGCCCGAAGCATAAAATGCAATGAAAATACAACAGTTTTTCCATCATATAACAGGAATATTTGCAACCAGTTTGAAAGTGATGGTAATTGCTACGTTCCGGGCAACTTATGCTTCATTCTAGGGCGTTGCTCCACCAGATCGAATAGTTAGTGCCTTAGAAGTCAACGCCAGAAGCATAAAATGCAATATAAATACAACAGTTTTTCCATCGTATAAAACGACTAAGTGCAATCAGTATGAAAGTTAACGTCATTTCTACTTTCCGGGCAACCCAGGCTTCACCCTAGGGCGTTGTTCCAACAGATTGAATAGTTAGGGCCTTAGAAGTCAACGCCGGATGCATAAAATGCAATAAAAAAACAACAGTTTTTCCATCGTATAAAAGGATTAATTGCAACCAGTTTGAAAGTGATGGTCATTTCTACGTTCCGGGCAACCTAGGCTTCACTCTAGGGCGTTGCTCCACCAGATCGAATAGTTAGGGCCTTAGAAGTCAACGCCAGAAGCATAAAATACAATATAAGTACAACAGTTTTTCCATCGTATAAAATGAATAATTGCAAACATTGCGAAAGTAATGGTCATTCCACGTTCCGGCCAACCTAGGCGTCACTCTAGTGCGTTGCTCCACCACATCTAATTGCTACGGCCTTAGACGTCAACGACAGAAGCATAAAATACAATAAAGATGCAACAGCTTTTCCATCGTATAAAACGAATAATTGCACCCAGTGTGAAAGTTATTGTCATTTCTACTTTCTGCGCAACCTAGGCTTCACCCTAGGGCGTTGCTCCAACAGATTGTATAGTTAGGACCTTAGAAGTCATTGCCCGAAGCATAAAATGCAATAAAAATACAACAGTTTTTCCATCATATAACAGGAATAATTTCAACCAGTGTGAATGTTATGGTCATTTCTACATTCCGAGCAACCTAGGCTTCACTCTAGGGCGTTGATCCACCAGATAGAATAGTTAGGGCCTTAGAAGTCAACGCCTGAAGCATAAAATACTTTAAAAGTACAACAGTCTTTCCGTCCTATAACAGGAATAATTGCAACCCGTGTGAAAGTGATGGTCATTTGTACGTTCCAGGCAACCTAGGCTTCACTCTAGAGCGTTGCTCCACCAGATCGAATAGTTAGTGCCTTAGAAGTCAACGCCAGAAGCATAAAATACAATATAAATACAACAGTTTTTCCATCGTATAGAACGAATAATTGCAGCCAGTATGAAAGTTATGGTCATTTCTACGTTCCGGGCAACCTAGGCTTCACTCTCTGGCGTTCTTCCACTACATCGAATGGCAACGGCCTCAGAAGTCAACGCCTGAAGCATAAAATACAATATAAATACAACAGTTTTTCCATCATACAAAACGAATAATTGCAACCAGTATGAAAGCTAGTGTCATTTCTACTTTACGGGCAACCTAGGCTACACATTTGGGCGTTGCTCTTACAGATTGAATAGTTAGGGCCTTAGAAGTTAATGCCCGAAGCATAAAATGCAATGAAAATACAACAGTTTTTCCATCATATAACAGGAATATTTGCAACCAGTTTGAAAGTGATGGTAATTGCTACGTTCCGGGCAACTTATGCTTCATTCTAGGGCGTTGCTCCACCAGATCGAATAGTTAGTGCCTTAGAAGTCAACGCCAGAAGCATAAAATGCAATATAAATACAACAGTTTTTCCATCGTATAAAACGACTAAGTGCAATCAGTATGAAAGTTAACGTCATTTCTACTTTCCGGGCAACCCAGGCTTCACCCTAGGGCGTTGTTCCAACAGATTGAATAGTTAGGGCCTTAGAAGTCAACGCCGGATGCATAAAATGCAATAAAAAAACAACAGTTTTTCCATCGTATAAAAGGATTAATTGCAACCAGTTTGAAAGTGATGGTCATTTCTACGTTCCGGGCAACCTAGGCTTCACTCTAGGGCGTTGCTCCACCAGATCGAATAGTTAGGGCCTTAGAAGTCAACGCCAGAAGCATAAAATACAATATAAGTACAACAGTTTTTCCATCGTATAAAATGAATAATTGCAAACATTGCGAAAGTAATGGTCATTCCACGTTCCGGCCAACCTAGGCGTCACTCTAGTGCGTTGCTCCACCACATCTAATTGCTACGGCCTTAGACGTCAACGACAGAAGCATAAAATACAATAAAGATGCAACAGCTTTTCCATCGTATAAAACGAATAATTGCACCCAGTGTGAAAGTTATTGTCATTTCTACTTTCTGCGCAACCTAGGCTTCACCCTAGGGCGTTGCTCCAACAGATTGTATAGTTAGGACCTTAGAAGTCATTGCCCGAAGCATAAAATGCAATAAAAATACAACAGTTTTTCCATCATATAACAGGAATAATTTCAACCAGTGTGAATGTTATGGTCATTTCTACATTCCGAGCAACCTAGGCTTCACTCTAGGGCGTTGATCCACCAGATAGAATAGTTAGGGCCTTAGAAGTCAACGCCTGAAGCATAAAATACTTTAAAAGTACAACAGTCTTTCCGTCCTATAACAGGAATAATTGCAACCCGTGTGAAAGTGATGGTCATTTGTACGTTCCAGGCAACCTAGGCTTCACTCTAGGGCGTTGTTCCACCAGATCGAATTGTTAGGGCCTAAGAAGTCAACGCGAGAAGCATAAGATACAATATAAATGTAACAGTTTTTCCATCGTATAGAACGAATAATAGCAACCAGTGTGAAAGTTATGGTCACTTCTACGTTCCGGGCAACCTAGGCTTCACTCTCTGGCGTTCTTCCACTACATCGAATGGCAACGGCCTCAGAAGTCAACGCCTGAAGCATAAAATACAATATAAATACAACAGTTTTTCCATCATACAAAACGAATAATTGCAACC
Source organism: Calliopsis andreniformis (assembly GCF_051401765.1). Classification (NCBI taxonomy): domain Eukaryota; kingdom Metazoa; phylum Arthropoda; class Insecta; order Hymenoptera; family Andrenidae; genus Calliopsis; species Calliopsis andreniformis. The sequence goes on along the minus strand of NW_027480426.1, from coordinate 1,150,939 downwards.
AGTATGAAAGCTAGGGTCATTTCTACTTTACGGGCAACCTAGGCTACACATTTGGGCGTTGCTCTTACAGATTGAATAGTTAGGGCCTTAGAAGTTAATGCCCGAAGCATAAAATGCAATGAAAATACAACAGTTTTTCCATCATATAACAGGAATATTTGCAACCAGTTTGAAAGTGATGGTAATTGCTACGTTCCGGGCAACTTATGCTTCATTCTAGGGCGTTGCTCCACCAGATCGAATAGTTAGTGCCTTAGAAGTCAACGCCAGAAGCATAAAATGCAATATAAATACAACAGTTTTTCCATCGTATAAAACGACTAAGTGCAATCAGTATGAAAGTTAACGTCATTTCTACTTTCCGGGCAACCCAGGCTTCACCCTAGGGCGTTGTTCCAACAGATTGAATAGTTAGGGCCTTAGAAGTCAACGCCGGATGCATAAAATGCAATAAAAAAACAACAGTTTTTCCATCGTATAAAAGGATTAATTGCAACCAGTTTGAAAGTGATGGTCATTTCTACGTTGCGGGCAACCTAGGCTTCACTCTAGGGCGTTGCTCCACCAGATCGAATAGTTAGGGCCTTAGAAGTCAACGCCAGAAGCATAAAATACAATATAAGTACAACAGTTTTTCCATCGTATAAAATGAATAATTGCAAACATTGCGAAAGTAATGGTCATTCCACGTTCCGGCCAACCTAGGCGTCACTCTAGTGCGTTGCTCCACCACATCTAATTGCTACGGCCTTAGACGTCAACGACAGAAGCATAAAATACAATAAAGATGCAACAGCTTTTCCATCGTATAAAACGAATAATTGCACCCAGTGTGAAAGTTATTGTCATTTCTACTTTCTGCGCAACCTAGGCTTCACCCTAGGGCGTTGCTCCAACAGATTGTATAGTTAGGACCTTAGAAGTCATTGCCCGAAGCATAAAATGCAATAAAAATACAACAGTTTTTCCATCATATAACAGGAATAATTTCAACCAGTGTGAATGTTATGGTCATTTCTACATTCCGAGCAACCTAGGCTTCACTCTAGGGCGTTGATCCACCAGATAGAATAGTTAGGGCCTTAGAAGTCAACGCCTGAAGCATAAAATACTTTAAAAGTACAACAGTCTTTCCGTCCTATAACAGGAATAATTGCAACCCGTGTGAAAGTGATGGTCATTTGTACGTTCCAGGCAACCTAGGCTTCACTCTAGGGCGTTGTTCCACCAGATCGAATTGTTAGGGCCTAAGAAGTCAACGCGAGAAGCATAAGATACAATATAAATATAACAGTTTTTCCATCGTATAGAACGAATAATAGCAACCAGTGTGAAAGTTATGGTCACTTCTACGTTCCGGCAACCTAGGCTTCACTCTAGGGCGTTGCTCCACCAGATCAAACAGTTAGGGCCTAAGAAGTGGACGCCAGAAGCATAAAATACAATATAAATACAACAGTTTTTCCATCATATAAAACGAGTAATTGCAACCAGTATGAAAGTTGTGGTCATTTCTACTTTCCGGGCAACCTAGGCTACACCCTAGGGCGTTGCTCCAACAGATCGAATAGTTAGTGCCTTAGAAGTCAACGCCAGAAGCATAAAATACAATATAAATACAACAGTTTTTCCATCGTATAGAACGAATAATTGTAACCAGTATGAAAGTTATGGTCATTTCTACTTTCCGGGCAACCTAGTGTTCACCCTAGGGCGTTGCTCCAACAGATTGAATAGTTAGGGCCTTAGAAGTCAACGCCCGATGCATAAAACACAAAATTAATAGAACAGTTTTTCCATCGTGTAAAACGAATAATTGCCACCGGTGTGAAAGTTACGGTCATTTCTACGTTCCGGTCAACCTAGGCTTCACCATAGGGCGTTGTTCCATCAGACCGAATAGTTAGGGCCTAAGAAGTGAACACCAGATGCATAAAATACAATATAAATACAACAGTTTTTCCATCATACAAAACGAATAATTGCAACCAGTATGAAAGCTATGGTCATTTCTACTTTACGGGCAACCTAGGCTTCACCCTAGGTCGTTGTCCCACCAGATGGAATAGTGAGGGCCTTAGAAGTGAACGCCAGCAGCATAAAATGCAATATAAATACAACAGTTTTTCCATCATATAAAACGAATAATTGCAACCAGTATGAAAGTTATGGTCATTTTTACTTTCCGGGCAACCTAGGCTACACCATAGGGCGTTGCTCCAGCTGTTTGAATAGTTAGGGCCTTAGAAGTCAATGCCCGAAGCATAAAACGCAATAAAAATACAACAGTTTTTCCATCATATAACAGGAATAATTGCAACCAGTTTGAAAGTGATGGTCATTTCTACGTTCCGGGAAACCTCGGCTTCACTCTAGGGCGTTGCTCCGCCAGATCGAATAGTTAGTGCAATAGAAGACAACGCCAGAAGCATAAAATACAATATAAATACAATAGTTTTTCCATCGTATAAAACGAATAATTGCTACCAGTATGGAAGTGATGCTCATTTCTACGTTCCGGGCAACCTAGGCTTCACTCTAGGGCGTTGCTCCACCAGATCAAACAGTTAGGGCCTAAGAAGTGGACGCCAGAAGCATAAAATACAATATAAATACAACAGTTTTTCCATCATATAAAACGAGTAATTGCAACCAGTATGAAAGTTGTGGTCATTTCTACTTTCCGGGCAACCTAGGCTACACCCTAGGGCGTTGCTCCAACAGATCGAATAGTTAGTGCCTTAGAAGTCAACGCCAGAAGCATAAAATACAATATAAATACAACAGTTTTTCCATCGTATAGAACGAATAATTGTAACCAGTATGAAAGTTATGGTCATTTCTACTTTCCGGGCAACCTAGTCTTCACCCTAGGGCGTTGCTCCAACAGATTGAATAGTTAGGGCCTTAGAAGTCAACGCCCGATGCATAAAACACAAAATTAATAGAACAGTTTTTCCATCGTGTAAAACGAATAATTGCCACCGGTGTGAAAGTTACGGTCATTTCTACGTTCCGGTCAACCTAGGCTTCACCATAGGGCGTTGTTCCATCAGACCGAATAGTTAGGGCCTAAGAAGTGAACACCAGATGCATAAAATACAATATAAATACAACAGTTTTTCCATCATACAAAACGAATAATTGCAACCAGTATGAAAGCTATGGTCATTTCTACTTTACGGGCAACCTAGGCTTCACCCTAGGTCGTTGTCCCACCAGATGGAATAGTGAGGGCCTTAGAAGTGAACGCCAGCAGCATAAAATGCAATATAAATACAACAGTTTTTCCATCATATAAAACGAATAATTGCAACCAGTATGAAAGTTATGGTCATTTTTACTTTCCGGGCAACCTAGGCTACACCATAGGGCGTTGCTCCAGCTGTTTGAATAGTTAGGGCCTTAGAAGTCAATGCCCGAAGCATAAAACGCAATAAAAATACAACAGTTTTTCCATCATATAACAGGAATAATTGCAACCAGTTTGAAAGTGATGGTCATTTCTACGTTCCGGGAAACCTCGGCTTCACTCTAGGGCGTTGCTCCGCCAGATCGAATAGTTAGTGCAATAGAAGACAACGCCAGAAGCATAAAATACAATATAAATACAATAGTTTTTCCATCGTATAAAACGAATAATTGCTACCAGTATGGAAGTGATGCTCATTTCTACGTTCCGGGCAACCTAGGCCTCACTCTAGGGCGTTGTTCCTCCAGATTGAATAGTTAGGGCCTAAGAAATCAACGGCAGAAGCATAAAATACATTATAAATATAACTGTTTTTCCATCGTGTAAAACGAATAATTTCAACCAGTGTGAAAGTTATGGTCATTTCTACATTCCGAGCAACCTAGGCTTCACCCTAGGGCGTCGCTCCAACAGATTAAATAGTTAGGGCCTTAGAAGTCAACGCCCGACGAATAAAATGCAATAAAAATGCAACAGTTTTTCCATCGTATAAAAGGATTAATTGCAACCAGTTTGAAAGTGATGGTCATTTCTACGTTCCGGGCAACCTAGGCTTCACCCTAGGGCGTTGTTCCGCCAGATGGAGTAGTTAGGGCATAAGAAGTCAACCCCCGACGCATAAAATGCAACAAAAATGCAACAGTTTTTCCATCGTATAAAAGGATTAATTGCAACCAGTTTGAAAGTGATGGTCATTTCTACGTTCCGGGCAACCTAGGCTTCACCCTAGGGCGTTGCTCCAACAGATCGAATAGTTAGTGCCTTAGAAGTCAACGGCCGAAGCATAAAATACAATATAAATACAACAGTTTTTCCATCATATAAAACGAATAATTGCAACCAGTATGAAAGATAACGTCATTTCTACTTTCCGCGCAACCTAGGCATCACCTAGGGCGTTGCTCCAACAGATTGAATAGTTAGGGCCTTAGAAGTCAACGCCAGAAGCATAAAATACAATATAAATACAACAGTTTTTCAATCGTATAAAACGAGTAATTGCAACCAGTACGAAAGTTAACGTCATTTCTACGTTCCGGACAACCTAGGCTTCACCCTAGGGCGTTGCTCCAACAGATTGAATAGTTAGGGCCTTAGAAGTCAACGCCGGAAGCATAAAATGCAATAATAATACATCAGTTTTCCATCATATAAAAGGATTAATTGCAAACAGCTTGAAAGTGATGGTCACTTCTACGTTCCGGGCAACCTAGGCTTTACTCTAGGGCGTTGCTCCACCAGATCGAATAGTTAGTGCCTTAGAAGTCAACGCCAGAAGCATAAAATACAATATGAACACAACAGTTTTTCCATCGTATAAAACGAATAATTGCTACCAGTATGGAAGTGATGTTCATTTCTACGTTCCGGCAACCTAGGCCTCACTCTAGGGCGTTGTTCCACCAGATTGAATAGTTAGGGCCTAAGAAATCAACGCCAGAAGCATAAAATACAATATAAATATAACAGTTTTTCCATCGTATAAAACGAATAATTGCAACCAGTATGAAAGTTATGGTCATTTCTACGTTCCGGGCAACCTAGGCTTCACTCTATGGCGTTCTTCCACCACATCGAATAGCTACAGCCTCAGAAGTCAACGCCTGAAGCATAAAATACGATAAAAATACAACAGTCTTTCCATCCTATAACAGGAATAGTTGCAACCCGTGTGGAGGTGATGGTCATTTGTACGTTCCAGGCAACCTAGGCTTCACTCTAGGGCGTTGTTCCACCAGATAGAATTGTTAGGGCCTAAGAAGTCAACGCCAGAAGCATAAGATACAATATAAATATAACAATTTTTCCATCGTATAGAACGAATAATAGCATCCACTGTGAAAGTTATGGTCATTTCTACGTTCCGGGCAACCTAGGCTTCACTCTAGGGCGTTGCTCCACCAGATGAAACAGTTAGTTCCTTAGAAGTCAACGCCCGAAGCATAAAATACAAAATAAATATAAAAGTTTTTCCATCGTATAAAACGAATAATAGCAACCAGTGTGAAAGTTATGGTCATTTCTACGTTCCGGGCAACCTAGGGTTCACCACAGGGCGTTGTTCCACCAGATCGAATAGTTAGGGCCTAAGAAGTGAACGCCAGCAGCATAAAATGCAATATAGATACAACAGTTTTTCCATCATATAAAACGAATAATTGCAACCAGTACGAAAGCTATGGTCATTTCTACTTTACGGGCAACCTAGGCTACACCCTAGGGCGTTGCTCCTACAGATTGAATAGTTAGGGCCTTAGAAGTCAATGCCCGAAGCATAAAATGCAATAAAAATACAACAGTTTTTCCATCATATAACAGGAGTATTTGCAACCAGTTTGGAAGTGATGGTATTTGCTACGTTCCGGGCAACTTAGGCTTAACTCTAGGGCGTTGCTCCAGCAGATCGAATAGTTAGTGCCTTAGAAGTCAATGCCAGAAGCATAAAATTTAATGAAGATGCAACAGTTTTTCCATCATATAAAACGAATAATTGCAACCAGTATGAAGGCTATGGTCATTTCTACTTTACGGGCAACCTAGGCTACACCCTAGGGCGTTGCTCCTACAGTTTGAATAGTTAGGGCCTTAGAAGTCAATGCCCGAAGCATCAAATGCAATAAAAATACAACAGTTTTTCCATCATATAACAGGAATATTTGCAACCAGTTTGAAAGTGATGGTCACTTGTACGTTCCGGGCAACCTAGGCTTCCCTCTAGGACGTTGCTCCACCAGATCGAATAGCTAGGGCCGTAGAAGTCAACGCCTGAAGCATAAAATACGATAAAAATACAACAGTCTTTTCATCCTATAACAGGAATAGTTGCAACCCGTGTGGAAGTGATGGTCATTTGTACGTTCCAGGCAACCTAGGCTTCACTCTAGGGCGTTGTTCCACCAGATAGAATTGTTAGTGCCTTAGAAGTCAATGCCAGAAGCATAAAATACGATATAAATACAACAGCTTTTCCATCGTATAAAACGAATAATTGCAACCAGTGTGAATGTTATGGTCATTTCTACGTTCCGGGCAACCTAGGCTTCACCCCAGGTCGTTGTTCCACCAGATCGAATAGTTAGGGCCTAAGAAGTGAACGCCAGCAGCATAACATACAATATACATACAACAGTTCTTCCATCATATAAAACGAATAATTGCAACCAGTGTGAAAGTTATGGTCATTTCTACTTTCCGCGCAACCTAGGCTTCACTCCAGGGCGTTGCTCCACCAGATCGAATAGTTACGCCCTAAGAAGACAACGCCAGAGGCATAAAATACGACATAAATACAACAGCTTTTCCATCGTATAAAACGAACAATTGTAACCAGTGTGAAAGTTATGGTCATTGCTACGTTCCCGGCAACCTAGGCTTCACCCCAGGTCGTTGTTCCACCAGATCGAATAGCTAGGGCCTAAGAAGTGAACGCCAGCAGCATAAAATACAATATAAATACAACAGTTCTTCCATCATATAAAACGAATAATTGCTACCAGTATGAAAGTTATGGTCATTTCTACGTTCCGGGAAACCCAGGCTTCACTCTATGGCGTTCCTCCACCACATCGAATAGCTACGGCCTCAGAAGTCAACGCCTGAAGCATAAAATACAATAAAAATACAGCAGTCTTTCTATCCTATTACAGGAATAATTGCAACCAGTTAGAAAGTGATGGTCATTTCTACGTTCCGGGCAACCTAGGCTTCACCCCCGGTCGTCGTTCCACCAGATCGAATAGCTAGGGCCTAAGAAGTGAACGCCAGCAGCATAAAATACAATATAAGTACAACAGTTCTGCCATCAAATAAAACGAATAATTGCAACCAGTATGAAAGTTATGGTCATTTCTACGTTCCGGGCAACCTAGGCTTCACTCTATGGCGTTCTTCCACCACATCGAATAGCTACGGCCTCAGAAGTCAACGCCTGAAGCATAAAATACAATAAAAATAGAACAGCCTTTCCATCCTATAACAGGAATAATTGCAACCCTTGTGAATGTGATGGTCATCTGTACGTTCCAGGCAACCTAGGCATCACTCTAGGGCGTTGTTCCACCAGATCGAATGGTTAAGGCCTAAGAAGTGAACGCCAGCAGCATAAAATACAATATAAATACAACAGTTCATCCATCATATAAAACGAATAATTGCAACCAGTATGAGAGTTATGGTAATTTCTACGTTCCGGGCAACCCAGGCTTCACTCTATGGCGTTCTTCCACCACATCGAATAGCTACGGCCACAGGAGTCAACGCCAGAAGCATAAAATGCAATATAAACACAACAGTTTTTCCATCGTATAAAAGGATTAGTTGCAACCAGTTTGAAACTGATGGCCATTTCTACGTTCCGGGCAACCTAGGCTTTACTCCAGGGCGCTGCTCCACCAGATCGAATAGTTAGGGCCTTAGAAGTCAACGCCAGAAGCATAAAATACAATAAAAACACAACAGTTTTTCCATCGTATAAAACGAATAATTGCTACCAGTATGGAAGTGATGGTCATATCTACGTTCCGGGCAACCTAGGCCTCACTCTAGGGCGTTGTTCCACCAGATTGAATAGTTAGGGCCTAAGAAATCAACGCCAGAAGCATAAAATACAATATAAATATAGCAGTTTTTCCATCGCATAAAACGAATAATTTCAACCAGTGTGAATGTTATGGTCATTTCTACATTCCGAGCAACCTAGACTACACTCTAGAGCGTTGATCCACCACATCGAATAGCTACGGCCTCAGAAGTCAACGCCTGAAGCATAAAATACAGTATAAATGCAACAGATTTTCCATTGTATAGCATGACCAATTGCAACCAGTGCGAAAGTAACGATCATTTCGACGTTTCGGGCATCCTAGACTTAACTCTGAGGCGTTGCTCCACCAGATCGAAGAGTTAGGGTCTAAGAAGTCAACACCGGAAGCATAAAATGCAATATAAATACAACAGCTTTTCCATCGTTGAAAACGAATAATTGCAACCTGTGTGAAGGTTATGGTCATTACTACGTTCCGGGCAACCTAGGCTTCACCCCAGGTCGTTGTTCCACCAGATCGAATAGTTAGGGCCTAAGAAGTGAACGCCAGCAGCATAACATACAATATACATACAACAGTTCTTCCATCATATAAAACGAATAATTGCAACCAGTGTGAAAGTTATGGTCATTTCTACTTTCCGCGCAACCTAGGCTTCACTCCAGGGCGTTGCTCCACCAGATCGAATAGTTACGCCCTAAGAAGACAACGCCAGAGGCATAAAATACGACATAAATACAACAGCTTTTCCATCGTATAAAACGAACAATTGTAACCAGTGTGAAAGTTATGGTCATTGCTACGTTCCCGGCAACCTAGGCTTCACCCCAGGTCGTTGTTCCACCAGATCGAATAGCTAGGGCCTAAGAAGTGAACGCCAGCAGCATAAAATACAATATAAATACAACAGTTCTTCCATCATATAAAACGAATAATTGCTACCAGTATGAAAGTTATGGTCATTTCTACGTTCCGGGAAACCCAGGCTTCACTCTATGGCGTTCCTCCACCACATCGAATAGCTACGGCCTCAGAAGTCAACGCCTGAAGCATAAAATACAATAAAAATACAACAGTCTTTCTATCCTATTACAGGAATAATTGCAACCAGTTAGAAAGTGATGGTCATTTCTACGTTCCGGGCAACCTAGGCTTCACCCCAGGTCGTCGTTCCACCAGATCGAATAGCTAGGGCCTAAGAAGTGAACGCCAGCAGCATAAAATACAATATAAGTACAACAGTTCTGCCATCAAATAAAACGAATAATTGCAACCAGTATGAAAGTTATGGTCATTTCTACGTTCCGGGCAACCTAGGCTTCACTCTATGGCGTTCTTCCACCACATCGAATAGCTACGGCCTCAGAAGTCAACGCCTGAAGCATAAAATACAATAAAAATAGAACAGCCTTTCCATCCTATAACAGGAATAATTGCAACCCTTGTGAAAGTGATGGCCGTTTCTACGTTCCGGGCAACCTAGGCTTCACTCTATGGCGTTCTTCCACCACATCGAATAGCTACGGCCTCAGAAGTCAACGCCTAAAGCAGAAAATACTATAAAAAAAAACAGTCTTTCCATCCCATAACAGGAATAATTGCAACCCTTGTGAAAGTGATGGTCATTTGTACGTTCCAGGCAACCTAGGCTTCACTCTAGGGCGTTGTTCCACCAGATCGAATTGTTAGGGCCCAAGAAGTCAACGCGAGAAGCATAAGATACAATATAAATATAACAGTTTTTCCATCGTATAGAACGAATAATAGCAACCAGTATGAACGTTATGGTCACTTCTACGTTCCGGGCAACCTAGGCTTCACTCTAGGGCGCTGCTAAACCAGATCAAACAGTTAGGGCCTAAGAAGTGAACGCCAGAAGCATAAAATACAATATAAATACAACAGTTTTTCCATCATATAAAACGAGTAATTGCAACCAGTATGAAAGTTGTGGTCATTTCTACTTTCCGGGCAACCTAGGCTACACCCTAGGGCGTTGCTCCAACAGATCGAATGGTTAGTGCCTTAGAAGTCAACGGCCGAAGCATAAAATACAAAAGAAATAGAACTGTTTTTCCATCGTATAAAACGAATAATTTCAACCAGTTTGACAGTTAACGTCATTTCTACGTTCCGGGCAACCTAGGCTTCACTCTAGGGCGTTGCTCCACCAGATCGAATAGTTAGGGCCTTAGAAGTCCACGCCAGAATCATAAAATACAATAAAGATGCAACATATTTTCCATCGTATTAAACGAATAATTTCAACCAGTGTGAATGTTATGGTCATTTCTACATTCCGAGCAACCTAGGCTTCACACTAGGGCGTTGATCCAACAGATTGAATAGTTAGGGCATTAGCAGTCAACGCCCGAAGCATAAAATACAATATAAATACAACAGTTTTTCCATCATATAACAGGAATAATTGCAACCAGTTTGAAGGTGATAGTCATTTCTGCGTTCCGGGCAACCTAGGCTTCTCTCTAGAGCGTTGCTCCACCAGATCGAATAGTTAGTGCCTTAGAAGTCAACGCCAGAAGCATAAAATATAATATAAATAGAACTGTTTCTCAATCGTATAAAACGAATAATTGCAACCAGTATGAAAGTTAACGTCATTTCTACGTTCCGGGCAAACTAGGCTTCGCACTACGGCGTTGCTCCACCAGATCAAACAGCTAGGGCCTTAGAAGTCAACGCCCGAAGCATAAAATACAAAAAAATATAACAGTTTGTCCATCGTATAGAACGAATAATAGCAACCAGCGTGAAAGTTATCGTCATTTCTACGTTCCGGGCAACCTAGGCTTCACTCTACGGCGTTGCTCCACCAGATCAAACAGCTAGGGCCTTAGAAGTCAACGCCCGAAGCATAAAATACAATATAAATATAACAGTTTTTCCATCGTGTAAAACGAATAATTGCCACCGGTGTGAAAGTTATGGTCATTTCTACGTTCCGGTCAACCTAGGCTTCACCATAGGGCGTTGTTCCACCAGACCGAATAGTTAGGGCCTAAGAAGTGAACACCAGATGCATAAAATACAATATAAATACAACAGTTTTTCCATCATACAAAACGAATAATTGCAACCAGTATGAAGGCTATGGTCATTTCTACTTTACGGGCAACCTTGGCTACACCCTAGGGCGTTGCTCTTACAGATTGAATAGTTAGGGCCTTAGAAGTTAATGCCCGAAGCATAAAATGCAATAAAAATACAAGAGTTTTTCCTTCATATAACAGGAATATTTACAACCAGTTTGAAAGTGATGGTAACTGCTACGTTCCGGGCAACTTAGGCTTCACTCTAGGGCGTTGCTCCAACAGATCGAATAGTTAGTGCCTTAGAAGTCAACGCCAGAAGCATAAAATACAATATAAATACAACAGTTTTTCATCGTATAAAACGAATAATTGCAACCAGTATGAAAGTTAACGTCATTTCTACTTTCCGGGCAACCTAGCCTTCACTCTAGGGCGTTGATTCAACAGATTGAATAGTTAGGGCCTTAGAAGTCAACGCCCGATGCATAAAATACAAAATAAGTAGAACAGTTTTTCAATCGTGTAAAACGAATAATTGCTACCGGTGTGAAAGTTATGGTCATTTCTACGCTCCGGTCAACCTAGGCTTCACCATAGGGCGTTATTCCACCAGATCGAATAGTTAGGGCCTAAGAAGTGAACGCCAGAAGCGTAAAATACAATATAAATACAACAGTATTACCATCATACAAAACGAATAATTGCAACCAGTATGAAAGCTAGGGTCACTTCTACTTTACGGGCAACCTAGGCTACACATTTGTGCGTTGCTCTTACAGATTGAATAGTTAGGGCCTTAGAAGTTAATGCCCGAAGCATAAAATGCAATAAAAATACAACAGTTTTTCCATCATATAACAGGAATATTTGCAACCAGTTTGAAAGTGATGGTAATTGCTACGTTCCGGGCAACCTAGGCTTCACTCTAGGGCGTTGCTCCAACAGATTGAATAGTTAGGGCCTTAGAAGTCAACGCCGGAAGCATAAAATGCAATAAAGTTACAACAGTTTTTCCATCGTATAAAAGGATTAATTGCAACCAGTTTGAAAGTGATGGTCATTTCTACGTTCCGGGCAACCTAGGCTTCACTCTAGGGCGTTGCTCCACCAGATCGTATAGTTAGGGCCTTAGAAGTCAACGCCAGAAGCATAAAATACAATATAAGTACAACAGTTTTTCCATCGTATAAAATGAATAATTGCAAACATTCCGAAAGTAATGGTCATTCCACGTTCCGGGCAACCTAGGCGTCACTCTAGTGAGTTGCTCAACCACATCTAATAGCTACGGCCTTAGACGTCAACAACAGAAGCATAAAATACAATAAAGATGCAACAGCTTTTCCATCCTAGAAAACGAATAATTGCAACCTGTGTGAAGGTTATGGTCATATCTACGTTCCGGGCAACTTAGGCTTCACTCTAGGGCGTTGCTCCACCAGATCGAATAGTTAGTGCCTTAGAAGTCAACGCCAGAAGCATAATATACAATATAAATACAACAGTTTTTCATCGTATAAAACGAATAATTGCAACCAGTATGAAAGTTAACGTCATTTCTACATTCCGGGCAACCTAGCCTTCACTCTAGGGCGTTGATTCAACAGATTGAATAGTTAGGGCTTTAGAAGTCAACGCCCGATGCATAAAACACAAAATAAGTAGAACAGTTTATCAATCGTGTAAAACGAATAATTGCTACCGGTGTGAAAGTTATGGTCATTTCTACGCTCCGGTCAACCTAGGCTTCACCATAGGGCGTTATTCCACCAGATCGAATAGTTAGGGCCTAAGAAGTGAACGCCAGAAGCATAAAATACAATATAAATACAACAGTATTACCATCATACAAAACGAATAATTGCAACCAGTATGAAAGCTAGGGTCATTTCTACTTTACGGGCATCCTAGGCTACACATTTGGGCGTTGCTCTTACAGATTGAATAGTTAGGGCCTTAGAAGTTAATGCCCGAAGCATAAAATGCAATAAAAATACAACAGTTTTTCCATCATATAACAGGAATATTTGCAACCAGTTTGAAAGTGATGGTAATTGCTACGTTCCGGGCAACCTAGGCTTCACTCTAGGGCGTTGCTCCAACAGATTGAATAGTTAGGGCCTTAGAAGTCAACGCCGGAAGCATAAAATGCAATAAAGTTACAACAGTTTTTCCATCGTATAAAAGGATTAATTGCAACCAGTTTGAAAGTGATGGTCATTTCTACGTTCCGGGCAACCTAGGCTTCACTCTAGGGCGTTGCTCCACCAGATCGAATAGTTAGGGCCTTAGAAGTCAACGCCAGAAGCATAAAATACAATATAAGTACAACAGTTTTTCCATCGTATAAAATGAATAATTGCAAACATTCCGAAAGTAATGGTCATTCCACGTTCCGGGCAACCTAGGCGTCACTCTAGTGCGTTGCTCCACCACATCTAATAGCTACGGCCTTAGACGTCAACAGCACAAGCATAAAATACAATAAAGATGCAACAGCTTTTCCATCGTAGAAAACGAATAATTGCAACCTGTGTGAAGGTTATGGTCATATCTACGTTCCGGGCAACCTTGGCTTCACTGTAGGGTGTTGCTCCACCAGATCGAATAGGTAGGACCTTAGAAGTCAATGCCCGAAGCATAAAATGCAATAGAAATACAACAGTTTTTCCATCATATAACAGGAATAATTTCAACCAGTGTGAATGTTATGGTCATTTCTACATTCCGAGCAACCTAGGCTTCACTCTAGGGCGTTGATCCACCAGATAGAATAGTTAGGGCCTTAGAAGTCAACGCCTGAAGCATAAAATACTTTAAAAGTACAACAGTCTTTCCGTCCTATAACAGGAATAATTGCAACCCGTGTGAAAGTGATGGTCATTTGTACGTTCCAGGCAACCCAGGCTTCACTCTAGGGCGTTGTTCCACCAGATCGAATTGTTAGGGCCTAAGAAGTCAACGCGAGAAGCATAAGATACAATATAAATATAACAGTTTTTCCATCGTATAGAACGAATAATAGCAACCAGTGTGAAAGTTATGGTCACTTCTACGTTCCGGGCAACCTAGGCTTCACTCTAGGGCGTTGCTCCACCAGATCAAACAGTTAGGGCCTAAGAAGTGAACGCCAGAAGCATAAAATACAATATAAATACAACAGTTTTTCCATCATATAAAACGAGTAGTTGCAACCAGTATGAAAGTTGTGATCATTTCTACTTTCCGGGCAACCTAGGCTACACCCTAGGGCGTTGCTCCAACAGATCGAATAGTTAGTGCCTTAGAAGTCAACGGCCGAAGCATAAAATACAAAATAAATAGAACTGTTTTTCCATCGTATAAAACGAATAATTGCAACCAGTTTGAAAGTTAACGTCATTTCTACGTTCCGGGCAACCTAGGCTTCACCCCAGGTCGTCGTTCCACCAGATCGAATGGTTAAGGCCTAAGAAGTGAACGCCAGCAGCATAAAATACAATATAAATACAACAGTTCATCCATCATATAAAACGAATAATTGCAACCAGTATGAGAGTTATGGTAATTTCTACGTTCCGGGCAACCCAGGCTTCACTCTATGGCGTTCTTCCACCACATCGAATAGCTACGGCCACAGGAGTCAACGCCAGAAGCATAAAATGCAATATAAACACAACAGTTTTTCCATCGTATAAAAGGATTAGTTGCAACCAGTTTGAAACTGATGGCCATTTCTACGTTCCGGGCAACCTAGGCTTTACTCCAGGGCGCTGCTCCACCAGATCGAATAGTTAGGGCCTTAGAAGTCAACGCCAGAAGCATAAAATACAATAAAAACACAACAGTTTTTCCATCGTATAAAACGAATAATTGCTACCAGTATGGAAGTGATGGTCATTTCTACGTTCCGGGCAACCTAGGCCTCAGTCTAGGGCGTTGTTCCACCAGATTGAATAGTTAGGGCCTAAGAAATCAACGCCAGAAGCATAAAATACAATATAAATATAGCAGTTTTTCCATCGCATAAAACGAATAATTTCAACCAGTGTGAATGTTATGGTCATTTCTACATTCCGAGCAACCTAGACTACACTCTAGAGCGTTGATCCACCACATCGAATAGCTACGGCCTCAGAAGTCAACGCCTGAAGCATAAAATACAGTATAAATGCAACAGATTTTCCATTGTATAGCATGACCAATTGCAACCAGTGCGAAAGTAACGATCATTTCGACGTTTCGGGCATCCTAGACTTAACTCTGAGGCGTTGCTCCACCAGATCGAAGAGTTAGGGTCTAAGAAGTCAACACCGGAAGCATAAAATGCAATATGAATACAACAGCTTTTCCATCGTTGAAAACGAATAATTGCAACCTGTGTGAAGGTTATGGTCATATCTACGTTCCGGGCAACCGTGGCTTCACTGTAGGGTGTTGCTCCACCAGATCGAATGGGTAGGGCCATAGAAGTCTACGCCCGAAGTATAAAATACAATAAAAATACAACCGTCTTTCCATCCTATAACAGGAATAATTGCAACCCTTGTGAAAGTGATGGCCGTTTCTACGTTCCGGGCAACCTAGGCTTCACTCTATGGCGTTCTTCCACCACATCGAATAGCTACGGCCTCAGAAGTCAACGCCTAAAGCAGAAAATACAATAAAAAAAAACAGTCTTTCCATCCCATAACAGGAATAATTGCAACCCTTGTGAAAGTGATGGTCATTTGTACGTTCCAGGCAACCTAGGCTTCACTCTAGGGCGTTGTTCCACCAGATCGAATTGTTAGGGCCCAAGAAGTCAACGCGAGAAGCATAAGATACAATATAAATATAACAGTTTTTCCATCGTATAGAACGAATAATAGCAACCAGTATGAACGTTATGGTCACTTCTACGTTCCGGGCAACCTAGGCTTCACTCTAGGGCGCTGCTAAACCAGATCAAACAGTTAGGGCCTAAGAAGTGAACGCCAGAAGCATAAAATACAATATAAATACAACAGTTTTTCCATCATATAAAACGAGTAATTGCAACCAGTATGAAAGTTGTGGTCATTTCTACTTTCCGGGCAACCTAGGCTACACCCTAGGGCGTTGCTCCAACAGATCGAATAGTTAGTGCCTTAGAAGTCAACGGCCGAAGCATAAAATACAAAAGAAATAGAACTGTTTTTCCATCGTATAAAACGAATAATTTCAACCAGTTTGACAGTTAACGTCATTTCTACGTTCCGGGCAACCTAGGCTTCACTCTAGGGCGTTGCTCCACCAGATCGAATAGTTAGGGCCTTAGAAGTCTACGCCAGAATCATAAAATACAATAAAGATGCAACATATTTTCCATCGTATTAAACGAATAATTTCAACCAGTGTGAATGTTATGGTCATTTCTACATTCCGAGCAACCTAGGCTTCACTCTAGGGCGTTGATCCAACAGATTGAATAGTTAGGGCATTAGCAGTCAACGCCCGAAGCATAAAATACAATATAAATACAACAGTTTTTCCATCATATAACAGGAATAATTGCAACCAGTTTGAAGGTGATAGTCATTTCTGCGTTCCGGGCAACCTAGGCTTCTCTCTAGAGCGTTGCTCCACCAGATCGAATAGTTAGTGCCTTAGAAGTCAACGCCAGAAGCATAAAATACAATATAAATAGAACTGTTTCTCAATCGTATAAAACGAATAATTGCAACCAGTATGAAAGTTAACGTCATTTCTACGTTCCGGGCAAACTAGGCTTCGCACTACGGCGTTGCTCCACCAGATCAAACAGCTAGGGCCTTAGAAGTCAACGCCCGAAGCATAAAATACAAAAAAATATAACAGTTTGTCCATCGTATAGAACGAATAATAGCAACCAGCGTGAAAGTTATCGTCATTTCTACGTTCCGGGCAACCTAGGCTTCACTCTACGGCGTTGCTCCACCAGATCAAACAGCTAGGGCCTTAGAAGTCAACGCCCGAAGCATAAAATACAATATAAATATAACAGTTTTTCCATCGTATAGAACGAATAATAGCAACCAGCGTGAAAGTTATCGTCATTTCTACTTTCCGGGCAACCTAGGCTTCACCCTAGGGCGCTGCTCCAACAGATTGAATAGTTAGGGCCTTAGAAGTCAACGCCCGATGCATAAAACACAAAATTAATAGAACAGTTTTTCCATCGTGTAAAACGAATAATTGCCACCGGTGTGAAAGTTATGGTCATTTCTACGTTCCGGTCAACCTAGGCTTCACCATAGGGCGTTGTTCCACCAGACCGAATATTTAGGGCCTAAGAAGTGAACACCAGATGCATAAAATACAATATAAATACAACAGTTTTTCCATCATACAAAACGAATAATTGCAACCAGTATGAAGGCTATGGTCATTTCTACTTTACGGGCAACCTTGGCTACACCCTAGGGCGTTGCTCTTACAGATTGAATAGTTAGGGCCTTAGAAGTTAATGCCCGAAGCATAAAATGCAATAAAAATACAAGAGTTTTTCCTTCATATAACAGGAATATTTACAACCAGTTTGAAAGTGATGGTAACTGCTACGTTCCGGGCAACTTAGGCTTCACTCTAGGGCGTTGCTCCAACAGATCGAATAGTTAGTGCCTTAGAAGTCAACGCCAGAAGCATAAAATACAATATAAATACAACAGTTTTTCATCGTATAAAACGAATAATTGCAACCAGTATGAAAGTTAACGTCATTTCTACTTTCCGGGCAACCTAGCCTTCACTCTAGGGCGTTGATTCAACAGATTGAATAGTTAGGGCCTTAGAAGTCAACGCCCGATGCATAAAATACAAAATAAGTAGAACAGTTTTTCCATCGTGTAAAACGAATAATTGCCACCGGTGTGAAAGTTATGGTCATTTCTACGTTCCGGTCAACCTAGGCTTCACCATAGGGCGTTGTTCCACCAGACCGAATATTTAGGGCCTAAGAAGTGAACACCAGATGCATAAAATACAATATAAATACAACAGTTTGTCCATCATACAAAACGAATAATTGCAACCAGTATGAAGGCTATGGTCATTTCTACTTTACGGGCAACCTTGGCTACACCCTAGGGCGTTGCTCTTACAGATTGAATAGTTAGGGCCTTAGAAGTTAATGCCCGAAGCATAAAATGCAATAAAAATACAACAGTTTTTCCATCATATAACAGGAATATTTGCAACCAGTTTGAAAGTGATGGTAATTGCTACGTTCCGGGCAACCTAGGCTTCACTCTAGGGCGTTGCTCCAACAGATTGAATAGTTAGGGCCTTAGAAGTCAACGCCGGAAGCATAAAATGCAATAAAGTTACAACAGTTTTTCCATCGTATAAAAGGATTAATTGCAACCAGTTTGAAAGTGATGGTCATTTCTACGTTCCGGGCAACCTAGGCTTCACTCTAGGGCGTTGCTCCACCAGATCGAATAGTTAGGGCCTTAGAAGTCAACGCCAGAAGCATAAAATACAATATAAGTACAACAGTTTTTCCATCGTATAAAATGAATAATTGCAAACATTCCGATAGTAATGGTCATTCCACGTTCCGGGCAACCTAGGCGTCACTCTAGTGAGTTGCTCAACCACATCTAATAGCTACGGCCTTAGACGTCAACAACAGAAGCATAAAATACAATAAAGATGCAACAGCTTTTCCATCCTAGAAAACGAATAAATGCAACCTGTGTGAAGGTTATGGTCATATCTACGTTCCGGGCAACTTAGGCTTCACTCTAGGGCGTTGCTCCACCAGATCGAATAGTTAGTGCCTTAGAAGTCAACGCCAGAAGCATAATATACAATATAAATACAACAGTTTTTCATCGTATAAAACGAATAATTGCAACCAGTATGAAAGTTAACGTCATTTCTACATTCCGGGCAACCTAGCCTTCACTCTAGGGCGTTGATTCAACAGATTGAATAGTTAGGGCTTTAGAAGTCAACGCCCGATGCATAAAACACAAAATAAGTAGAACAGTTTATCAATCGTGTAAAACGAATAATTGCTACCGGTGTGAAAGTTATGGTCATTTCTACGCTCCGGTCAACCTAGGCTTCACCATAGGGCGTTATTCCACCAGATCGAATAGTTAGGGCCTAAGAAGTGAACGCCAGAAGCATAAAATACAATATAAATACAACAGTATTACCATCATACAAAACGAATAATTGCAACCAGTATGAAAGCTAGGGTCATTTCTACTTTACGGGCATCCTAGGCTACACATTTGGGCGTTGCTCTTACAGATTGAATAGTTAGGGCCTTAGAAGTTAATGCCCGAAGCATAAAATGCAATAAAAATAAAACAGTTTTTCCATCATATAACAGGAATATTTGCAACCAGTTTGAAAGTGATGGTAATTGCTACGTTCCGGGCAACCTAGGCTTCACTCTAGGGCGTTTCTCCAACAGATTGAATAGTTAGGGCCTTAGAAGTCAACGCCGGAAGCATAAAATGCAATAAAGTTACAACAGTTTTTCCACCGTATAAAAGGATTAATTGCAACCAGTTTGAAAGTGATGGTCATTTCTACGTTCCGGGCAACCTAGGCTTCACTCTAGGGCGTTGCTCCACCAGATCGAATAGTTAGGGCCTTAGAAGTCAACGCCAGAAGCATAAAATACAATATAAGTACAACAGTTTTTCCATCGTATAAAATGAATAATTGCAAACATTCCGAAAGTAATGGTCATTCCACGTTCCGGGCAACCTAGGCGTCACTCTAGTGCGTTGCTCCACCACATCTAATAGCTACGGCCTTAGACGTCAACAGCACAAGCATAAAATACAATAAAGATGCAACAGCTTTTCCATCGTAGAAAACGAATAATTGCAACCTGTGTGAAGGTTATGGTCATATCTACGTTCCGGTCAACCTTGGCTTCACTGTAGGGTGTTGCTCCACCAGATCGAATAGGTAGGACCTTAGAAGTCAATGCCCGAAGCATAAAATGCAATAGAAATACAACAGTTTTTCCATCATATAACAGGAATAATTTCAACCAGTGTGAATGTTATGGTCATTTCTACATTCCGAGCAACCTAGGCTTCACTCTAGGGCGTTGATCCACCAGATAGAATAGTTAGGGCCTTAGAAGTCAACGCCTGAAGCATAAAATACTTTAAAAGTACAACAGTCTTTCCGTCCTATAACAGGAATAATTGCAACCCGTGTGAAAGTGATGGTCATTTGTACGTTCCAGGCAACCCAGCCTTCACTCTAGGGCGTTGTTCCACCAGATCGAATTGTTAGGGCCTAAGAAGTCAACGCGAGAAGCATAAGATACAATATAAATATAACAGTTTTTCCATCGTATAGAACGAATAATAGCAACCAGTGTGAAAGTTATGGTCACTTCTACGTTCCGGGCAACCTAGGCTTCACTCTAGGGCGTTGCTCCACCAGATCAAACAGTTAGGGCCTAAGAAGTGAACGCCAGAAGCATAAAATACAATATAAATACAACAGTTTTTCCATCATATAAAACGAGTAGTTGCAACCAGTATGAAAGTTGTGGTCATTTCTACTTTCCGGGCAACCTAGGCTACACCCTAGGGCGTTGCTCCAACAGATCGAATAGTTAGTGCCTTAGAAGTCAACGGCCGAAGCATAAAATACAAAATAAATAGAACTGTTTTTCCATCGTATAAAACGAATAATTTCAACCAGTTTGACAGTTAACGTCATTTCTACGTTCCGGGCAACCTAGGCTTCACTCTAGGGCGTTGCTCCACCAGATCGAATAGTTAGGGCCTTAGAAGTCTACGCCAGAATCATAAAATACAATAAAGATGCAACATATTTTCCATCGTATTAAACGAATAATTTCAACCAGTGTGAATGTTATGGTCATTTCTACATTCCGAGCAACCTAGGCTTCACTCTAGGGCGTTGATCCAACAGATTGAATAGTTAGGGCATTAGCAGTCAACGCCCGAAGCATAAAATACAATATAAATACAACAGTTTTTCCATCATATAACAGGAATAATTGCAACCAGTTTGAAGGTGATAGTCATTTCTGCGTTCCGGGCAACCTAGGCTTCTCTCTAGAGCGTTGCTCCACCAGATCGAATAGTTAGTGCCTTAGAAGTCAACGCCAGAAGCATAAAATACAATATAAATAGAACTGTTTCTCAATCGTATAAAACGAATAATTGCAACCAGTATGAAAGTTAACGTCATTTCTACGTTCCGGGCAAACTAGGCTTCGCACTACGGCGTTGCTCCACCAGATCAAACAGCTAGGGCCTTAGAAGTCAATGCCCGAAGCATAAAATACAAAAAAATATAACAGTTTGTCCATCGTATAGAACGAATAATAGCAACCAGCGTGAAAGTTATCGTCATTTCTACGTTCCGGGCAACCTAGGCTTCACTCTACGGCGTTGCTCCACCAGATCAAACAGCTAGGGCCTTAGAAGTCAACGCCCGAAGCATAAAATACAATATAAATATAACAGTTTTTCCATCGTATAGAACGAATAATAGCAACCAGCGTGAAAGTTATCGTCATTTCTACTTTCCGGGCAACCTAGGCTTCACCCTAGGGCGCTGCTCCAACAGATTGAATAGTTAGGGCCTTAGAAGTCAACGCCCGATGCATAAAACACAAAATTAATAGAACAGTTTTTCCATCGTGTAAAACGAATAATTGCCACCGGTGTGAAAGTTATGGTCATTTCTACGTTCCGGTCAACCTAGGCTTCACCATAGGGCGTTGTTCCTCCAGACCGAATAGTTAGGGCCTAAGAAGTGAACACCAGATGCATAAAATACAATATAAATACAACAGTTTTTCCATCATACAAAACGAATAATTGCAACCAGTATGAAGGCTATGGTCATTTCTACTTTACGGGCAACCTTGGCTACACCCTAGGGCGTTGCTCTTACAGATTGAATAGTTAGGGCCTTAGAAGTTAATGCCCGAAGCATAAAATGCAATAAAAATACAAGAGTTTTTCCTTCATATAACAGGAATATTTACAACCAGTTTGAAAGTGATGGTAACTGCTACGTTCCGGGCAACTTAGGCTTCACTCTAGGGCGTTGCTCCAACAGATCGAATAGTTAGTGCCTTAGAAGTCAACGCCAGAAGCATAAAATACAATATAAATACAACAGTTTTTCATCGTATAAAACGAATAATTGCAACCAGTATGAAAGTTAACGTCATTTCTACTTTCCGGGCAACCTAGCCTTCACTCTAGGGCGTTGATTCAACAGATTGAATAGTTAGGGCCTTAGAAGTCAACGCCCGATGCATAAAATACAAAATAAGTAGAACAGTTTTTCAATCGTGTAAAACGAATAATTGCTACCGGTGTGAAAGTTATGGTCATTTCTACGCTCCGGTCAACCTAGGCTTCACCATAGGGCGTTATTCCACCAGATCGAATAGTTAGGGCCTAAGAAGTGAACGCCAGAAGCATAAAATACAATATAAATACAACAGTATTACCATCATACAAAACGAATAATTGCAACCAGTATGAAAGCTAGGGTCACTTCTACTTTACGGGCAACCTAGGCTACACATTTGTGCGTTGCTCTTACAGATTGAATAGTTAGGGCCTTAGAAGTTAATGCCCGAAGCATAAAATGCAATAAAAATACAACAGTTTTTCCATCATATAACAGGAATATTTGCAACCAGTTTGAAAGTGATGGTAATTGCTACGTTCCGGGCAACCTAGGCTTCACTCTAGGGCGTTGCTCCAACAGATTGAATAGTTAGGGCCTTAGAAGTCAACGCCGGAAGCATAAAATGCAATAAAGTTACAACAGTTTTTCCATCGTATAAAAGGATTAATTGCAACCAGTTTGAAAGTGATGGTCATTTCTACGTTCCGGGCAACCTAGGCTTCACTCTAGGGCGTTGCTCCACCAGATCGAATAGTTAGGGCCTTAGAAGTCAACGCCAGAAGCATAAAATACAATATAAGTACAACAGTTTTTCCATCGTATAAAACGAGTAATTGCTGCCAGTGTGAAAGTAATGGGCATTTCTACGTTTCGGGCAGCCTAGGCTTCACTCTAGGGCGTTGCTCCACCACATCGAATAGCTACGGCCTTAGAAGTCAACGCCAGAAGCATAAAATACAGTATAAATACAACAGTTTTTCCATTGTATAGCATGACCAATTGCAACCAGTGCGAAAGTAACGATCATTTCGACGTTTCGGGCATCCTAGACTTAACTCTGAGGCGTTGCTCCACCAGATCGGAGAGTTAGGGTCTAAGAAGTCAACACCGGAAGCATAAAATACAATACAAAAACAACAGCTTTTCCATCGTAGAAAACGAATAATTGCAACCTGTGTGAAGGTTATGGTCATATCTAAGTTCCGGGCAACCTAGGCTTCACCCTAGGGCGTCGCTCCAACAGATTCAATAGTTAGGGCATTAGAAGTCAACGCCCGACGCATAAAATGCAATTAAAATGCAACAGTTTTTCCATCGTGTAAAAGGATTAATTGCAACCAGTTTGAAAGTGATGGTCATTTCTACGTTCCGGGCAACCTAGGCTTCACTCTAGGGCGTTGCTCCACCAGATCGAATAGTTAGGGCCTTAGAAGTCAACGCCAGAAGCATAAAATACAATATAAGTACAACAGTTTTTCCATCGTATAAAATGAATAATTGCAAACATTCCGAAAGTAATGGTCATTCCACGTTCCGGGCAACCTAGGCGTCACTCTAGTGAGTTGCTCAACCACATCTAATAGCTACGGCCTTAGACGTCAACAACAGAAGCATAAAATACAATAAAGATGCAACAGCTTTTCCATCGTAGAAAACGAATAATTGCAACCTGTGTGAAGGTTATGGTCATATCTACGTTCCGGGCAACTTAGGCTTCACTCTAGGCCGTTGCTCCACCAGATCGAATAGTTAGTGCCTTAGAAGTCAACGCCAGAAGCATAAAATACAATATAAATACAACAGTTTTTCATCGTATAAAACGAATAATTGCAACCAGTATGAAAGTTAACGTCATTTCTACTTTCCGGGCAACCTAGCCTTCACTCTAGGGCGTTGATTCAACAGATTGAATAGTTAGGGCTTTAGAAGTCAACGCCCGATGCATAAAACACAAAATTAATAGAACAGTTTTTCCATCGTGTAAAACGAATAATTGCCACCGGTGTGAAAGTTATGGTCATTTCTACGTTCCGGTCAACCTAGGCTTCACCATAGGGCGTTGTTCCATCAGACCGAATAGTTAGGGCCTAAGAAGTGAACACCAGATGCATAAAATACAATATAAATACAACAGTTTTTCCATCATACAAAACGAATAATTGCAACCAGTATGAAAGCTATGGTCATTTCTACTTTACGGGCAACCTAGGCTACACCCTAGGGCGTTGCTCTTACAGATTGAATAGTTAGGGCCTTAGAAGTTAATGCCCGAAGCATAAAATGCAATAAAAATACAACAGTTTTTCCTTCATATAACAGGAATATTTGCAACCAGTTTGAAAGTGATGGTAATTGCTACGTTCCGGGCAACTTAGGCTTCACTCTAGGGCGTTGCTCCACCAGATCGAATAGTTAGTGCCTTAGAAGTCAACGCCAGAAGCATAAAATACAATATAAATACAACAGTTTTTCATCGTATAAAACGAATAATTGCAACCAGTATGAAAGTTAACGTCATTTCTACGTTCCGGGCAACCTAGGCTTCACTCTAGGGCGTTGCTCCACCAGACTGAATAGTTAGGGCCTTAGAAGTCAACGCCAGAAGCATAAAATGCAGTAAAAATGCAACAGTTTTTCAATCGTATAAAACGAGTAATTGCAACCAGTATGAAAGTTAACGTCATTTCTACGTTCCGGGCGACCAAGGCTTCACACTAGCGCGTTGCTCCAACAGATTGAATAGTTAGGGCCTTAGAAGTCAACGCCAGAAGCATAAAATACAATATAAATACAACAGTTTTTCATCGTATAAAACGAATAATTGTAACCAGTATGAAAGTTAACGTCATTTCTACGTTCCGGGCAACCTAGGCTTCACTCTAGGGCGTTGCTCCACCAGACTGAATAGTTAGGGCCTTAGAAGTCAACGCCAGAAGCATAAAATGCAGTAAAAATGCAACAGTTTTTCAATCGTATAAAACGAGTAATTGCAACCAGTATGAATGTTAACGTCATTTCTACGTTCCGGGCGACCAAGGCTTCACACTAGCGCGTCGCTCCAACAGATTGAATAGTTAGGGCCTTAGAAGTCAACGCCGGAATCATAAAATGCAATAAAAATACAACAGTTTTTCCATCGTATAAAAGGATTAATTGCAACCAGTTTGAAAGTGATGGTCATTTCTACGTTCCAGGCAACCTAGGCTTCACTGTAGGGCGCTGCTCCACCAGATCGAATAGTTAGGGCCTTAGAAGTCAACGCCAGAAGCATAAAATACAATATAAATACAACAGTTTTTCATCGTATAAAACGAATAATTGTAACCAGTATGAAAGTTAACGTCATTTCTACGTTCCGGGCAACCTAGGCTTCACTCTAGGGCGTTGCTCCACCAGACTGAATAGTTAGGGCCTTAGAAGTCAACGCCAGAAGCATAAAATGCAGTAAAAATGCAACACTTTTTCAATCGTATAAAACGAGTAATTGCAACCAGTATGAAAGTTAACGTCATTTCTACGTTCCGGGCGACCAAGGCTTCACACTAGCGCGTTGCTCCAACAGATTGAATAGTTAGGGCCTTAGAAGTCAACGCCGGAATCATAAAATGCAATAAAAATACAACAGTTTTTCCATCATATAACAGGAATAATTGCAACCCGTGTGAAAGTGATGGTCATTTGTACGTTCCAGGCAACCTAGGCTTCACTCTAGGGCGTTGTTCCACCAGATCGAATTGTTAGGGCCTAAGAAGTCAACGCCAGAAGCATAAGATACAATATAAATATAACAGCTTTTCTATCGTATAGAACGAATAATAGCAACCAGTGTGAAAGTTATGGTCACTTCTACGTTCCGGGCAACCTAGGCTTCACTCTAGGGCGTTGCTCCACCAGATCAAACTGTTAGGGCCTTAGAAGTCAACGCCCGAAGCATAAAATACAAAATAAATAGATAAGTTTTTCTATCGTATAGAACGAATAATAGTAACCAGTGTGAAAGTTAACGTCATTTCTACTTTCCGGGCAACCTAGGCTTCACCCTAGGGCGTTGCTACAACAGATTGAATAGTTAGGGCCTTAGAAGTCAACGCCCGATGCATAAAATACAAAATAAATAGAACAGTTTTTCCATCGTGTAAAACGAATAATTGCTACCGGTGTGAAAGTTATGGTCATTTCTACGTTCCGGTCAACCTAGGCTTCACTCTAGGGCGTTGTTCCACCAGATCGGATTGTTAGGGCCTAAGAAGTCAACGCCAGAAGCATAAGATACATTATAAATATAACAGTTTTTCCATCGTATATTACGAATAATAGCAACCAGTGTGAAAGTTGTGGTCATTTCTACGTTCCGGGCAACCTAGGCTTCACCCCAGGTCGTTGTTCCACCAGATCGAATAGTTAGGGCCTAAGAAGTGAACGCCAGCAGCATAAAATACATTATAAACACAACAGTTCTTCCATCATTTAAAACTCATAATTCAACCAGTATGAAAGTTATGGTCATTTCTACGTTCCGGGCAACCTAGGCTTCACTCTATGGCGTTCTTCCACCACATCGAATAGCTACGGCCTCAGAAGTCAACGCCTGAAGCATAAAATACAATAAAAATACAACAGTCTTTCCATCCTATAACAGGAATAATTGCAACCCGTGTGAAAGTGGTGGTCATTTGTACGTTCCAGGCAACCTAGGCTTCACTCTAGGGCGTTGTTCCACCAGATCGAATTGTTAGGGCCTAAGAAGTCAACGCCAGAAGCATAAGATACATTATAAATATAACAGTTTTTCCATCGTATAGAACGAATAATAGCATCCAGTGTGAAAGTTATGGTCATTTCTACGTTCCGGGCAACCTAGGCTACACCCTAGGGCGTTGCTCTTACAGATTGAATAGTTAGGGCCTTAGAAGTTAATGCCCGAAGCATAAAATGCAATAAAAATACAACAGCTTTTCCATCGTATAAAAGGATTAATTGCAACCAGTTTGAAAGTGATGGTCATTTCTACGTTCCGCGCAACCTAGGCTTCACTCCAGGGCGTTGCTCCACCAGATCGAATAGTTACGGCCTAAGAAGTCAACGCCAGAAGCATAAAATACGATATAAATACAACAGCTTTTCCATCGTATAAAACGAATAATTGCAACCAGTGTGAAAGTTATGGTCATTTCTACGTTCCGGGCAACCTAGGCATCACCCCAGGTCGTTGTTCCACCAGATCGAATAGTTAGGGCCTAAGAAGTGAACGCCAGCAGCATAAAATACAATATAAGTACAACAGTTCTTCCATCATATAAAACGAATAATTGCAACCAGTATGAAAGTTATGGTCATTTCTACGTTCCGGTCAACCTAGGCTTCACTCTAGGGCGTTGCTCCACCAGATCAAACAGATAGGGCCTTAGAAGTCAACGCCCGAAGCATAAAATACAAAATAAATAGAACAGTTTTTCCATTGTATAAAACGAATAATAGCAACCAGTGTGAAAGTTATCGTCATTTCTACGTTCCGGGCAACCTAGGCTTCACTCTAGGGCGTTGCTCCAACAGATGTAATAGTTGGGGCCTTTGAAGTCGACGCCCGATGCATAAAATACAAAATAAATAGAACAGTTTTTCCATCGTGTAAAACGAATAATTGCTACCGGTGTGAAAGTACTGGTCATTTCTACGTTCCGGGTAACCTAGGCTTCACTCTAGGGCGTTGTTCCACCAGATCGAACAGTTAGGGCATAAGAAGGCAATGCCAGAATCATAAAATACAATAGAAATACAACAGTTTTTCCATCGTATAAAACGAATAATAGCAACCAGTGTGAAAGTTATAGTCATTTCTACGTTCCGGCAACCTAGGCTTCACCCCAGGGCGTTGTTCCACCAGATTGAATAGTTAGGGCCTAAGAAGTGAACGCCAGAAGCATAAAATAAAATATAAATACAACAGTTTTTCAATCGTATAGAACGAATAATAGCAACCAGTGTGAAAGTTATGGTCACTTCTACGTTCCGGGCAACCTAGGCTTCACTCTAGGGCGTTGCTCCACCAGATCAAACTGTTAGGGCCTTAGAAGTCAACGCCCGAAGCATAAAATACAAAATAAATAGATAAGTTTTTCTATCGTATAGAACGAATAATAGTAACCAGTGTGAAAGTTAACGTCATTTCTACTTTCCGGGCAACCTAGGCTTCACCCTAGGGCGTTGCTCCAACAGATTGAATAGTTAGGGCCTTAGAAGTCAACGCCCGATGCATAAAATACAAAATAAATAAAACAGTTTTTCCATCGTGTAAAACGAATAATTGCTACCGGTGTGAAAGTTATGATCATTTCTACGTTCCGGTCAACCTAGGCTTCACCATAGGGCGTTATTCCACCAGATCGAATAGTTAGGGCCTAAGAAGTGAACGCCAGAAGCATAAAATACAATATAAATACAACAGTTTTTCCATCATACGAAACGAATAATTGCAACCAGTATGAAAGCTAGGGCCATTTCTACTTTACGGGCAACCTAGGCTACACCCTAGGGCGTTGCTCTTACAGACTGAATAGTTAGGGCCTTAGAAGTTAATGCCCGAAGCATAAAATGCAATAAAAATACAAGAGTTTTTCCTTCATATAACAGGAATATTTGCAACCAGTTTGAAAGTGATGGTAACTGCTACGTTCCGGGCAACTTAGGCTTCACTCTAGGGCGGTGCTCCACCAGATCGAATAGTTAGTGCCTTAGAAGTCAACGCCAGAAGCATAAAATACAATATAAATACAACAGTTTTTCATCGTATAAAACGAATAATTGCAACCAGTATGAAAGTTAACGTCATTTCTACTTTCCGGGCAACCTAGCCTTCACTCTAGGGCGTTGATTCAACAGATTGAACAGTTAGGGCCTTAGAAGTCAACGCCAGAAGCATAAAATGCAGTAAAAATGCAACAGTTTTACAATCGTATAAAACGAGTAATTGCAACCAGTATGAAAGTTAACGTCATTTCTACGTTCCGGGCGACCAAGGCTTCACACTAGCGCGTTGCTCCAACAGATTGAATAGTTAGGGCCTTAGAAGTCAACGCCAGAAGCATAAAATACAATATAAATACAACAGTTTTTCATCGTATAAAACGAATAATTGTAACCAGTATGAAAGTTAACGTCATTTCTACGTTCCGGGCAACCTAGGCTTCACTCTAGGGCGTTGCTCCACCAGACTGAATAGTTAGGGCCTTAGAAGTCAACGCCAGAAGCATAAAATGCAGTAAAAATGCAACAGTTTTTCAATCGTATAAAACGAGTAATTGCAACCTGTATGAAAGTTAACGTCATTTCTACGTTCCGGGCGACCAAGGCTTCACACTAGCGCGTTGCTCCAACAGATTGAATAGTTAGGGCCTTAGAAGTCAACGCCGGAATCATAAAATGCAATAAAAATACAACAGTTTTTCCATCGTATAAAAGGATTAATTGCAACCAGTTTGAAAGTGATGGTCATTTCTACGTTCCGGGCAACCTAGGCTTCACTCTAGGGCGCTGCTCCACCAGATCGAATAGTTAGGGCCTTAGAAGTCAACGCCAGAATCATAAAATACAATGAAGATGCAACAGCTTTTCCATCGTATTAAACGAATAATTTTTTCCAGTGTGAATGTTATGGTCATTTCTACATTCCGAGCAACCTAGGCTTCACTCTAGGGCGTTGATCCAACAGATTGAATAGTTAGGGCCTTAGCAGTCAACGCCCGAAGCATAAAATACAATATAAATACAACAGTTTTTCCATCATATAACAGGAATAATTGCAACCCGTGTGAAAGTGATGGTCATTTGTACGTTCCAGGCAACCTAGGCTTCACTCTAGGGCGTTGTTCCACCAGATCGAATTGTTAGGGCCTAAGAAGTCAACGCCAGAAGCATAAGATACAATATAAATATAACAGTTTTTCAATCGTATAGAACGAATAATAGCAACCAGTGTGAAAGTTATGGTCACTTCTACGTTCCGGGCAACCTAGGCTTCACTCTAGGGCGTTGCTCCACCAGATCAAACTGTTAGGGCCTTAGAAGTCAACGCCCGAAGCATAAAATACAAAATAAATAGATAAGTTTTTCTATCGTATAGAACGAATAATAGTAACCAGTGTGAAAGTTAACGTCATTTCTACTTTACGGGCAACCTAGGCTTCACCCTAGGGCGTTGCTACAACAGATTGAATAGTTAGGGCCTTAGAAGTCAACGCCCGATGCATAAAATACAAAATAAATAGAACAGTTTTTCCATCGTGTAAAACGAATAATTGCTACCGGTGTGAAAGTTATGGTCATTTCTACGTTCCGGTCAACCTAGGCTTCACTCTATGGCGTTCTTCCACTACATCGAATGGCAACGGCCTCAGAAGTCAACGCCTGAAGCATAAAATACAACAAAAATACAACAGTCTTTCCGTCCTATAACAGGAATAATTGCAACCCGTGTGAAAGTGATGGTCATTTGTACGTTCCAGGCAACCTAGGCTTCACTCTAGGGCGTTGCTCCAACAGATCGAATAGTTAGTGCCTTAGAAGTCAACGCCCGATGCATAAAACACAAAATTAATAGAACAGTTTTGTCCATCGTGTAAAACGAATAATTGCCACCGGTGTGAAAGTTATGGTCATTTCTACGTTGCGGTCAACCTAGGCTTCACCATAGGGCGTTGTTCCACCAGACCGAATAGTTAGGGCCTAAGAAGTGAACACCAGATGCATAAAATACAATATAAATACAACAGTTTTTCCATCATACAAAACGAATAATTGCAACCAGTATGAAAGCTATGGTCATTTCTACTTTACGGGCAACCTAGGCTACACCCTAGGGCGTTGCTCTTACAGATTGAATAGTTAGGGCCTTAGAAGTTAATGCCCGAAGCATAAAATGCAATAAAAATACAACAGTTTTTCCTTCATATAACAGGAATATTTGCAACCAGTTTGAAAGTGATGGTAATTGCTACGTTCCGGGCAACTTAGGCTTCACTCTAGGGCGTTGCTCCACCAGATCGAATAGTTAGTGCCTTAGAAGTCAACGCCAGAAGCATAAAATACAATATAAATACAACAGTTTTTCATCGTATAAAACGAATAATTGCAACCAGTATGAAAGTTAACGTCATTTCTACGTTCCGGGCAACCTAGGCTTCACTCTAGGGCGTTGCTCCACCAGACTGAATAGTTAGGGCCTTAGAAGTCAACGCCAGAAGCATAAAATGCAGTAAAAATGCAACAGTTTTACAATCGTATAAAACGAGTAATTGCAACCAGTATGAAAGTTAACGTCATTTCTTCGTTCCGGGCGACCAAGGCTTCAGACTAGCGCGTTGCTCCAACAGATTGAATAGTTAGGGCCTTAGAAGTCAACGCCAGAAGCATAAAATACAATATAAATACAACAGTTTTTCATCGTATAAAACGAATAATTGTAACCAGTATGAAAGTTAACGTCATTTCTACGTTCCGGGCAACCTAGGCTTCACTCTAGGGCGTTGCTCCACCAGACTGAATAGTTAGGGCCTTAGAAGTCAGCGCCAGAAGCATAAAATGCTGTAAAAATGCAACAGTTTTTCAATCGTATAAAACGAGTAATTGCAACCTGTATGAAAGTTAACGTCATTTCTACGTTCCGGGCGACCAAGGCTTCACTCTAGGGCGTTGATCCAACAGATTGAATAGTTAGGGCCTTGGCAGTCAACGCCCGAAGCATAAAATACAATATAAATACAACAGTTTTTCCATCATATAACAGGAATAATTGCAACCCGTGTGCAAGTGATGGTCATTTGTACGTTCCAGGCAACCTAGGCTTCACTCTACGGCGTTGTTCCACCAGATCGAATTGTTAGGGCCTAAGAAGTCAACGCCAGAAGCATAAGACACAATATAAATATAACAGTTTTTCCATCGTATAGAACGAATAATAGCAACCAGTGTGAAAGTTATGGTCACTTCTACGTTCCGGGCAACCTAGGCTTCACTCTAGGGCGTTGCTCCACCAGATCAAGCTGTTAGGGCCTTAGAAGTCAACGCCCGAAGCATAAAATACAAAATAAATAGATAAGTTTTTCTATCGTATAGAACGAATAATAGTAACCAGTGTGAAAGTTAACGTCATTTCTACTTTCCGGGCAACCTAGGCTTCACCCTAGGGCGTTGCTACAACAGATTGAATAGTTAGGGCCTTAGAAGTCAACGCCCGATGCATAAAATACAAAATAAATAGAACAGTTTTTCCATCGTGTAAAACGAATAATTGCTACCGGTGTGAAAGTTATGGTCATTTCTACGTTCCGGTCAACCTAGGCTTCACCATAGGGCGTTATTCCACCAGATCGAATAGTTAGGGCCTAAGAAGTGAACGCCAGAAGCATAAAATACAATATAAATACAACAGTTTTTCCATCATACAAAACGAATAATTGCAACCAGTATGAAAGCTAGGGCCATTTCTACTTTACGGGCAACCTAGGCTACACCCTAGGGCGTTGCTCTTACAGATTGAATAGTTAGGGCCTTAGAAGTTAAAGCCCGAAGCATAAAATGAAATAAAAATACAACAGTTTTTCCATCGTATAAAAGGTTTAATTGCAACCAGTTTGAAAGTGATGGTCATTTCTACGTTCCGGGCAACCTAGGCTTCACTCTAGGGCGTTGATGCACGAGATAGAATAGTTAGGGCCTTAGAAGTCAACGCCAGAAGCATAAAATTCAATGAAGATGCAACAGTTTTTCCATCGTATAGCAGGAATAACTGCAAACAGTGTGAAAGTACTGGTCATTTCTACGTTCCGGGTAACCTAGGCTTCACTCTAGGGCGTTATTCCACCAGATCGAACAGTTAGGGCCTAAGAAGGCAACGCCAGAATCATAAAATACAATATAAATATAACAGTTTTTCCATCGTATATTACGAATAATAGCAACCAGTGTGAAAGTTGTGGTCATTTCTACGTTCCGGGCAACCTAGGCTTCACCCCAGGTCGTTGTTCCACCAGATCGAATAGTTAGGGCCTAAGAAGTGAACGCCAGCAGCATAAAATACAATATAAATACTACAGATTTTCTATCATATAAAACGAGTCAATGCAACCAGTATGAAAGTTGTGGTCATTTCTACTTTCCGGGCAACCTAGGCTACACCCTAGGGCGTTGCTCCAACAGATTGAATAATTAGGGCCTTAGAAGTCAATGCCCGAAACATAAAATGCAATAGAAATACAACAGTTTTTCCATCGTATAAAAGGATTAATTGCAACCAGTTTGAAAGTGATGGTCATTTCTACGTTCCGGGCAACCTAGGCTTCACTCTAGGGCGCTGCTCCACCAGATCGAATAGTTAGGGCCTTAGAAGTCAACGCCAGAATCATAAAATACAATGAAGATGCAACAGCTTTTCCATCGTATTAAACGAATAATTTTAACCAGTGTGAATGTTATGGTCATTTCTACCTTCCGAGCAACCTAGGCTTCACTCTAGGGCGTTGATCCAACAGATTGAATAGTTAGGGCCTTAGCAGTCAACGCCCGAAACATAAAATACAATATAAATACAACAGTTTTTCCATCATATAACAGGAATAATTGCAACCCGTGTGAAAGTGATGGTCATTTGTACGTTCCAGGCAACCTAGGCTTCACTCTAGGGCGTTGTTCCACCAGATCGAATTGTTAGGGCCTAAGAAGTCAACGCCAGAAGCATAAGATACAATATAAATATAACAGTTTTTCCATCGTATAGAACGAATAATAGCAACCAGTGTGAAAGTTATGGTCACTTCTACGTTCCGGGCAACCTAGGCTTCACTCTAGGGCGTTGCTCCACCAGATCAAACTGTTAGGGCCTTAGAAGTCAACGCCCGAAGCATAAAATACAAAATAAATAGATAAGTTTTTCTATCGTATAGAACGAATAATAGTAACCAGTGTGAAAGTTAACGTCATTTCTACTTTCCGGGCAACCTAGGCTTCACCCTAGGGCGTTGCTCCAACAGATTGAATAGTTAGGGCCTTAGAAGTCAACGCCCGGTGCATAAAATACAAAATAAATAGAACAGTTTTTCCATCGTGTAAAACGAATAATTGCTACCGGTGTGAAAGTTATGGTCATTTCTACGTTCCGGTCAACCTAGGCTTCACCATAGGGCGTTATTCCACCAGATCGAATAGTTAGGGCCTAAGAAGTGAACGCCAGAAGCATAAAATACAATATAAATACAACAGTTTTTCCATCATACAAAACGAATAATTGCAACCAGTATGAAAGCTAGGGCCATTTCTACTTTACGGGCAACCTAGGCTACACCCTAGGGCGTTGCTCTTACAGATTGAATAGTTAGGGCCTTAGAAGTTAAAGCCCGAAGCATAAAATGCAATAAAAATACAACAGTTTTTCCATCGTATAAAAGGTTTAATTGCAACCAGTTTGAAAGTGATGGTCATTTCTACGTTCCGGGCAACCTAGGCTTCACTCTAGGGCATTCATGCACCAGATAGAATAGTTAGGGCCTTAGAAGTCAACGCCAGAAGCATAAAATTCAATAAAGATGCAACAGTTTTTCCATCGTATAGCAGGAATAACTGCAAACAGTGTGAAAGTACTGGTCATTTCTACGTTCCGGGCAACCTAGGCTTCACTCTAGGGCGTTGCTCCACCAGATCAAACAGTTAGTTCATTAGAAGTCAACGCCCGAAGCATAAAATACAAAAAAATGGAACAGTTTTTCCATCGTATAAAACGAATAATAGCAACCAGTGTGAAAGTTATGGTCATTTCTACGTTCCGGCAACCTAGGCTTCACCCCAGGGCGTTGTTCCACCAGATCGAATAGTTAGGGCCTAAGAAGTGAACGCCAGAAGCATAAAATACAATATAAATACTACAGATTTTCTATCATATAAAACGAGTAAATGCAACCAGTATGAAAGTTGTGGTCATTTCTACTTTCCGGGCAACCTAGGCTACACCTTAGGGCGTTGCTCCAACAGATTGAATAATTAGGGCCTTAGAAGTCAATGCCCGAAACATAAAATGCAATAGAAATACAACAGTTTTTCCATCGTATAAAAGGATTAATTGCAACCAGTTTGAAAGTGATGGTCATTTCTACGTTCCGGGCAACCTAGGCTTCACACTAGGGCGCTGCTCCACCAGATCGAATAGTTAGGGCCTTAGAAGTCAACGCCAGAATCATAAAATACAATGAAGATGCAACAGCTTTTCCATCGTATTAAACGAATAATTTTAACCAGTGTGAATGTTATGGTCATTTCTACCTTCCGAGCAACCTAGGCTTCACTCTAGGGCGTTGATCCAACAGATTGAATAGTTAGGGCCTTAGCAGTCAACGCCCGAAACATAAAATACAATATAAATACAACAGTTTTTCCATCATATAACAGGAATAATTGCATCCCGTGTGAAAGTGATGGTCATTTGTACGTTCCAGGCAACCTAGGCTTCACTCTAGGGCGTTGTTCCACCAGATCGAATTGTTAGGGCCTAAGAAGTCAACGCCAGAAGCATAAGACACAATATAAATATAACAGTTTTTCCATCGTATAGAACGAATAATAGCAACCAGTGTGAAAGTTATGGTCACTTCTACGTTCCGGGCAACCTAGGCTTCACTCTAGGGCGTTGCTCCACCAGATCAAACTGTTAGGGCCTTAGAAGTCAACGCCCGAAGCATAAAATACAAAATAAATAGATAAGTTTTTCTATCGTATAGAACGAATAATAGTAACCAGTGTGAAAGTTAACGTCATTTCTACTTTCCGGGCAACCTAGGCTTCACCCTAGGGCGTTGCTCCAACAGATTGAATAGTTAGGGCCTTAGAAGTCAACGCCCGATGCATAAAATACAAAATAAATAGAACAGTTTTTCCATCGTGTAAAACGAATAATTGCTACCGGTGTGAAAGTTATGGTCATTTCTACGTTCCGGTCAACCTAGGCTTCACCATAGGGCGTTATTCCACCAGATCGAATAGTTAGGGCCTAAGAAGTGAACGCCAGAAGCATAAAATACAATATAAATACAACAGTTTTTCCATCATACAAAACGAATAATTGCAACCAGTATGAAAGCTAGGGCCATTTCTACTTTACGGGCAACCTAGGCTACACCCTAGGGCGTTGCTCTTACAGATTGAATAGTTAGGGCCTTAGAAGTTAAAGCCCGAAGCATAAAATGCAATAAAAATACAACAGTTTTTCCATCGTATAAAAGGTTTAATTGCAACCAGTTTGAAAGTGATGGTCATTTCTACGTTCCGGGCAACCTAGGCTTCACTCTAGGGCGTTCATGCACCAGATAGAAGAGTTAGGGCCTTAGAAGTCAACGCCAGAAGCATAAAATTCAATAAAGATGCAACAGTTTTTCCATCGTATAGCAGGAATAACTGTAAACAGTGTGAAAGTACTGGTCATTTCTACGTTCCGGGTAACCTAGGCTTCACTCTAGGGCGTTGTTCCACCAGATCGGACAGTTAGGGCCTAAGAAGGCAACGCCAGAATCATAAAATACAATATAAATATAACAGTTTTTCCATCGTATATTACGAATAATAGCAACCAGTGTGAAAGTTGTGGTCATTTCTACGTTCCGGGCAACCTAGGCTTCACCCCAGGTCGTTGTTCCACCAGATCGAAAAGTTAGGGCCTAAGAAGTGAACGCCAGCAGCATAAAATACATTATAAACACAACAGTTCTTCCATCATATAAAACGAATAATTGCAACCAGTATG
This sequence comes from Calliopsis andreniformis, assembly GCF_051401765.1. Taxonomy (NCBI): domain Eukaryota; kingdom Metazoa; phylum Arthropoda; class Insecta; order Hymenoptera; family Andrenidae; genus Calliopsis; species Calliopsis andreniformis. The sequence continues at coordinate 1,113,946 of NW_027480426.1, read as the reverse complement.
AAAGTTATGGTCATTTCTACGTTCCGGGCAACCTAGGCTTCACTCTATGGCGTTCTTCCACCACATCGAATAGCTACGGCCTCAGAAGTCAACGCCTGAAGCATAAAATACAATAAAAATACAACAGTCTTTCCATCCTATAACAGGAATAATTGCAACCCTTGTGAAAGTAATGGTCATTTGTACGTTCCAGGCAACCTAGGCTTCACTCTAGGGCGTTGTTCCACCAGATCGAATTGTTAGGGCCTAAGAAGTCAACGCCAGAAGCATAAGATACATTATAAATATAACAGTTTTTCCATCGTATAGAACGAATAATAGCATCCAGTGTGAAAGTTATGGTCATTTCTACGTTCCGGGCAACCTAGGCTACACCCTAGGGCGTTGCTCTTACAGATTGAATAGTTAGGGCCTTAGAAGTTAATGCCCGAAGCATAAAATGCAATAAAAATACAACAGCTTTTCCATCGTATAAAAGGATTAATTGCAACCAGTTTGAAAGTGATGGTCATTTCTACGTTCCGGGCAACCTAGGCTTCACTCTAGGGCGTTGCTCCACCAGATCGAATAGTTAGGGCCTTAGAAGTCAACGCCAGAAGCATAAAATGCAATATAAGTACAACAGTTTTTCCATCGTATAAAATGAATAATTGCAAACATTGCGAAAGTAATGGTCATTCCACGTTCCGGGCAACCTAGGCGTCACTCTAGTGCGTTGCTCCACCACATCTAATAGCTACGGCCTTAGACGTCAACGACAGAAGCATAAAATACAATAAAGATGCAACAGCTTTTCCATCGTATTAAACGAATAATTTCAACCAGTGTGAATGTTATGGTCATTTCTACATTCCGAGCAACCTAGGCTTCACCCTAGGGCGTTGATCCAACAGATTGAATAGTTAGGGCCTTAGCAGTCAACGCCCGAAGCATAAAATACAATATAAATACAACAGTTTTTCCATCATATAACAGGAATATTTGCAACCAGATTGAAAGTGATGGTCACTTCTACGTTCCGGGCAACCTAGGCATCACTCTAGGGCGTTGCTCCACCAGATCGAATAGCTAGGGCCTTAGAAGTCAACGCCCGAAGTATAAAATACAAAATAAATAGAACGGTTTTTCCATCGTATAGCAGGAATAATAGCAATCAGTGTGAAAGTTATGGTCATTTCTAAGTTCCGGGCAACCTAGGCTTCACCGTAGGGCGTCGCTCCAACAGATTGAATAGTTAGGGCCTTAGAAGTCAACGCCCGACGCATAAAATGCAGTAAAAATGCAACAGTTTTTCCATCGTATAAAAGGATTAATTGCAACCAGTTTGAAGGTGATGGTCATTTCTACGTTGCGGGCAACCTAGGCTACACCCTAGGGCGTTGTTCCGCCAGATGGAGTAGATAGGGCATAAGAAGTCAACCCCGACGCATAAAATGCAATAAAAATGCAACAATTTTTCCATCGTATAAAAGGATTAATTGCAACCAGCTTGAAAGTGATGGTCATTTCTACGTTCCGGGCAACCTAGGCTTCACCCTAGGGCGTTGTTCCACCAGATGGAATAGCTAGGCCATAAGAAGTCAACGCCAGAAGCATAAAATACGGTATAAATACAACAGCTTTTCCATCGTATAAAATGTATAATTGCAAACATTGCGAAAGTTATGGTCATTTCTACGTTCCGGGCAACCTAGGCGTCACTCTAGGGCGTTGCTCCACCAGATCGAATAGCTAGGGCCTTAGAAGTCAACGCCCGAAGTATAAAATACAAAATAAATAGAACGGTTTTTCCATCGTATAGCAGGAATAATAGCAATCAGTGTGAAAGTTATGGTCATTTCTAAGTTCCGGGCAACCTAGGCTTCACCGTAGGGCGTCGCTCCAACAGATTGAATAGTTAGGGCCTTAGAAGTCAACGCCCGACGCATAAAATGCATTAAAAATGCAACAGTTTTTCCATCGTATAAAAGGATTAATTGCAACCAGTTTGAAAGTGATGGTCATTTCTACGTTGCGGGCAACCTAGGCTACACCCTAGGGCGTTGTTCCGCCAGATGGAGTAGATAGGGCATAAGAAGTCAACCCCGACGCATAAAATGCAATAAAAATGCAACAATTTTTCCATCGTATAAAAGGATTAATTGCAACCAGCTTGAAAGTGATGGTCATTTCTACGTTCCGGGCAACCTAGGCTTCACCCTAGGGCGTTGTTCCACCAGATGGAATAGCTAGGCCATAAGAAGTCAACGCCAGAAGCATAAAATACGGTATAAATACAACAGCTTTTCCATCGTATAAAATGTATAATTGCAAACATTGCGAAAGTTATGGTCATTTCTACGTTCCGGGCAACCTAGGCGTCACTCTAGTGCGTTTCTCCACCACATCTAATAGCTACGGCCTTAGACGTCAACGACAGAAGCGTAAAATACAATATAAATACAACAGTTTTTCCATCATATAAAACGAATAAATGCAACCAGTATGAAAGCTATAGTCATTTCTACTTTACGGGCAACCTAGGCTACACCCTAGTGCGTTGCTCCTACAGATTGAATAGTTAGGGCCTTAGAAGTCAATGCCCGAAGCATAAAATGCAATAAAAATACAACAGTTTTTCCATCATATAACAGGAGTATTTGCAACCAGTTTGAAAGTGATGGTAATTGCTACGTTCCGGGCAACTTAGGCTTCACTCTAGGGCGTTGCTCCACCAGATCGAATAGTTAGTGCCTTAGAAGTCAATGCCAGAAGCATAAAATACAATATAAATACAACAGTTTTTCCATCGTATACAACGAATAATTGCAACCAGTATGAAAGATAACGTCATTTCTACTTTCCGGGCAACCTACGCATCATCCTAGGGCGTTGCTCCAACAGATTGAATAGTTAGGGCCTTAGAAGTCAACGCCGGAAGCATAAAATGCAATAAAAATACAACAGTTTTTCCATCGTATAAAAGGATTAATTGCAACCAGTTTGAAAGTGATGGTCATTTCTACGTTCCGGGCAACCTAGGCTCACTCTAGGGCGTTGCTCCACCAGATAGAATAGTTAGGGCCTTAGAAGTCAACGCCAGAATCATAAAATACAATGAAGATGCAACAGCTTTTCCATCGTATTAAACGAATAATTTCAACCAGTGCGAATGTTATGGTCATTTCTACATTCCGAGCAACCTAGGCTTCACTCTAGGGCGTTGATCCAACAGATTGAATAGTTAGGGCCTTAGCAGTCAACGCCCGAGGCATAAAATACAATATAAATACAACAGTTTTTCCATCATATAACAGGAATAATTGCAACCAGTTTGAAAGTGATGGTCATTTCTACGTTCCGGGAAACCTAGGCTTCACTCTAGGGCGTTGCTCCACCAGATCGAATAGTTAGTGCCTTAGAAGTCAACGCCAGAAGCATAAAATACAATATAAATACAACAGTTTTTCCAACGTATAAAACGAATAATTGCAACCAGTATGAAAGTTATGGTCATTTCTACGTTCGGGGCAACCTAGGCTTCACTCTATGGCGTTCTACCGCTACATCGAATAGCAACGGCCTCAGAAGTCAACGCGTGAAGCATAAAATACAATAAAAATACAACAGTCTTTCCGTCCTATAACAGGAAGAATTGCAACCCGTGTGAAAGTGATGGTTATTTGGACGTTCCAGGCAACCTAATCTTCACTCTAGGGCGTTGTTCCACCAGATCGAATTGTTAGGGCCTAAGAAGTCAACGCCAGAAGCATAAGATACAATATAAAGGTAACAGTTTTTCCATCGTATAGAACAAATAATAGCAACCAGTTTGAAAGTTATGGTCACTTCTACGTTCCGGGCAACCTAGGCTTCACTCTAGGGCGTTGCTCCACCAGATCAAACAGTTAGGGCCTTAGCAGTCAACGACCGAAGCATAAAACACAAAATAAATAGAACAGTTTTTCCATTGTATAAAACGAATAATAGCAACCAGTGTGAAAGTTATGGTCATTTCTACGTTCGGGCAACCTGGGCTTCACTCTAGGGCGTTGCTCCACCAGATCAAACAGCTAGGGCCATAGAAGTCAACGCCCGAAGCATAAAATACAATATAAATATAACAGTTTTACCATCGTATAGAACGAATAATAGCAACCAGTGTGAAAGTTAACGTCATTTCTACTTTCCGGGCAACCTAGGCTTCACCCTAGGGCGTTGCTCCAACAGATTGAATAGTTAGGGCCTTAGAAGTCAACGCCCGATGCATAAAATACAAAATAAATAGAACAGTTTTTCCATCGTATAAAACGAATAATTGCAACCAGTATGAAAGATAACGTCATTTCTACTTTCCGGGCAACCTAGGCTTCACTCTAGGGCGTTGCTCCACCAGATCGAATAACTAGGGCCTTAGAAGTCAACGCCAGAAGCATAAAATACAATATAAATACAACAGCTTTTCCATCGCATAAAACGTATAATTGCAACCAGTGTGAAAGTGATGGTCATTTCTACGTTCCGGGCAACGTAGGATTCACTCTAGGGCGTTGTTCCAAACAGATCCAACACTTAGGGCCTAAGAAGGCACCGCCAGAAGCATAAAATACAATATAAATACAATAGTTTTTCCATCGTATAAAACGAATAATTGCAACCAGTATGAAGGATAACGTCATTTCTACTTTCCGGGCAACCTAGGCATCACCTAGGGCGTTGGTCCAACAGATTGAATAGTTAGGGCCTTAGCAGTCAACGCCCGAAACATAAAATACAATATAAATACAACAGTTTTTCCATCATATAACAGGAATAATTGCAACCCGTGTGAAAGTGATGGTCATTTGTACGTTCCAGGCAACCTAGGCTTCACTCTAGGGCGTTGTTCCACCAGATCGAATTGTTAGGGCCTAAGAAGTCAACGCCAGAAGCATAAGATACAATATAAATATAACAGTTTTTCCATCGTATAGAACGAATAATAGCAACCAGTGTGAAAGTTATGGTCACTTCTACGTTCCGGGCAACCTAGGCTTCACTCTAGGGCGTTGCTCCACCAGATCAAACTGTTAGGGCCTTAGAAGTCAACGCCCGAAGCATAAAATACAAAATAAATAGATAAGTTTTTCTATCGTATAGAACGAATAATAGTAACCAGTGTGAAAGTTAACGTCATTTCTACTTTCCGGGCAACCTAGGCTTCACCCTAGGGCGTTGCTCCAACAGATTGAATAGTTAGGGCCTTAGAAGTCAACGCCCGATGCATAAAATACAAAATAAATAGAACAGTTTTTCCATCGTGTAAAACGAATAATTGCTACCGGTGTGAAAGTTATGGTCATTTCTACGTTCCGGTCAACCTAGGCTTCACCATAGGGCGTTATTCCACCAGATCGAATAGTTAGGGCCTAAGAAGTGAACGCCAGAAGCATAAAATACAATATAAATACAACAGTTTTTCCATCATACAAAACGAATAATTGCAACCAGTATGAAAGCTAGGGCCATTTCTACTTTACGGGCAACCTAGGCTACACCCTAGGGCGTTGCTCTTACAGATTGAATAGTTAGGGCCTTAGAAGTTAAAGCCCGAAGCATAAAATGCAATAAAAATACAACAGTTTTTCCATCGTATAAAAGGTTTAATTGCAACCAGTTTGAAAGTGATGGTCATTTCTACGTTCCGGGCAACCTAGGCTTCACTCTAGGGCATTCATGCACCAGATAGAATAGTTAGGGCCTTAGAAGTCAACGCCAGAAGCATAAAATTCAATAAAGATGCAACAGTTTTTCCATCGTATAGCAGGAATAACTGCAAACAGTGTGAAAGTACTGGTCATTTCTACGTTCCGGGCAACCTAGGCTTCACTCTAGGGCGTTGCTCCACCAGATCAAACAGTTAGTTCATTAGAAGTCAACGCCCGAAGCATAAAATACAAAAAAATGGAACAGTTTTTCCATCGTATAAAACGAATAATAGCAACCAGTGTGAAAGTTATGGTCATTTCTACGTTCCGGCAACCTAGGCTTCACCCCAGGGCGTTGTTCCACCAGATCGAATAGTTAGGGCCTAAGAAGTGAACGCCAGAAGCATAAAATACAATATAAATACTACAGATTTTCTATCATATAAAACGAGTAAATGCAACCAGTATGAAAGTTGTGGTCATTTCTACTTTCCGGGCAACCTAGGCTACACCTTAGGGCGTTGCTCCAACAGATTGAATAATTAGGGCCTTAGAAGTCAATGCCCGAAACATAAAATGCAATAGAAATACAACAGTTTTTCCATCGTATAAAAGGATTAATTGCAACCAGTTTGAAAGTGATGGTCATTTCTACGTTCCGGGCAACCTAGGCTTCACACTAGGGCGCTGCTCCACCAGATCGAATAGTTAGGGCCTTAGAAGTCAACGCCAGAATCATAAAATACAATGAAGATGCAACAGCTTTTCCATCGTATTAAACGAATAATTTTAACCAGTGTGAATGTTATGGTCATTTCTACCTTCCGAGCAACCTAGGCTTCACTCTAGGGCGTTGATCCAACAGATTGAATAGTTAGGGCCTTAGCAGTCAACGCCCGAAACATAAAATACAATATAAATACAACAGTTTTTCCATCATATAACAGGAATAATTGCATCCCGTGTGAAAGTGATGGTCATTTGTACGTTCCAGGCAACCTAGGCTTCACTCTAGGGCGTTGTTCCACCAGATCGAATTGTTAGGGCCTAAGAAGTCAACGCCAGAAGCATAAGACACAATATAAATATAACAGTTTTTCCATCGTATAGAACGAATAATAGCAACCAGTGTGAAAGTTATGGTCACTTCTACGTTCCGGGCAACCTAGGCTTCACTCTAGGGCGTTGCTCCACCAGATCAAACTGTTAGGGCCTTAGAAGTCAACGCCCGAAGCATAAAATACAAAATAAATAGATAAGTTTTTCTATCGTATAGAACGAATAATAGTAACCAGTGTGAAAGTTAACGTCATTTCTACTTTCCGGGCAACCTAGGCTTCACCCTAGGGCGTTGCTCCAACAGATTGAATAGTTAGGGCCTTAGAAGTCAACGCCCGATGCATAAAATACAAAATAAATAGAACAGTTTTTCCATCGTGTAAAACGAATAATTGCTACCGGTGTGAAAGTTATGGTCATTTCTACGTTCCGGTCAACCTAGGCTTCACCATAGGGCGTTATTCCACCAGATCGAATAGTTAGGGCCTAAGAAGTGAACGCCAGAAGCATAAAATACAATATAAATACAACAGTTTTTCCATCATACAAAACGAATAATTGCAACCAGTATGAAAGCTAGGGCCATTTCTACTTTACGGGCAACCTAGGCTACACCCTAGGGCGTTGCTCTTACAGATTGAATAGTTAGGGCCTTAGAAGTTAAAGCCCGAAGCATAAAATGCAATAAAAATACAACAGTTTTTCCATCGTATAAAAGGTTTAATTGCAACCAGTTTGAAAGTGATGGTCATTTCTACGTTCCGGGCAACCTAGGCTTCACTCTAGGGCGTTCATGCACCAGATAGAAGAGTTAGGGCCTTAGAAGTCAACGCCAGAAGCATAAAATTCAATAAAGATGCAACAGTTTTTCCATCGTATAGCAGGAATAACTGTAAACAGTGTGAAAGTACTGGTCATTTCTACGTTCCGGGTAACCTAGGCTTCACTCTAGGGCGTTGTTCCACCAGATCGAACAGTTAGGGCCTAAGAAGGCAACGCCAGAATCATAAAATACAATATAAATATAACAGTTTTTCCATCGTATATTACGAATAATAGCAACCAGTGTGAAAGTTGTGGTCATTTCTACGTTCCGGGCAACCTAGGCTTCACCCCAGGTCGTTGTTCCACCAGATCGAAAAGTTAGGGCCTAAGAAGTGAACGCCAGCAGCATAAAATACATTATAAACACAACAGTTCTTCCATCATATAAAACGAATAATTGCAACCAGTATGAAAGTTATGGTCATTTCTACGTTCCGGGCAACCTAGGCTTCACTCTATGGCGTTCTTCCACCACATCGAATAGCTACGGCCTCAGAAGTCAACGCCTGAAGCATAAAATACAATAAAAATACAACAGTCTTTCCATCCTATAACAGGAATAATTGCAACCCTTGTGAAAGTAATGGTCATTTGTACGTTCCAGGCAACCTAGGCTTCACTCTAGGGCGTTGTTCCACCAGATCGAATTGTTAGGGCCTAAGAAGTCAACGCCAGAAGCATAAGATACATTATAAATATAACAGTTTTTCCATCGTATAGAACGAATAATAGCATCCAGTGTGAAAGTTATGGTCATTTCTACGTTCCGGGCAACCTAGGCTACACCCTAGGGCGTTGCTCTTACAGATTGAATAGTTAGGGCCTTAGAAGTTAATGCCCGAAGCATAAAATGCAATAAAAATACAACAGCTTTTCCATCGTATAAAAGGATTAATTGCAACCAGTTTGAAAGTGATGGTCATTTCTACGTTCCGGGCAACCTAGGCTTCACTCTAGGGCGTTGCTCCACCAGATCGAATAGTTAGGGCCTTAGAAGTCAACGCCAGAAGCATAAAATGCAATATAAGTACAACAGTTTTTCCATCGTATAAAATGAATAATTGCAAACATTGCGAAAGTAATGGTCATTCCACGTTCCGGGCAACCTAGGCGTCACTCTAGTGCGTTGCTCCACCACATCTAATAGCTACGGCCTTAGACGTCAACGACAGAAGCATAAAATACAATAAAGATGCAACAGCTTTTCCATCGTATTAAACGAATAATTTCAACCAGTGTGAATGTTATGGTCATTTCTACATTCCGAGCAACCTAGGCTTCACCCTAGGGCGTTGATCCAACAGATTGAATAGTTAGGGCCTTAGCAGTCAACGCCCGAAGCATAAAATACAATATAAATACAACAGTTTTTCCATCATATAACAGGAATATTTGCAACCAGATTGAAAGTGATGGTCACTTCTACGTTCCGGGCAACCTAGGCATCACTCTAGGGCGTTGCTCCACCAGATCGAATAGCTAGGGCCTTAGAAGTCAACGCCCGAAGTATAAAATACAAAATAAATAGAACGGTTTTTCCATCGTATAGCAGGAATAATAGCAATCAGTGTGAAAGTTATGGTCATTTCTAAGTTCCGGGCAACCTAGGCTTCACCGTAGGGCGTCGCTCCAACAGATTGAATAGTTAGGGCCTTAGAAGTCAACGCCCGACGCATAAAATGCATTAAAAATGCAACAGTTTTTCCATCGTATAAAAGGATTAATTGCAACCAGTTTGAAGGTGATGGTCATTTCTACGTTGCGGGCAACCTAGGCTACACCCTAGGGCGTTGTTCCGCCAGATGGAGTAGATAGGGCATAAGAAGTCAACCCCGACGCATAAAATGCAATAAAAATGCAACAATTTTTCCATCGTATAAAAGGATTAATTGCAACCAGCTTGAAAGTGATGGTCATTTCTACGTTCCGGGCAACCTAGGCTTCACCCTAGGGCGTTGTTCCACCAGATGGAATAGCTAGGCCATAAGAAATCAACGCCAGAAGCATAAAATACGGTATAAATACAACAGCTTTTCCATCGTATAAAATGTATAATTGCAAACATTGCGAAAGTTATGGTCATTTCTACGTTCCGGGCAACCTAGGCGTCACTCTAGGGCGTTGCTCCACCAGATCGAATAGCTAGGGCCTTAGAAGTCAACGCCCGAAGTATAAAATACAAAATAAATAGAACGGTTTTTCCATCGTATAGCAGGAATAATAGCAATCAGTGTGAAAGTTATGGTCATTTCTAAGTTCCGGGCAACCTAGGCTTCACCGTAGGGCGTCGCTCCAACAGATTGAATAGTTAGGGCCTTAGAAGTCAACGCCCGACGCATAAAATGCATTAAAAATGCAACAGTTTTTCCATCGTATAAAAGGATTAATTGCAACCAGCTTGAAAGTGATGGTCATTTCTACGTTCCGGGCAACCTAGGCTTCACCCTAGGGCGTTGTTCCACCAGATGGAATAGCTAGGCCATAAGAAGTCAACGCCAGAAGCATAAAATACGGTATAAATACAACAGCTTTTCCATCGTATAAAATGTATAATTGCAAACATTGCGAAGGTTATGGTCATTTCTACGTTCCGGGCAACCTAGGCGTCACTCTAGTGCGTTTCTCCACCACATCTAATAGCTACGGCCTTAGACGTCAACGACAGAAGCGTAAAATACAATATAAATACAACAGTTTTTCCATCATATAAAACGAATAAATGCAACCAGTATGAAAGCTATGGTCATTTCTACTTTACGGGCAACCTAGGCTACACCCTAGTGCGTTGCTCCTACAGATTGAATAGTTAGGGCCTTAGAAGTCAATGCCCGAAGCATAAAATGCAATAAAAATACAACAGTTTTTCCATCATATAACAGGAGTATTTGCAACCAGTTTGAAAGTGATGGTAATTGCTACGTTCCGGGCAACTTAGGCTTCACTCTAGGGCGTTGCTCCACCAGATCGAATAGTTAGTGCCTTAGAAGTCAATGCCAGAAGCATAAAATACAATATAAATACAACAGTTTTTCCATCGTATACAACGAATAATTGCAACCAGTATGAAAGATAACGTCATTTCTACTTTCCGGGCAACCTACGCATCATCCTAGGGCGTTGCTCCAACAGATTGAATAGTTAGGGCCTTAGAAGTCAACGCCGGAAGCATAAAATGCAATAAAAATACAACAGTTTTTCCATCGTATAAAAGGATTAATTGCAACCAGTTTGAAAGTGATGGTCATTTCTACGTTCCGGGCAACCTAGGCTCACTCTAGGGCGTTGCTCCACCAGATAGAATAGTTAGGGCCTTAGAAGTCAACGCCAGAATCATAAAATACAATGAAGATGCAACAGCTTTTCCATCGTATTAAACGAATAATTTCAACCAGTGTGAATGTTATGGTCATTTCTACATTCCGAGCAACCTAGGCTTCACTCTAGGGCGTTGATCCAACAGATTGAATAGTTAGGGCCTTAGCAGTCAACGCCCGAGGCATAAAATACAATATAAATACAACAGTTTTTCCATCATATAACAGGAATAATTGCAACCAGTTTGAAAGTGATGGTCATTTCTACGTTCCGGGAAACCTAGGCTTCACTCTAGGGCGTTGCTCCACCAGATCGAATAGTTAGTGCCTTAGAAGTCAACGCCAGAAGCATAAAATACAATATAAATACAACAGTTTTTCCAACGTATAAAACGAATAATTGCAACCAGTATGAAAGTTATGGTCATTTCTACGTTCGGGGCAACCTAGGCTTCACTCTATGGCGTTCTACCGCTACATCGAATAGCAACGGCCTCAGAAGTCAACGCGTGAAGCATAAAATACAATAAAAATACAACAGTCTTTCCGTCCTATAACAGGAAGAATTGCAACCCGTGTGAAAGTGATGGTTATTTGGACGTTCCAGGCAACCTAATCTTCACTCTAGGGCGTTGTTCCACCAGATCGAATTGTTAGGGCCTAAGAAGTCAACGCCAGAAGCATAAGATACAATATAAAGGTAACAGTTTTTCCATCGTATAGAACAAATAATAGCAACCAGTTTGAAAGTTATGGTCACTTCTACGTTCCGGGCAACCTAGGCTTCACTCTAGGGCGTTACTCCACCAGATCAAACAGTTAGGGCCTTAGCAGTCAACGACCGAAGCATAAAACACAAAATAAATAGAACAGTTTTTCCATTGTATAAAACGAATAATAGCAACCAGTGTGAAAGTTATGGTCATTTCTACGTTCGGGCAACCTGGGCTTCACTCTAGGGCGTTGCTCCACCAGATCAAACAGCTAGGGCCATAGAAGTCAACGCCCGAAGCATAAAATACAATATAAATATAACAGTTTTACCATCGTATAGAACGAATAATAGCAACCAGTGTGAAAGTTAACGTCATTTCTACTTTCCGGGCAACCTAGGCTTCACCCTAGGGCGTTGCTCCAACAGATTGAATAGTTAGGGCCTTAGAAGTCAACGCCCGATGCATAAAATACAAAATAAATAGAACAGTTTTTCCATCGTATAAAACGAATAATTGCAACCAGTATGAAAGATAACGTCATTTCTACTTTCCGGGCAACCTAGGCTTCACTCTAGGGCGTTGCTCCACCAGATCGAATAACTAGGGCCTTAGAAGTCAACGCCAGAAGCATAAAATACAATATAAATACAACAGCTTTTCCATCGCATAAAACGAATAATTGCAACCAGTGTGAAAGTGATGGTCATTTCTACGTTCCGGGCAACGTAGGATTCACTCTAGGGCGTTGTTCCAAACAGATCCAACACTTAGGGCCTAAGAAGGCACCGCCAGAAGCATAAAATACAATATAAATACAATAGTTTTTCCATCGTATAAAACGAATAATTGCAACCAGTATGAAGGATAACGTCATTTCTACTTTCCGGGCAACCTAGGCATCACCTAGGGCGTTGATCCAACAGATTGAATAGTTAGGGCCTTAGCAGTCAACGCCCGAAACATAAAATACAATATAAATACAACAGTTTTTCCATCATATAACAGGAATAATTGCAACCCGTGTGAAAGTGATGGTCATTTGTACGTTCCAGGCAACCTAGGCTTCACTCTAGGGCGTTGTTCCACCAGATCGAATTGTTAGGGCCTAAGAAGTCAACGCCAGAAGCATAAGATACAATATAAATATAACAGTTTTTCCATCGTATAGAACGAATAATAGCAACCAGTGTGAAAGTTATGGTCACTTCTACGTTCCGGGCAACCTAGGCTTCACTCTAGGGCGTTGCTCCACCAGATCAAACTGTTAGGGCCTTAGAAGTCAACGCCCGAAGCATAAAATACAAAATAAATAGATAAGTTTTTCTATCGTATAGAACGAATAATAGTAACCAGTGTGAAAGTTAACGTCATTTCTACTTTCCGGGCAACCTAGGCTTCACCCTAGGGCGTTGCTCCAACAGATTGAATAGTTAGGGCCTTAGAAGTCAACGCCCGATGCATAAAATACAAAATAAATAGAACAGTTTTTCCATCGTGTAAAACGAATAATTGCTACCGGTGTGAAAGTTATGGTCATTTCTACGTTCCGGTCAACCTAGGCTTCACCATAGGGCGTTATTCCACCAGATCGAATAGTTAGGGCCTAAGAAGTGAACGCCAGAAGCATAAAATACAATATAAATACAACAGTTTTTCCATCATACAAAACGAATAATTGCAACCAGTATGAAAGCTAGGGCCATTTCTACTTTACGGGCAACCTAGGCTACACCCTAGGGCGTTGCTCTTACAGATTGAATAGTTAGGGCCTTAGAAGTTGAAGCCCGAAGCATAAAATGCAATAAAAATACAACAGTTTTTCCATCGTATAAAAGGTTTAATTGCAACCAGTTTGAAAGTGATGGTCATTTCTACGTTCCGGGCAACCTAGGCTTCACTCTAGGGCGTTCATGCACCAGATAGAATAGTTAGGGCCTTAGAAGTCAACGCCAGAAGCATAAAATTCAATAAAGATGCAACAGTTTTTCCATCGTATAGCAGGAATAACTGCAAACAGTGTGAAAGTACTGGTCATTTCTACGTTCCGGGCAACCTAGGCTTCACTCTAGGGCGTTGCTCCACCAGATCAAACAGTTAGTTCATTAGAAGTCAACGCCCGAAGCATAAAATACAAAAAAATGGAACAGTTTTTCCATCGTATAAAACGAATAATAGCAACCAGTGTGAAAGTTATGGTCATTTCTACGTTCCGGCAACCTAGGCTTCACCCCAGGGCGTTGTTCCACCAGATCGAATAGTTAGGGCCTAAGAAGTGAACGCCAGAAGCATAAAATACGGTATAAATACAACAGCTTTTCCATCGTATAAAATGTATAATTGCAAACATTGCGAAGGTTATGGTCATTTCTACGTTCCGGGCAACCTAGGCGTCACTCTAGTGCGTTTCTCCACCACATCTAATAGCTACGGCCTTAGACGTCAACGACAGAAGCGTAAAATACAATATAAATACAACAGTTTTTCCATCATATAAAACGAATAAATGCAACCAGTATGAAAGCTATGGTCATTTCTACTTTACGGGCAACCTAGGCTACACCCTAGTGCGTTGCTCCTACAGATTGAATAGTTAGGGCCTTAGAAGTCAATGCCCGAAGCATAAAATGCAATAAAAATACAACAGTTTTTCCATCATATAACAGGAGTATTTGCAACCAGTTTGAAAGTGATGGTAATTGCTACGTTCCGGGCAACTTAGGCTTCACTCTAGGGCGTTGCTCCACCAGATCGAATAGTTAGTGCCTTAGAAGTCAATGCCAGAAGCATAAAATACAATATAAATACAACAGTTTTTCCATCGTATACAACGAATAATTGCAACCAGTATGAAAGATAACGTCATTTCTACTTTCCGGGCAACCTACGCATCATCCTAGGGCGTTGCTCCAACAGATTGAATAGTTAGGGCCTTAGAAGTCAACGCCGGAAGCATAAAATGCAATAAAAATACAACAGTTTTTCCATCGTATAAAAGGATTAATTGCAACCAGTTTGAAAGTGATGGTCATTTCTACGTTCCGGGCAACCTAGGCTCACTCTAGGGCGTTGCTCCACCAGATAGAATAGTTAGGGCCTTAGAAGTCAACGCCAGAATCATAAAATACAATGAAGATGCAACAGCTTTTCCATCGTATTAAACGAATAATTTCAACCAGTGTGAATGTTATGGTCATTTCTACATTCCGAGCAACCTAGGCTTCACTCTAGGGCGTTGATCCAACAGATTGAATAGTTAGGGCCTTAGCAGTCAACGCCCGAGGCATAAAATACAATATAAATACAACAGTTTTTCCATCATATAACAGGAATAATTGCAACCAGTTTGAAAGTGATGGTCATTTCTACGTTCCGGGAAACCTAGGCTTCACTCTAGGGCGTTGCTCCACCAGATCGAATAGTTAGTGCCTTAGAAGTCAACGCCAGAAGCATAAAATACAATATAAATACAACAGTTTTTCCAACGTATAAAACGAATAATTGCAACCAGTATGAAAGTTATGGTCATTTCTACGTTCGGGGCAACCTAGGCTTCACTCTATGGCGTTCTACCGCTACATCGAATAGCAACGGCCTCAGAAGTCAACGCGTGAAGCATAAAATACAATAAAAATACAACAGTCTTTCCGTCCTATAACAGGAAGAATTGCAACCCGTGTGAAAGTGATGGTTATTTGGACGTTCCAGGCAACCTAATCTTCACTCTAGGGCGTTGTTCCACCAGATCGAATTGTTAGGGCCTAAGAAGTCAACGCCAGAAGCATAAGATACAATATAAAGGTAACAGTTTTTCCATCGTATAGAACAAATAATAGCAACCAGTTTGAAAGTTATGGTCACTTCTACGTTCCGGGCAACCTAGGCTTCACTCTAGGGCGTTACTCCACCAGATCAAACAGTTAGGGCCTTAGCAGTCAACGACCGAAGCATAAAACACAAAATAAATAGAACAGTTTTTCCATTGTATAAAACGAATAATAGCAACCAGTGTGAAAGTTATGGTCATTTCTACGTTCGGGCAACCTGGGCTTCACTCTAGGGCGTTGCTCCACCAGATCAAACAGCTAGGGCCATAGAAGTCAACGCCCGAAGCATAAAATACAATATAAATATAACAGTTTTACCATCGTATAGAACGAATAATAGCAACCAGTGTGAAAGTTAACGTCATTTCTACTTTCCGGGCAACCTAGGCTTCACCCTAGGGCGTTGCTCCAACAGATTGAATAGTTAGGGCCTTAGAAGTCAACGCCCGATGCATAAAATACAAAATAAATAGAACAGTTTTTCCATCGTATAAAACGAATAATTGCAACCAGTATGAAAGATAACGTCATTTCTACTTTCCGGGCAACCTAGGCTTCACTCTAGGGCGTTGCTCCACCAGATCGAATAACTAGGGCCTTAGAAGTCAACGCCAGAAGCATAAAATACAATATAAATACAACAGCTTTTCCATCGCATAAAACGAATAATTGCAACCAGTGTGAAAGTGATGGTCATTTCTACGTTCCGGGCAACGTAGGATTCACTCTAGGGCGTTGTTCCAAACAGATCCAACACTTAGGGCCTAAGAAGGCACCGCCAGAAGCATAAAATACAATATAAATACAATAGTTTTTCCATCGTATAAAACGAATAATTGCAACCAGTATGAAGGATAACGTCATTTCTACTTTCCGGGCAACCTAGGCATCACCTAGGGCGTTGATCCAACAGATTGAATAGTTAGGGCCTTAGCAGTCAACGCCCGAAACATAAAATACAATATAAATACAACAGTTTTTCCATCATATAACAGGAATAATTGCAACCCGTGTGAAAGTGATGGTCATTTGTACGTTCCAGGCAACCTAGGCTTCACTCTAGGGCGTTGTTCCACCAGATCGAATTGTTAGGGCCTAAGAAGTCAACGCCAGAAGCATAAGATACAATATAAATATAACAGTTTTTCCATCGTATAGAACGAATAATAGCAACCAGTGTGAAAGTTATGGTCACTTCTACGTTCCGGGCAACCTAGGCTTCACTCTAGGGCGTTGCTCCACCAGATCAAACTGTTAGGGCCTTAGAAGTCAACGCCCGAAGCATAAAATACAAAATAAATAGATAAGTTTTTCTATCGTATAGAACGAATAATAGTAACCAGTGTGAAAGTTAACGTCATTTCTACTTTCCGGGCAACCTAGGCTTCACCCTAGGGCGTTGCTCCAACAGATTGAATAGTTAGGGCCTTAGAAGTCAACGCCCGATGCATAAAATACAAAATAAATAGAACAGTTTTTCCATCGTGTAAAACGAATAATTGCTACCGGTGTGAAAGTTATGGTCATTTCTACGTTCCGGTCAACCTAGGCTTCACCATAGGGCGTTATTCCACCAGATCGAATAGTTAGGGCCTAAGAAGTGAACGCCAGAAGCATAAAATACAATATAAATACAACAGTTTTTCCATCATACAAAACGAATAATTGCAACCAGTATGAAAGCTAGGGCCATTTCTACTTTACGGGCAACCTAGGCTACACCCTAGGGCGTTGCTCTTACAGATTGAATAGTTAGGGCCTTAGAAGTTGAAGCCCGAAGCATAAAATGCAATAAAAATACAACAGTTTTTCCATCGTATAAAAGGTTTAATTGCAACCAGTTTGAAAGTGATGGTCATTTCTACGTTCCGGGCAACCTAGGCTTCACTCTAGGGCGTTCATGCACCAGATAGAATAGTTAGGGCCTTAGAAGTCAACGCCAGAAGCATAAAATTCAATAAAGATGCAACAGTTTTTCCATCGTATAGCAGGAATAACTGCAAACAGTGTGAAAGTACTGGTCATTTCTACGTTCCGGGCAACCTAGGCTTCACTCTAGGGCGTTGCTCCACCAGATCAAACAGTTAGTTCATTAGAAGTCAACGCCCGAAGCATAAAATACAAAAAAATGGAACAGTTTTTCCATCGTATAAAACGAATAATAGCAACCAGTGTGAAAGTTATGGTCATTTCTACGTTCCGGCAACCTAGGCTTCACCCCAGGGCGTTGTTCCACCAGATCGAATAGTTAGGGCCTAAGAAGTGAACGCCAGAAGCATAAAATACAATATAAATACTACAGATTTTCTATCATATAAAACGAGTAAATGCAACCAGTATGAAAGTTGTGGTCATTTCTACTTTCCGGGCAACCTAGGCTACACCCTAGGGCGTTGCTCCAACAGATTGAATAATTAGGGCCTTAGAAGTCAATGCCCGAAACATAAAATGCAATAGAAATACAACAGTTTTTCCATCGTATAAAAGGATTAATTGCAACCAGTTTGAAAGTGATGGTCATTTCTACGTTCCGGGCAACCTAGGCTTCACACGAGGGCGCTGCTCCACCAGATCGAATAGTTAGGGCCTTAGAAGTCAACGCCAGAATCATAAAATACAATGAAGATGCAACAGCTTTTCCATCGTATTAAACGAATAATTTTAACCAGTGTGAATGTTATGGTCATTTCTACCTTCCGAGCAACCTAGGCTTCACTCTAGGGCGTTGATCCAACAGATTGAATAGTTAGGGCCTTAGCAGTCAACGCCCGAAAC
The DNA here is from genome assembly GCF_051401765.1 of Calliopsis andreniformis. NCBI lineage: Eukaryota > Metazoa > Arthropoda > Insecta > Hymenoptera > Andrenidae > Calliopsis > Calliopsis andreniformis. Next base: position 1,095,767 of record NW_027480426.1, on the reverse strand, counting down.
ATAAAATACAATATAAATACAACAGTTTTTCCATCATATAACAGGAATAATTGCATCCCGTGTGAAAGTGATGGTCATTTGTACGTTCCAGGCAACCTAGGCTTCACTCTAGGGCGTTGTTCCACCAGATCGAATTGTTAGGGCCTAAGAAGTCAACGCCAGAAGCATAAGACACAATATAAATATAACAGTTTTTCCATCGTATAGAACGAATAATAGCAACCAGTGTGAAAGTTATGGTCACTTCTACGTTCCGGGCAACCTAGGCTTCACTCTAGGGCGTTGCTCCACCAGATCAAACTGTTAGGGCCTCAGAAGTCAACGCCCGAAGCATAAAATACAAAATAAATAGATAAGTTTTTCTATCGTATAGAACGAATAATAGTAACCAGTGTGAAAGTTAACGTCATTTCTACTTTCCGGGCAACCTAGGCTTCACCCTAGGGCGTTGCTCCAACAGATTGAATAGTTAGGGCCTTAGAAGTCAACGCCCGATGCATAAAATACAAAATAAATAGAACAGTTTTTCCATCGTGTAAAACGAATAATTGCTACCGGTGTGAAAGTTATGGTCATTTCTACGTTCCGGTCAACCTAGGCTTCACCATAGGGCGTTATTCCACCAGATCGAATAGTTAGGGCCTAAGAAGTGAACGCCAGAAGCATAAAATACAATATAAATACAACAGTTTTTCCATCATACAAAACGAATAATTGCAACCAGTATGAAAGCTAGGGCCATTTCTACTTTACGGGCAACCTAGGCTACACCCTAGGGCGTTGCTCTTACAGATTGAATAGTTAGGGCCTTAGAAGTTAAAGCCCGAAGCATAAAATGCAATAAAAATACAACAGTTGTTCCATCGTATAAAAGGTTTAATTGCAACCAGTTTGAAAGTGATGGTCATTTCTACGTTCCGGGCAACCTAGGCTTCACTCTAGGGCATTCATGCACCAGATAGAATAGTTAGGGCCTTAGAAGTCAACGCCAGAAGCATAAAATTCAATAAAGATGCAACAGTTTTTCCATCGTATAGCAGGAATAACTGCAAACAGTGTGAAAGTACTGGTCATTTCTACGTTCCGGGCAACCTAGGCTTCACTCTAGGGCGTTGCTCCACCAGATCAAACAGTTAGTTCATTAGAAGTCAACGCCCGAAGCATAAAATACAAAAAAATGGAACAGTTTTTCCATCGTATAAAACGAATAATAGCAACCAGTGTGAAAGTTATGGTCATTTCTACGTTCCGGCAACCTAGGCTTCACCCCAGGGCGTTGTTCCACCAGATCGAATAGTTAGGGCCTAAGAAGTGAACGCCAGAAGCATAAAATACAATATAAATACTACAGATTTTCTATCATATAAAACGAGTAAATGCAACCAGTATGAAAGTTGTGGTCATTTCTACTTTCCGGGCAACCTAGGCTACACCCTAGGGCGTTGCTCCAACAGATTGAATAATTAGGACCTTAGAAGTCAATGCCCGAAACATAAAATGAAATAGAAATACAACAGTTTTTCCATCGTATAAAAGGATTAATTGCAACCAGTTTGAAAGTGATGGTCATTTCTACGTTCCGGGCAACCTAGGCTTCACACTAGGGCGCTGCTCCACCAGATCGAATAGTTAGGGCCTTAGGAGTCAACGCCAGAATCATAAAATACAATGAAGATGCAACAGCTTTTCCATCGTATTAAACGAATAATTTTAACCAGTGTGAATGTTATGGTCATTTCTACCTTCCGAGCAACCTAGGCTTCACTCTAGGGCGTTGATCCAACAGATTGAATAGTTAGGGCCTTAGCAGTCAACGCCCGAAACATAAAATACAATATAAATACAACAGTTTTTCCATCATATAACAGGAATAATTGCATCCCGTGTGAAAGTGATGGTCATTTGTACGTTCCAGGCAACCTAGGCTTCACTCTAGGGCGTTGTTCCACCAGATCGAATTGTTAGGGCCTAAGAAGTCAACGCCAGAAGCATAAGACACAATATAAATATAACAGTTTTTCCATCGTATAGAACGAATAATAGCAACCAGTGTGAAAGTTATGGTCACTTCTACGTTCCGGGCAACCTAGGCTTCACTCTAGGGCGTTGCTCCACCAGATCAAACTGTTAGGGCCTTAGAAGTCAACGCCCGAAGCATAAAATACAAAATAAATAGATAAGTTTTTCTATCGTATAGAACGAATAATAGTAACCAGTGTGAAAGTTAACGTCATTTCTACTTTCCGGGCAACCTAGGCTTCACCCTAGGGCGTTGCTCCAACAGATTGAATAGTTAGGGCCTTAGAAGTCAACGCCCGATGCATAAAATACAAAATAAATAGAACAGTTTTTCCATCGTGTAAAACGAATAATTGCTACCGGTGTGAAAGTTATGGTCATTTCTACGTTCCGGTCAACCTAGGCTTCACCATAGGGCGTTATTCCATCAGATCGAATAGTTAGGGCCTAAGAAGTGAACGCCAGAAGCATAAAATACAATATAAATACAACAGTTTTTCCATCATACAAAACGAATAATTGCAACCAGTATGAAAGCTAGGGCCATTTCTACTTTACGGGCAACCTAGGCTACACCCTAGTGCGTTGCTCCTACAGATTGAATAGTTAGGGCCTTAGAAGTCAATGCCCGAAGCATAAAATGCAATAAAAATACAACAGTTTTTCCATCATATAACAGGAGTATTTGCAACCAGTTTGAAAGTGACGGTAATTGCTACGTTCCGGGCAACTTAGGCTTCACTCTAGGGCGTTGCTCCACCAGATCGAATAGTTAGTGCCTTAGAAGTCAATGCCAGAAGCATAAAATACAATATAAATACAACAGTTTTTCCATCGTATAAAACGAATAATTGCAACCAGTATGAAAGATAACGTCATTTCTACTTTCCGGGCAATCTACGCATCATCCTAGGGCGTTGCTCCAACAGATTGAATAGTTAGGGCCTTAGAAGTCAACGCCGGAAGCATAAAATGCAATAAAAATACAACAGTTTTTCCATCGTATAAAAGGATTAATTGCAACCAGTTTGAAAGTGATGGTCATTTCTACATTCCGGGCAACCTAGGCTCACTCTAGGGCGTTGCTCCACCAGATAGAATAGTTAGGGCCTTAGAAGTCAACGCCAGAATCATAAAATACAATGAAGATGCAACAGCTTTTCCATCGTATTAAACGAATAATTTCAACCAGTGTGAATGTTATGGTCATTTCTACATTCCGAGCAACCTAGGCTTCACTCTAGGGCGTTGATCCAACAGATTGAATAGTTAGGGCCTTAGCAGTCAACGCCCGAGGCATAAAATACAATATAAATACAACAGTTTTTCCATCATATAACAGGAATAATTGCAACCAGTTTGAAAGTGATGGTCATTTCTACGTTCCGGGAAACCTAGGCTTCACTCTAGGGCGTTGCTCCACCAGATCGAATAGTTAGTGCCTTAGACGTCAACGCCAGAAGCATAAAATACAATATAAATACAACAGTTTTTCCAACGTATAAAACGAATAATTGCAACCAGTATGAAAGTTATGGTCATTTCTACGTTCGGGGCAACCTAGGCTTCACTCTATGGCGTTCTACCGCTACATCGAATAGCAACGGCCTCAGAAGTCAACGCGTGAAGCATAAAATACAATAAAAATACAACAGTCTTTCCGTCCTATAACAGGAAGAATTGCAACCCGTGTGAAAGTGATGGTTATTTGGACGTTCCAGGCAACCTAATCTTCACTCTAGGGCGTTGTTCCACCAGATCGAATTGTTAGGGCCTAAGAAGTCAACGCCAGAAGCATAAGATACAATATAAAGGTAACAGTTTTTCCATCGTATAGAACAAATAATAGCAACCAGTTTGAAAGTTATGGTCACTTCTACGTTCCGGGCAACCTAGGCTTCACTCTAGGGCGTTGCTCCACCAGATCAAACAGTTAGGGCCTTAGCAGTCAACGACCGAAGCATAAAACACAAAATAAATAGAACAGTTTTTCCATTGTATAAAACGAATAATAGCAACCAGTGTGAAAGTTATGGTCACTTCTACGTTCGGGCAACCTGGGCTTCACTCTAGGGCGTTGCTCCACCAGATCAAACAGCTAGGGCCATAGAAGTCAACGCCCGAAGCATAAAATACAATATAAATATAACAGTTTTACCATCGTATAGAACGAATAATAGCAACCAGTGTGAAAGTTAACGTCATTTCTACTTTCCGGGCAACCTAGGCTTCACCCTAGGGCGTTGCTCCAACAGATTGAATAGTTAGGGCCTTAGAAGTCAACGCCCGATGCATAAAATACAAAATAAATAGAACAGTTTTTCCATCGTATAAAACGAATAATTGCAACCAGTATGAAAGATAACGTCATTTCTACTTTCCGGGCAACCTAGGCTTCACTCTAGGGCGTTGCTCCACCAGATCCAATAACTAGGGCCTTAGAAGTCAACGCCAGAAGCATAAAATACAATATAAATACCACAGCTTTTCCATCGCATAAAACGAATAATTGCAACCAGTATGAAAGTTATGGTCATTTCAACTTTCCGGGCAACCTAGGCTTCACCCTAGGGCGTTGCTTCAACAGATTGAATATTTAGGGCCTCAGAAGTCAACGCCCGAAGCATAAAATACAATAAATATACAAGAGCTTTTCCATCGTATATCAGGAATAATTGCAACCAGTGTGAAAGTGATGGTCATTTCTACGTTCCGGGCAACGTAGGATTCACTCTAGGGCGTTGTTCCAAACAGATCCAACACTTAGGGCCTAAGAAGGCACCGCCAGAAGCATAAAATACAATATAAATACAATAGTTTTTCCATCGTATAAAACGAATAATTGCAACCAGTATGAAGGATAACGTCATTTCTACTTTCCGGGCAACCTAGGCATCACCTAGGGCGTTGATCCAACAGATTGAATAGTTAGGGCCTTAGAAGTCAACGCCCGATGCATAAAATACAAAATAAATAGAACAGTTTTTCCATCGTGTAAAACGAATAATTGCTACCGGTGTGAAAGTTATGGTCATTTCTACGTTCCGGTCAACCTAGGCTTCACCATAGGGCGTTATTCCACCAGATCGAATAGTTAGGGCCTAAGAAGTGAACGCCAGAAGCATAAAATACAATATAAATACAACAGTTTTTCCATCATACAAAACGAATAATTGCAACCAGTATGAAAGCTAGGGCCATTTCTACTTTACGGGCAACCTAGGCTACACCCTAGGGCGTTGCTCTTACAGATTGAATAGTTAGGGCCTTAGAAGTTAAAGCCCGAAGCATAAAATGCAATAAAAATACAACAGTTTTTCCATCGTATAAAAGGTTTAATTGCAACCAGTTTGAAAGTGATGGTCATTTCTACGTTCCGGGCAACCTAGGCTTCACTCTAGGGCATTCATGCACCAGATAGAATAGTTAGGGCCTTAGAAGTCAACGCCAGAAGCATAAAATTCAATAAAGATGCAACAGTTTTTCCATCGTATAGCAGGAATAACTGCAAACAGTGTGAAAGTACTGGTCATTTCTACGTTCCGGGCAACCTAGGCTTCACTCTAGGGCGTTGCTCCACCAGATCAAACAGTTAGTTCATTAGAAGTCAACGCCCGAAGCATAAAATACAAAAAAATGGAACAGTTTTTCCATCGTATAAAACGAATAATAGCAACCAGTGTGAAAGTTATGGTCATTTCTACGTTCCGGCAACCTAGGCTTCACCCCAGGGCGTTGTTCCACCAGATCGAATAGTTAGGGCCTAAGAAGTGAACGCCAGAAGCATAAAATACAATATAAATACTACAGATTTTCTATCATATAAAACGAGTAAATGCAACCAGTATGAAAGTTGTGGTCATTTCTACTTTCCGGGCAACCTAGGCTACACCCTAGGGCGTTGCTCCAACAGATTGAATAATTAGGGCCTTAGAAGTCAATGCCCGAAACATAAAATGCAATAGAAATACAACAGTTTTTCCATCGTATAAAAGGATTAATTGCAACCAGTTTGAAAGTGATGGTCATTTCTACGTTCCGGGCAACCTAGGCTTCACACTAGGGCGCTGCTCCACCAGATCGAATAGTTAGGGCCTTAGAAGTCAACGACAGAATCATAAAATACAATGAAGATGCAACAGCTTTTCCATCGTATTAAACGAATAATTTTAACCAGTGTGAATGTTATGGTCATTTCTACCTTCCGAGCAACCTAGGCTTCACTCTAGGGCGTTGATCCAACAGATTGAATAGTTAGGGCCTTAGCAGTCAACGCCCGAAACATAAAATACAATATAAATACAACAGTTTTTCCATCATATAACAGGAATAATTGCATCCCGTGTGAAAGTGATGGTCATTTGTACGTTCCAGGCAACCTAGGCTTCACTCTAGGGCGTTGTTCCACCAGATCGAATTGTTAGGGCCTAAGAAGTCAACGCCAGAAGCATAAGACACAATATAAATATAACAGTTTTTCCATCGTATAGAACGAATAATAGCAACCAGTGTGAAAGTTATGGTCACTTCTACGTTCCGGGCAACCTAGGCTTCACTCTAGGGCGTTGCTCCACCAGATCAAACTGTTAGGGCCTTAGAAGTCAACGCCCGAAGCATAAAATACAAAATAAATAGATAAGTTTTTCTATCGTATAGAACGAATAATAGTAACCAGTGTGAAAGTTAACGTCATTTCTACTTTCCGGGCAACCTAGGCTTCACCCTAGGGCGTTGCTCCAACAGATTGAATAGTTAGGGCCTTAGAAGTCAACGCCCGATGCATAAAATACAAAATAAATAGAACAGTTTTTCCATCGTGTAAAACGAATAATTGCTACCGGTGTGAAAGTTATGGTCATTTCTACGTTCCGGTCAACCTAGGCTTCACCATAGGGCGTTATTCCACCAGATCGAATAGTTAGGGCCTAAGAAGTGAACGCCAGAAGCATAAAATACAATATAAATACAACAGTTTTTCCATCATACAAAACGAATAATTGCAACCAGTATGAAAGCTAGGGCCATTTCTACTTTACGGGCAACCTAGGCTACACCCTAGGGCGTTGCTCTTACAGATTGAATAGTTAGGGCCTTAGAAGTTAAAGCCCGAAGCATAAAATGCAATAAAAATACAACAGTTTTTCCATCGTATAAAAGGTTTAATTGCAACCAGTTTGAAAGTGATGGTCATTTCTACGTTCCGGGCAACCTAGGCTTCACTCTAGGGCGTTCATGCACCAGATAGAAGAGTTAGGGCCTTAGAAGTCAACGCCAGAAGCATAAAATTCAATAAAGATGCAACAGTTTTTCCATCGTATAGCAGGAATAACTGTAAACAGTGTGAAAGTACTGGTCATTTCTACGTTCCGGGTAACCTAGGCTTCACTCTAGGGCGTTGTTCCACCAGATCGAACAGTTAGGGCCTAAGAAGGCAACGCCAGAATCATAAAATACAATATAAATATAACAGTTTTTCCATCGTATATTACGAATAATAGCAACCAGTGTGAAAGTTGTGGTCATTTCTACGTTCCGGGCAACCTAGGCTTCACCCCAGGTCGTTGTTCCACCAGATCGAAAAGTTAGGGCCTAAGAAGTGAACGCCAGCAGCATAAAATACATTATAAACACAACAGTTCTTCCATCATATAAAACGAATAATTGCAACCAGTATGAAAGTTATGGTCATTTCTACGTTCCGGGCAACCTAGGCTTCACTCTATGGCGTTCTTCCACCACATCGAATAGCTACGGCCTCAGAAGTCAACGCCTGAAGCATAAAATACAATAAAAATACAACAGTCTTTCCATCCTATAACAGGAATAATTGCAACCCTTGTGAAAGTAATGGTCATTTGTACGTTCCAGGCAACCTAGGCTTCACTCTAGGGCGTTGTTCCACCAGATCGAATTGTTAGGGCCTAAGAAGTCAACGCCAGAAGCATAAGATACATTATAAATATAACAGTTTTTCCATCGTATAGAACGAATAATAGCATCCAGTGTGAAAGTTATGGTCATTTCTACGTTCCGGGCAACCTAGGCTACACCCTAGGGCGTTGCTCTTACAGATTGAATAGTTAGGGCCTTAGAAGTTAATGCCCGAAGCATAAAATGCAATAAAAATACAACAGCTTTTCCATCGTATAAAAGGATTAATTGCAACCAGTTTGAAAGTGATGGTCATTTCTACGTTCCGGGCAACCTAGGCTTCACTCTAGAGCGTTGCTCCACCAGATCGAATAGTTAGGGCCTTAGAAGTCAACGCCAGAAGCATAAAATGCAATATAAGTACAACAGTTTTTCCTTCGTATTAAATGAATAATTGCAAACATTGCGAAAGTAATGGTCATTCCACGTTCCGGGCAACCTAGACGTCACTCTAGTGCGTTGCTCCACCACATCTAATAGCTACGGCCTTAGACGTCAACGACAGAAGCATAAAATACAATAAAGATGCAACAGCTTTTCCATCGTATTAAACGAATAATTTCAACCAGTGTGAATGTTATGGTCATTTCTACATTCCGAGCAACCTAGGCTTCACTCTAGGGCGTTGATCCAACAGATTGAATAGTTAGGGCCTTAGCAGTCAACGCCCGAAGCATAAAATACAATATAAATACAACAGTTTTTCCATCATATAATAGGAATAATTGCAACCAGTTTGAAAGTGATGGTCATTTCTACGTTCCGGGCAACCTAGGCTTCACTCTATGGCGTTCTTCCACTACATCGAATAGCAACGGCCTCAGAAGTCAACGCCTGAAGCATAAAATACATTAAAAATACAACAGTCTTTCCATCCTATAACAGGAATAATTGCAACCCGTGCGAAAGTGATGGTCATTTCTACGTTCCAGACAACCTAGGCTTCACTCTAGGGCGTTGTTCCACCAGATCGAATTGTTAGGGCCTAAGAAGTCAACGCCAGAAGCATAAGATACATAATAAATATAACAGTTTTTCCATCGTATAGAACGAATAATAGCATCCAGTGTGAAAGTTATGGTCATTTCTACGTTCCGGGCAACCTAGGCTACACTCTAGGGCGTTGCTCCTCCAGACCGAACAGTTAGGGCCTTAGAAGTCAACGCCCGAAGCATAAAATACAAAATAAACAGAACAGTTTTTCCATTGTATAAAACGAATAATTGCTACCAGTGTAAAAGTTATGGTCATTTCTACGTTCCGGCCAACCTCGGCTTCACCCTAGGGCGTTGTTCCACCAGATCGAATAGTTAGTGCCTTAGAAGTCAACGGCAGAAGCATAAAATACAAAATAAATACAACAGTTTTTCCATCATATAAAACGTGTAATTGCGACCAGTATGAAAGTTGTGGTCATTTCTACGTTCCGGGCAACCTAGGCTTCACTCTAGGGCGTTGCTCCACCAGATCGAATAGTTAGGGCCTTAGAAGTCAACGCCAGAAGCATAAAATACAATAAAGATGCAACAGCTTTTCCATCGTATAAAACGAATAATTTCAACCAGTGTGAATGTTATGGTCATTTTTACATTCCGAGCAACCTAGGCTTCACCCTAGGGCGTTGATCCACCAGATAGAATAGCTAGGGCCTTAGAAGTCAACGCCAGAAGCATAAAATTCAATAAAGGTGCAACAGCTTTTCCATCGTATAACAGGAGTAACTGAAGACAGTGTGAAAGTACTGGTCATTTCTACGTTCCGGGTAGCCTAGGCTTCACTCTAGGGCGTTGTTCCACCAGATCGACCAGTTAGGGCCTAAGAAGGCAACTCCAGAAGCATAAAATACAATATAAATATAACAGTTTTTCCATCGTATAAAAGGACTAATTTCAACCAGTTTGAAAGTGATGGTCATTTCTACGTTCCGGGCAACCTAGGCTTCACCCTAGGGCGTTGTTCCAACAGATGGAATAGTTAGGGCCTAAGAAGTCAACGCCGGAAGCATAAAATACGATATAAGTACAACGGTTTTTCCATCTTATAAAATGTATACTTGCAAACATTGCGAAGGTAATGGTCATTTCTACGTTCCGGGCAACCTAGGCGTCACTCTAGTGCGTTGCTCCACCACATCTAATAGCTACGGCCTTAGACGTCTACGACAGAAGCATAAAATACAATATAAATACAACAGTTTTTCCATCATATAAAACGAATAATTGCAACCAGTATGAAAGCTATGGTCATTTCTACTTTACGGGCAACCTAGGCTACACCCTAGGGCGTTGCTCCTACAGATTGAATAGTTAGGGCCTTAGAAGTCAATGCCCGAAGCATATAATGCTATAAAAATACAACAGTTGCTCCATCATATAACAGGAATATTTGCAACCAGTTTGAAAGTGATGGTAATTGCTGCGTTCCGGGCAACTTAGGCTTCACTCTAGGGCGTTGCTCCACCAGGTCGAATAGTTAGTGCCTTAGAAGTCAACGCCAGAAGCATAAAATACCACATAAATACAACAGTTTTTCCATCCTATAAAACGAATAATTGCAACCAGTATGAAAGATAACGTCATTTATACTTTCCGGGCAACCTAGGCTTCACCCTAGGGCGTTGCTCCAACAGATTGAATAGTTAGGGCCTTAGAAGTCAACGCCGGAAGCATAAAATGCAATAAAAATACAACAGATTTTCCATCGTATAAAAGGATTAATTGCAACCAGTTTGAAAGTGATGGTCATTTCTCCGTTCCGGGCAACCTAGGCATCACTCTAGGGCGTTGCTCCACCAGATCGAATAACTAGGGCCTTAGAAGTCAACGCCAGAAGCATAAAATACAATATAAATACAACAGTTTTTCCATCGTATAAAAGGAATAATTGCAACCAGTTTGAAAGTTATGGTCATTTCTACTTTCCGGGCAACCTAGGCTTCACTGTATGGTGTTGCTCCACCAGATCGAATAGGTAGGGCCATAGAAGTCTACGCCCGAAGCATAAAATACAATAAATATACAAGAGTTTTTCCATCGTATATCAGGAATAATTGCAACCAGTGTGAAAGTGATGGTCATTTCTACGTTCCAGGCAACCTAGGCTTCACCCCAGGTCGTTGTTCCACCAGATCGAAAAGTTAGGGCCTAAGAAGTCAACGCCCGACTCATAGAATGCAATAAAAATGCAACAGTTTTTCCATCGTATAAAAGGATTAATTGCAACCAGTTTGAAAGTGATGGTCATTTCTGCGTTCCGGGCAACCTAGGCTTCACCCTAGGGCGTTGTTCCACCAGATGGAATAGTCAGGGCATAAGAAGTCAACGCCAGAAGCATAAAATTCAGGTATAAATACAACAGCTTTTCCATCGCATAAAACGAATAAAAGCAACCAGTGTGAAAGTTATGGGCATTTCTACGTTCCGGGCAACCTAGGCTTCACTCTACGGCGTTGTTCCACCAGATCGAATAGTTAGGGCCTAAGAAGTCAGCGCCAGAAGCATAAAATACAATATAAATATAACAGTTTTTCCATCGTATAAAACGAATAATAGCAACCAGTGTGAAAGTTATGGTCATTCCTACGTTCCGGGCAACCTAGGCTTCACCCTATGGCGTTGCTCCACCGCATCTAATAGCTACGGCCTTAGACGTCAACGACAGAACCATAAAATACAAAATAAATAGAACAGTTTTTCCATCGTATAAAACGAATAATTGCTACCGGTGTGAAAGTTGTGGTCATTTCTACGTTCCGGGCAACCTAGGTTTCACCATATGGCGTTGTTCCACCGGATGGAATAGTTAGGGCATAAGAAGTCAACGCCAGAAGCATAAAATACAATATAGATACAACAGTTTTTCAATCGTAGAAAACGGATAATTGCAACCTGTGTGAAAGTTATGGTCATTCCTACGTTCCGGGCAACCTAGGCTTCACCCTAGGGCGTTGCTCCAACAGATCGAGTAGTTAGTGCCTTAGAAGTCAACGGCCGAAGCATAAAATACAAAATAAATAGAACTGTTTTTCCATCGTATAAAACGAATAATTGCTGCCGGTGTGAAGGTTATTTCCATTTCTACGTTCCTGGCATCCTAGGCTTCACCCTAGGGCGTTGCGCCAACAGATTGAATAGTTAGGGCCTTAGAAGTCAACGCCGGAAGCATAAAATGCAATAAAAATACAACAGATTTTCCATCGTATAAAAGGAATAACTGCAAACAGTGTGAAAGTACTGGTCATTTCTACGTTCCGGGTAACCTAGGCTCCACTCTAGGGCGTTGTTGCACCAGATCGAACAGCTAGGGCCTAAGAAGGCAACGCCAGATGCATAAAATACAATATAAATCTAACAGTTTTTCCTACGTATAGAACGAATAATAGCAACCAGTGTGAAAGTTAACGTCATTTCTGCTTTCCGGGCAACCTAGGCTTCACCCCAGGGCGTTGCTCCAACAGATTGAATAGTTAGGGCCTTAGAAGTCAACGCCCGATGCATAAAATACAAAATAAATATAACAGGTTTTCCATCGTGTAAAACGAATAATTGCTACCGGTGTGAAAGTTATGGTCATTTCTACGTTCCGGTCAACCTACGCTTCACCATAGGGCGTTGTTCCACCAGATCGAATAGTTAGGGCCTAAGAAGTGAACGCCAGCAGCATAAAATGCAATAAAAATACAACAGTTTTTCCATCATATAACAGGAATAATTGCAACCAGTTTGAAAGTGATGGTCATTTCTACGTTCCGAGAAACCTCGGCTTCACTCTAGGGCGTTGCTCCGCCAGATCGAATAGTTAGGGCCTCAGAAGTCAACGCCTGAAGCATAAAATACATTAAAAATACAACAGTCTTTCCATCCTATAACAGGAATAATTGCAACCCGTGTGAAAGTGGTGGTCATTTGTACGTTCCAGGCAACCTAGGCTTCACTCTAGGGCGTTGTTCCACCAGATCGAATAGTTACGGCCTTAGAAGTCAACGCCAGAAGCATAAATTACAATAAAGATGCAACAGCTTTTCCGTCGTATAAAACGAATAATTTCAACCAGTGTGAATGTTATGGTCATTTTTACATTCCGAGCAAACTAGGCTTCACTCTAGGGCGTTGATCCACCAGATAGAATAGTTAGGGCCTTAGAAGTCAACGCCAGAAGCATAAAATTCAATAAAGATGCAACAGCTTTTCCATCGTATAACAGGAGTAACTGAAAACAGTGTGAAAGTAGTGGTCATTTCTACGTTCCGCGTAACCTAGGCTTCACTCTGGGGCGTTGTTCCACCAGATCGAACAGTTAGGGCCTAAGAAGGCAACTCCAGAAGCATAAAATACAATATAAATATAACAGTTTTTCCATCGTATAAAAGGATTAATTTCAACCAGTTTGAAAGTGATGGTCATTTCTACGTTCCCGGCAACCTAAGCTTCACCCTAGGGCGTTGCTCCACCAGAGGGAATAGTTAGGGCATAAGAAGTCAACGCCAGAAGCATAAAATTCGGTATATATACAACAGCTTTTCCATCGCATAAAACGAATAATAGCAACCATTGAGAAAGTTATGGGCATTTCTACGTTCCGGGCAACCTAGGCTTCACTCTACGGCGTTGTTCCACCAGATCGAATAGTTAGGGCCTAAGAAGTCAGCGCCAGAAGCATAAAATACGATATAAATATAACAGTTTTTCCATCGTATAAAACGAATAATAGCAACCAGTGTGAAAGCTATGGTCATTCCTACGTTCCGGGCAACCTAGGCTTCACCCTAGGGCGTTGCTTCAACAGATCGAATAGTTAGTGCCTTAGAAGACGACGGCCGAAGCATAAAATACAAAATAAATGGAACTGTTTTTCCATCGTATAAAACGAATAATTGCTACCGGTGTGAAAGTTATTTCCATTTCTACGTTCCGGGAAACCTAGGCATCACCCTAGGGCGTTGTTCCACCAGATGGAATAGTTAGGGCCTAAGAAGTCAACGCCAGAAGCATAAAATACGATATAAGTACAACGGTTTTTCCATCTTATAAAATGTATAATTGCAAACATTGCGAAAGTAATGGTCATTTCTACGTTCCCGGCAACCTAGGCGTCACTCTAGTGCGATGCTCCACCACATCTAATAGCTGCGGCCTTAGACGTCAACGACAGAAGCATAAAATACAATATAAATACAACAGTTTTTCCATCATATAAAACGAATAATTGCAACCAGTATAAAAGCTATGGTCATTTCTACTTTACGGGCAACCTAGGCTACACCCTAGGGCATTGCTCCTACAGATTGAATAGTTAGGGCCTTAGAAGTCAATGCCCGAAGCATAAAATGCTATAGAAATACAACAGTTTCTCCATCATATAACAGGAATATTTGCAACCAGTTTGAAAGTGATGGTAATTGCTGCGTTCCGGGCAACTTAGGCTTCACTCTAGGGCGTTGCTCCACCAGGTCGAATAGTTAGTGCCTTAGAAGTCAACGCCAGAAGCATAAAATACCATATAAATACAACTGTTTTTCCATCGTATAAAACGAATAATTGCAACCAGTATGAAAGATAACGTCATTTCTACTTTCCGGGCAACCTAGGCTTCACCCTAGGGCGTTGCTCCAACAGATTGAATAGTTAGGGCCTTACAAGTCAACGCCCGATGCATAAAATACAAAATAAATAGAACTGTTTTTCCATCGTGTAAAACGAATAATTGCTACCGGTGTGAAAATTATGGTCATTTCTACGTTCCGGTCAACCCAGGCTTCACCATACGGCGTTACTCCACCAGATCGAATAGTTAGGGCCTAAGAAGTCAGCGCCAGAAGCATAAAATACAATATAAATATAACAGTTTTTCCATCGTATAAAACGAATAATAGCAACCAGTGTGAAAGTTATGGTCATTCCTACGTTCCGGGCAACCTAGGCTTCACCCTAGGGCGTTGCTCCAACAGATCGAGTAGTTAGTGCCTTAGAAGTCAACGGCCGAAGCATAAAATACAAAATAAATAGAACTGTTTTTCCGTCGTATAAAACGAATAATTGCTGCCGGTGTGAAGGTTATTTCCATTTCTACGTTCCGGGCAACCTAGGGATCACCCTAGGGCGTTGTTCCACCAGATGGAATAGTTAGGGCCTACGAAGTCAACGCCAGAAGCATAAAATACGATATAAGTACAACGGTTTTTCCACCTTATAAAATGTATATTTGCAACCATTTTGAAAGTGATGGTCACTTCTACGTTCCGGGCAACCTAGGCTTCACTCTAGGGCGTTGCTCCACCAGATCGAATAGTTAGTGCCTTAGAAGTCAGCGCCAGAAGCATAAAATACAATATAAATACAACAGTTTTTCCATCGTATAAAACGAGTAATTGCAACCAGTATGAAAGATAACGTCATTTCTACTTTCCGGGCAACCTAGGCTTCACCCTAGGGCGTTGCGCCAACAGATTGAATAGTTAGGGCCTTAGAAGTCAACGCCGGAAGCATAAAATGCAATAAAAATACAACAGATTTTCCATCGTATAAAAGGAATAACTGCAAACAGTGTGAAAGTACTGGTCATTTCTACGTTCCGGGTAACCTAGGCTCCACTCTAGGGCGTTGTTGCACCAGATCGAACAGCTAGGGCCTAAGAAGGCAACGCCAGATGCATAAAATACAATATAAATCTAACAGTTTTTCCTACGTATAGAACGAATAATAGCAACCAGTGTGAAAGTTAACGTCATTTCTGCTTTCCGGGCAACCTAGGCTTCACCCCAGGGCGTTGCTCCAACAGATTGAATAGTTAGGGCCTTAGAAGTCAACGCCCGATGCATAAAATACAAAATAAATATAACAGGTTTTCCATCGTGTAAAACGAATAATTGCTACCGGTGTGAAAGTTATGGTCATTTCTACGTTCCGGTCAACCTACGCTTCACCATAGGGCGTTGTTCCACCAGATCGAATAGTTAGGGCCTAAGAAGTGAACGCCAGCAGCATAAAATGCAATAAAAATACAACAGTTTTTCCATCATATAACAGGAATAATTGCAACCAGTTTGAAAGTGATGGTCATTTCTACGTTCCGAGAAACCTCGGCTTCACTCTAGGGCGTTGCTCCGCCAGATCGAATAGTTAGGGCCTCAGAAGTCAACGCCTGAAGCATAAAATACATTAAAAATACAACAGTCTTTCCATCCTATAACAGGAATAATTGCAACCCGTGTGAAAGTGATGGTCATTTGTACGTTCCAGGCAACCTAGGCTTCACTCTAGGGCGTTGTTCCACCAGATCGAATAGTTAGGGCCTTAGAAGTCAACGCCAGAAGCATAAATTACATTAAAGATGCAACAGCTTTTCCGTCGTATAAAACGAATAATTTCAACCAGTGTGAATGTTATGGTCATTTTTACATTCCGAGCAAACTAGGCTTCACTCTAGGGCGTTGATCCACCAGATAGAATAGTTAGGGCCTTAGAAGTCAACGCCAGAAGCATAAAATTCAATAAAGATGCAACAGCTTTTCCATCGTATAACAGGAGTAACTGAAAACAGTGTGAAAGTACTGGTCATTTCTACGTTCCGGGTAACCTAGGCTTCACTCTAGGGCGTTGTTCCACCAGATCGAACAGTTAGGGCCTAAGAAGGCAACTCCAGAAGCATAAAATACAATATAAATATAACCGTTTTTCCATCGTATAAAAGGATTAATTTCAACCAGTTTGAAAGTGATGGTCATTTCTACGTTCCGGGCAACCTAGGCTTCACCCTAGGGCGTTGTTCCACCAGATGGAATAGTTAGGGCATAAGAAGTCAACGCCAGAAGCATAAAATTCGGTATATATACAACAGCTTTTCCATCGCATAAAACGAATAATAGCAACCATTGAGAAAGTTATGGGCATTTCTACGTTCCGGGCAACCTAGGCTTCACACTACGGCGTTGTTCCACCAGATCGAATAGTTAGGGCCTAAGAAGTCAGCGCCAGAAGAATAAAATACAATATAAATATAACAGTTTTTCCATCGTATGAAACGAATAATAGCAACCAGTGTGAAAGTTATGGTCATTTTTACGTTCCGGGCAACTTAGGTTTCACTCTAGGGCGTTGCTCCACCAGATAAGACGGTTAGGGCCTCAGAAGCCAACGCCCGAAGCATTAAATACAAAATAAATAGAACAGTTTTTCCATTGTATAAAACGAATAATTGCTACCAGTGTAAAAGTTATGGTCATTTCTACGTTCCGGGCAACCTAGGCTTCACCCTACGCCATTGTTCCACCAGATCGAATAGTTAGGGCCTAAGAAGTGAACGCCAGAAGCATAAAATACAATATAAATACAACAGTTTTTCCATCATATAAAACGAATAATTGCAACCAGTATGAAAGGTATGGTCATTTCTACGTTCCGGGCAACCTAGGCTTCACTCTAGGGCGTTGCTCCACCAGATCGAATAGTTAGGGCCTAAGAAGTGAACGACAGAAGCATAAAATACAATATAAATACAACAGTTTTTCCATCATATAAAACGAATAATAGCAACCAGTGTGAAAGTTATGGTCATTTCTGTATTCCGAGCAACCTAGGCTTCACTCTAGGGCGCTGCTCCACCAGATCGAATAGTTAGGTCCTTAGATGTCAACGCCAGAAGCATAAAATACGATATAAATATAACAGTTTTTCCATCGTATAAAACGAATAATAGCAACCAGTGTGAAAGCTATGGTCATTCCTACGTTCCGGGCAACCTAGGCTTCACCCTAGGGCGTTGCTTCAACAGATCGAATAGTTAGTGCCTTAGAAGACGACGGCCGAAGCATAAAATACAAAATAAATGGAACTGTTTTTCCATCGTATAAAACGAATAATTGCTACCGGTGTGAAAGTTATTTCCATTTCTACGTTCCGGGAAACCTAGGCATCACCCTAGGGCGTTGTTCCACCAGATGGAATAGTTAGGGCCTAAGAAGTCAACGCCAGAAGCATAAAATACGATATAAGTACAACGGTTTTTCCATCTTATAAAATGTATAATTGCAAACATTGCGAAAGTAATGGTCATTTCTACGTTCCCGGCAACCTAGGCGTCACTCTAGTGCGATGCTCCACCACATCTAATAGCTGCGGCCTTAGACGTCAACGACAGAAGCATAAAATACAATATAAATACAACAGTTTTTCCATCATATAAAACGAATAATTGCAACCAGTATAAAAGCTATGGTCATTTCTACTTTACGGGCAACCTAGGCTACACCCTAGGGCATTGCTCCTACAGATTGAATAGTTAGGGCCTTAGAAGTCAATGCCCGAAGCATAAAATGCTATAGAAATACAACAGTTTCTCCATCATATAACAGGAATATTTGCAACCAGTTTGAAAGTGATGGTAATTGCTGCGTTCCGGGCAACTTAGGCTTCACTCTAGGGCGTTGCTCCACCAGGTCGAATAGTTAGTGCCTTAGAAGTCAACGCCAGAAGCATAAAATACCATATAAATACAACTGTTTTTCCATCGTATAAAACGAATAATTGCAACCAGTATGAAAGATAACGTCATTTCTACTTTCCGGGCAACCTAGGCTTCACCCTAGGGCGTTGCTCCAACAGATTGAATAGTTAGGGCCTTACAAGTCAACGCCCGATGCATAAAATACAAAATAAATAGAACTGTTTTTCCATCGTGTAAAACGAATAATTGCTACCGGTGTGAAAATTATGGTCATTTCTACGTTCCGGTCAACCCAGGCTTCACCATACGGCGTTACTCCACCAGATCGAATAGTTAGGGCCTAAGAAGTCAGCGCCAGAAGCATAAAATACAATATAAATATAACAGTTTTTCCATCGTATAAAACGAATAATAGCAACCAGTGTGAAAGTTATGGTCATTCCTACGTTCCGGGCAACCTAGGCTTCACCCTAGGGCGTTGCTCCAACAGATCGAGTAGTTAGTGCCTTAGAAGTCAACGGCCGAAGCATAAAATACAAAATAAATAGAACTGTTTTTCCGTCGTATAAAACGAATAATTGCTGCCGGTGTGAAGGTTATTTCCATTTCTACGTTCCGGGCAACCTAGGGATCACCCTAGGGCGTTGTTCCACCAGATGGAATAGTTAGGGCCTACGAAGTCAACGCCAGAAGCATAAAATACGATATAAGTACAACGGTTTTTCCACCTTATAAAATGTATATTTGCAACCATTTTGAAAGTGATGGTCACTTCTACGTTCCGGGCAACCTAGGCTTCACTCTAGGGCGTTGCTCCACCAGATCGAATAGTTAGTGCCTTAGAAGTCAGCGCCAGAAGCATAAAATACAATATAAATACAACAGTTTTTCCATCGTATAAAACGAGTAATTGCAACCAGTATGAAAGATAACGTCATTTCTACTTTCCGGGCAACCTAGGCTTCACCCTAGGGCGTTGCGCCAACAGATTGAATAGTTAGGGCCTTAGAAGTCAACGCCGGAAGCATAAAATGCAATAAAAATACAACAGATTTTCCATCGTATAAAAGGAATAACTGCAACCAGTGTGAAAGTACTGGTCATTTCTACGTTCCGGGTAACCTAGGCTCCACTCTAGGGCGTTGTTGCACCAGATCGAACAGCTAGGGCCTAAGAAGGCAACGCCAGATGCATAAAATACAATATAAATCTAACAGTTTTTCCTACGTATAGAACGAATAATAGCAACCAGTGTGAAAGTTAACGTCATTTCTGCTTTCCGGGCAACCTAGGCTTCACCCCAGGGCGTTGCTCCAACAGATTGAATAGTTAGGGCCTTAGAAGTCAACGCCCGATGCATAAAATACAAAATAAATATAACAGGTTTTCCATCGTGTAAAACGAATAATTGCTACCGGTGTGAAAGTTATGGTCATTTCTACGTTCCGGTCAACCTACGCTTCACCATAGGGCGTTGTTCCACCAGATCGAATAGTTAGGGCCTAAGAAGTGAACGCCAGCAGCATAAAATGCAATAAAAATACAACAGTTTTTCCATCATATAACAGGAATAATTGCAACCAGTTTGAAAGTGATGGTCATTTCTACGTTCCGAGAAACCTCGGCTTCACTCTAGGGCGTTGCTCCGCCAGATCGAATAGTTAGGGCCTCAGAAGTCAACGCCTGAAGCATAAAATACATTAAAAATACAACAGTCTTTCCATCCTATAACAGGAATAATTGCAACCCGTGTGAAAGTGATGGTCATTTGTACGTTCCAGGCAACCTAGGCTTCACTCTAGGGCGTTGTTCCACCAGATCGAATAGTTAGGGCCTTAGAAGTCAACGCCAGAAGCATAAATTACATTAAAGATGCAACAGCTTTTCCGTCGTATAAAACGAATAATTTCAACCAGTGTGAATGTTATGGTCATTTTTACATTCCGAGCAAACTAGGCTTCACTCTAGGGCGTTGATCCACCAGATAGAATAGTTAGGGCCTTAGAAGTCAACGCCAGAAGCATAAAATTCAATAAAGATGCAACAGCTTTTCCATCGTATAACAGGAGTAACTGAAAACAGTGTGAAAGTACTGGTCATTTCTACGTTCCGGGTAACCTAGGCTTCACTCTAGGGCGTTGTTCCACCAGATCGAACAGTTAGGGCCTAAGAAGGCAACTCCAGAAGCATAAAATACAATATAAATATAACCGTTTTTCCATCGTATAAAAGGATTAATTTCAACCAGTTTGAAAGTGATGGTCATTTCTACGTTCCGGGCAACCTAGGCTTCACCCTAGGGCGTTGTTCCACCAGATGGAATAGTTAGGGCATAAGAAGTCAACGCCAGAAGCATAAAATTCGGTATATATACAACAGCTTTTCCATCGCATAAAACGAATAATAGCAACCATTGAGAAAGTTATGGGCATTTCTACGTTCCGGGCAACCTAGGCTTCACACTACGGCGTTGTTCCACCAGATCGAATAGTTAGGGCCTAAGAAGTCAGCGCCAGAAGAATAAAATACAATATAAATATAACAGTTTTTCCATCGTATGAAACGAATAATAGCAACCAGTGTGAAAGTTATGGTCATTTTTACGTTCCGGGCAACTTAGGTTTCACTCTAGGGCGTTGCTCCACCAGATAAGACGGTTAGGGCCTCAGAAGCCAACGCCCGAAGCATTAAATACAAAATAAATAGAACAGTTTTTCCATTGTATAAAACGAATAATTGCTACCAGTGTAAAAGTTATGGTCATTTCTACGTTCCGGGCAACCTAGGCTTCACCCTACGCCATTGTTCCACCAGATCGAATAGTTAGGGCCTAAGAAGTGAACGCCAGAAGCATAAAATACAATATAAATACAACAGTTTTTCCATCATATAAAACGAATAATTGCAACCAGTATGAAAGGTATGGTCATTTCTACGTTCCGGGCAACCTAGGCTTCACTCTAGGGCGTTGCTCCACCAGATCGAATAGTTAGGGCCTAAGAAGTGAACGACAGAAGCATAAAATACAATATAAATACAACAGTTTTTCCATCATATAAAACGAATAATAGCAACCAGTGTGAAAGTTATGGTCATTTCTGTATTCCGAGCAACCTAGGCTTCACTCTAGGGCGCTGCTCCACCAGATCGAATAGTTAGGTCCTTAGATGTCAACGCCAGAAGCATAAAATACGATATAAATACAACAGCTTTTCCATCGTATAAAAGGAATAATTGCAAGCAGTGTGAAAGTAATGGTCATTTCTACGATCCGGGCAACCGAGGCTTCACTCTACGGCGTTGTTCCACCAGATCGAATAGTTAGGGCCTACGAAGTGAACGCCAGGCGCATAAAATACAATATAAATATAACAGTTTTTCCATCGTATAAAACGAATAATAGCAACCAGTGTGAAAGTGATGGTCATTTCTACGTTCCGGGCAACCTAGGCTTCACTCTAAGGCGTTGCTCCACCAGATCACACAGTTAGGGCCTTAGACGTCAACGCCCGAAGCATAAAATACAAAATAAATAAAACAGTTTTTCCATTGTATAAAACGAATAATTGCTACCAGTGTAAAAGTTATAGTCATTTCTACGTTCCGGGCCACCTAGGCTTCACCCTAGGGCGTTGTTCCACCTGATGGAATAGTTAGGGCCTAAGAAGTCAACGCCAGAAGCATAAAATACGATATAAATACAACAGCTTTTCCATCGTATAAAACGAATAATTGCAACCAGTTTGAAGGTGATGGTCACTTCTACGTACCGGGCAACCTAGGCTTCACTCTAGGGCGTTGCTCCACCAGATCAAACAGTTAGGGCCTTAGAAGTCAACGACCGGAGCATAAAATACAAGATAAATACAACAGTTTTTCCATCATATAAAACGAATAATTGCAACCAGTATGAAAGTTAAGGTCATTTCTACTTTCCGTGCAACCTAGGCTTCACCCTAGGGCATTGCTCCAACAGATTGAATAGTTAGGGCCTTAGAAGTCAATGCCCGAAGCATAAAATGCAATAAAAATACAACAGTTTTTCCATCATATAACAGGAATAATTGCAACCAATTTGAAAGTGACGGTCATTTCTACGTACCGGGCAACCTAGGCTTCACTCGAGGGCGTTGCTCCACCAGATCGAATAGTTAGGGCCTTAGAAGTCAACGCCCGAAGCATAAAATACAAAATAAATAGAACAGTTTTTCCATTGTATAAAACGAATAATTGCTACCAGTGTAAAAGTTATGGTCAATTCTACGTTCCGGGCTACCTAGGCTTCACCCTAGGGCGTTGTTCCACCAGATCGAATAGTTCGAGCCTAAGAAGTGAACGCCAGAAGAATAAAATACAATATAAATATAACAGTTTTTCCATCGTATGAAACGAATAATAGCAACCAGTGTGAAAGTTATGGTCATTTTTACGTTCCGGGCAACTTAGGTTTCACTCTAGGGCGTTGCTCCACCAGATAAGACAGTTAGGGCCTCAGAAGCCAACGCCCGAAGCATTAAATACAAAATAAATAGAACAGTTTTTCCATTGTATAAAACGAATAATTGCTACCAGTGTAAAAGTTATGGTCATTTCTACGTTCCGGGCAACCTAGGCTTCACCCTAGGCCGTTGTTCCACCCGATCGAATAGTTAGGGCCTAAGAAGTCAACGCCAGAAGCATAAAATACGATATAAATACAACAGCTTTTCCATCGTATAAAACGAATAATTGCAACCAGTTTGAAGGTGATGGTCATTTCTACGTACCGGGCAACCTAGGCTTCACTCTAGGGCGCTGCTCCACCAGATCGAATAGTTAGGGCCTTAGAAGTCAACGACCGGAGCATAAAATACAAGATAAATACAACAGTTTTTCCATCATATAAAACGAATAATTGCAACCAGTATGAAAGTTAAGGTCATTTCTACTTTCCGTGCAACCTAGGCTTCACCCTAGGGCATTGCTCCAACAGATTGAATAGTTAGGGCCTTAGAAGTCAATGCCCGAAGCATAAAATGCAATAAAAATACAACAGTTTTTCCATCATATAACAGGAATAATTGCAACCAATTTGAAAGTGACGGTCATTTCTACGTACCGGGCAACCTAGGCTTCACTCGAGGGCGTTGCTCCACCAGATCGAATAGTTAGGGCCTTAGAAGTCAACGCCCGAAGCATAAAATACAAAATAAATAGAACAGTTTTTCCATTGTATAAAACGAATAATTGCTACCAGTGTAAAAGTTATGGTCAATTCTACGTTCCGGGCTACCTAGGCTTCACCCTAGGGCGTTGTTCCACCAGATCGAATAGTTCGAGCCTAAGAAGTGAACGCCAGAAGAATAAAATACAATATAAATATAACAGTTTTTCCATCGTATGAAACGAATAATAGCAACCAGTGTGAAAGTTATGGTCATTCCTACGTTCCGGGCAACCTAGGCTTCACCCTATGGCGTTGCTCCACCGCATCTAATAGCTACGGCCTTAGACGTCAACGACAGAACCATAAAATACAAAATAAATAGAACAGTTTTTCCATCGTATAAAACGAATAATTGCTACCGGTGTGAAAGTTGTGGTCATTTCTACGTTCCGGGCAACCTAGGTTTCACCATATGGCGTTGTTCCACCGGATGGAATAGTTAGGGCATAAGAAGTCAACGCCAGAAGCATAAAATACAATATAGATACAACAGTTTTTCAATCGTAGAAAACGGATAATTGCAACCTGTGTGAAAGTTATGGTCATTCCTACGTTCCGGGCAACCTAGGCTTCACCCTAGGGCGTTGCTCCAACAGATCGAGTAGTTAGTGCCTTAGAAGTCAACGGCCGAAGCATAAAATACAAAATAAATAGAACTGTTTTTCCATCGTATAAAACGAATAATTGCTGCCGGTGTGAAGGTTATTTCCATTTCTACGTTCCGGGCATCCTAGGCATCACCCTAGGGCGTTGTTCCACCAGATGGAATAGTTAGGGCCTACGAAGTCAACGCCAGAAGCATAAAATACGATATAAGTACAACGGTTTTTCCACATTATAAAATGTATATTTGCAACCATTTTGAAAGTGATGGTCACTTCTACGTTCCGGGCAACCTAGGCTTCACTCTAGGGCGTTGCTCCACCAGTTCGAATAGTTAGTGCCTTAGAAGTCAGCGCCAGAAGCATAAAATACAATATAAATACAACAGTTTTTCCATCGTATAAAACGAATAATTGCAACCAGTATGAAAGATAACGTCATTTCTACTTTCCGGGCAACCTAGGCTTCACCCTAGGGCGTTGCTCCAACAGATTGAATAGTTAGGGCCCTAGAAGTCAACGCCCGATGCATAAAATACAAAATAAATATAACAGGTTTTCCATCGTGTAAAACGAATAATTGCTACCGGTGTGAAAGTTATGGTCATTTCTACGTTCCGGTCTACCTACGCTTCACTCTATGGCGTTCTTCCACCACATCGAATAGCTACGGCCTCAGAAGTCAACGCCTGAAGCATAAAATGCAATAAAAATACAACAGTTTTTCCATCATATAACAGGAATAATTGCAACCAGTTTGAAAGTGATGGTCATTTCTACGTTCCGAGAAACCTCGGCTTCACTCTAGGGCGTTGCTCCGCCAGATCGAATAGTTAGGGCCTCAGAAGTCAACGCCTGAAGCATAAAATACATTAAAAATACAACAGTCTTTCCATCCTATAACAGGAATAATTGCAACCCGTGTGAAAGTGGTGGTCATTTGTACGTTCCAGGCAACCTAGGCTTCACTCTAGGGCGTTGTTCCACCAGATCGAATAGTTACAGCCTTAGAAGTCAACGCCAGAAGCATAAATTACAATAAAGATCCAACAGCTTTTCCGTCGTATAAAACGAATAATTTCAACCAGTGTGAATGTTGTGGTCATTTTTACATTCCGAGCAAACTAGGCTTCACTCTAGGGCGTTGATCCACCAGATAGAATAGTTAGGGCCTTAGAAGTCAACGCCAGAAGCATAAAATTCAATAAAGATGCAACAGCTTTTCCATCGTATAACAGGAGTAACTGAAAACAGTGTGAAAGTAGTGGTCATTTCTACGTTCCGCGTAACCTAGGCTTCACTCTGGGGCGTTGTTCCACCAGATCGAACAGTTAGGGCCTAAGAAGGCAACTCCAGAAGCATAAAATACAATATAAATATAACAGTTTTTCCATCGTATAAAAGGATTAATTTCAACCAGTTTGAAAGTGATGGTCATTTCTACGTTCCGGGCAACCTAGGCTTCACCCTAGGGCGTTGTTCCACCAGATGGAATAGTTAGGGCATAAGAAGTCAACGCCAGAAGCATAAAATTCGGTATATATACAACAGCTTTTCCATCGCATAAAACGAATAATAGCAACCATTGAGAAAGTTATGGGCATTTCTACGTTCCGGGCAACCTAGGCTTCACTCTACGGCGTTGTTCCACCAGATCGAATAGTTAGGGCCTAAGAAGTCAGCGCCAGAAGCATAAAATACGATATAAATATAACAGTTTTTCCATCGTATAAAACGAATAATAGCAACCAGTGTGAAAGTTATGGTCATTCCTACGTTCCGGGCAACCTAGGCTTCACCCTAGGGCGTTGCTTCAACAGATCGAATAGTTAGTGCCTTAGAAGTCGACGGCCGAAGCATAAAATACAAAATAAATGGAACTGTTTTTCCATCGTATAAAACGAATAATTGCTACCGGTGTGAAAGTTATTTCCATTTCTACGTTCCGGGCAACCTAGGCATCACCCTAGGGCGTTGTTCCACCAGATGGAATAGTTAGGGCCTAAGAAGTCAACGCCAGAAGCATAAAATACGATATAAGTACAACGGTTTTTCCATCTTATAAAATGTATAATTGCAAACATTGCGAAAGTAATGGTCATTTCTACGTTCCGGCCAACCTAGGCGTCACTCTAGTGCGTTGCTCCACTACATCTAATAGCTGCGGCCTTAGACGTCAACGACAGAAGCATAAAATACAATATAAATACAACAGTTTTTCCATCATATAAAACGAATAATTGCAACCAGTATGAAAGCTATGGTCATTTCTACTTTACGGGCAACCTAGGCTACACCCTAGGGCGTTGCTCCTACAGATTGAATAGTTAGGGCCTTAGAAGTCAATGCCCGAAGCATAAAATGCTATAAAAATACAACAGTTTCTCCATCATATAACAGGAATATTTGCAACCAGTTTGAAAGTGATGGTAATTGCTGCGTTCCGGGCAACTTAGGCTTCACTCTAGGGCGTTGCTCCACCAGGTCGAATAGTTAGTGCCTTAGAAGTCAACGCCAGAAGCATAAAATACCATATAAATACAACAGTTTTTCCATCGTATAAAACGAATAATTGCAACCAGTATGAAAGATAACGTCATTTCTACTTTCCGGGCAACCTAGGCTTCACCCTAGGGCGTTGCTCCAACAGATTGAATAGTTAGGGCCTTAGAAGTCAACGCCGGAAGCATAAAATGCAATAAAAATACAACAGATTTTCCATCGTATAAAAGGATTAATTGCAACCAGTTTGAAAGTGATGGTCATTTCTACGTTCCGGGCAACCTAGGCATCACTCTAGGGCGTTGCTCCACCAGATCGAATAACTAGGGCCTTAGAAGTCAACGCCAGAAGCATAAAATACAATATAAATACAACAGTTTTTCCATCGTATAAAAGGAATAATTGCAACCAGTTTGAAAGTCATGGTCATTTCTACTTTCCGGGCAACCTAGGCTTCACTGTATGGTGTTGCTCCACCAGATCGAATAGGTAGGGCCATAGAAGTCTACGCCCGAAGCATAAAATACAATAAATATACAAGAGTTTTTCCATCGTATATCAGGAATAATTGCAACCAGTGTGAAAGTGATGTTCATTTCTACGTTCCAGGCAACGTAGGCATCACTCTAGGGCGTTGTTCCAACAGATCGAATAGTTAGTGCCTAAGAAGGCACCGCCAGAAGCATAGAATACAATATAAATAAAACAGTTTTTCCATGGTATAAAACGAATAATAGCAATGAGTGTGAAAGTTATGGTCATTTCTAAGTTCCGGGCAACCTAGGCTTCACCCTAGGGCGTCGCTCCAACAGATTGAATAGTTAGGGCCTTAGAAGTCAACGCCCGACTCATAGAATGCAATAAAAATGCAACAGTTTTTCCATCGTATAAAAGGATTAATTGCAACCAGTTTGAAAGTGATGGTCATTTCTGCGTTCCGGGCAACCTAGGCTTCACCCTAGGGCGTTGTTCCACCAGATGGAATAGTCAGGGCATAAGAAGTCAACGCCAGAAGCATAAAATTCAGGTATAAATACAACAGCTTTTCCATCGCATAAAACGAATAAAAGCAACCAGTGTGAAAGTTATGGGCATTTCTACGTTCCGGGCAACCTAGGCTTCACTCTACGGCGTTGTTCCACCAGATCGAATAGTTAGGGCCTAAGAAGTCAGCGCCAGAAGCATAAAATACAATATAAATATAACAGTTTTTCCATCGTATAAAACGAATAATAGCAACCAGTGTGAAAGTTATGGTCATTCCTACGTTCCGGGCAACCTAGGCTTCACCCTATGGCGTTGCTCCACCGCATCTAATAGCTACGGCCTTAGACGTCAACGACAGAACCATAAAATACAAAATAAATAGAACAGTTTTTCCATCGTATAAAACGAATAATTGCTACCGGTGTGAAAGTTGTGGTCATTTCTACGTTCCGGGCAACCTAGGTTTCACCATATGGCGTTGTTCCACCGGATGGAATAGTTAGGGCATAAGAAGTCAACGCCAGAAGCATAAAATACAATATAGATACAACAGTTTTTCAATCGTAGAAAACGGATAATTGCAACCTGTGTGAAAGTTATGGTCATTCCTACGTTCCGGGCAACCTAGGCTTCACCCTAGGGCGTTGCTCCAACAGATCGAGTAGTTAGTGCCTTAGAAGTCAACGGCCGAAGCATAAAATACAAAATAAATAGAACTGTTTTTCCATCGTATAAAACGAATAATTGCTGCCGGTGTGAAGGTTATTTCCATTTCTACGTTCCGGGCATCCTAGGCATCACCCTAGGGCGTTGTTCCACCAGATGGAATAGTTAGGGCCTACGAAGTCAACGCCAGAAGCATAAAATACGATATAAGTACAACGGTTTTTCCACATTATAAAATGTATATTTGCAACCATTTTGAAAGTGATGGTCACTTCTACGTTCCGGGCAACCTAGGCTTCACTCTAGGGCGTTGCTCCACCAGTTCGAATAGTTAGTGCCTTAGAAGTCAGCGCCAGAAGCATAAAATACAATATAAATACAACAGTTTTTCCATCGTATAAAACGAATAATTGCAACCAGTATGAAAGATAACGTCATTTCTACTTTCCGGGCAACCTAGGCTTCACCCTAGGGCGTTGCTCCAACAGATTGAATAGTTAGGGCCCTAGAAGTCAACGCCCGATGCATAAAATACAAAATAAATATAACAGGTTTTCCATCGTGTAAAACGAATAATTGCTACCGGTGTGAAAGTTATGGTCATTTCTACGTTCCGGTCTACCTACGCTTCACCATAGGGCGTTGTTCCACCAGATCGAATAGTTAGGGCCTAAGAAGTGAACGCCAGCAGCATAAAATGCAATAAAAATACAACAGTTTTTCCATCATATAACAGGAATAATTGCAACCAGTTTGAAAGTGATGGTCATTTCTACGTTCCGAGAAACCTCGGCTTCACTCTAGGGCGTTGCTCCGCCAGATCGAATAGTTAGGGCCTCAGAAGTCAACGCCTGAAGCATAAAATACATTAAAAATACAACAGTCTTTCCATCCTATAACAGGAATAATTGCAACCCGTGTGAAAGTGGTGGTCATTTGTACGTTCCAGGCAACCTAGGCTTCACTCTAGGGCGTTGTTCCACCAGATCGAATAGTTACAGCCTTAGAAGTCAACGCCAGAAGCATAACTTACAATAAAGATCCAACAGCTTTTCCGTCGTATAAAACGAATAATTTCAACCAGTGTGAATGTTGTGGTCATTTTTACATTCCGAGCAAACTAGGCTTCACTCTAGGGCGTTGATCCACCAGATAGAATAGTTAGGGCCTTAGAAGTCAACGCCAGAAGCATAAAATTCAATAAAGATGCAACAGCTTTTCCATCGTATAACAGGAGTAACTGAAAACAGTGTGAAAGTAGTGGTCATTTCTACGTTCCGCGTAACCTAGGCTTCACTCTGGGGCGTTGTTCCACCAGATCGAACAGTTAGGGCCTAAGAAGGCAACTCCAGAAGCATAAAATACAATATAAATATAACAGTTTTTCCATCGTATAAAAGGATTAATTTCAACCAGTTTGAAAGTGATGGTCATTTCTACGTTCCGGGCAACCTAGGCTTCACCCTAGGGCGTTGTTCCACCAGATGGAATAGTTAGGGCATAAGAAGTCAACGCCAGAAGCATAAAATTCGGTATATATACAACAGCTTTTCCATCGCATAAAACGAATAATAGCAACCATTGAGAAAGTTATGGGCATTTCTACGTTCCGGGCAACCTAGGCTTCACTCTACGGCGTTGTTCCACCAGATCGAATAGTTAGGGCCTAAGAAGTCAGCGCCAGAAGCATAAAATACGATATAAATATAACAGTTTTTCCATCGTATAAAACGAATAATAGCAACCAGTGTGAAAGCTATGGTCATTCCTACGTTCCGGGCAACCTAGGCTTCGCCCTAGGGCGTTGCTTCAACAGATCGAATAGTTAGTGCCTTAGAAGACGACGGCCGAAGCATAAAATACAAAATAAATGGAACTGTTTTTCCATCGTATAAAACGAATAATTGCTACCGGTGTGAAAGTTATTTCCATTTCTACGTTCCGGGAAACCTAGGCATCACCCTAGGGCGTTGTTCCACCAGATGGAATAGTTAGGGCCTAAGAAGTCAACGCCAGAAGCATAAAATACGATATAAGTACAACGGTTTTTCCATCTTATAAAATGTATAATTGCAAACATTGCGAAAGTAATGGTCATTTCTACGTTCCCGGCAACCTAGGCGTCACTCTAGTGCGATGCTCCACCACATCTAATAGCTGCGGCCTTAGACGTCAACGACAGAAGCATAAAATGCAATATAAATACAACAGTTTTTCCATCATATAAAACGAATAATTGCAACCAGTATGAAAGCTATGGTCATTTCTACTTTACGGGCAACCTAGGCTACACCCTAGGGCATTGCTCCTACAGATTGAATAGTTAGGGCCTTAGAAGTCAATGCCCGAAGCATAAAATGCTATAGAAATACAACAGTTTCTCCATCATATAACAGGAATATTTGCAACCAGTTTGAAAGTGATGGTAATTGCTGCGTTCCGGGCAAGTTAGGCTTCACTCTAGGGCGTTGCTCCACCAGGTCGAATAGTTAGAGCCTTAGAAGTCAACGCCAGAAGCATAAAATACCATATAAATACAACAGTTTTTCCATCGTATAAAACGAATAATTGCAACCAGTATGAAAGATAACGTCATTTCTACTTTCCGGGCAACCTAGGCTTCACCCTAGGGCGTTGCTCCAACAGATTGAATAGTTAGGGCCTTACAAGTCAACGCCCGATGCATAAAATACAAAATAAATAGAACTGTTTTTCCATCGTGTAAAACGAATAATTGCTACCGGTGTGAAAATTATGGTCATTTCTACGTTCCGGTCAACCCAGGCTTCACCATACGGCGTTACTCCACCAGATCGAATAGTTAGGGCCTAAGAAGTCAGCGCCAGAAGCATAAAATACAATATAAATATAACAGTTTTTCCATCGTATAAAACGAATAATAGCAACCAGTGTGAAAGTTATGGTCATTCCTACGTTCCGGGCAACCTAGGCTTCACCCTAGGGCGTTGCTCCAACAGATCGAGTAGTTAGTGCCTTAGAAGTCAACGGCCGAAGCATAAAATACAAAATAAATAGAACTGTTTTTCCATCGTATAAAACGAATAATTGCTGCCGGTGTGAAGGTTATTTCCATTTCTACGTTCCGGGCAACCTAGGGATCACCCTAGGGCGTTGTTCCACCAGATGGAATAGTTAGGGCCTACGAAGTCAACGCCAGAAGCATAAAATACGATATAAGTACAACGGTTTTTCCACCTTATAAAATGTATATTTGCAACCATTTTGAAAGTGATGGTCACTTCTACGTTCCGGGCAACCTAGGCTTCACTCTAGGGCGTTGCTCCACCAGATCGAATAGTTAGTGCCTTAGAAGTCAGCGCCAGAAGCATAAAATACAATATAAATACAACAGTTTTTCCATCGTATAAAACGAATAATTGCAACCAGTATGAAAGATAACGTCATTTCTACTTTCCGGGCAACCTAGGCTTCACCCTAGGGCGTTGCGCCAACAGATTGAATAGTTAGGGCCTTAGAAGTCAACGCCGGAAGCATAAAATGCAATAAAAATACAACAGATTTTCCATCGTATAAAAGGAATAACTGCAAACAGTGTGAAAGTACTGGTCATTTCTACGTTCCTGGTAACCTAGGCTCCACTCTAGGGCGTTGTTGCACCAGATCGAACAGCTAGGGCCTAAGAAGGCAACGCCAGATGCATAAAATACAATATAAATCTAACAGTTTTTCCTACGTATAGAACGAATAATAGCAACCAGTGTGAAAGTTAACGTCATTTCTGCTTTCCGGGCAACCTAGGCTTCACCCCAGGGCGTTGCTCCAACAGATTGAATAGTTAGGGCCTTAGAAGTCAACGCCCGATGCATAAAATACAAAATAAATATAACAGGTTTTCCATCGTGTAAAACGAATAATTGCTACCGGTGTGAAAGTTATGGTCATTTCTACGTTCCGGTCAACCTACGCTTCACCATAGGGCGTTGTTCCACCAGATCGAATAGTTAGGGCCTAAGAAGTGAACGCCAGCAGCATAAAATGCAATAAAAATACAACAGTTTTTCCATCATATAACAGGAATAATTGCAACCAGTTTGAAAGTGATGGTCATTTCTACGTTCCGAGAAACCTCGGCTTCACTCTAGGGCGTTGCTCCGCCAGATCGAATAGTTAGGGCCTCAGAAGTCAACGCCTGAAGCATAAAATACATTAAAAATACAACAGTCTTTCCATCCTATAACAGGAATAATTGCAACCCGTGTGAAAGTGATGGTCATTTGTACGTTCCAGGCAACCTAGGCTTCACTCTAGGGCGTTGTTCCACCAGATCGAATAGTTAGGGCCTTAGAAGGCAACGCCAGAAGCATAAATTACATTAAAGATGCAACAGCTTTTCCGTCGTATAAAACGAATAATTTCAACCCGTGTGAATGTTATGGTCATTTTTACATTCCGAGCAAACTAGGCTTCACTCTAGGGCGTTGATCCACCAGATAGAATAGTTAGGGCCTTAGAAGTCAACGCCAGAAGCATAAAATTCAATAAAGATGCAACAGCTTTTCCATCGTATAACAGGAGTAGCTGAAAACAGTGTGAAAGTACTGGTCATTTCTACGTTCCGGGTAACCTAGGCTTCACTCTAGGGCGTTGTTCCACCAGATCGAACAGTTAGGGCCTAAGAAGGCAACTCCAGAAGCATAAAATACAATATAAATATAACCGTTTTTCCATCGTATAAAAGGATTAATTTCAACCAGTTTGAAAGTGATGGTCATTTCTACGTTCCGGGCAACCTAGGCTTCACCCTAGGGCGTTGTTCCACCAGATGGAATAGTTAGGGCATAAGAAGTCAACGCCAGAAGCATAAAATTCGGTATATATACAACAGCTTTTCCATCGCATAAAACGAATAATAGCAACCATTGAGAAAGTTATGGGCATTTCTACGTTCCGGGCAACCTAGGCTTCACACTACGGCGTTGTTCCACCAGATCGAATAGTTAGGGCCTAAGAAGTCAGCGCCAGAAGCATAAAATACGATATAAATATAACAGTTTTTCCATCGTATAAAACGAATAATAGCAACCAGTGTGAAAGCTATGGTCATTACTACGTTCCGGGCAACCTAGGCTTCACCCTAGGGCGTTGCTTCAACAGATCGAATAGTTAGTGCCTTAGAAGTCGACGGCCGAAGCATAAAATACAAAATAAATGGAACTGTTTTTCCATCGTATAAAACGAATAATTGCTACCGGTGTGAAAGTTATTTCCATTTCTACGTTCCGGGCAACCTAGGCATCACCCCAGGGCGTTGTTCCACCAGATGGAATAGTTAGGGCCTAAGAAGTCAACGCCAGAAGCATAAAATACGATATAAGTACAACGGTTTTTCCATCTTATAAAATGTATAATTGCAAACATTGCGAAAGTAATGGTCATTTCTACGTTCCGGGCAAGCTAGGCGTCACTCTAGTGCGTTGCTCCACCACATCTAATAGCTGCGGCCTTAGACGTCAACGACAGAAGCATAAAATACAATATAAATACAACAGTTTTTCCATCATATAAAACGAATAATTGCAACCAGTATGAAAGCTATGGTCATTTCTACTTTACGGGCAACCTAGGCTACACCCTAGGGCGTTGCTCCTACAGATTGAATAGTTAGGGCCTTAGAAGTCAATGCCCGAAGCATAAAATGCTATAAAAATACAACAGTTTCTCCATCATATAACAGGAATATTTGCAACCAGTTTGAAAGTGATGGTAATTGCTGCGTTCCGGGCAACTTAGGCTTCACTCTAGGGCGTTGCTCCACCAGGTCGAATAGTTAGTGCCTTAGAAGTCAACGCCAGAAGCATAAAATACCATATAAATACAACAGTTTTTCCATCGTATAAAACGAATAATTGCAACCAGTATGAAAGCTAGGGTCATTTCTACTTTACGAGCAACCTGGGCTACACCCTAGGGCGTTGCTCTTACAGATTGAATAGTCAGGGCCTTAGAAGTTAATGCCCGAAGCATAAAATGCAATAAAAATTAAACAGTTTTTCCATCATATAACAGGAATATTTGCAACCATTTTGAAAGTGATGGTCACTTCTACGTTCCGGGCAACCTAGGCTTCACTCTAGGGCGTTGCTCCACCAGATCGAATAGCTAGGGCCTTAGAAGTCAACGCCCGAAGCATAAAATACAAAATAAATAGTACAGTTTTTCCATTGTATAAAGCGTATAATTGCTACCGGTGTGAAAGTTATGGTCGTTTCTACGTTCCGGGCAACCTAGGCTTCACCGTAGGTCGTTGTTCCAACAGATGGAATAGTTAGGGCCTTAGAAGTCAACGCCCGAAGTATAAAATACAAAATAAATAGAACAGTTTTTCCATCGTATAAAACTAATAATTTCAACCAGTGTGAAAGTAATGGGCATTTCTACGTTCCGGACAACCTAGGCTTCACTCTAGGGCGTTGCTCCACCACATCGAATTGCTACGGCCTTAGAAGCCAACGCCAGAAGCATAAAATACAATAAATATACAAGAGTTTTTCCATCGTATATCAGGAATAATTGCAACCAGTGTGAAGGTGATGGTCATTTCTACGTTCCGGGCAACGTAGGCTTCACTCTAGGGTGTTGTTCCAACAGATCGAACACTTAGGGCCTAAGAAGGCACCGCCAGAAGTTTAAAATACAATATAAATATAACAGTTTTTCCATCGTATAAAACGAATAATAGCAATCAGTGTGAAAGTTATGGTCATTTCTAAGTTCCGGGCAACCTAGGCTTCACCCTAGGGCGTCGCTCCAAAAGATTGAATAGTTAGGGCCTTAGAAGTCAACGCCCGACGCATAAAATGCAAAAAAATGCAACAGTTTTTCCATCGTATAAAAGGATTAATTGCAACCAATTTGAAAGTGATGGTCATTTCTACGTTCCGGGCAACCTAGGCCTCACTCTAGGGCGTTGTTCCTCCAGATTGAATAGTTAGGGCCTAAGAAATCAACGGCAGAAGCATAAAATACAATATAAATATAACTGTTTTTCCATCGTGTAAAACGAATAATTTCAACCAGTGTGTATGTTATGGTCATTTCTACGTTCCGGGCAACCTAGGCTTCACCCTAGGTCGTTGTTCCACCAGATGGAATAGTTAGGGCCTTAGAAGTCAACGCCCGAAGTATAAAATACAAAATAAATACAACAGTTTTTCCATCGTATAAAACTAATAATTTCAACCAGTGTGAAAGTGATGGTCATTTCTACGTTCCGGGCAACGTAGGATTCACTCTAGGGTGTTGTTCCAACAGATCGAACACTTAGGGCCTAAGAAGGCACCGCCAGAAGCATAAAATGCAATATAAATATAACAGTTTTTCCATCGTATAAAAGGATTAATTGCAACCAGTTTGAAAGTGATGGTCATTTCTACGTTCCGGGCAACCAAGGCTTCACCCTAGGCCGTTGTTACACCAGATGGAATAGTTAGGGCATAAGAAGTCAACGCCAGAAGCATAAAAGACGATATAAGTACAACAGTTTTTCCATCGTATAAAATGTATAATTGCAAACATTGCGAAAGTAATGGTCATTTCTACGTTCCGGGCAACCCAGGCGTCACTCTAGTGCGTTGCTCCACCACATCTCGTAGCTACGGCCTTAGACGTCAACGCCAGAAGCATAAAATACAATATAAATACAACAGCTTTTCAATCGTATAAAACGAGTAATTGCAACCAGTACGAAAGTTAACGTCATTTCTACGTTCCGGACAACCTAGGCTTCACCCTAGGGCGTTGCTCCAACAGATTGAATAGTTAGGGCCTTAGAAGTCAACGCCGGAAGCATAAAATGCAATAAAAATACATCAGTTTTTCCATCGTATCAAAGGATTAATTGCAAACAGTTTGAAAGTGATGGTCACTTCTACGTTCCGGGCAACCTAGGCTTTACTCTAGGGCGTTGCTCCACCAGATCGAATAGCTAGTGCCTTAGAAGTCAACGCCAGAAGCATAAAATACAATATAAACACAACAGTTTTTCCATCGTATAAAACGAATAATTGCAACCAGTATGGAAGTGATGGTCATTTCTACGTTCCGGGCAACCTAGGCCTCACTCTAGGGCGTTGTTCCACCACATTGAATAGTTAGGGCCTAAGAAATCAACGCCAGAAGCGTAAAATACAATATAAATATAACAGTTTTTCCATCGTATAAAACGAATAATTGCAACCAGTATGAAAGTTATGGTCATTTCTACTTTCCGGGCAACCTAGCCTACACCATAGGGCGTTGCTCCAGCAGATTGAATAGTTAGGGCTTTAGAAGTCAATGCCCGAAGCATAAAATGCAATAAAAATACAAAAGTTTTTCCATCATATAACAGGAATAATTGCAACCAGTTTGAAAGTGATGGTCATTTCTACGTTCCGGGAAACCTCGTCTTCACTCTAGGGCGTTGCTCCGCCAGATCGAATAGTTACGGCTTAAGAAGTGAACGCCAGAAGCATAAAATACAATATAAATACAACAGTTTTTCCATCATACAAAACGAATAATTACAACCAGTATGAAAGCTAGGGTCATTTCTACTTTACGGGCAACCTGGGCTACACCCTAGGGCGTTGCTCTTACAGATTGAATAGTTAGGGCCTTAGAAGTTAATGCCCGAAGCATAAAATGCAATAAAAATACAACAGTTTTTCCATCGTATAAAAGGATTAATTGCAACCAGTTTGAAAGTGATGGTCATTTCTACGTTCCGGGCCACCTATGCTTCACTCTAGGGCGTTGCTCCACCAGATCGAATAGTTAGGGCCTTAGAAGTCAACGCCAGAAGCATAAAATACAATATAAGTACAACAGTTTTTCCATCGTATAAAATGAATAATTGCAAACATTGCGAAAGTAATGGTCATTCCACGTTCCGGGCAACCTAGGCGTCACTCTAGTGCGTTGCTCCACCACATCTAATAGCTACGGCCTTAGACGTCAACGACAGATGCATAAAATACAATAAAGATGCAACAGCTTTTCCATCGTATAAAACGAATAATTGCACCCAGTGTGAAAGTTATTGTCATTTCTACTTTCCGCGCAACCTAGGCTTCACCCTAGGGCGTTGCTCCAACAGATTGATTAGTTAGGACCTTAGAAGTCAATGCCCGAAGCATAAAATGCAATAAAAATACAACAGTTTTTCCATCATATAACAGGAATAATTGCAACCAGTTTGAAAGTGATGGTCATTTCTACGTTGCGCGCAACCTAGGCTTCACCCCAGGTCGTTGTTCCACCAGATTGAATAGTTAGGGCCTTAGAAGTCAACGCCCGAAGCATAAAATGCAATAAGAATACAACAGTGTTTCCATCATATAACAGGAATAATTGCAACCAGTTTGAAAGTGATGTCCAATTCTACGTTCCGCGCAACCTAGGTTTTACTCCAGGGAGTTGCTCCACTAGATCGAAAAGTTACGGCCTAAGAAGTGAACGCCAGCAGCATAAAGTACAATATAAATACAACAGTTCTTCCATCATATAAAACGAATAATTGCAACCGGTATGAAAGTTATGGTCATTTCTACGTTCCGGGCAACCTAGGCTTCACTCTAGGGCGTTGCTCCACCAGATCGAATAGTTAGGTCCTTAGAAGTCAACGTCAGAATCATAAAATACAATGAAGATGCAACAGCTTTTCCATCGTATTAAACGAATAATTTCAACCAGTGTGAATGTTATGGCCATTTCTACATTCCGAGCAACCTAGGCTTCGCTCTAGGGCGTTGATCCAACAGATTGAATAGTTAGGGCCTTAGCAGTCAACGCCCGAAGCATAAGATACAATAAAAATACAACAGTTTTTCCATCATATAACAGGAATAATTGCAACCAGTTTGAAAGTGATGTCCAATTCTACGTTCCGCGCAACCTAGGTTTTACTCCAGGGCGTTGCTCCACCAGATCGAAAAGTTACGGCCTAAGAAGTCAACGCCAGAAGCATAAAATACGATATAAATACAACAGCTTTTCCATCGTATAAAACGAATAATTGCACCCAGTGTGAAAGTTATTGTCATTTCTACTTTCCGCGCAACCTAGGCTTCACCCTAGGGCGTTGCTCCAACAGATTGAGTAGTTAGGACCTTAGAAGTCAATGCCCGAAGCATAAAATGCAATAAAAATAGAACAGTTTTTCCATTATATAGCAGGAATAATTGCAACCAGTTTGAAAGTGATGGTCATTTCTACGTTCCAGGCAACCTAGGCTTCACTCCAGGGCGTTGTTCCACCAGATCGAATTGTTAGGGCCTAAGAAGTCAACGCCAGAAGCATAAGATACAATATAAATATAACAGTTTTTCCATCGTATAGAACGAATAATAGCAACCAGTGTGAAAGTTATGGTCACTTCTACGTTCCGGGCAGCCTAGGCTTCACTCTAGGGCGTTGCTCCACCAGATCAAACAGTTAGGGCCTTAGAAGTCAACGACCGAAGCATAAAATACAAAATAAATAGAACAGTTTTTCCATTGTATAAAACGAATAATAGCAACCAGTGTGAAAGTTATGGTCATTTCTACGTTCGGGCAACCTGGGCTTCACTCTAGGGCGTTGTTCCACCAGATCAAACAGCTAGGGCCTTAGAAGTCAACGCCCGAAGCATAAAATACAATATAAATATAACAGTTTTTCCATCGTATAGAACGAATAATCGCAACCAGTGTGAAAGTTAACGTCATTTCTACTTTCCGGGCAACCTAGGCTTCACCCTATGGCGTTGCTCCAACAGATTGAAGAGTTAGGGCCTTAGAAGTCAACGCCCGGTGCATAAAATACAAAATAAATAGAACAGTTTTTCCATCGTGTAAAACGAATAATTGCTACCGGTGTGAAAATTATGGTCATTTCTACGTTCCGGTCAACCCAGGCTTCACCATAGGGCGTTACTCCACCAGATCGAATAGTTAGGGCCTAAGAAGTGAACGCCAGAAGCATAAAATACAATATAAATACAACAGTTTTTCCATCATACAAAACGAATTATTGCAACCAGTATGAAAGCTAGGGTCATTTCTACTTTACGGGCAACCTGGGCTACACCCTAGGGCGTTGCTCTTACAGATTGAATAGTTAGGGCCTTAGAAGTTAATGCCCGCAGCATAAAATGCAATAAAAAAACAACAGTTTTTCCATCGTATAAAAGGATTAATTGCAACCAGTTTGAAAGTGATGGTCATTTCTACGTTCCGGGCAACCTAGGCTTCACCCCAGGGCGTTGTTCCACCAGATGGAATAGTTAGGGCATAAGAAGTCAACGCCAGAAGCATAAAATACGGTATAAATACAACTGCTTTTCCATCGTATAAAACGTATAATAGCAACCAGTGTGAAAGTTATGGGCATTTCTACGTTCCGGGCAGCCTAGGCCTCACTCTACGGCGGTGTTCCACCAGATCGAATAGTTAGGGCCTAAGAAGTCAACGCCAGAAGCATAAGGTACAATATAAATATAACAGTTTTTCCATCGTATAGAACGAATAATAGCAACCAGTGTGAAAGTTATGGTCACTTCTACGTTCCGCGCAACCTAGGCTTCACTCTAGAGCGTTGCTCCACTAGATCAAACAGTTAGGGCCTTAGAAGTCAACGACCGAAGCATAAAATACAAAATAAATAGAACAGTTTTTCCATTGTATAAAACGAATAATAAGAACCAGTGTGAAAGTTATGGTCATTTCTACGTTCGGGCAACCTGGGCTTCACTCTAGGGCGTTGCTCCACCAGATGAAACAGCTAGGGCCTTAGAAGTCAACGCCCGAAGCATAAAATACAATATAAATATAACAGTTTTTCCATCGTATAGAACGAATAATCGCAACCAGTGTGAAAGTTAACGTCATTTCTACTTTCCGGGCAACCTAGGCTTCACCCTAGGGCGTTGCTCCAACAGATTGAATAGTTAGTGCCTTAGAAGTCAACGCCCGATGCATAAAATACAAAATAAATAGAACAGTTTTTCCATCGTGTAAAACGAATAATTGCTACCGGTGTGAAAATTATGGTCATTTCTACGTTCCGGTCAACCCAGGCTTCACCATAGGGCGTTGCTCCACCAGATCGAATAGTTAGGGCCTAAGAAGTGAACGCCAGAAGCATAAAATACAATATAAATACAACAGTTTTTCCATCATACAAAACGAATAATTGCAACCAGTATGAAAGCTAGGGTCATTTCTACTTTACGGGCAACCTGGGCTACACCCTAGGGCGTTGCTCTTACAGATTGAATAGTTAGGGCCTTAGAAGTTAATGCCCGAAGCATAAAATGCAATAAAAATACAACAGTTTTTCCATCGTATAAAAGGATTAATTGCAACCAGTTTGAAAGTGATGGTCATTTCTACGTTCCGGGCAACCTAGGCTTCACTCTAGGGCGTTGCTCCACCGGGTCGAATAGTTAGGGCCTTAGAAGTCAACGCCAGAAGCATAAAATACAATATAAGTACAACAGTTTTTCCATCGTATAAAATGAATAATTGCAAACATTGCGAAAGTAATGGTCATTCCACGTTCCGGGCAACCTAGGCGTCACTCTAGTGCGTTGCTGCACCACATCTAATAGCTACGGCCTTGGACGTCAACGACAGATGCATAAAATACAATAAAGATGTAACAGCTTTTCCATCGTATAAAACGAATAATTGCACCCAGTGTGAAAGTTATTGTCATTTCTACTTTCCGCGCAACCTAGGCTTCACCCTAGGGCGTTGCTCCAACAGATTGAATAGTTAGGACCTTAGAAGTCAATGCCCGAAGCATAAAATGCAATAAAAATAGAAGAGTTTTTCCATTATATAGCAGGAATAATTGCAACCAGTTTGAAAGTGATGGTCATTTCTACGTTCCAGGCAACCTAGGCTTCACTCTAGGTCGTTGTTCCACCAGATCGAATAGTTAGGGCCTTAGAAGTCAACGCCCGAAGCATAAAATGCAATAAAAATACAACAGAGTTTCCACCATATAACAGGAATAATTAGAACCAGTTTTAAAGTGATGTCCAATTCTACGTTCCGCGCAACCTAGGTTTTACTCCAGGGCGTTGCTCCACCAGATCGAAAAGTTACGGCCTAAGAAGTGAACGCCAGCAGCATAAAGTACAATATAAATACAACAGTTGTTCCATCATATAAAACGAATAATTGCAACCAGTATGAAAGTTATGGTCTTTTCTACGTTCCGGGCATCCTAGGCTTCACTCTACGGCGTTGCTCCACCAGATCGAATAGTTAGGTCCTTAGAAGTCAACGCCAGAATCATAAAATACAATGAAGATGCAACAGCTTTTCCATCGTATTAAACGAATAATTTCAACCAGTGTGAATGTTATGGTCATTTCTACATTCCGAGCAACCTAGGCTTCGCTCTAGGGCGTTGGTCCAACAGATTGAATAGTTAGGGCCTTAGCAGTCAACGCCCGAAGCATAAAATACATTATAAATACAACAGTTGTTCCATCATATAACAGGAATACTTGCAACCAGTTTGAAAGTGATGTCCAATTCTACGTTCCGCGCAACCTAGGTTTTACTCCAGGGCGTTGCTCCACCAGATCGAAAAGTTACGGCCTAAGAAGTGAACGCCAGCAGCATAAAGTACAATATAAATACAACAGTTCTTCCCTCATATAAAACGAATAATTCCAACCAGTATGAAAGTTATGGCCATCTCTACGTTCCAGGCAACCTAGGCTTCACTCTAGGGCGTTGCTCCACCAGATCGAATAACTAGGGCCTTAGAAGTCAACGCCAGAAGCATAAAATACAATATAAATACAACAGTTTTTCCATCGGATAAAACGAATAATTGCAACCAGTATGAAAGTTATGGTCATTTCTACTTTCCGGGCAATCTAGGCTTCACCCTAGGACGTTGCTTCAACAGATTGAATATTTAGGGCCTTAGAAGTCAACGCCCGAAGCATAAAATACAAAATAAATAGAACAGATTTTCCATCGTATAAAACGAATAATTGCTACCGGTGTGAAAGTTATGGTCACTTCTACGTTCCGGGCAACCTAGGCTTTACCATAGGGCGTTGTTCTACCAGATGGAATAGTTAGGGCATAAGAAGTCAACGCCAGAAGCATAAAATACAATATAAATACAACAGCTTTTCAATCGTCTAAAACGAGTAATTGCAACCAGTACGAAAGTTAACGTCATTTCTACGTTCCGGACAACCTAGGCTTCACCCTAGGGCGTTGCTCCAAGAGATTCAATAGTTCAGGCCTTAGAAGTCAACGCCGGAAGCATAAAATGCAATAAAAATACATCAGTTTTTCCATCATATAACAGGAATAATTGCAACCAGTTTGAAAGTGATGGTCATTTCTACGTTGCGCGCAGCCTAGGCTTTACCCCAGGTCGTTGTTCCACCAGATCGAATAGTTAGGGCCTTAGAAGTCAACGCCCGAAGCATAAAATGCAATAAAAATACAACAGAGTTTCCACCATATAACAGGAATAATTAGAACCAGTTTTAAAGTGATGGTCATTTCTACGTTCCAGGCAACCTAGGCTTCACTCTAGGGCGTTGTTCCACCAGATCAAACAGCTAGGGCCTT
This sequence comes from Calliopsis andreniformis, assembly GCF_051401765.1. NCBI lineage: Eukaryota > Metazoa > Arthropoda > Insecta > Hymenoptera > Andrenidae > Calliopsis > Calliopsis andreniformis. The sequence goes on along the minus strand of NW_027480426.1, from coordinate 1,052,802 downwards.
AGAAGTCAACGCCCGAAGCATAAAATACAATATAAATATAACAGTTTTTCCATTGTATAAAACGAATAATAGCAACCAGTGTGAAAGTTATGGTCATTTCTACGTTCGGGCAACCTGGGCTTCACTCTAGGGCGTTGTTCCACCAGATCAAACAGCTAGGGCCTTAGAAGTCAACGCCCGAAGCATAAAATACAATATAAATATAACAGTTTTTCCATCGTATAGAACGAATAATCGCAACCAGTGTGAAAGTTAACGTCATTTCTACTTTCCGGGCAACCTAGGCTACACCCTAGGGCGTTGCTCTTACAGATTGAATAGTTAGGGCCTTAGAAGTTAATGACCGAAGCATAAAATGCAATAAAAATACAACAGTTTTTCCATCGTATAAAAGGATTAATTGCAACCAGTTTGAAAGTGATGGTCATTTCTACGTTCCGGGCAACCTAGGCTTCACCCCAGGTCGTTGTTCCACCAGATCGAATAGCTAGGGCCTAAGAAGTGAACGCCAGCAGCATAAAATACAATATAAATACAACAGTTCTTCCATCACATAAAACGAATAATTGCAACCAGTATGAAAGTTATGGTAATTTCTACGTTCCGGGCAAACCAGGCTTCACTCTATGGCGTTCTTCCACCACATCGAATAGCTACGGCCACAGAAGTCAACGCCAGAAGCATAAAATGCAATATAAACACAACAGTTTTTCCATCGTATAAAAGGATTAATTGCAACCAGTTTGAAAGTGATGGCCATTTCTACGTTCCGGGCAACCTAGGCTTCACTCTAGGGCGTTGCTCCACCAGATCGAATAACTAGGGCCTTAGAAGTCAACGCCAGAAGCATAAAATACAATATAAATACAACAGTTTTTCCGTCGGATAAAACGAATAATTGCAACCAGTATGAAAGCTATGGTCATTTCTACTTTCCGGGCAACCTAGGCTTCACCATAGGGCGTTGCTTCAACAGATTGAATATTTAGGGCGTTAGAAGTCAACGCCCGAAGCATAAAATACAAAATAAATAGAACAGATTTTCCATCGTATAAAACGAATAATTGCTACCGGTGTGAAAGTTATGGTCACTTCTACGTTCCGGGCAACCTAGTCTTTACCATAGGGCGTTCTTCCACCAGATGGAATAGTTAGGGCATAAGAAGTCAACGCCGGAAGCATAAAATACAGTATAAATACAACAGTGTTTCAATCGTATAAAACGAGTAATTGCAACCAGTACGAAAGTTAACGTCATTTCTACGTTCCGGACAACCTAGGCTTCACCCTAGGGCGTTGCTCCAACAGATTGAATAGTTAGGGCCTTAGAAGTCAACGCCGGAAGCATAAAATGCAAGAAAAATACATCAGTTTTTCCATCGTATAAAAGGATTAATTGCAACCAGTTTGAAAGTGATGGTCACTTCTACGTTCCGGGCAACCTATGCTTTACTCTAGGGCGTTGCTCCACCAGATCGAATAGTTAGTGCCTTAGAAGTTAACGCCAGAAGCATAAAATACAGTATAAACACAACAGTTTTTCCATCGTATAAAACGAATAATTGCTACCAGTATGGAAGTGATGGTCATTTCTACGTTCCGGGCAACCTAGGCTTCACTCTAGGGCGTTGTTCCACCAGATCGAATTGTTAGGGCCTAAGAAGTCAACGCCAGAAGCATAAGATACAATATAAATATAACAGTTTTTCCATCGTATAGAACGAATAATCGCAACCAGTGTGAAAGTTAATGTCATTTCTACTTTCCGGGCAACCTAGGCTTCACCCTAGGGCGTTGCTCCAACAGATTGAATAGTTACGTCCTTAGAAGTCAACGCCAGAATCATAAAATACAATGAGGATGCAACAGCTTTTCCATCGCATTAAACGAATAATTTCAGCCAGTGTGAATGTTATGGTCATTTCTACATTCCGAGCAACCTAGGCTTCGCTCTAGGGCGTTGATCCAACAGATTGAATAGTTAGGGCCTTAGCAGTCAACGCCCGAAGCATAAAATACAATAAAAATACAACAGTTTTTCCATCATATAACAGGAGTAATTGCAACCAGTTTGAAAGTGATGGTCATTTCTACGTTCCGGGCAACCTAGGATTCACTTTAGGGCGGTGCTCCACCAGATCGAATAGTTAGGGCCTTACAAGTCAACGCCCGAAGCATAAAATGCAATAAAAATACAACAGTGTTTCCATCATATAACAGGAATAATTGCAACCAGTTTGAAAGTGATGTCCAATTCTCCGTTCCGCGCAACCTAGGTTTTACTCCAGGGCGTTGCTCCACCAGATCGAAAAGTTACGGCCTAAGAAGTCAACGCCAGAAGCATAAAATACGATATAAATACAACAGCTTTTCCATCGTATAAAACGAATAATTGCACCCAGTGTGAAAGTTATTGTCATTTCTACTTTCCGCGCAACCTAGGTTTCACCCTAGGGCGTTGCTCCAACAGATTGAATAGTTAGGACCTTAGAAGTCAATGCCCGAAGCATAAAATGCAATAAAAATAGAACAGTTTTTCCATCATATAACAGGAATAATTGCAACCAGTTTGAAAGTGATGGTCATTTCTACGTTCCGGGCAACCTAGGCTTCACTCTATGGCGTTCTTCCACCACATCGAATAGCTACGCCCTCAGAAGTCAACGCCTGAAGCATAAAATACAATAAAAATACAACAGTCTTTCCATCCTATAACAGGAATAATTGCAACCCGTGTGGAAGTGATGGTCATTTGTACGTTCCAGGCAACCTAGGCTTCACTCTAGGGCGTTGTTCCACCAGATCGAATTGTTAGGGCCTAAGAAGTCAACGCCAGAAGCATAAGATACAATATAAATATAACAGTTTTTCCATCGTATAGAACGAATAATAGCAACCAGTGTGAAAGTTATGGTCACTTCTACGTTCCGGGCAGCCTAGGCTTCACTCTAGGGCGTTGCTCCACCAGATCAAACAGTTAGGGCCTTAGAAGTCAAGGACCGAAGCATAAAATACAAAATAAATAGAACAGTTTTTCCATTGTATAAAACGAATAATAGCAACCAGTGTGAAAGCTATGGTCATTTCTACGTTCGGGCAACCTGGGATTCACTCTAGGGCGTTGTTCCACCAGATCAAACAGCTAGGGCCTTAGAAGTCAACGCCCGAAGCATAAAATACAATATAAATATAACAGTTTTTCCATCGTATAGAACGAATAATCGCAACCAGTGTGAAAGTTAACGTCATTTCTACTTTCCGGGCAACCTAGGCTTCACCCTAGGGCGTTGCTTCAACAGATTGAATATTTAGGGCGTTAGAAGTCAACGCCGGAAGCATAAAATACAAAATAAATAGAACAGATTTTCCATCGTATAAAACGAATAATTGCTACCGGTGCGAAAGTTATGGTTACTTCTACGATCCGGGCAACCTAGGCTTTAGCATAGGGCGTTCTTCCACCAGATCGAATAGTTAGGTCCTTAGAAGTCAACGCCAGAATCATAAAATACAATGAAGATGCAACAGCTTTTCCATCGTATTAAACGAATAATTTCAACCAGTGTGAATGTTATGGTCATTTCTACATTCCGAGCAACCTAGGCTTCGCTCTAGTGCGTTGATCCAACAGATTGAATGGTTAGGGCCTTAGCAGTCAACGCCCGAAGCATAAAATACATTATAAATACAACAGTTTTTCCATCATATAACAGGAATAATTGCAACCAGTTTGAAAGTGATGGTCATTTGTACGTTCCGGGCAACCTAGGATTCACTCTAGGGCAGTACTCCACCAGATCGAATAGTTAGGGCCTTACAAGTCAACGCCCGAAGCATGAAATGCAATAAAAATACAACAGTGTTTCCATCATATAACAGGAATAATTGCAACCAGTTTGAAAGTGATGTCCAATTCTACGTTCCGCGCAACCTAGGTTTTACTCCAGGGCGTTGCTTCACCAGATCGAAAAGTCACGGCCTAAGAAGTCAACGCCAGAAGCATAAAATACGATATAAATACAACAGCTTTTCCATCGTATAAAACGAGTAATTGCACCCAGTGTGAAAGTTATTGTCATTTCTACTTTCCGCGCAACCTAGGCTTCACCCTAGGGCGTTGCTCCAACAGATTGAATCGTTAGGACCTTAGAAGTCAATGCCCGAAGCATAAAATGCAATAAAAATAGAACAGTTTTTCCATCATATAACAGGAATAATTGCAACCAGTTTGAAAGTGATGGTCATTTCTACGTTCCAGGCAACCTAGGCTTCACTCGAGGGCGTTGTTCCACCAGATCGAATTGTTAGGGCCTAAGAAGTCAACGCCAGAAGCATAAGATACAATATAAATATAACAGTTTTTCCATCGTATAGAACGAATAATAGCAACCAGTGTGAAAGTTATGGTCACTTCTACGTTCCGGGCAGCCTAGGCTTCACTCTAGGGCGTTGCTCCACCAGATCCAACAGTTAGGGCCTTAGAAGTCAAGGACCGAAGCATAAAATACAAAATAAATAGAACAGTTTTTCCATTGTATAAAACGAATAATAGCAACCAGTGTGAAAGCTATGGTCATTTCTACGTTCGGGCAACCTGGGCTTCACTCTAGGGCGTTGCTCCACCAGATCAAACAGCTAGGGCCTTAGAAGTCAACGCCCGAAGCATAAAATACAATATAAATATAACAGTTTTTCCATCGTATAGAACGAATAATCGCAACCAGTGTGAAAGTTAACGTCATTTCTACTTTCCGGGCAACCTAGGCTTCACCCTAGGGCGTTGTTCCAACAGATTGAATAGTTAGGGCCTAAGAAGTGAACGCCAGCAGCATAAAATACAATATAAATACAACAGTTCTTCCATCATATAAAACGAATAATTGCAACCAGTATGAAAGTTATGGTAATTTCTACGTTCCGGGCAAACCAGGCTTCACTCTATGGCGTTCTTCCACCGCATCGAATAGCTACGGCCACAGAAGTCAACGCCAGAAGCATAAAATGCAATATAAACACAACAGTTTTTCCATCGTATAAAAGGATTAATTGCAACCAGTTTGAAAGTGATGGCCATTTCTACGTTCCGGGCAACCTAGGCTTCACTCTAGGGCGTTGCTCCACCAGATCGAATAACTAGGGCCTTAGAAGTCAACGCCAGAAGCATAAAATACAATATAAATACAACAGTTTTTCCGTCGGATAAAACGAATAATTGCAACCAGTATGAAAGCTATGGTCATTTCTACTTTCCGGGCAACCTAGGCTTCACCCTAGGGCGTTGCTTCAACAGATTGAATATTTAGGGCGTTAGAAGTCAACGCCCGAAGCATAAAATACAAAATAAATAGAACAGATTTTCCATCGTATAAAACGAATAATTGCTACCGGTGCGAAAGTTATGGTCACTTCTACGTTCCGGGCAACCTAGGCTTTACCATAGGGCGTTCTTCCACCAGATGGAATAGTTAGGGCATAAGAAGTCAACGCCAGAAGCATAAAATACAGTATAAATACAACAGTGTTTCAATCGTATAAAACGAGTAATTGCAACCAGTACGAAAGTTAACGTCATTTCTACGTTCCGGACAACCTAGGCTTCACCCTAGGGCGTTGCTCCAACAGATCGAATAGTTAGTGCCTTAGAAGTCAACGCCAGAAGCATAAAATACAATATAAACACAACAGTTTTTCCATCGTATAAAACGAATAATTGCTACCAGTATGGAAGTGATGGTCATTTCTACGTTCCGGGCAACCTAGGCTACACTCTAGGGCGTTGATCCACCAGATAGAATAGTTAGGGCCTTAGCAGTCAACGCCCGAAGCATAAAATACATTATAAATACAACAGTTTTTCCACCATATAACAGGAATACTTGCAACCAGTTTGAAAGTGATGGTCATTTGTACGTTCCGGGCAACCTAGGATTCACTCTAGGGCAGTGCTCCACCAGATCGAATAGTTAGGGCCTTACAAGTCAACGCCCGAAGCATAAAATGCAATAAAAATACAACAGTGTTTCCATCATATAACAGGAATAATTGCAACCAGTTTGAAAGTGATGTCCAATTCTACGTTCCGCGCAACCTAGGTTTTACTCCAGGGCGTGGCTTCACCAGATCGAAAAGTTACGGCCTAAGAAGTCAACGCCAGAAGCATAAAATACGATATAAATACAACAGCTTTTCCATCGTATAAAACGAGTAATTGCACCCAGTGTGAAAGTTATTGTCATTTCTACTTTCCGCGCAACCTAGGCTTCACCCTAGGGCGTTGCTCCAACCGATTGAATAGTTAGGACCTTAGAAGTCAATGCGCGAAGCATAAAATGAAATAAAAATAGAACAGTTTTTCCATCATATAACAGGAACAATTGCAACCAGTTTGAAAGTGATGGTCATTTCTACGTTCCAGGCAACCCAGGCTTCACTCTAGGGCGTTGTTCCACCAGATCGAATTGTTAGGGCCTAAGAAGTCAACGCCAGAAGCATAAGATACAATATAAATATAACAGTTTTTCCATCGTATAGAACGAATAATAGCAACCAGTGTGAAAGTTATGGTCACTTCTACGTTCCGGGCAGCCTAGGCTTCACTCTAGGGCGTTACTCCACCAGATCGAATAGTTAGGGCCTTAGAAGTCAACGCCAGAAGCATAAAATACAATATAAGTACAACAGTTTTTCCATCGTATAAAATGAATAATTGCAATCATTGCGAAAGTAATGGTCATTCCACGTTCCGGGCAACCTAGGCGTCACTCTAGTGCGTTGCTCCACCACATCTAATAGCTACGGCCTTAGACGTCAACGACAGAAGCATAAAATACAATAAAGATGCAACAGCTTTTCCATCGTATAAAACGAATAATTGCACCGAGTGTGAAAGTTATTGTCATTTCTACTTTCCGCGCAACCTAGGCTTCACCCTAGGGCGTTGCTCCAACAGATTGAATAGTTAGGACCTTAGAAGTCAATGCCCGAAGCATAAAATGCAATAAAAATACAACAGTTTTTCCATCATATAACAGGAATAATTGCAACCAGTTTGAAAGTGATGGTCATTTCTACGTTCCGGGCAACCTAGGCTTCACTCTAGGGCGGTGCTCCACCAGATCGAATAGTTAGGGCCTTAGAAGTCAATGCCCGAAGCATAAAATGCAATAAAAATACAACAGTGTTTCCATCATATAACAGGAATAATTGCAACCAGTTTGAAAGTGATGTCCAATTCTACGTTCCGCGCAACCTAGGCTTTACTCCAGGGCGTTGCTCCACCAGATCGAAAAGTTACGGCCTAAGAAGTCAACGCCAGAAGCATAAAATACAATATAAATATGACAGTTTTTCCATCGTGAAAAACGAATAATTGCAACCAGTATGAAAGTTATGGTCATTTCTACTTTCCGGGCAACCTAGGCTTCACCCTAGGGCGTTGTTCCAGCAGATTGAATAGTTAGGGCCGTAGAAGTCAACGCCCGAAGCATGAAATACAAAATAAATAAAACAGTTTTTCCTTCGTATAAAACGAATAATTCCTACCAGTGTGAAAGTTATGGTAATTTCTACGTTCCGGGCAACCTAGGTTTCACTCTAGGGCGTTGCTCCACCAGATCGCATAGCTACGGCCTCAGAAGTCAACGCGTGAAGCATAAAATACAATAAAAATACAACAGTCTTTCCATCCTATAACAGGAATAATTGCAACCCGTGTGAAAGTGATGGTCATTTGTACGTTCCAGGCAACCTGGGCTTCACTCTGGGGCGTTGTTCCACCAGATCGAATTATTAGGGCCTAAGGAGTCAACGCCCGAAGCATAAAATACAAAATAAATAGAACAGTTTTTCCATTGTATAAAACGAATAATTGCTACCAGTGTAAAAGTTATGGTCATTTCTACGTTCCGGGCAATCTAGGCTTCACCCCAGGGCGTTGTTCCACCAGATCGAATAGTTAGGGCCTAAGAAGTGAACGCCAGCAGCATAAAATACAATATAAATACAACAGTTCTTCCATCATATAAAACGAATAATTGCAACCAGTTTGAAAGTTATGGTCATTTCTACGTTCCGGGCAACCTAGGCTTCACTCTATGGCGTTCTTCCACCACATCGAATAGCTACGGCCTCAGAAGTCAACGCGTGAGGCATAAAATACAACAAAAATACAACAGCCTTTCCACCCTATAACAGGAATAATTGCAACCCGTGTGAAAGTGATGGTCATTTGTACGTTCCGGACAACCTAGGTTTGACTCTAGGGCGTTGCTCCACCAGATCGAATAGTTAGTGCCTTAGAAGTCAACGCCAGAAGCATAAAATACAATATAAATACAACAGTTTTTCCAACTTATAAAACGAATAATTGCAACCAGTATGAAGGTTATGGTCATTTCTACGTTCCGGGCAACCTAGGCTTCACTCTATGGCGTTCTTCCACCACATCGAATAGCTACGGCCTCAGAAGTCAACGCCTGAAGCATAAAATACAATAAAAATACAACAGTCTTTCCATCCTGTAACAGGAATAATTGCAACCCGTGTGAAAGTGATGGTCATTTGTACGTTCCAGGCAACCTAGGCATCACTCTAGGGCGTTGTTCCACCAGATCGAATTGTTAGGGCCTAAGAAGTCAACGCCAGCAGCATAAGATACAATATAAATATAACAGTTTTTCCATCGTATAGAACGAATAATAGCATCCAATGTGAAAGTGATGGTCATTTCTACGTTCCGGGTCAACCTAGGCTTCACTCAAGGGCGTTTCTCCACCAGATCGAATAGTTAGTGCCTTAGAAGTCAACGCCAGAATCATAAAATACAATGAAGATGCAACAGCTTTTCCATCGTATTAAACGAATAATTTCAACCAGTGTGAATGTTATGGTCATTTCTACATTCCGAGCAACCTAGGCTTCACTCTAGGGCGTTGATCCAACAGATTGAATAGTTAGGGCCTTAGCAGTCAACGCCCGAAGTTTAAAATGCAATATAAATACAACAGTTTTTCCATCATATAACAGGAATAGTTGCAACCAGTTTGAAAGTGATGGTCATTTATACGTTCCGGGGAACCTAGGCTTCACTCTAGGGCGTTGCTCCACCAGATCGAATAGTTAGTGCCTTAGAAGTCAGCGCCAGAGGCATAAAATACAATATTAATACAACAGTTTTTCCAACGTATAAAACGAATAATTGCAACCAGTATGAAAGTTATGGTCATTTCTACGTTCCGGGCAACCTAGGCTTCACTCTATGGCGTTCTTCCGCTACATCGAATAGCAACGGCCTCAGAAGTCAACGCCTGATGCATAAAATACAATAAAAATACAACAGTCTTTCCGTCCTATAACAGGAATAATTGCAACCCGTGTGAAAGTGATGGTCATTTGGACGTACCAGGCAACCTAGGCTTCACTCTAGGGCGTTGTTTCACCAGATCGAATTGTTAGGGCCTAAGAAGTCAACGCGAGAAGCATAAGATACAATATAAATATAACAGTTTTTCCATCGTATAGAACGAATAATAGCAACCAGTGTGAAAGTTATGGTCACTTCTACGTCCCGGGCAACCTAGGCTTCACTCTAGGGCGTTGCTCCACCAGATAAAACAGTTAGGGCCTTAGAAGTCAACGCCCGAAGCATAAAATACAAAATAAATATAACAGCTTTTCCATTGTATAAAACGAATAATAGCAACCAGTGTGAGAGTTATGGTCATTTCTACGTTCCGGGCAACCTAGGCTTCACCCTAGGGCGTTGCTCCAGCAGATTGAGTAGTTAGGGCCTTAGAAGTCAACGCGCGATGCATAAAATACAAAATATATAGAACAGTTTTTCCATCGTGTAAAACGAATAATTGCAACCGGTGCGAAAATTATGGTCATTTCTACGTTGCGGTCAACCTAGGCTTCACCATAGGGCGTTACTCCACCAGATCGAATAGTTAGTGCCTTAGAAGTTAACGCCAGAAGCATAAAATACAGTATAAACACAACAGTTTTTCCATCGTATAAAACGAATAATTGCTACCAGTATGGAAGTGATGGTCATTTCTACGTTCCGGGCAACCTAGGCTTCACTCTAGGGCGTTGTTCCACCAGATCGAATTGTTAGGGCCTAAGAAGTCAACGCCAGAAGCATAAGATACAATATAAATATAACAGTTTTTCCATCGTATAGAACGAATAATCGCAACCAGTGTGAAAGTTAATGTCATTTCTACTTTCCGGGCAACCTAGGCTTCACCCTAGGGCGTTGCTCCAACAGATTGAATAGTTAGGTCCTTAGAAGTCAACGCCAGAATCATAAAATACAATGAGGATGCAACAGCTTTTCCATCGCATTAAACGAATAATTTCAACCAGTGTGAATGTTATGGTCATTTCTACATTCCGAGCAACCTAGGCTTCGCTCTAGGGCGTTGATCCAACAGATTGAATAGTTAGGGCCTTAGCAGTCAACGCCCGAAGCATAAAATACAATAAAAATACAACAGTTTTTCCATCATATAACAGGAGTAATTGCAACCAGTTTGAAAGTGATGGTCATTTCTTCGTTCCGGGCAACCTAGGATTCACTCTAGGGCGGTGCTCCACCAGATCGAATAGTTAGGGCCTTACAAGTCAACGCCCGAAGCATAAAATGCAATAAAAATACAACAGTGTTTCCATCATATAACAGGAATAATTGCAACCAGTTTGAAAGTGATGTCCAATTCTCCGTTCCGCGCAACCTAGGTTTTACTCCAGGGCGTTGCTCCACCAGATCGAAAAGTTACGGCCTAAGAAGTCAACGCCAGAAGCAAAAAATACGATATAAATACAACAGCTTTTCCATCGTATAAAACGAATAATTGCACCCAGTGTGAAAGTTATTGTCATTTCTACTTTCCGCGCAACCTAGGTTTCACCCTAGGGCGTTGCTCCAACAGATTGAATAGTTAGGACCTTAGAAGTCAATGCCCGAAGCATAAAATGCAATAAAAATAGAACAGTTTTTCCATCATATAACAGGAATAATTGCAACCAGTTTGAAAGTGATGGTCATTTCTACGTTCCGGGCAACCTGGGCTTCACTCTGGGGCGTTGTTCCACCAGATCGAATTATTAGGGCCTAAGAAGTCAACGCCCGAAGCATAAAATACAAAATAAATAGAACAGTTTTTCCATTGTATAAAACGAATAATTGCTACCAGTGTAAAAGTTATGGTCATTTCTACGTTCCGGGCAACCTAGGCTTCACCCCAGGGCGTTGTTCCACCAGATCGAATAGTTAGGGCCTAAGAAGTGAACGCCAGCAGCATAAAATACAATATAAATACAACAGTTCTTCCATCATATAAAACGAATAATTGCAACCAGTTTGAAAGTTATGGTCATTTCTACGTTCCGGGCAACCTAGGCTTCACTCTATGGCGTTCTTCCACCACATCGAATAGCTACGGCCTCAGAAGTCAACGCCTGAAGCATAAAATGCAATAAAAATACAACAGTCTTTCCATCCTGTAACAGGAATAATTGCAACCCGTGTGAAAGTGATGGTCATTTGTACGTTCCAGGCAACCTAGGCATCACTCTAGGGCGTTGCTCCACCAGATCGAATTGTTAGGGCCTAAGAAGTCAACGCCAGCAGCATAAGATACAATATAAATATAACAGTTTTTCCATCGTATAGAACGAATAATAGCATCCAGTGTGAAAGTGATGGTCATTTCTACGTTCCGGGTCAACCTAGGCTTCACTCAAGGGCGTTTCTCCACCAGATCGAATAGTTAGTGCCTTAGAAGTCAACGCCAGAATCATAAAATACAATGAAGATGCAACAGCTTTTCCATCGTATTAAACGAATAATTTCAACCAGTGTGAATGTTATGGTCATTTCTACATTCCGAGCAACCTAGGCTTCACTCTAGGGCGTTGATCCAACAGATTGAATAGTTAGGGCCTTAGCAGTCAACGCCCGAAGTTTAAAATGCAATATAAATACAACAGTTTTTCCATCATATAACAGGAATAGTTGCAACCAGTTTGAAAGTGATGGTCATTTATACGTTCCGGGGAACCTAGGCTTCACTCTAGGGCGTTGTTCCACCAGATCGAATTGTTAGGGCCTAAGAAGTCAACGCCAGAAGCATAAGATACAATATAAATATAACAGTTTTTCCATCGTATAGAACGAATAATCGCAACCAGTGTGAAAGTTAATGTCATTTCTACTTTCCGGGCAACCTAGGCTTCACCCTAGGGCGTTGCTCCAACAGATTGAATAGTTAGGTCCTTAGAAGTCAACGCCAGAATCATAAAATACAATGAGGATGCAACAGCTTTTCCATCGCATTAAACGAATAATTTCAACCAGTGTGAATGTTATGGTCATTTCTACATTCCGAGCAACCTAGGCTTCGCTCTAGGGCGTTGATCCAACAGATTGAATAGTTAGGGCCTTAGCAGTCAACGCCCGAAGCATAAAATACAATAAAAATACAACAGTTTTTCCATCATATAACAGGAGTAATTGCAACCAGTTTGAAAGTGATGGTCATTTCTACGTTCCGGGCAACCTAGGATTCACTCTAGGGCGGTGCTCCACCAGATCGAATAGTTAGGGCCTTACAAGTCAACGCCCGAAGCATAAAATGCAATAAAAATACAACAGTGTTTCCATCATATAACAGGAATAATTGTAACCAGTTTGAAAGTGATGTCCAATTCTCCGTTCCGCGCAACCTAGGTTTTACTCCAGGGCGTTGCTCCACCAGATCGAAAAGTTACGGCCTAAGAAGTCAACGCCAGAAGCATAAAATACGATATAAATACAACAGCTTTTCCATCGTATAAAACGAATAATTGCACCCAGTGTGAAAGTTATTGTCATTTCTACTTTCCGCGCAACCTAGGTTTCACCCTAGGGCGTTGCTCCAACAGATTGAATAGTTAGGACCTTAGAAGTCAATGCCCGAAGCATAAAATGCAATAAAAATAGAACAGTTTTTCCATCATATAACAGGAATAATTGCAACCAGTTTGAAAGTGATGGTCATTTCTACGTTCCGGGCAACCTAGGCTTCACTCTATGGCGTTCTTCCACCACATCGAATAGCTACGCCCTCAGAAGTCAACGCCTGAAGCATAAAATACAATAAAAATACAACAGTCTTTCCATCCTATAACAGGAATAATTGCAACCCGTGTGGAAGTGATGGTCATTTGTACGTTCCAGGCAACCTAGACTTCACTCTAGGGCGTTGTTCCACCAGATCGAATTGTTAGGGCCTAAGAAGTCAACGCCAGAAGCATAAGATACAATATAAATATAACAGTTTTTCCATCGTATAGAACGAATAATAGCATCCAGTGTGAAAGTTATGGTCTTTTCTACGTTCCGGGCATCCTAGGCTTCACTCTAGGGCGTTGCTCCTCCAGATCGAATAGTTAGGTCCTTAGAAGTCAACGCCAGAATCATAAAATACAATGAAGATGCAACAGCTTTTCCATCGTATTAAACGAATAATTTCAACCAGTGTGAATGTTATGGTCATTTCTACATTCCGAGCAACCTAGGCTTCGCTCTAGTGCGTAGATCCAACAGATTGAATAGTTAGGGCCTTAGCAGTCAACGCCCGAAGCATAAAATACATTATAAAGACAACAGTGTTTCCATCATATAACAGGAATCTTTGCAACCAGTTTGAAAGTGATGGTCATTTGTACGTTCCGGGCAACCTAGGATTCACTCTAGGGCAGTACTCCACCAGATCGAATAGTTAGGGCCTTACAAGTCAACGCCCGAAGCATGAAATGCAATAAAAATACAACAGTGTTTCCATCATATAACAGGAATAATTGCAACCAGTTTGAAAGTGATGTCCAATTCTACGTTCCGCGCAACCTAGGTTTTACTCCAGGGCGTTGCTTCACCAGATCGAAAAGTTACGGCCTAAGAAGTCAACGCCAGAAGCATAAAATACGATATAAATACAACAGCTTTTCCATCGTATAAAACGAGTAATTGCACCCAGTGTGAAAGTTATTGTCATTTCTACTTTCCGCGCAACCTAGGCTTCACCCTAGGGCGTTGCTCCAACAGATTGAATAGTTATGACCTTAGAAGTCAATGCCCGAAGCATAAAATGCAATAAAAATAGAACAGTTTTTCCATCATATAACAGGAATAATTGCAACCAGTTTGAAAGTGATGGTCATTTCTACGTTCCAGGCAACCTAGGCTTCACTCGAGGGCGTTGTTCCACCAGATCGAATTGTTAGGGCCTAAGATGTCAACGCCAGAAGCATAAGATACAATATAAATATAACAGTTTTTCCATCGTATAGAACGAATAATAGCAACCAGTGTGAAAGTTATGGTCACTTCTACGTTCCGGGCAGCCTAGGCTTCACTCTAGGGCGTTGCTCCACCAGATCAAACAGTTAGGGCCTTAGAAGTCAAGGACCGAAGCATAAAATACAAAATAAATAGAACAGTTTTTCCATTGTATAAAACGAATAATAGCAACCAGTGTGAAAGCTATGGTCATTTCTACGTTCGGGCAACCTGGGCTTCACTCTAGGGCGTTGTTCCACCAGATCAAACAGCTAGGGCCTTAGAAGTCAACGCCCGAAGCATAAAATACAATATAAATATAACAGTTTTTCCATCGTATAGAACGAATAATCGCAACCAGTGTGAAAGTTAACGTCATTTCTACTTTCCGGGCAACCTAGGCTTCACCCTAGGGCGTTGTTCCAACAGATTGAATAGTTAGGGCCTAAGAAGTGAACGCCAGCAGCACAAAATACAATATAAATACAACAGTTCTTCCATCATATAAAACGAATAATTGCAACCAGTATGAAAGTTATGGTAATTTCTACGTTCCGGGCAAACCAGGCTTCACTCTATGGCGTTCTTCCACCACATCGAATAGCTACGGCCACAGAAGTCAACGCCAGAAGCATAAAATGCAATATAAACACAACAGTTTTTCCATCGTATAAAAGGATTAATTGCAACCAGTTTGAAAGTGATGGCCATTTCTACGTTCCGGGCAACCTAGGCTTCACTCTAGGGCGTTGCTCCACCAGATCGAATAACTAGGGCCTTAGAAGTCAACGCCAGAAGCATAAAATACAATATAAATACAACAGTTTTTCCGTCGGATAAAACGAATAATTGCAACCAGTATGAAAGCTATGGTCATTTCTACTTTCCGGGCAACCTAGGCTTCACCCTAGGGCGTTGCTTCAACAGATTGAATATTTAGGGCGTTAGAAGTCAACGCCCGAAGCATAAAATACAAAATAAATAGAACAGATTTTCCATCGTATAAAACGAATAATTGCTACCGGTGCGAAAGTTATGGTCACTTCTACGTTCCGGGCAACCTAGGCTTTACCATAGGGCGTTCTTCCACCAGATGGAATAGTTAGGGCATAAGAAGTCAACGCCAGAAGCATAAAATACAGTATAAATACAACAGTGTTTCAATCGTATAAAACGAGTAATTGCAACCAGTACGAAAGTTAACGTCATTTCTACGTTCCGGACAACCTAGGCTTCACCCTAGGGCGTTGCTCCAACAGATCGAATAGTTAGTACCTTAGAAGTCAACGCCAGAAGCATAAAATACAATATAAACACAACAGTTTTTCCATCGTATAAAACGAATAATTGCTACCAGTATGGAAGTGATGGTCATTTCTACGTTCCGGGCAACCTAGGCCTCACTCTACGGCGTTGTTCCACCAGATTGAATAGTTAGGGCCTAAGAAATCAACGCCAGAAGCATAAAATACAATATAAATATAACAGTTTTTCCATTGTATAAAACGAATAATTTCAACCAGTGTGAATGTTATGGTCATTTCTACATTCCGAGCAACCTAGGCTACACTCTAGGGCGTTGATCCACCAGATAGAATAGTTAGGGCCTTAGCAGTCAACGCCCGAAGCATAAAATACATTATAAATACAACAGTTTTTCCACCATATAACAGGAATACATGCAACCAGTTTGAAAGTGATGGTCATTTGTACGTTCCGGGCAACCTAGGATTCACTCTAGGGCAGTGCTCCACCAGATCGAATAGTTAGGGCCTTACAAGTCAACGCCCGAAGCATAAAATGCAATAAAAATACAACAGTGTTTCCATCATATAACAGGAATAATTGCAACCAGTTTGAAAGTGATGTCCAATTCTACGTTCCGCGCAACCTAGGTTTTACTCCAGGGCGTGGCTTCACCAGATCGAAAAGTTACGGCCTAAGAAGTCAACGCCAGAAGCATAAAATACGATATAAATACAACAGCTTTTCCATCGTATAAAACGAGTAATTGCACCCAGTGTGAAAGTTATTGTCATTTCTACTTTCCGCGCAACCTAGGCTTCACCCTAGGGCGTTGCTCCAACCGATTGAATAGTTAGGACCTTAGAAGTCAATGCCCGAAGCATAAAATGAAATAAAAATAGAACAGTTTTTCCATCATATAACAGGAACAATTGCAACCAGTTTGAAAGTGATGGTCATTTCTACGTTCCAGGCAACCTAGGCTTCACTCTAGGGCGTTGTTCCACCAGATCGAATTGTTAGGGCCTAAGAAGTCAACGCCAGAAGCATAAGATACAATATAAATATAACAGTTTTTCCATCGTATAGAACGAATAATAGCAACCAGTGTGAAAGTTATGGTCACTTCTACGTTCCGGGCAGCCTAGGCTTCACTCTAGGGCGTTGCTCCACCAGATCAAACAGTTAGGGCCTTAGAAGTCAACGACCGAAGCATAAAATACAAAATAAATAGAACAGTTTTTCCATTGTATAAAACGAATAATAGCAACCGGTGTGAAAGTTATGGTCATTTCTACGTTCGGGCAACCTGGGCTTCACTCTAGGGCGTTGTTCCACCAGATCAAACAGCTAGGGCCTTAGAAGTCAACGCCCGAAGCATAAAATACAATATAAATATAACAGTTTTTCCATCGTATAGAACGAATAATCGCAACCAGTGTGAAAGTTAACGTCATTTCTACTTTCCGGAAAACCTAGGCTTCACCCTAGGGCGTTGCTCCAACAGATTGAATAGTTAGGGCCTTAGAAGTCAACGCCCGGTGCATAAAATACAAAATAAATAGAACAGTTTTTCCATCGTGTAAAACGAATAATTGTTACCGGTGTGAAAATTATGGTCATTTCTACGTTCCGGTCAACCCAGGCTTCACCATAGGGCGCTACTCCACCAGATCGAATAGTTAGGGCCTAAGAAGTGAACGCCAGAAGCATAAAATACAATATAAATACAACAGTTTTTCCATCATACAAAACGAATAATTGCAACCAGTATGAAAGCTAGGGTCATTTCTACTTTACGGGCAGCCTAGGCTACACCCTAGGGCGTTGCTCTTACAGATTGAATAGTTAGGGCCTTAGAAGTTAATGACCGAAGCATAAAATGCAATAAAAATACAACAGTTTTTTCATCGTATAAAAGGATTAATTGCAACCAGTTTGAAAGTGATGGCCATTTCTACGTGCCGGGCAACCTAGGCTTCACTCTAGGGCGTTGCTCCACCAGATCGAATAGTTAGGGCCTTAGAAGTCAACGCCAGAAGCATAAAATACAATATAAGTACAGCAGTTTTTCCATCGTATAAAATGAATAATTGCAAACATTGCGAAAGTAATGGTCACTCCACGTTCCGGGCAACCTAGGCGTCACTCTATGGTGTTCTTCCACCACATCGAATAGCTACGGCCTCAGAAGTCAACGCCTGAAGCATAAAATACAATAAAAATACAACAGTTTTTCCATCGTATAAAAGGATTAATTGCAACCAGTTTGAAAGTGATGGTCATTTCTACGTTCCGGGCAACCTAGGCTTCACCCCAGGTCGTTGTTCCACCAGATCGAATAGTTAGGGCCTAAGAAGTGAACGCCAGCAGCATAAAATACAATATAAATACAACAGTTCTTCCATCACATAAAACGAATAATTGCAACCAGTATGAAAGTTATGGTAATTTCTACGTTCCGGGCAAACCAGGCTTCACTCTATGGCGTTCTTCCACCACATCGAATAGCTACGGCCACAGAAGTCAATGCCAGAAGCATAAAATGCAATATAAACACAACAGTTTTTCCATCGTATAAAAGGATTAATTGCAACCAGTTTGAAAGTGATGGCCATTTGTACGTTCCGGGCAACCTAGGCTTCACTCTAGGGCGTTGCTCCACCAGATCGAATAACTAGGGCCTTAGAAGTCAACGCCAGAAGCATAAAATACAATATAAATACAACAGTTTTTCCATCATACAAAACGAATAATTGCAACCAGTATGAAAGCTAGGGTCATTTCTACTTTACGGGCAACCTAGGCTACACCCTAGGGCGTTGCTCTTACAGATTGAATAGCTAGGGCCTTAGAAGTTAATGCCCGAAGCATAAAATGCAATAAAAATACAACAGTTTTTCCATCGTATAAAAGGATTAATTGCAACCAGTTTGAAAGTGATGGTCACTTCTACGTTCCGGGCAGCCTAGGCTTCACTCTAGGGCGTTGCTCCACCAGATCAAACAGTTAGGGCCTTAGAAGTCAAGGACCGAAGCATAAAATACAAAATAAATAGAACAGTTTTTCCATTGTATAAAACGAATAATAGCAACCAGTGTGAAAGCTATGGTCATTTCTACGTTCGGGCAACCTGGGCTTCACCCTAGGGCGTTGCTCCAACCGATTGAATAGTTAGGACCTTAGAAGTCAATGCCCGAAGCATAAAATGAAATAAAAATAGAACAGTTTTTCCATCATATAACAGGAACAATTGCAACCAGTTTGAAAGTGATGGTCATTTCTACGTTCCAGCCAACCTAGGCTTCACTCTAGGGCGTTGTTCCACCAGATCGAATTGTTAGGGCCTAAGAAGTCAACGCCAGAAGCATAAGATACAATATAAATATAACAGTTTTTCCATCGTATAGAACGAATAATAGCAACCAGTGTGAAAGTTATGGTCACTTCTACGTTCCGGGCAGCCTAGGCTTCACTCTAGGGCGTTGCTCCACCAGATCAAACAGTTAGGGCCTTAGAAGTCAACGACCGAAGCATAAAATACAAAATAAATAGAACAGTTTTTCCATTGTATAAAACGAATAATAGCAACCAGTGTGAAAGTTATGGTCATTTCTACGTTCGGGCAACCTGGGCTTCACTCTAGGGCGTTGTTCCACCAGATCAAACAGCTAGGGCCTTAGAAGTCAACGCCCGAAGCATAAAATACAATATAAATATAACAGTTTTTCCATCGTATAGAACGAATAATCGCAACCAGTGTGAAAGTTAACGTCATTTCTACTTTCCGGAAAACCTAGGCTTCACCCTAGGGCGTTGCTCCAACAGATTGAATAGTTAGGGCCTTAGAAGTCAACGCCCGGTGCATAAAATACAAAATAAATAGAACAGTTTTTCCATCGTGTAAAACGAATAATTGTTACCGGTGTGAAAATTATGGTCATTTCTACGTTCCGGTCAACCCAGGCTTCACCATAGGGCGCTACTCCACCAGATCGAATAGTTAGGGCCTAAGAAGTGAACGCCAGAAGCATAAAATACAATATAAATACAACAGTTTTTCCATCATACAAAACGAATAATTGCAACCAGTATGAAAGCTAGGGTCATTTCTACTTTACGGGCAGCCTAGGCTACACCCTAGGGCGTTGCTCTTACAGATTGAATAGTTAGGGCCTTAGAAGTTAATGACCGAAGCATAAAATGCAATAAAAATACAACAGTTTTTTCATCGTATAAAAGGATTAATTGCAACCAGTTTGAAAGTGATGGCCATTTCTACGTGCCGGGCAACCTAGGCTTCACTCTAGGGCGTTGCTCCACCAGATCGAATAGTTAGGGCCTTAGAAGTCAACGCCAGAAGCATAAAATACAATATAAGTACAGCAGTTTTTCCATCGTATAAAATGAATAATTGCAAACATTGCGAAAGTAATGGTCACTCCACGTTCCGGGCAACCTAGGCGTCACTCTATGGTGTTCTTCCACCACATCGAATAGCTACGGCCTCAGAAGTCAACGCCTGAAGCATAAAATACAATAAAAATACAACAGTTTTTCCATCGTATAAAAGGATTAATTGCAACCAGTTTGAAAGTGATGGTCATTTCTACGTGCCGGGCAACCTAGGCTTCACTCTAGGGCGTTGCTCCAACAGATTGAATAGTTAGGGCCTTAGAAGTCAACGCCCGGTGCATAAAATACAAAATAAATAGAACAGTTTTTCCATCGTGTAAAACGAATAATTGTTACCGGTGTGAAAATTATGGTCATTTCTACGTTCCGGTCAACCCAGGCTTCACCATAGGGCGCTACTCCACCAGATCGAATAGTTAGGGCCTAAGAAGTGAACGCCAGAAGCATAAAATACAATATAAATACAACAGTTTTTCCATCATACAAAACGAATAATTGCAACCAGTATGAAAGCTAGGGTCATTTCTACTTTACGGGCAGCCTAGGCTACACCCTAGGGCGTTGCTCTTACAGATTGAATAGTTAGGGCCTTAGAAGTTAATGACCGAAGCATAAAATGCAATAAAAATACAACAGTTTTTTCATCGTATAAAAGGATTAATTGCAACCAGTTTGAAAGTGATGGCCATTTCTACGTGCCGGGCAACCTAGGCTTCACTCTAGGGCGTTGCTCCACCAGATCGAATAGTTAGGGCCTTAGAAGTCAACGCCAGAAGCATAAAATACAATATAAGTACAGCAGTTTTTCCATCGTATAAAATGAATAATTGCAAACATTGCGAAAGTAATGGTCACTCCACGTTCCGGGCAACCTAGGCGTCACTCTATGGTGTTCTTCCACCACATCGAATAGCTACGGCCTCAGAAGTCAACGCCTGAAGCATAAAATACAATAAAAATACAACAGTTTTTCCATCGTATAAAAGGATTAATTGCAACCAGTTTGAAAGTGATGGTCATTTCTACGTTCCGGGCAACCTAGGCTTCACCCCAGGTCGTTGTTCCACCAGATCGAATAGTTAGGGCCTAAGAAGTGAACGCCAGCAGCATAAAATACAATATAAATACAACAGTTCTTCCATCACATAAAACGAATAATTGCAACCAGTATGAAAGTTATGGTAATTTCTACGTTCCGGGCAAACCAGGCTTCACTCTATGGCGTTCTTCCACCACATCGAATAGCTACGGCCACAGAAGTCAACGCCAGAAGCATAAAATGCAATATAAACACAACAGTTTTTCCATCGTATAAAAGGATTAATTGCAACCAGTTTGAAAGTGATGGCCATTTGTACGTTCCGGGCAACCTAGGCTTCACTCTAGGGCGTTGCTCCACCAGATCGAATAACTAGGGCCTTAGAAGTCAACGCCAGAAGCATAAAATACAATATAAATACAACAGTTTTTCCATCATACAAAACGAATAATTGCAACCAGTATGAAAGCTAGGGTCATTTCTACTTTACGGGCAACCTAGGCTACACCCTAGGGCGTTGCTCTTACAGATTGAATAGCTAGGGCCTTAGAAGTTAATGCCCGAAGCATAAAATGCAATAAAAATACAACAGTTTTTCCATCGTATAAAAGGATTAATTGCAACCAGTTTGAAAGTGATGGTCACTTCTACGTTCCGGGCAGCCTAGGCTTCACTCTAGGGCGTTGCTCCA
Source organism: Calliopsis andreniformis (assembly GCF_051401765.1). Taxonomy (NCBI): domain Eukaryota; kingdom Metazoa; phylum Arthropoda; class Insecta; order Hymenoptera; family Andrenidae; genus Calliopsis; species Calliopsis andreniformis. The sequence goes on along the minus strand of NW_027480426.1, from coordinate 1,031,088 downwards.
CCAGATCAAACAGTTAGGGCCTTAGAAGTCAAGGACCGAAGCATAAAATACAAAATAAATAGAACAGTTTTTCCATTGTATAAAACGAATAATAGCAACCAGTGTGAAAGCTATTGTCATTTCTACGTTCGGGCAACCTGGGCTTCACTCTAGGGCGTTGTTCCACCAGATCAAACAGCTAGGGCCATAGAAGTCAACGCCCGAAGCATAAAATACAATATAAATATAACAGTTTTTCCATCGTATAGAACGAATAATCGCAACCAGTGTGAAAGTTAACGTCATTTCTACTTTCCGGGCAACCTAGGCTTCACCCTAGGGCGTTGTTCCAACAGATTGAATAGTTAGGGCCTAAGAAGTGAACGCCAGCAGCATAAAATACAATATAAATACAACAGTTCTTCCATCATATAAAACGAATAATTGCAACCAGTATGAAAGTTATGGTAATTTCTACGTTCCGGGCAAACCAGGCTTCACTCTACGGCGTTCTTCCACCACATCGAATAGCTACGGCCACAGAAGTCAACGCCAGAAGCATAAAATGCAATATAAACACAACAGTTTTTCCATCGTATAAAAGGATTAATTGCAACCAGTTTGAAAGTGATGGCCATTTCTACGTTCCGGGCAACCTAGGCTTCACTCTAGGGCGTTGCTCCACCAGATCGAATAACTAGGGCCTTAGAAGTCAACGCCAGAAGCATAAAATACAATATAAATACAACAGTTTTTCCGTCGGATAAAACGAATAATTGCAACCAGTATGAAAGCTATGGTCATTTCTACTTTCCGGGCAACCTAGGCTTCACCCTAGGGCGTTGCTTCAACAGATTGAATATTTAGGGCGTTAGAAGTCAACGCCCGAAGCATAAAATACAAAATAAATAGAACAGATTTTCCATCGTATAAAACGAATAATTGCTACCGGTGCGAAAGTTATGGTCACTTCTACGTTCCGGGCAACCTAGGCTTTACCATAGGGCGTTCTTCCACCAGATGGAATAGTTAGGGCATAAGAAGTCAACGCCAGAAGCATAAAATACAGTATAAATACAACAGTGTTTCAATCGTGTAAAACGAGTAATTGCAACCAGTACGAAAGTTAACGTCATTTCTACGTTCCGGACAACCTAGGCTTCACCCTAGGGCGTTGCTCCAACAGATCGAATAGTTAGTGCCTTAGAAGTCAACGCCAGAAGCATAAAATACAATATAAACACAACAGTTTTTCCATCGTATAAAACGAATAATTGCTACCAGTATGGAAGTGATGGTCATTTCTACGTTCCGGGCAACCTAGGCCTCACTCTACGGCGTTGTTCCACCAGATTGAATAGTTAGGGCCTAAGAAATCAACGCCAGAAGCATAAAATACAATATAAATATAACAGTTTTTCCATTGTATAAAACGAATAATTTCAACCAGTGTGAATGTTATGGTCATTTCTACATTCCGAGCAACCTAGGCTACACTCTAGGGCGTTGATCCACCAGATAGAATAGTTAGGGCCTTAGCAGTCAACGCCCGAAGCATAAAATACATTATAAATACAACAGTTTTTCCACCATATAACAGGAATACTTGCAACCAGTTTGAAAGTGATGGTCATTTGTACGTTCCGGGCAACCTAGGATTCACTCTAGGGCAGTGCTCCACCAGATCGAATAGTTAGGGCCTTACAAGTCAACGCCCGAAGCATAAAATGCAATAAAAATACAACAGTGTTTCCATCATATAACAGGAATAATTGCAACCAGTTTGAAAGTGATGTCCAATTCTACGTTCCGCGCAACCTAGGTTTTACTCCAGGGCGTGGCTTCACCAGATCGAAAAGTTACGGCCTAAGAAGTCAACGCCAGAAGCATAAAATACGATATAAATACAACAGCTTTTCCATCGTATAAAACGAGTAATTGCACCCAGTGTGAAAGTTATTGTCATTTCTACTTTCCGCGCAACCTAGGCTTCACCCTAGGGCGTTGCTCCAACCGATTGAATAGTTAGGACCTTAGAAGTCAATGCCCGAAGCATAAAATGAAATAAAAATAGAACAGTTTTTCCATCATATAACAGGAACAATTGCAACCAGTTTGAAAGTGATGGTCATTTCTACGTTCCAGGCAACCTAGGCTTCACTCTAGGGCGTTGTTCCACCAGATCGAATTGTTAGGGCCTAAGAAGTCAACGCCAGAAGCATAAGATACAATATAAATATAACAGTTTTTCCATCGTATAGAACGAATAATAGCAACCAGTGTGAAAGTTATGGTCACTTCTACGTTCCGGGCAGCCTAGGCTTCACTCTAGGGCGTTGCTCCACCAGATCAAACAGTTAGGGCCTTAGAAGTCAACGACCGAAGCATAAAATGCAATAAAAATACAACAGTTTTTTCATCGTATAAAAGGATTAATTGCAACCAGTTTGAAAGTGATGGCCATTTCTACGTGCCGGGCAACCTAGGCTTCACTCTAGGGCGTTGCTCCACCAGATCGAATAGTTAGGGCCTTAGAAGTCAACGCCAGAAGCATAAAATACAATATAAGTACAGCAGTTTTTCCATCGTATAAAATGAATAATTGCAAACATTGCGAAAGTAATGGTCACTCCACGTTCCGGGCAACCTAGGCGTCACTCTATGGTGTTCTTCCACCACATCGAATAGCTACGGTCTCAGAAGTCAACGCCTGAAGCATAAAATACAATAAAAATACAACAGTTTTTCCATCGTATAAAAGGATTAATTGCAACCAGTTTGAAAGTGATGGTCATTTCTACGTTCCGGGCAACCTAGGCTTCACCCCAGGTCGTTGTTCCACCAGATCGAATAGTTAGGGCCTAAGAAGTGAACGCCAGCAGCATAAAATACAATATAAATACAACAGTTCTTCCATCACATAAAACGAATAATTGCAACCAGTATGAAAGTTATGGTAATTTCTACGTTCCGGGCAAACCAGGCTTCACTCTATGACGTTCTTCCACCACATCGAATAGCTACGGCCACAGAAGTCAACGCCAGAAGCATAAAATGCAATATAAACACAACAGTTTTTCCATCGTATAAAAGGATTAATTGCAACCAGTTTGAAAGTGATGGCCATTTCTACGTTCCGGGCAACCTAGGCTTCACTCTAGGGCATAGCTCCACCAGATCGAATAACTAGGGCCTTAGAAGTCAACGCCAGAAGCATAAAATACAATATAAATACAACAGTTTTTCCATCATACAAAACGAATAATTGCAACCAGTATGAAAGCTAGGGTCATTTCTACTTTACGGGCAACCTAGGCTACACCCTAGGGCGTTGCTCTTACAGATTGAATAGTTAGGGCCTTAGAAGTTAATGCCCGAAGCATAAAATGCAATAAAAATACAACAGTTTTTCCATCGTATAAAAGGATTAATTGCAACCAGTTTGAAAGTGATGGTCATTTCTACGTTCCGGGCAACCTAGGCTTCACTCTAGGGCGTTGCTCCACCAGATCCAATAGTTAGGGCCTTAGAAGTCAACGCCAGAAGCATAAAATACAATATAAGTGCAACAGTTTTTCCATCGTATAAAATGAATAATTGCAAACATTGCGAAAGTAATGGTCATTCCACGTCCCGGGAACCTAGGCGTCACTCTAGTGCGTTGCTCCACCACATCTAATAGCTACGGCCTTAGACGTCAACGACAGAAGCATAAAATACAATAAAGATGCAACAGCTTTTCCATCGTATAAAACGAATAATTGCTACCGGTGTGAAAGTTATGGACATTTCTACGTTCCGGGCAACCTAGGCTTTACCATAGGGCGTTGTTCCACCAGATGGAATAGTTAGGGCATAAGAAGTCAACGCCAGAAGCATAAAATACGATATAAATACAACAGTTTTTCAATCGTATAAAACGAGTAATTGCAACCAGTACGAAAGTTAACGTCATTTCTACGTTCCGGACAACCTAGGCTTCATCCTAGGGCGTTGCTCCAACAGATTGAATAGTTAGGGCCTTAGAAGTCAACGCCGGAAGCATAAAATGCAATAAAAATACATCAGTTTTTCCATCGTATAAAAGGATTAATTGCAACCAGTTTGAAAGTGATGGTCACTTCTACGTTCCGGGCAACCTAGGCTTTACTCTAGGGCGTTGCTCCACCAGATCGAATAGTTAGTGCCTTAGAAGTCAACGCCAGAAGCATAAAATACAATATAAACACAACAGTTTTTCCATCGTATAAAACGAATAATTGCTACCAGTAAGGAAGTGATGGTCATTTCTACGTTCCGGGCAACCTAGGCCTCACTCTAGGGCGTCGTTCCACCAGATTGAATAGTTAGGGCCTAAGAAATCAACGCCAGAAGCATAAAATACAATATAAATATAACAGTTTTTCCATCGTATAAAACGAAGAATTTCAACCAGTGTGAAAGTTGTGGTCATTTCTACTTTCCGGGCAACCTAGGCTACACCCTAGGGCGTTGCTCTTACAGATTGAATAGTTAGGGCCTTAGAAGTCAACGCCGGAAGCATAAAATGCAATAAAAATACATCAGTTTTTCCATCGTATAAAACGAATAATTGCTACCGGTGTGAAAGTTATGGACATTTCTACGTTCCGGGCAACCTAGGCTTTACCATAGGGCGTTGTTCCACCAGATGGAATAGTTAGGGCATAAGAAGTCAACGCCAGAAGCATAAAATACAATATAAATACAACAGTCTTTCAATCGTATAAAACGAGTAATTGCAACCAGTACGAAAGTTAACGTCATTTCTACGTTCCGGACAACCTAGGTTTGACTCTAGGGCGTTGCTCCACCAGATCGAATAGTTAGTGCCTTAGAAGTCAACGCCAGAAGCATAAAATACAATATAAATACAACAGTTTTTCCAACGTATAAAACGAATAATTGCAACCAGTATGAAGGTTATGGTCATTTCTACGTTCCGGGCAACCTAGGCTTCACCCTAGGGCGTTGCTCCAACAGATTGAATTGTTAGGGCCTTAGAAGTCAACGCCCGATGCATAAAAGACAAAATAAATGGAACAGTGTTTCCATCGTGTAAAACGGATAATTGCTACTGGTGTGAAAATTATGGTCATTACTACGTTCCGGTCAACCTATGCTTCACCATAGGGCGTTACTCCACCAGATCGAATAGTTAGGGCCTAAGAAGTGAACGCCAGAAGCATAAAATACAATATAAATACAACAGTTTTTCCATCATACAAAACGAATAATTGCAACCAGTATGAAAGCTAGGGTCATTTCTACTTTACGGGCAACCTAGGCTACACCCTAGGGCGTTGCTCTTACAGATTGAATAGTTAGGGCCTTAGAAGTTAATGCCCGAAGCATAAAATGCAATAAAAATACAACAGTTTTTCCATCGTATAAAAGGATTAATTGCAACCAGTTTGAAAGTGATGGTCATTTCTACGTTCCGGGCAACCTAGGCTTCACTCTAGGGTGTTGCTCCACCAGATCCAATAGTTAGGGCCTTAGAAGTCAACGCCAGAAGCATAAAATACAATATAAGTACAACAGTTTTTCCATCGTATAAAATGAATAATTGCAAACATTGCGAAAGTAATGGTCATTCCACGTTCCGGGCAACCTAGGCGTCACTCTAGTGCGTTGCTCCACCACATCTAATAGCTACGGCCTTAGACGTCAACGACAGAAGCATAAAATACAATAAAGATGCAACAGCTTTTCCATCGTATAAAACGAATAATTGCACCGAGTGTGAAAGTTATTGTCATTTCTACTTTCCGCGCAACCTAGGCTTCACCCTAGGGCGTTGCTCCAACAGATTGAATAGTTAGGACCTTAGAAGTCAATGCCCGAAGCATAAAATGCAATAAAAATACAACAGTTTTTCCATCATATAACAGGAATAATTGCAACCAGTTTTAAAGTGATGGTCATTTCTACGTTCCGGGCAACCTAGGCTTCACTCTAGGGCGGTGCTCCACCAGATCGAATAGTTAGGGCCTAAGAAGTCAACGCCCGAAGCATAAAATACAAAATAAATAGATCAGTTTTTCCATCGTATAAAACGAATAATTGCTACCGGTGTGAAAGTTATGGACATTTCTACGTTCCGGGCAACCTAGGCATTACCATAGGGCGTTGTTACACCAGATGGAATAGTTAGGGCATAAGAAGTCAACGCCAGAAGCATAAAATACGATATAAATACAACAGTTTTTCCATCGTATAAAACGAGTAATTGCAACCAGTACGAAAGTTAACGTCATTTCTACGTTCCGGACAACCTAGGCTTCATCCTAGGGCGTTGCTCCAACAGATTGAATAGTTAGGGCCTTAGAAGTCAACGCCGGAAGCATAAAATGCAATAAAAATACATCAGTTTTTCCATCGTATAAAAGGATTAATTGCAACCAGTTTGAAAGTGATGGTCACTTCTACGTTCCGTGCAACCTAGGCTTTACTCTAGGGCGTTGCTCCACCAGATCGAATAGTTAGTGCCTTAGAAGTCAACGCCAGAAGCATAAAATACAATATAAACACAACAGTTTTTCCATCGTATAAAACGAATAATTGCTACCGGTGTGAAAGTTATGGACATTTCTACGTTCCGGGCAACCTATGCTTTACCATAGGGCGTTGTTCCACCAGATGGAATAGTTAGGGCATAAGAAGTCAACGCCAGAAGCATAAAATACAATATAAATACAACAGTTTTTCAATCGTATAAAACGAGTAATTGCAACCAGTACGAAAGTTAACGTCATTTCTACGTTCCGGACAACCTAGGTTTGACTCTAGGGCGTTGCACCACCAGATCGAATAGTTAGTGCCTTAGAAGTCAACGCCAGAAGCATAAAATACAATATAAATACAACAGTTTTTCCAACGTATAAGACGCATAATTGCAACCAGTATGAAGGTTATGGTCATTTCTACGTTCCGGGCAACCTAGGCTTCACTCTATGGCGTTCTTCCACCACATCGAATAGCTACGGCCTCAGAAGTCAACGCCTGAAGCATAAAATACAATAAAAATACAACAGTCTTTCCATCCTGTAACAGGAATAATTGCAACCCGTGTGAAAGTGATGGTTATTTGTACGTTCCAGGCAACCTAGGCATCACTCTAGGGCGTTGTTCCACCAGATCGAATTGTTAGGGGCTAAGAAGTCAACGCCAGCAGCATAAGATACAATATAAATATAACAGTTTTTCCATCGTATAGAACGAATAATAGCATCCAGTGTGAAAGTTATGGTCATTTCTACGTTCCGGGCAACCTAGGCTTCACTCTAGGGCGTTGCTCCACCAGATCAAACAGATAGTTCCGTAGAAGTCAACGCCCGAAGCATAAAATACAAAATAAATAGAACAGTTTTTCCATTGGTTAAAACGAATAATAGCAACCAGTGTGAAAGTTATGGTCATTTCTACGGTCGGGTAACCTGGGCTTCACTCTAGGGCGTTGCTCCACCAGATCAAACAGCTAGGGCCTTAGAAGTCAACGCCCGAAGCATAAAATACAATATACATATAACAGTTTTTCCATCGTATAGAACGAATAATAGCAACCAGTGTGAAAGTTAACGTCACTTCTACTTTCCGGGCAACCTAGGCTTCACCCTAGGGCGTTGCTCCAACAGATTGAATTGTTAGGGCCTTAGAAGTCAACGCCCGATGCATAAAATACAAAATAGATGGAACAGTTTTTCCATCGTGTAAAACGAATAATTGCTACTGGTGTGAAAATTATATTCATTTCTACGTTCCGGTCAACCTAGGCTTCACCATAGGGCGTTACTCCACCAGATCGAATAGTTAGGGCCTTAGAAGTCAACGCCAGAAGCATAAAATACAATATAAGTACAACAGTTTTTCCATCGTATAAAATGAATAATTGCAATCATTGCGAAAGTAATGGTCATTCCACGTTCCGGGCAACCTAGGCGTCACTCTAGTGCGTTGCTCCACCACATCTAATAGCTACGGCCTTAGACGTCAACGACAGAAGCATAAAATACAATAAAGATGCAACAGCTTTTCCATCGTATAAAACGAATAATTGCACCGAGTGTGAAAGTTATTGTCATTTCTACTTTCCGCGCAACCTAGGCTTCACCCTAGGGCGTTGCTCCAACAGATTGAATAGTTAGGACCTTAGAAGTCAATGCCCGAAGCATAAAATGCAATAAAAATACAACAGTTTTTCCATCATATAACAGGAATAATTGCAACCAGTTTGAAAGTGATGGTCATTTCTACGTTCCGGGCAACCTAGGCTTCACTCTAGGGCGGTGCTCCACCAGATCGAATAGTTAGGGCCTTAGAAGTCAATGCCCGAAGCATAAAATGCAATAAAAATACAACAGTGTTTCCATCATATAACAGGAATAATTGCAACCAGTTTGAAAGTGATGTCCAATTCTACGTTCCGCGCAACCTAGGCTTTACTCCAGGGCGTTGCTCCACCAGATCGAAAAGTTACGGCCTAAGAAGTCAACGCCAGAAGCATAAAATACAATATACATATAACAGTTTTTCCATCGTATAGAACGAATAATAGCAACCAGTGTGAAAGTTAACGTCACTTCTACTTTCCGGGCAACCTAGGCTTCACCCTAGGGCGTTGCTCCAACAGATTGAATTGTTAGGGCCTTAGAAGTCAACGCCCGATGCATAAAATACAAAATAGATGGAACAGTTTTTCCATCGTGTAAAACGAATAATTGCTACTGGTGTGAAAATTATATTCATTTCTACGTTCCGGTCAACCTAGGCTTCACCATAGGGCGTTACTCCACCAGATCGAATAGTTAGGGCCTTAGAAGTCAACGCCAGAAGCATAAAATACAATATAAGTACAACAGTTTTTCCATCGTATAAAATGAATAATTGCAATCATTGCGAAAGTAATGGTCATTCCACGTTCCGGGCAACCTAGGCGTCACTCTAGTGCGTTGCTCCACCACATCTAATAGCTACGGCCTTAGACGTCAACGACAGAAGCATAAAATACAATAAAGATGCAACAGCTTTTCCATCGTATAAAACGAATAATTGCACCGAGTGTGAAAGTTATTGTCATTTCTACTTTCCGCGCAACCTAGGCTTCACCCTAGGGCGTTGCTCCAACAGATTGAATAGTTAGGACCTTAGAAGTCAATGCCCGAAGCATAAAATGCAATAAAAATACAACAGTTTTTCCATCATATAACAGGAATAATTGCAACCAGTTTGAAAGTGATGGTCATTTCTACGTTCCGGGCAACCTAGGCTTCACTCTAGGGCGGTGCTCCACCAGATCGAATAGTTAGGGCCTTAGAAGTCAATGCCCGAAGCATAAAATGCAATAAAAATACAACAGTGTTTCCATCATATAACAGGAATAATTGCAACCAGTTTGAAAGTGATGTCCAATTCTACGTTCCGCGCAACCTAGGCTTTACTCCAGGGCGTTGCTCCACCAGATCGAAAAGTTACGGCCTAAGAAGTCAACGCCAGAAGCATAAAATACAATATAAATATGACAGTTTTTCCATCGTGAAAAACGAATAATTGCAACCAGTATGAAAGTTATGGTCATTTCTACTTTCCGGGCAACCTAGGCTTCACCCTAGGGCGTTGTTCCAGCAGATTGAATAGTTAGGGCCGTAGAAGTCAACGCCCGAAGCATGAAATACAAAATAAATAAAACAGTTTTTCCTTCGTATAAAACGAATAATTCCTACCAGTGTGAAAGTTATGGTAATTTCTACGTTCCGGGCAACCTAGGTTTCACTCTAGGGCGTTGCTCCACCAGATCGCATAGCTAGGGACTTAGAATTCAACGCCATAAGAATAAAATACAATATAAATACAACAGTTCTTCCATCATATAAAAAGAATAATTGCAACCAGTTTGAAAGTTATGGTCATTTCTACGTTCCGGGCAACCTAGGCTTCACTCTATGGCGTTCTTCCACCACATCGAATAGCTACGGCCTCAGAAGTCAACGCGTGAAGCATAAAATACAATAAAAATACAACAGTCTTTCCATCCTATAACAGGAATAATTGCAACCCGTGTGAAAGTGATGGTCATTTGTACGTTCCAGGCAACCTGGGCTTCACTCTGGGGCGTTGTTCCACCAGATCGAATTATTAGGGCCTAAGAAGTCAACGCCCGAAGCATAAAATACAAAATAAATAGAACAGTTTTTCCATTGTATAAAACGAATAATTGCTACCAGTGTAAAAGTTATGGTCATTTCTACGTTCCGGGCAACCTAGGCTTCACCCCAGGGCGTTGTTCCACCAGATCGAATAGTTAGGGCCTAAGAAGTGAACGCCAGCAGCATAAAATACAATATAAATACAACAGTTCTTCCATCATATAAAACGAATAATTGCAACCAGTTTGAAAGTTATGGTCATTTCTACGTTCCGGGCAACCTAGGCTTCACTCTATGGCGTTCTTCCACCACATCGAATAGCTACGGCCTCAGAAGTCAACGCGTGAGGCATAAAATACAACAAAAATACAACAGCCTTTCCACCCTATAACAGGAATAATTGCAACCCGTGTGAAAGTGATGGTCATTTGTACGTTCCGGACAACCTAGGTTTGACTCTAGGGCGTTGCTCCACCAGATCGAATAGTTAGTGCCTTAGAAGTCAACGCCAGAAGCATAAAATACAATATAAATACAACAGTTTTTCCAACTTATAAAACGAATAATTGCAACCAGTATGAAGGTTATGGTCATTTCTACGTTCCGGGCAACCTAGGCTTCACTCTATGGCGTTCTTCCACCACATCGAATAGCTACGGCCTCAGAAGTCAACGCCTGAAGCATAAAATACAATAAAAATACAACAGTCTTTCCATCCTGTAACAGGAATAATTGCAACCCGTGTGAAAGTGATGGTCATTTGTACGTTCCAGGCAACCTAGGCATCACTCTAGGGCGTTGTTCCACCAGATCGAATTGTTAGGGCCTAAGAAGTCAACGCCAGCAGCATAAGATACAATATAAATATAACAGTTTTTCCATCGTATAGAACGAATAATAGCATCCAGTGTGAAAGTGATGGTCATTTCTACGTTCCGGGTCAACCTAGGCTTCACTCTAGGGCGTTGCTCCACCAGATCGAATAGTTAGTGCCTTAGAAGTCAACGCCAGAATCATAAAATACAATGAAGATGCAACAGCTTTTCCATCGTATTAAACGAATAATTTCAACCAGTGTGAATGTTATGGTCATTTCTACATTCCGAGCAACCTAGGCTTCACTCTAGGGCGTTGATCCAACAGATTGAATAGTTAGGGCCTTAGCAGTCAACGCCCGAAGTTTAAAATGCAATATAAATACAACAGTTTTTCCATCATATAACAGGAATAGTTGCAACCAGTTTGAAAGTGATGGTCATTTATACGTTCCGGGGAACCTAGGCTTCACTCTAGGGCGTTGCTCCACCAGATCGAATAGTTAGTGCCTTAGAAGTCAGCGCCAGAGGCATAAAATACAATATTAATACAACAGTTTTTCCAACGTATAAAACGAATAATTGCAACCAGTATGAAAGTTATGGTCACTTCTACGTCCCGGGCAACCTAGGCTTCACTCTAGGGCGTTGCTCCACCAGATAAAACAGTTAGGGCCTTAGAAGTCAACGCCCGAAGCATAAGATACAAAATAAATATAACAGCTTTTCCATTGTATAAAACGAATAATAGCAACCAGTGTGAGAGTTATGGTCATTTCTACGTTCCGGGCAACCTAGGCTTCACCCTAGGGCGTTGCTCCAGCAGATTGAGTAGTTAGGGCCTTAGAAGTCAACGCCCGATGCATAAAATACAAAATATATAGAACAGTTTTTCCATCGTGTAAAACGAATAATTGCAACCGGTGCGAAAATTATGGTCATTTCTACGTTCCGGTCAACCTAGGCTTCACCATAGGGCGTTACTCCACCAGATCGAATAGTTAGGGCCTAAGAAGTGAACGCCAGAAGCATCAAATACAATATAAATACAACAGTTTTTCCATCATACGAAACGAATAATTGCAACCAGTATGAAAGCTACGGTCATTTCTACTTTACGGGCAACCTAGGCTACACCCTAGGGCGTTGCTCTTACAGATTGAATAGTTAGGGCCTTATAAGTTAATGCCCGAAGCATAAAATGCAATAAAAATACAACAGTTTTTCCATCGTATAAAAGGATTAATTGCAACCAGTTTGAAAGTGACGGTCATTTCTACGTTCCGGGCAACCTAGGCTTCACTCTAGGGCGTTGCTCCACCAGGTCGAATAGTTAGGGCCTTAGAAGTCAACGCCAGAAGCATAAAATACAATATAAGTACAACAGTTTTTCCATCGTATAAAATGAATAATTGCAAACATTGCGAAAGTAATGGTCATTCCACGTTCTGGGCAACCTAGGCGTCACTCTAGTGCGTTGCTCCACCACATCTAATAGCTACGGCCTTAGACGTCAACGACAGAAGCATAAAATACAATAAAGATGCAACAGCTTTTCCATCGTATAAAACGAATAATTGCACCCAGTGTGAAGGTTATTGTCATTTCTACTTTCCGCGCAACCTAGGCTTCACCCTAGGGCGTTGTTCCAGCAGATTGAATAGTTAGGGCCGTAGAAGTCAACGCCCGAAGGATGAAATACAAAATAAATAGAACAGTTTTTCCTTCGTATAAAACGAATAATTCCTACCAGTGTGAAAGTTATGGTAATTTCTACGTTCCGGGCAACCTAGGCTTCACTCTATGGCGTTCTTCCACCACATCGAATAGCTACGGCCTCAGAAGTCAACGCGTGAAGCATAAAATACAACAAAAATACAACAGTCTTTCCATCCTATAACAGGAATAATTGCAACCCGTGTGAAAGTGATGGTCATTTGTACGTTCCAGGCAACCTAGGCTTCACTCTGGGGCGTTGTTCCACCAGATCGAATTGTTAGGGCCTAAGAAGTCAACGCCAGAAGCATAAGATACAATATAAATTTAACAGATTTTCCACGGTATAGAACGAATAACAGCAACCAGTGTGAAAGTTATGGTCATTTCTACGTTCCGGGCAACCTAGGCTTCACTCTAGGGCGTTGCTCCACCAGATCAAGCACTTAGGGCCTTAGAAGTCAACGCCCGAAGCATAAAATACAAAATAAATAGAACAGTTTTTTCATTGTATAAAACGAATAATTTCAACCAGTGTGAATGTTATGGTCATTTTTACATTCCGAGCAACCTAGGCTTCACTCTAGGGCGTTGATACACCAGATAGAATAGTTAGGGCCTTAGAAGTCTACGCCAGAAGCATAAAATTCAATAAAGATGCAACAGTTTTTCCATCGTATAATAGGATTAATTGCAACCAGTTTGAAAGTGATGGTAATTTCTTCGTTCCGGGCAACCTTGGCTTCACCCTAGGGCGTTGTTCCACCAGATGGAATAGTTAGGGCATAAGAAGTCAACGCCAGAAGCATAAAATACGGTATAAATTCAACAGCATTTCCATCGTATAAAACGAATAATTGCTACCGGTGTGAAAGTTATGGACATTTCTACGTTTCGGGCAACCTAGGCTTTACCATAGGGCGTTGTTCCACCAGATGGAATAGTTAGGGCATAAGAAGTCAACGCCAGAAGCATAAAATACGATATAAATACAACAGTTTTTCAATCGTATAAAACGAGTAATTGCAACCAGTACGAAAGTTAACGTCATTTCTACGTTCCGGACAACCTAGACTTCATCCTAGGGCGTTGCTCCAACAGATTGAATAGTTAGGGCCTTAGAAGTCAACGCCGGAAGCATAAAATGCAATAAAAATACATCAGTTTTTCCGTCGTATAAAAGGATTAATTGCAACCAGTTTGAAAGTGATGGTCACTTCTACGTTCCGGGCAACCTAGGCTTTACTCTAGGGCGTTGCTCCACCAGATCGAATAGTTAGTGCCTTAGAAGTCAACGCCAGAAGCATAAAATACAATATAAACACAACAGTTTTTCCATCGTATAAAACGAATAATTGCTACCGGTGTGAAAGTTATGGACATTTCGACGTTCCGGGCAACCTAGGCTTTACCATAGGGCGTTGTTCCACCAGATGGAATAGTTAGGGCATAAGAAGTCAACGCCAGAAGCATAAAATACAATATAAATACAACAGTTTTTCAATCGTATAAAACGAGTAATTGCAACCAGTACGAAAGCTAACGTCATTTCTACGTTCCGCACAACCTAGGTTTGACTCTAGGGCGTTGCACCACCAGATCGAATAGTTAGTGCCTTAGAAGTCAACGCCAGAAGCATAAAATACAATATAAATACAACAGTTTTTCCAACGTATAAGACGAATAATTGCAACCAGTATGAAGGTTATGGTCATTTCTACGTTCCGGGCAACCTAGGCTTCACCCCAGGGCGTTGTTCCACCAGATCGAATAGTTATGGCCTAAGAAGTGAACGCCAGCAGCATAAAATACAATATAAATACAACAGTTCTTCCATCATATAAAACGAATAATTGCAACCAGTTTGAAAGTTATGGTCATTTCTACGTTCCGGGCAACCTAGGCTTCACCCTAGGGCGTTGCTCCAGCAGATTGAGTAGTTAGGGCCTTAGAAGTCAACGCCCGATGCATAAAATACAAAATATATAGAACAGTTTTTCCATCGTGTAAAACGAATAATTGCAACCGGTGCGAAAATTATGGTCATTTCTACGTTCCGGTCAACCTAGGCTTCACCATAGGGCGTTACTCCACCAGATCGAATAGTTAGGGCCTAAGAAGTGAACGCCAGAAGCATCAAATACAATATAAATACAACAGTTTTTCCATCATACGAAACGAATAATTGCAACCAGTATGAAAGCTACGGTCATTTCTACTTTACGGGCAACCTAGGCTACACCCTAGGGCGTTGCTCTTACAGATTGAATAGTTAGGGCCTTATAAGTTAATGCCCGAAGCATAAAATGCAATAAAAATACAACAGTTTTTCCATCGTATAAAAGGATTAATTGCAACCAGTTTGAAAGTGACGGTCATTTCTACGTTCCGGGCAACCTAGGCTTCACTCTAGGGCGTTGCTCCACCAGGTCGAATAGTTAGGGCCTTAGAAGTCAACGCCAGAAGCATAAAATACAATATAAGTACAACAGTTTTTCCATCGTATAAAATGAATAATTGCAACCAGTTTGAAAGTTATGGTTATTTCTACGTTCCGGGCAACCTAGGCTTCACTCTATGGCGTTCTTCCACCACATCGAATAGCTACGGCCTCAGAAGTCAACGCGTGAAGCATAAAATACAATAAAAATACAACAGTCTTTCCATCCTATAACAGGAATAATTGCAACCCGTGTGAAAGTGATGGTCATTTGTACGTTCCAGGCAACCTGGGCTTCACTCTGGGGCGTTATTCCACCAGATCGAATTATTAGGGCCTAAGAAGTCAACGCCCGAAGCATAAAATACAAAATAAATAGAACAGTTTTTCCATTGTATAAAACGAATAATTGCTACCAGTGTAAAAGTTATGGTCATTTCTACTTTCCGGGCAACCTAGGCTACACGCTAGGGCGTTGCTCCAACAGATTGAATAGTTAGGGCCTTAGAAGTCAACGCCAGAAGCATAACTTACGATACAAAATACAACAGCTTTTCCATCGTGTAAAACGAATAATTGGGACCAGTGTGAAAGTTAAAGTCATTTCAACGTTCCGAGCAACCTAGGTTTCACTCTAGGGCGTTGCTCCACCAGATCGAATAGCTAGGGACTTGGAATTCAACGCCAGAAGAATAAAACACAATATAAGTACAACCGTTTTTCCATTGTATAAAATGAATAATTGCAAACATTGTGAAATTAATGGTCATTTCTACGTTCCGGGCAACCTAGGCATCACTGTAGGGCGTTGCTCCACCACAGTTAATAGCTACGGCCTTAGAAGTCAACGCCAGAAGCATAAAATACAATATCAATACAACAGCTTTTCCACCGTATAAAATGAATAATTGCAATCAGTGTGAAAGTACTGGTCATTTCTACGTTCCGGGTAACCTAGGCTTCACTCGAGGGCGTTGTTCCACCAGATCGAACAGTTAGGGCCTAAGATGGCAACGCCAGAAGCATAAAATACAATATAAATATAACAGTTTTTCCATCGTATAAAACGAATAATAGCAACCAGCGTGAAAGTTATGGTCATTTCTACGTTCCGGGCAACGTAGGCTTCACCCCAGAGCGTTGTTCCACCAGATCGAATAGTTAGGGCCTAAGAAGTGAACGCCAGCAGCATAAAATACAATATAAATACAACAGTTCTTCCATCATATAAAACGAATAATTGCAACCAGTTTGAAAGTTATGGTCATTTCTATGTTCCGGGCAACCTAGGCTTCACTCTATGGCGTTCTTCCACCACATCGAATAGCTACGGCCTCAGAAGTCAACGCGTGAAGCAAAAAATACAACAAAAATACAACAGTCTTTCCACCCTATAACAGGAATAATTGCAACCCGTGTGAAAGTGATGGTCATTTGTACGTTCCAGGCAACCTAGGCTTCACTCTGGGGCGTTGTTCCACCAGATCGAATTATTAGGGCCTAAGAAGTCAACGCCAGAAGCATAAGATACAATATAAATATAACAGATTTTCCATGATATAGCACGAATAATAGCAACCAGTGTGAAAGTTATGGTCATTTCTACGTTCCGGGCAACCTAGGCTTCACTCTAGGGCGTTGCTCCACCAGATCAAACAGTTAGGGCCTTAGAAGTGAACGCCCGAAGCATAAAATACAAAATAAATAGAACAGTTTTTCCATTGTATAAAACGAATAATTGCTACCAGTGTAAAAGTTATGGTCATTTCTACGATCCGGGCAACCCAGGCTTCACTCTAGGGCATTGCTCCACCATATCGAATAGCTAGGGACTTAGAATTAAACGCCAGAAGCATAAAATACAGTAAAAATACAACAGTTTTTCCATTGTATAACAGGAATAATTGCAACCAGTGTGAAAGTAATTGTTATTTCTACGTTCCGGGCAACCTAGGCTTCACGCTAGGGCGTTGCTCCAACAGATTGAATAGTTAGGACCTTAGAAGTCAATGCCCGAAGCATAACATACGATACAAAATACAACAGCTTTTCCATCGTATAAAACGAATAATTGGGACCAGTGTGAAAGTTAAAGTCATTTCAACGTTCCGAGCAACCTAGGTTTAACTCTAGGGGGTTGCTCCACCAGATCGAATAGCTAGGGACTTGGAATTCAACGCCAGAAGAATAAAACACAATATAAGTACAACCGTTTTTCCATTGTATAAAATGAATAATTGCAAACAGTGTGAAAGTACTGGTGATTTCTACGTTCCGGGTAACCTAGGCTTCACTCTAGGGCGTTGTTCCACCAGATCGAACAGTTAGGGCCTAAGATGGCAATGCCAGAAGCATAAAATACAATGTAAATATAACAGTTTTTCCATCGTATAAAACGAATAATAGCAACCAGCGTGAAAGTTATGGTCATATCTACGTTCCGGGCAACCTAGGCTTCACCCCAGGGCGTTGTTCCACCAGATCGAATAGTTATGGCCTAAGAAGTGAACGCCAGCAGCATAAAATACAATATAAATACAACAGTTCTTCCATCATATAAAACGAATAATTGCAACCAGTTTGAAGGTTATGGTCATTTCTACGTTCCGGGCAACCTAGGCTTCACTCTATGGCGTTCTTCCATCACATCGAATAGCTACGGCCTCAGAAGTCAACGCGTGAAGCATAAAATACAATAAAAATACAACAGTCTTTCCATTCTATAACAGGAATAATTGCAACCCGTGTGAAAGTGATGGTCATTTGTACGTTCCAGGCAACCTAGGCTTCACTCTGGGGCGTTGTTCCACCAGATCGAATTGTTAGGGCCTAAGAAGTCAACGCCAGAAGCATAAGATACGATATAAATTTAACAGATTTTCCACGGTATAGAACGAATAACAGCAACCAGTGTGAAAGTTATGGTCATTTCTACGTTCCGGGCAACCTAGGCTTCACTCTAGGGCGTTGCTCCACCAGATCAAGCACTGAGGGCCATAGAAGTCAACGCCCGAAGCATAAAATACAAAATAAATAGAACAGTTTTTTCATTGTATAAAACGAATAATTGCTACCAGTGTAAAAGTTATGGTCGTTTCTACGTTCCGGGCAACCTAGGCTTCACCCTAGGGCGTTGTTCCACCAGATCGAATAGTTGAGGTCTAAGAAGTGAACGCCAGAAGCATAAAATACAATATAAATACAACAGTTCTTCCATCATATAAAACGAGTAATTGCAACCAGTATGAAAGTTGTGGTCATTTCTACTTTCCGGGCAACCTAGGCTTTACCATAGGGCGTTGTTCCACCAGATGGAATAGTTAGGGCATAAGAAGTCAACGCCAGAAGCATAAAATACAATATAAATACAACAGTTTTTCAATCGTATAAAACGAGTAATTGCAATCAGTACGAAAGCTAACGTCATTTCTACGTTCCGCACAACCTAGGTTTGACTCTAGGGCGTTGCACCACCAGATCGAATAGTTAGTGCCTTAGAAGTCAACGCCAGAAGCATAAAATACAATATAAATACAACAGTTTTTCCAACGTATAAGACGAATAATTGCAACCAGTATGAAGGTTATGGTCATTTCTACGTTCCGGGCAACCTAGGCTTCACCCCAGGGCGTTGTTCCACCAGATCGAATAGTTATGGCCTAAGAAGTGAACGCCAGCAGCATAAAATACAATATAAATACAACAGTTCTTCCATCATATAAAACGAATAATTGCAACCAGTTTGAAAGTTATGGTCATTTCTACGTTCCGGGCAACCTAGGCTTCACCCTAGGGCGTTGCTCCAGCAGATTGAGTAGTTAGGGCCTTAGAAGTCAACGCCCGATGCATAAAATACAAAATATATAGAACAGTTTTTCCATCGTGTAAAACGAATAATTGCAACCGGTGCGAAAATTATGGTCATTTCTACGTTCCGGTCAACCTAGGCTTCACCATAGGGCGTTACTCCACCAGATCGAATAGTTAGGGCCTAAGAAGTGAACGCCAGAAGCATCAAATACAATATAAATACAACAGTTTTTCCATCATACGAAACGAATAATTGCAACCAGTATGAAAGCTACGGTCATTTCTACTTTACGGGCAACCTAGGCTACACCCTAGGGCGTTGCTCTTACAGATTGAATAGTTAGGGCCTTATAAGTTAATGCCCGAAGCATAAAATGCAATAAAAATACAACAGTTTTTCCATCGTATAAAAGGATTAATTGCAACCAGTTTGAAAGTGACGGTCATTTCTACGTTCCGGGCAACCTAGGCTTCACTCTAGGGCGTTGCTCCACCAGGTCGAATAGTTAGGGCCTTAGAAGTCAACGCCAGAAGCATAAAATACAATATAAGTACAACAGTTTTTCCATCGTATAAAATGAATAATTGCAACCAGTTTGAAAGTTATGGTTATTTCTACGTTCCGGGCAACCTAGGCTTCACTCTATGGCGTTCTTCCACCACATCGAATAGCTACGGCCTCAGAAGTCAACGCGTGAAGCATAAAATACAATAAAAATACAACAGTCTTTCCATCCTATAACAGGAATAATTGCAACCCGTGTGAAAGTGATGGTCATTTGTACGTTCCAGGCAACCTGGGCTTCACTCTGGGGCGTTATTCCACCAGATCGAATTATTAGGGCCTAAGAAGTCAACGCCCGAAGCATAAAATACAAAATAAATAGAACAGTTTTTCCATTGTATAAAACGAATAATTGCTACCAGTGTAAAAGTTATGGTCATTTCTACTTTCCGGGCAACCTAGGCTACACGCTAGGGCGTTGCTCCAACAGATTGAATAGTTAGGGCCTTAGAAGTCAACGCCAGAAGCCTAACTTACGATACAAAATACAACAGCTTTTCCATCGTGTAAAACGAATAATTGGGACCAGTGTGAAAGTTAAAGTCATTTCAACGTTCCGAGCAACCTAGGTTTCACTCTAGGGCGTTGCTCCACCAGATCGAATAGCTAGGGACTTGGAATTCAACGCCAGAAGAATAAAACACAATATAAGTACAACCGTTTTTCCATTGTATAAAATGAATAATTGCAAACATTGTGAAATTAATGGTCATTTCTACGTTCCGGGCAACCTAGGCATCACTGTAGGGCGTTGCTCCACCACAGTTAATAGCTACGGCCTTAGAAGTCAACGCCAGAAGCATAAAATACAATATCAATACAACAGCTTTTCCACCGTATAAAATGAATAATTGCAATCAGTGTGAAAGTACTGGTCATTTCTACGTTCCGGGTAACCTAGGCTTCACTCGAGGGCGTTGTTCCACCAGATCGAACAGTTAGGGCCTAAGATGGCAACGCCAGAAGCATAAAATACAATATAAATATAACAGTTTTTCCATCGTATAAAACGAATAATAGCAACCAGCGTGAAAGTTATGGTCATTTCTACGTTCCGGGCAACGTAGGCTTCACCCCAGAGCGTTGTTCCACCAGATCGAATAGTTAGGGCCTAAGAAGTGAACGCCAGCAGCATAAAATACAATATAAATACAACAGTTCTTTCATCATATAAAACGAATAATTGCAACCAGTTTGAAAGTTATGGTCATTTCTATGTTCCGGGCAACCTAGGCTTCACTCTATGGCGTTCTTCCACCACATCGAATAGCTACGGCCTCAGAAGTCAACGCGTGAAGCAAAAAATACAACAAAAATACAACAGTCTTTCCACCCTATAACAGGAATAATTGCAACCCGTGTGAAAGTGATGGTCATTTGTACGTTCCAGGCAACCTAGGCTTCACTCTGGGGCGTTGTTCCACCAGATCGAATTATTAGGGCCTAAGAAGTCAACGCCAGAAGCATAAGATACAATATAAATATAACAGATTTTCCATGATATAGCACGAATAATAGCAACCAGTGTGAAAGTTATGGTCATTTCTACGTTCCGGGCAACCTAGGCTTCACTCTAGGGCGTTGCTCCACCAGATCAAACAGTTAGGGCCTTAGAAGTGAACGCCCGAAGCATAAAATACAAAATAAATAGAACAGTTTTTCCATTGTATAAAACGAATAATTGCTACCAGTGTAAAAGTTATGGTCATTTCTACGATCCGGGCAACCCAGGCTTCACTCTAGGGCATTGCTCCACCATATCGAATAGCTAGGGACTTAGAATTAAACGCCAGAAGCATAAAATACAGTAAAAATACAACAGTTTTTCCATTGTATAACAGGAATAATTGCAACCAGTGTGAAAGTAATTGTTATTTCTACGTTCCGGGCAACCTAGGCTTCACGCTAGGGCGTTGCTCCAACAGATTGAATAGTTAGGACCTTAGAAGTCAATGCCCGAAGCATAACATACGATACAAAATACAACAGCTTTTCCATCGTATAAAACGAATAATTGGGACCAGTGTGAAAGTTAAAGTCATTTCAACGTTCCGAGCAACCTAGGTTTAACTCTAGGGGGTTGCTCCACCAGATCGAATAGCTAGGGACTTGGAATTCAACGCCAGAAGAATAAAACACAATATAAGTACAACCGTTTTTCCATTGTATAAAATGAATAATTGCAAACAGTGTGAAAGTACTGGTGATTTCTACGTTCCGGGTAACCTAGGCTTCACTCTAGGGCGTTGTTCCACCAGATCGAACAGTTAGGGCCTAAGATGGCAATGCCAGAAGCATAAAATACAATGTAAATATAACAGTTTTTCCATCGTATAAAACGAATAATAGCAACCAGCGTGAAAGTTATGGTCATATCTACGTTCCGGGCAACCTAGGCTTCACCCCAGGGCGTTGTTCCACCAGATCGAATAGTTATGGCCTAAGAAGTGAACGCCAGCAGCATAAAATACAATATAAATACAACAGTTCTTCCATCATATAAAACGAATAATTGCAACCAGTTTGAAGGTTATGGTCATTTCTACGTTCCGGGCAACCTAGGCTTCACTCTATGGCGTTCTTCCATCACATCGAATAGCTACGGCCTCAGAAGTCAACGCGTGAAGCATAAAATACAATAAAAATACAACAGTCTTTCCATTCTATAACAGGAATAATTGCAACCCGTGTGAAAGTGATGGTCATTTGTACGTTCCAGGCAACCTAGGCTTCACTCTGGGGCGTTGTTCCACCAGATCGAATTGTTAGGGCCTAAGAAGTCAACGCCAGAAGCATAAGATACGATATAAATTTAACAGATTTTCCACGGTATAGAACGAATAACAGCAACCAGTGTGAAAGTTATGGTCATTTCTACGTTCCGGGCAACCTAGGCTTCACTCTAGGGCGTTGCTCCACCAGATCAAGCACTGAGGGCCATAGAAGTCAACGCCCGAAGCATAAAATACAAAATAAATAGAACAGTTTTTTCATTGTATAAAACGAATAATTGCTACCAGTGTAAAAGTTATGGTCGTTTCTACGTTCCGGGCAACCTAGGCTTCACCCTAGGGCGTTGTTCCACCAGATCGAATAGTTGAGGTCTAAGAAGTGAACGCCAGAAGCATAAAATACAATATAAATACAACAGTTCTTCCATCATATAAAACGAGTAATTGCAACCAGTATGAAAGTTGTGGTCATTTCTACTTTCCGGGCAACCTAGGCTACACCCTAGGGCGTTGCTCCAAAAGATCGAATAGTTAGGGCCTTAGAAGTCAACGGCCGAAGAATAAAATACAAAATAAATAGAACTGTTTTTCCATCGTAGAAAACGAATAATTGCTACCGGTGTGAAAGTTATTTCCATTTCTACGTTCCGGGCAACCTAGGCTTCACCCTAGGGCGTTGTTCCACCAGATGGAATAGTTATGGCATAAGAGGTCAACGCCAGAAGCATAAAATACAATATAAGTACAACAGTTTTTCCAACGTATAAAATGAATAATTGCAAACATTGCGAAATTAATGGTCATTTCTACGATCCGGGCAACCTAGGCTTCACTCTAGGGCATTGCTCCACCATATCGAATAGCTAGGGACTTAGAATTAAACGCCAGAAGCATAAAATACAGCAAAAATACAACAGTTTTTCCATCGTATAAAAGGATTAATTGCAACCAGTTTGAAAGTGATGGTAATTTCTTCGTTCCGGGCAACCTTGGCTTCACCCTAGGTCGTTGTTCCACCAGATGGAATAGTTAGGGCATAAGAAGTCAACGCCAGAAGCATAAAATACGGTATAAATTCAACAGCATTTCCATCGTATAAAACGAATAATTGCGACCAGTGTGAAAGTTATGGCCATTTCTACTTTCCGGGCAACCTAGGCTTCACTCTAGGGCGTTGCTCCACCAGATCGAATAGTGAGGGCCTTAGGAGTCAACGCCAGAAGCATAAAATACAATAAAGATGCAACAGTTTTTCCATCGTATATCAGGAATAATTGCAACCAGTGTGAAAGTAACGGCATATCATTGTTCCGGGCAACCGAGGCTTCACTCTACTGCGTTGCTCCACCAGATCAAACTGTTATGGCCTTAGAAGTCAACGCCAGAAGCATAAAATACAATATAAATACAACAGTCTTTCTATCGTATAAAACGAATAATTGCAACCAGTATGAAAGTTAACGTCATTTCTACGTTCCGGGCAACCTAGGCTTCACCCAAGGGCGTTGTTCCACCAGATCGAATAGTTAGGGCCTAAGAAGTGAACGCCAGAAGCATAAAATACTATATAAATACAACAGTTTTTCCATCATATAAAACGAATAATTGCAACCAGTATGAAAGCTATGGTCATTTCTACTTTACGGGCAGCCTAGGCTACACCCTAGGGCGTTGCTACAACAGATTGAATAGTTAGGGCCTTATAAGTCAATGCCCGAAGCATAAAGTGCAATAAAAATACAACAGCTTTTCCATCATATAACAGCAATAATTGCAACCAGTTTGAAAGTGATGGTCATTTCTACGTTCCGGGCAACCTAGGCTTCACTCTAGGGCGTTGTTCCAGCAGATGGAATAGTTACTGCATAAGAAGTCAACAACAGAAGCATAATATACAATATAAATCCAACAGTTTTTCCATCATATAAAACGAATAATTGCAACCAGTATGAAAGCTATGGTCATTTCTACTTTACGGGCAACCTAGGCTACACCCTAGGGCGTTGCTACAACAGATTGAATAGTTAGGGCCTTATAAGTCAATGCCCGAAGCATAAAATGCAATAAGAATACAACAGCTTTTCCATCATATAACAGCAATAATTGCAACCAGTTTGAAAGTGATGGTCATTTCTACGTTCCGGGCAACCTAGGCTTCACTATAGGGCGTTGTTCCAGCAGATGGAATAGTTAGGGCCTTAGAAGTCAACGCCCGTAGCATAAAATACAAAATAAATACAACAGTTTTTCCATCGTAGAAAACGAATAATTGGAACCTGTGTGAAGGTTGTGGTCATGTCTGCGTTCCGGGCAACCTAGGCTTCACTGTAGGGTGTTGCTCCACCAGATCGAATATGTAGGGCAATAGAAGTCTACGCCCGAAGCATAAAATACAATAAATGTAAAAGAGTTTTTCCATCGTATATCAGGAATAATTGCAACCAGTGTGAAAGTGATGGTCATTTCTACGTTCCGGTCAACTATAGGCTTCACTGTACGGCGTTGCTCCACCAGATCGAATACTGAGGGCCTTAGAAGTCAACGCCAGAAGCATAAAATACAATAAAGATGCAACAGTTTTTCCATCGTATATCAGGAATAATTGCAACCAGTGTGAAAGTAATGGCATATCATTGTTCCGGGCAACCTAGGCTTCACTCTACTGCGTTGCTCCACCAGATCAAACTGTTAGGGCCTTAGAAGTCAACGCCAGAAGCATAAAATACAATATAAATACAACAGTCTTTCCATCGTATAAAACGAATAATTGCAACCAGTATGAAAGTAAACGTCATTTCTACGTTCCGGGCAACCTAGGCTACACTCTAGGGCGTTGTTCCACCAGATCGAGAAGTTAGGTCCTGAGAAGTCAACGCCAGAAGCATAAAATACAATATAAATGTAACAGTTTTTCCATCGTATAAAACGAATAATAGCAACCAGTGTGAAAGTTCTGGTCATTTCTACGTTCCGGGCAACCTAGGCTTCACTCTAGGGCGTTGCTCCTCCAGATCGAATAGTTTGGGCCTTAGAAGTCAACGGCCGAAGCATAAAATACAAAATAAATAGAACTGTTTTTCCATCGTATAAAACGAATAATTGCTACCGGTGTGAAAGTTATTTCCATTTCTACGTTCCGGTCAACCTAGGCTTCACCCTAGGGCGTTGTTCCACCAGATGGAATAGTTATGGCATAAGAGGTCAACGCCAGAAGCATAAAATACAATATAAGTACAACAGTTTTTCCAACGTATAAAATGAATAATTGCAAACATTGCGAAAGTAATGGTCATTTCTACGATCCGGGCAACCTAGGCTTCACTCTAGGGCATTGCTCCACCATATCGAATAGCTAGGGACTTAGAATTATACGCCAGAAGCATAAAATACAGCAAAAATACAACAGTTTTTCCATTGTATAACAGGAATAATTGCAACCAGCGTGAAAGTAATGGTTATTTCTACGTTCCGGGCAACCTAGGCCTCACCCTAGGGCGTTGCTCCAACAGATTGAATAGTTAGGACCTTGGAAGTCAATGCCCGAAGCATAAAATACAATTTAAATATAACAGTTTTTCCATCGTATAAAACGAATAATTTCAACCAGTGTGAATGTTATGCTCATTTTTACATTCCGAGCAACCTAGGCTTCACTCTAGGGCGTTGATACACCAGATAGAATAGTTAGGGCCTTAGAAGACTACGCCAGAAGCATAAAATTCAATAAAGATGCAACAGTTTTTCCATCGTATAAAAGGATTAATTGCAACCAGTTTGAAAGTGATGGTAATTTCTTCGTTCAGGGCAACCTTGGCTTCACCCTAGGGCGTTGTTCCACCAGATGGAATAGTTAGGGCATAAGAAGTCAACGCCAGAAGCATAAAATACGGAATAAATTCAACAGCATTTCCATCGTATAAAACGAATAATTGCGACCAGTGTGAAAGTTATGGCCATTTCTACTTTCCGGGCAACCTAGGCTTCACTCTAGGGCGTTGCTCCACCAGATCGAATAGTGAGGGCCTTAGGAGTCAACGCCAGAAGCATAAAATACAATAAAGATGCAACAGTTTTTCCATCGTATATCAGGAATAATTGCAACCAGTGTGAAAGTAACGGCATATCATTATTCCGGGCAACCGAGGCTTCACTCTACTGCGTTACTCCACCAGATCAAACTGTTAGGGCCTTAGAAGTCAACGCCAGAAGCATAAAATACAATATAAATACAACAGTCTTTCCATCGTATGAAACGAATAATTGCAACCAGTATGAAAGTTAACGTCATTTCTACGTTCCGGGCAACCTAGGCTTCACCCAAGGGCGTTGTTCCACCAGATCGAATAGTTAGGGCCTAAGAAGTGAACGCCAGAAGCATAAAATACAATATAAATGTAACAGTTTTTCCATCGTATAAAACGAATAATAGCAACCAGTGTGAAAGTTCTGGTCATTTCTACGTTCCGGGCAACCTAGGCTTCACTCTAGGGCGTTGCTCCACCAGATCGAATAGTTAGGGCCTTAGAAGTCAACGGCCGAAGCATAAAATACAAAATAAATAGAACTGTTTTTCCATCGTATAAAACGAGTATTTGCTACCGGTGTGAAAGTTATTTCCATTTCTACGTTCCGGTCAACCTAGGCTTCACCCTAGGGCGTTGTTCCACCAGATGGAATAGTTATGGCATAAGAGGTCAACGCCAGAAGCATAAAATACAATATAAGTACAACAGTTTTTCCAACGTATAAAATGAATAATTGCAAACATTGCGAAGGTAATGGTCATTTCTACGATCCGGGCAACCTAGGCTTCAGTCTAGGGCATTGCTCCATCATATCGAATAGCTAGGGACTTAGAATTAAACGCCAGAAGCATAAAATACAATAAAAATACAACAGTTTTTCCATTGTATAACAGGAATAATTGCAGCCAGTGTGAATGTAATGGTATGTCCTACGTTCCGGGCAACCTAGGCTTCACTCTAGGGCGTTATTCCACCAGATCGAATAGTCAGGGCCTAAGAAGTTAACGCCAGAAGCATAAAATACAATATATATACAACAGCTTTGCCATCGCATAAAATGAAGAATTGCAAACAGTGTGAAGGTTATGTTCATTTCTACGTTCCCGTCAACCTAGGCTTCACTGTAGGGTCTTGCTCCACCAGATCGAATAGGTAGGGCCATAGAAGTCAACGCCCGAAGCATAAAATACAATAAATATACAAGAGTTTTTCCATCGTATAACAGGAATAATTGCAACCAGTGTGAAAGTGATGATCATTTCAACGTTCCGGGCAACCTAGGCTTCACTCTAGGGCGTTACTCCACCAGATCGAATAGTTAGGGCCTTAGAAGTCAACACCAGAAGCATAAAATACAATAAAGCTGCAACAGGTTTTCCATCGAATAACAGGAATAACTGCAAGCAGCGTGAAACTACTGGTCATTTCTACGTTCCGGGTAACCGAAGTTTCACTCTAGGGCGTAGCTCCACCAGATCTAATAGCTAGGGACTTAGAATTCAACGCCAGAAGCATAAAATACAATAAAAGTACAACAGTTTTTCCATTGTATAACAGGAATAATTGCAACCAGTGTGCAAGTAATGGTTATTTCTACGTTCCGGGCAACCTAGGTTTCACTCTAGGGCGTTGCTCCACCAGCTCGAGTAGCTAGATCCTCAGCAGTCTACGCTTGAAGCATAAAATACGATATAAATACAACAGTTTTTCCATCGTATAACAGGAATAATTGCAACCAGTGTGAAGGTAAAGGTATGTCCTACGCTCTGGGCCACCTAGGCTTCACTCCAGGGCGTTGCTCCACCAGATCGTATAGTTAGGGCCTTAGAAGTCAACGCCAGAGGCATAAAATACAATAAATATACAAGAGTTTTTCCATCGTATAACAGGAATAATTGCAACCAGTGTGAATGTGGTGGTCATTTCTACGTTCCGGGCAACCTAGGCTTCACTCTAGGGCGTTGCTCCACCACAACTAATTGCTACGGCCTTAGAAGTCAACGACAGAAGCATAAAATACAATATAAATACAACAGCTTTTCCATCGTATAACAGGAATAATTGCAACCAGTGTGAAACTAAAGGTCATTTCTACGTTCCGGGCAACCCATGCTTCACTCTACGGCGTTGCTCCACCAGATCGAGTAGTTAGGGCCTTAGAAGTCCACGGCCGAAGCATAAAATACAAAATAAATAGAACAGTTTTTCCATTGTATAAAGCGAATAATTGCTGCCAGTGTGAAAGTTATGTTTATTTCTACGTTCCGGGCAACCTAGGCTTAACTGTAGGGTGTTGCTCCAACAGATCGAATAGGTAGGGCCATAGAAGTCAACGCCCGGAGCATAAAATACAATAAATATACAAGAGTTTTTCCATCGTATAACAGGAATAATTGCAACCAGTGTGAAAGTGATGATCATTTCTACGTTCCGGGCAACCTAGGCTTCACTCTAGGGCGTTGCTCCACCAGATCGTATAGTTAGGGCCTTAGAAGTCAACGCCAGAAGCATAAAATGCAATAAATATACAAGAGTTTTTCCATCGTATAACAGGAATAATTGCAACCAGTGTGAATGTGGTGGTCATTTCTACGTTCCGGGCAACCTAGGCATCACTGTAGCGCGTTGTTCCACCAGATCGAACAGTTAGGGCCTAAGATGGCAACGCCAGAAGCAAAAAATGCGATATAAATATAACAGTTTTTCCATCGTATAAAACGAATAATAGCAACCAGCGTGAAAGTTATGGTCATTTCTACGTTCCGGGCAACCTAGGCTTCACCCTAGGGCGTTGTTCGACCAGATCGTATAGTTAGGGCCTAAGAAGTGAACGCCAGAAGCATAAAATACAATATAAATACAACAGTTCTTCCATCATATAAAACGAATAATTGCAATCAGTATGAAGGTTATGGTCATTTCAACGTTACGGGTAACCTAGGTTTCACTCTATGGCGTTCCTCCACGAGATCGAAAAGCTAGGGACTTAGAATTCAGCGCCAGAAGAATAAAATACAATATAAGTACAACAGTTTTTTCATCGTATAGAATGAATATTTGCAAACATTGTGAAAGTAATGGTCATTTCTACGTTCCGGGCAACCTATGCGACACTCTAGAGCGTTGCTCGACCACATCTAATAGCTACGGCCTTAAAAGTCAACGCCAGAAGAATAAAATGCAATATAAATACAAGAGCTTTTCCATCGTATAAAATGAATAATTGCAAACAGTGTGAAAGCAATGGTCATTTGTACGTTCCGGGCAACCTAGGCTTCACTCCAGGGCGTTGCTCCACCAGATCGAATAGTTCAGGGCCTTAGAAGTCAACGCCAGAAGCATAAAATACAATAAAGGTGCAACGGTTTTTCCATCGTATAACAGGAATAACTGCAAGCAGTGTGAAAGTACTGTTCATTTCTACGTTCCGCGTAACATAGGTTTCGCTCTAGGGCGTTGCTCCACCAGATCGAATAGCTAGGGACTTAGAATTCAACGCCATAAGAATAAAATACAATATAAATATAACAGTTTTTCCATCGTATAAAACGAATATTAGCAACTAGAGTGAAAGTTATGGTCATTTGAACGTTCCGGGCAATCTAGGCTTCACACTAGGGCGTTGCTCCTCCAGATCAATCAGTTAGGGCCTTAGAAGTCAACGCCCGAAGCATAAAATGCAAAATAAATAGAACAGTTTTTCCATTGTATAAAACGAATAATTGCTACCAGTGTAAAAGTTATGGTCATTTCTACGTTCCGGGCAACCTAGGCTTCACCCTAGGGCGTTGTTCCACCAGATCGAATAGTTAGGGCCTAAGAAGTGAACGCCAGAAGCATAAAATACAATATAAATACAACAGTTTATCCATCATATAAAACGAATAATTGCAAACAGTATGAACGTTATGATCATTTCAACTTTCTGGGCAACCTAGGCTTCACTCTAGGTTAGTGCTCCACCAGATTAAATAGTTAGGGTCCAAGAAGTCAACGCCCGAAGCATAAAATACAACATAAATACAACAGACTTTCCATTGTATATAATGTATATTTGTAAACAGTGTGAAAGTAATGGTCATTTCTACGTACCGGGCAACCTATATTCCACTCTAGGGCGTTGCTCCACCAAATCGATTAGCTAGGGCCTTAGAAGTCAACGCCAGAAGCATAAAATACAATAAAGATGCAAAAGTTTTTCCATCGTATAACAGGAATAACTGCAAACAGTTTGAAAGTACATGTCATTTCTACGTTCCGGGTAACCTAGGTTTCACCCTAGGGCGTTGTTCCACCAGATCGAATAGTTAGGGCCTTAGAAGTCAACGCCCGAAACAGAAAATACAATATAATTAGAACAGTTTTTCCAACGTAAAAACGAATAATTGCTACCAGTGTGAAAGTTATGGTCATTTCTACGTTCCGGGCAACCTAGGCTTCACCCTATGGCGTTGCTCCACCAGATCGAATAGTTAGTGCCTTAGAAGTCAGCGCCAGAAGCATAATATACAATATAAATACAACAGTTTTTCCATCGTATAAAACGAATAATAGCAACCAGTGTGAAAGTTATGGTCATTTCTCCGTTCCCGGCAACCTAGGCCTCACCCCAGGGCGTTGTTCCGGCAGATCAAATAGTTAGGGCCCAAGAAGTGAACGCCAGAAGCATAAAATACAGCAAAAATACAACAGTTTTTCCATTGTATAACAGGAATAATTGCAACCAGCGTGAAAGTAATGGTTATTTCTACGTTCCGGGCAACCTAGGCCTCACCCTAGGGCGTTGCTCCAACAGATTGAATAGTTAGGACCTTGGAAGTCAATGCCCGAAGCATAAAATACAATTTAAATATAACAGTTTTTCCATCGTATAAAACGAATAATTTCAACCAGTGTGAATGTTATGCTCATTTTTACATTCCGAGCAACCTAGGCTTCACTCTAGGGCGTTGATACACCAGATAGAATAGTTAGGGCCTTAGAAGACTACGCCAGAAGCATAAAATTCAATAAAGATGCAACAGTTTTTCCATCGTATAAAAGGATTAATTGCAACCAGTTTGAAAGTGATGGTAATTTCTTCGTTCAGGGCAACCTTGGCTTCACCCTAGGGCGTTGTTCCACCAGATGGAATAGTTAGGGCATAAGAAGTCAACGCCAGAAGCATAAAATACGGAATAAATTCAACAGCATTTCCATCGTATAAAACGAATAATTGCGACCAGTGTGAAAGTTATGGCCATTTCTACTTTCCGGGCAACCTAGGCTTCACTCTAGGGCGTTGCTCCACCAGATCGAATAGTGAGGGCCTTAGGAGTCAACGCCAGAAGCATAAAATACAATAAAGATGCAACAGTTTTTCCATCGTATATCAGGAATAATTGCAACCAGTGTGAAAGTAACGGCATATCATTATTCCGGGCAACCGAGGCTTCACTCTACTGCGTTACTCCACCAGATCAAACTGTTAGGGCCTTAGAAGTCAACGCCAGAAGCATAAAATACAATATAAATACAACAGTCTTTCCATCGTATGAAACGAATAATTGCAACCAGTATGAAAGTTAACGTCATTTCTACGTTCCGGGCAACCTAGGCTTCACCCAAGGGCGTTGTTCCACCAGATCGAATAGTTAGGGCCTAAGAAGTGAACGCCAGAAGCATAAAATACTATATAAATACAACAGTTTTTCCATCATATAAAACGAATAATTGCAACCAGTATGAAAGCTATGGTCATTTCTACTTTACGGGCAGCCTAGGCTACACCCTAGGGCGTTGCTACAACAGATTGAATAGTTAGGGCCTTATAAGTCAATGCCCGAAGCATAAAGTGCAATAAAAATACAACAGCTTTTCCATCATATAACAGCAATAATTGCAACCAGTTTGAAAGTGATGGTCATTTCTACGTTCCGGGCAACCTAGGCTTCACTCTAGGGCGTTGTTCCAGCAGATGGAATAGTTACTGCATAAGAAGTCAACGCCAGAAGCATAATATACAATATAAATCCAACAGTTTTTCGATCATATAAAACGAATAATTGCAACCAGTATGAAAGCTATGGTCATTTCTACTTTACGGGCAACCTAGGCTACACCCTAGGGCGTTGCTACAACAGATTGAATAGTTAGGGCCTTATAAGTCAATGCCCGAAGCATAAAATGCAATAAGAATACAACAGCTTTTCCATCATATAACAGCAATAATTGCAACCAGTTTGAAAGTGATGGTCATTTCTACGTTCCGGGCAACCTAGGCTTCACTCTAGGGCGTTGTTCCAGCAGATGGAATAGTTAGGGCCTTAGAAGTCAACGCCCGTAGCATAAAATACAAAATAAATACAACAGTTTTTCCATCGTAGAAAACGAATAATTGCAACCTGTGTGAAGGTTGTGGTCATGTCTGCGTTCCGGGCAACCTAGGCTTCACTGTAGGGTGTTGCTCCACCAGATCGAATAGGTAGGGCAATAGAAGTCTACGCCCGAAGCATAAAATACAATAAATGTAAAAGAGTTTTTCCATCGTATATCAGGAATAATTGCAACCAGTGTGAAAGTGATGGTCATTTCTACGTTCCGGTCAACTATAGGCTTCACTGTACGGCGTTGCTCCACCAGATCGAATAGTGAGGGCCTTAGAAGTCAACGCCAGAAGCATAAAATACAATAAAGATGCAACAGTTTTTCCATCGTATATCAGGAATAATTGCAACCAGTGTGAAAGTAATGGCATATCATTGTTCCGGGCAACCTAGGCTTCACTCTACTCCGTTGCTCCACCAGATCAAACTGTTAGGGCCTTAGAAGTCAACGCCAGAAGCATAAAATACAATATAAATACAACAGTCTTTCCATCGTATAAAACGAATAATTGCAACCAGTATGAAAGTAAACGTCATTTCTACGTTCCGGGCAACCTAGGCTACACTCTAGGGCGTTGTTCCACCAGATCGAGAAGTTAGGGCCTGAGAAGTCAACGCCAGAAGCATAAAATACAATATAAATGTAACAGTTTTTCCATCGTATAAAACGAATAATAGCAACCAGTGTGAAAGTTCTGGTCATTTCTACGTTCCGGGCAACCTAGGCTTCACTCTAGGGCGTTGCTCCACCAGATCGAATAGTTAGGGCCTTAGAAGTCAACGGCCGAAGCATAAAATACAAAATAAATAGAACTGTTTTTCCATCGTATAAAACGAATATTTGCTACCGGTGTGAAAGTTATTTCCATTTCTACGTTCCGGTCAACCTAGGCTTCACCCTAGGGCGTTGTTCCACCAGATGGAATAGTTATGGCATAAGAGGTCAACGCCAGAAGCATAAAATACAATATAAGTACAACAGTTTTTCCAACGTATAAAATGAATAATTGCAAACATTGCGAAGGTAATGGTCATTTCTACGATCCGGGCAACCTAGGCTTCACTCTAGGGCATTGCTCCATCATATCGAATAGCTAGGGACTTAGAATTAAACGCCAGAAGCATAAAATACAATAAAAATACAACAGTTTTTCCATTGTATAACAGGAATAATTGCAGCCAGTGTGAATGTAATGGTATGTCCTACGTTCCGGGCAACCTAGGCTTCACTCTAGGGCGTTATTCCACCAGATCGAATAGTCAGGGCCTAAGAAGTTAACGCCAGAAGCATAAAATACAATATATATACAACAGCTTTGCCATCGCATAAAATGAAGAATTGCAAACAGTGTGAAGGTTATGTTCATTTCTACGTTCCCGTCAACCTAGGCTTCACTGTAGGGTCTTGCTCCACCAGATCGAATAGGTAGGGCCATAGAAGTCAACGCCCGAAGCATAAAATACAATAAATATACAAGAGTTTTTCCATCGTATAACAGGAATAATTGCAACCAGTGTGAAAGTGATGATCATTTCAACGTTCCGGGCAACCTAGGCTTCACTCTAGGGCGTTACTCCACCAGATCGAATAGTTAGGGCCTTAGAAGTCAACACCAGAAGCATAAAATACAATAAAGCTGCAACAGGTTTTCCATCGAATAACAGGAATAACTGCAAGCAGCGTGAAACTACTGGTCATTTCTACGTTCCGGGTAACCGAAGTTTCACTCTAGGGCGTAGCTCCACCAGATCTAATAGCTAGGGACTTAGAATTCAACGCCAGAAGCATAAAATACAATAAAAGTACAACAGTTTTTCCATTGTATAACAGGAATAATTGCAACCAGTGTGCAAGTAATGGTTATTTCTACGTTCCGGGCAACCTAGGTTTCACTCTAGGGCGTTGCTCCACCAGCTCGAGTAGCTAGATCCTCAGCAGTCTACGCTTGAAGCATAAAATACGATATAAATACAACAGTTTTTCCATCGTATAACAGGAATAATTGCAACCAGTGTGAAGGTAAAGGTATGTCCTACGCTCTGGGCCACCTAGGCTTCACTCCAGGGCGTTGCTCCACCAGATCGTATAGTTAGGGCCTTAGAAGTCAACGCCAGAGGCATAAAATACAATAAATATACAAGAGTTTTTCCATCGTATAACAGGAATAATTGCAACCAGTGTGAATGTGGTGGTCATTTCTACGTTCCGGGCAACCTAGGCTTCACTCTAGGGCGTTGCTCCACCACAACTAATTGCTACGGCCTTAGAAGTCAACGACAGAAGCATAAAATACAATATAAATACAACAGCTTTTCCATCGTATAACAGGAATAATTGCAACCAGTGTGAAACTAAAGGTCATTTCTACGTTCCGGGCAACCCATGCTTCACTCTACGGCGTTGCTCCACCAGATCGAGTAGTTAGGGCCTTAGAAGTCCACGGCCGAAGCATAAAATACAAAATAAATAGAACAGTTTTTCCATTGTATAAAGCGAATAATTGCTGCCAGTGTGAAAGTTATGTTTATTTCTACGTTCCGGGCAACCTAGGCTTAACTGTAGGGTGTTGCTCCAACAGATCGAATAGGTAGGGCCATAGAAGTCAACGCCCGGAGCATAAAATACAATAAATATACAAGAGTTTTTCCATCGTATAACAGGAATAATTGCAACCAGTGTGAAAGTGATGATCATTTCTACGTTCCGGGCAACCTAGGCTTCACTCTAGGGCGTTGCTCCACCAGATCGTATAGTTAGGGCCTTAGAAGTCAACGCCAGAAGCATAAAATGCAATAAATATACAAGAGTTTTTCCATCGTATAACAGGAATAATTGCAACCAGTGTGAATGTGGTGGTCATTTCTACGTTCCGGGCAACCTAGGCATCACTGTAGCGCGTTGTTCCACCAGATCGAACAGTTAGGGCCTAAGATGGCAACGCCAGAAGCAAAAAATGCGATATAAATATAACAGTTTTTCCATCGTATAAAACGAATAATAGCAACCAGCGTGAAAGTTATGGTCATTTCTACGTTCCGGGCAACCTAGGCTTCACCCTAGGGCGTTGTTCGACCAGATCGTATAGTTAGGGCCTAAGAAGTGAACGCCAGAAGCATAAAATACAATATAAATACAACAGTTCTTCCATCATATAAAACGAATAATTGCAATCAGTATGAAGGTTATGGTCATTTCAACGTTACGGGTAACCTAGGTTTCACTCTATGGCGTACCTCCACGAGATCGAAAAGCTAGGGACTTAGAATTCAGCGCCAGAAGAATAAAATACAATATAAGTACAACAGTTTTTTCATCGTATAGAATGAATATTTGCAAACATTGTGAAAGTAATGGTCATTTCTACGTTCCGGGCAACCTATGCGACACTCTAGAGCGTTGCTCGACCACATCTAATAGCTACGGCCTTAAAAGTCAACGCCAGAAGAATAAAATGCAATATAAATACAAGAGCTTTTCCATCGTATAAAATGAATAATTGCAAACAGTGTGAAAGCAATGGTCATTTGTACGTTCCGGGCAACCTAGGCTTCACTCCAGGGCGTTGCTCCACCAGATCGAATAGTTCAGGGCCTTAGAAGTCAACGCCAGAAGCATAAAATACAATAAAGGTGCAACGGTTTTTCCATCGTATAACAGGAATAACTGCAAGCAGTGTGAAAGTACTGTTCATTTCTACGTTCCGCGTAACATAGGTTTCGCTCTAGGGCGTTGCTCCACCAGATCGAATAGCTAGGGACTTAGAATTCAACGCCATAAGAATAAAATACAATATAAATATAACAGTTTTTCCATCGTATAAAACGAATATTAGCAACTAGAGTGAAAGTTATGGTCATTTGAACGTTCCGGGCAATCTAGGCTTCACACTAGGGCGTTGCTCCTCCAGATCAATCAGTTAGGGCCTTAGAAGTCAACGCCCGAAGCATAAAATGCAAAATAAATAGAACAGTTTTTCCATTGTATAAAACGAATAATTGCTACCAGTGTAAAAGTTATGGTCATTTCTACGTTCCGGGCAACCTAGGCTTCACCCTAGGGCGTTGTTCCACCAGATCGAATAGTTAGGGCCTAAGAAGTGAACGCCAGAAGCATAAAATACAATATAAATACAACAGTTTATCCATCATATAAAACGAATAATTGCAAACAGTATGAACGTTATGATCATTTCAACTTTCTGGGCAACCTAGGCTTCACTCTAGGTTAGTGCTCCACCAGATTAAATAGTTAGGGTCCAAGAAGTCAACGCCCGAAGCATAAAATACAACATAAATACAACAGACTTTCCATTGTATATAATGTATATTTGTAAACAGTGTGAAAGTAATGGTCATTTCTACGTACCGGGCAACCTATATTCCACTCTAGGGCGTTGCTCCACCAAATCGATTAGCTAGGGCCTTAGAAGTCAACGCCAGAAGCATAAAATACAATAAAGATGCAAAAGTTTTTCCATCGTATAACAGGAATAACTGCAAACAGTTTGAAAGTACAGGTCATTTCTACGTTCCGGGTAACCTAGGTTTCACCCTAGGGCGTTGTTCCACCAGATCGAATAGTTAGGGCCTTAGAAGTCAACGCCCGAAACAGAAAATACAATATAATTAGAACAGTTTTTCCAACGTAAAAACGAATAATTGCTACCAGTGTGAAAGTTATGGTCATTTCTACGTTCCGGGCAACCTAGGCTTCACCCTATGGCGTTGCTCCACCAGATCGAATAGTTAGTGCCTTAGAAGTCAGCGCCAGAAGCATAATATACAATATAAATACAACAGTTTTTCCATCGTATAAAACGAATAATAGCAACCAGTGTGAAAGTTATGGTCATTTCTCCGTTCCCGGCAACCTAGGCCTCACCCCAGGGCGTTGTTCCGGCAGATCAAATAGTTAGGGCCCAAGAAGTGAACGCCAGAAGCATAAAATACAATATAAATACAACAGTTTTTCCATCATATAACAGGAGTATTTGCAACGAGTTTGAAAGTGATGGTAATTTCTACGTTCCGGGCAACTTAGGCTTCACTCTAGGGCGTTGCTCCACTAGATCGAAAAGTTAGTGCCTTAGAAGTCAACGCCAGAAGCATAAAATACAATATAAATACAACAGTTTTTCCATCGTATAAAACGAATAATTGCAACCAGTATGGAAGTCAACGTCATTTCTACTTTCCGTGCAACCTAGGCTTCACCCTAGGGCGTTGCTCCAACAGATTGAATAGTTAGGGCCTTAGAAGTCAACGCCGGAAGCATAAAATGCAATAAAAATACAACAGTTTTTCCATCGTATTAAAGGATTAATTGCAACCAGTTTGAAAGTGATGGTCATTTCTACGTTCCGGGCAACCTAGGCTTCACCCTAGGGCGTTGCTCCACCAGATCTAATAGTTAGTGTCTTAGAAGTCAACGCCAGAAGCATAAAAAGCAATATAAATACAACAGTTTTTCCATCGTATAAAACGAATAATTGCAACCAGTATGAAGATTAACCTCATTTCTACTTTCCGGGCAACCTAGGCTTCACCATAGGGCGTTGCTCCAACCGATTGAATAGTTAGGGCCTTAGAAGTCAACGCCGGAAGCATAAAATGCAATAAAAATACAACAGTGTTTCCATCGTATAAAAGGATTAATTGCAACCAGTTTGAAAGTGATGGTAATTTCTACGTTCCGGGCAACTTAGGCTTCACTCTAGGGCGTTGCTCCACAAGATCGAATAGTTAGTGCCTTAGAAGTCAACGCCAGAAGCATAAAATACAATATAAATACAACAGTTTTTCCATCGTATAAAACGAATAATTGCAACCAGTATGGAAGTCAACGTCATTTCTACTTTCCGGGCAACCTAGGCTTCACCCTAGGGCGTTGCTCCAACAGATTGAATAGTTAGGGCCTTAGAAGTCAACGCCGGAAGCATAAAATGCAATAAAAATGCAACAGTTTTTCCATCGTATAAAAGGATTAATTGCAACCAGTTTGAAAGTGATGGTCATTTCTACGTTCCGGGCAACCTAGGCTTCACCCTAGGGCGTTGTTCGACCAGATCGAATAGTTAGTGCCTTAGAAGTCAACGCCAGAAGCATAAAATACAATATAAATACAACAGTTTTTCCATCGTATAAAACGAATAATTGCAACCAGTATGAAGATTAACCTCATTTCTACTTTCCGGGCAACCTAGGCTTCACCCTAGGGCGTTGCTCCAACCGATTGAATAGTTAGGGCCTTAGAAGTCAACGCCGGAAGCATAAAATGCAATAAAAATACAACAGTTTTTCCATCGTATAATAGGATTAATTGCAACCAGTTTGAAAGTGATGGTAATTTCTACGTTCCGGGCAACCTAGGCTTCACCCTAGGGCGTTGTTCCACCAGATGGAATAGTTAGGGCATAAGAAGTCAACGCCAGAAGCATAAAATACGGTATAAATACAACAGCTTTTCCATCGTATAAAACGAATAATTGCGACCAGTGTGAAAGTTATGGTCATTTCTACTTTCCAGGCAACCTAGGCTTCACTCTAGGGCGTTGCTCCACCAGATTGAATAGTTAGGGCCTTAGAAGTCAACGCCCGAAGCATGAAATACAACATAAATACAACAGTTGTTCCATCGTATAAAACGAATAATTGCTATCAGTGTGAAACTTATGGTAATTTCTACGTTCCGGGCAACCTAGGCGTCACTGTAGGGCGTTGCTCCAACACAGCTAATAGCTACGGCCTTAGAAGTCAACGCCAGAAGCATAAAATACAATATAAATACAACAGTTTTTCCGTCGAATAAAACGAATAATTGCAACCAGTATGAAAGCTATGGTCATTTCTACTTTCCGGGCAACCTAGGCTTCACCCCAGGGCGTTGTTCCACCAGATCAAATAGTTAGGGCCTAAGAAGTGAACGCCAGCAGCACAAAATACAATATAAATACAACAGTTCTTCCATCATATAAAACGAATAATTGCAACCAGTATGAAAGTTATGGTCATTTCTACTTTCCGGGCAACCTAGGCTTCACTCTGGGGCGTTGTTCCACCAGATCGAATTGTTAGGGCCTAAGAAGTCAACGCCAGAAGCATAAGATACAATATAAATATAACTGACTTTTCCATGGTATAGAACGAATAATAGCAGCCTGTGTGAAAGTTATGGTCATTTCTACGTTCCGGGCAACCTAGGCTTCACTCTAGGGCGTTGCTCCACCAGATCGAATAGTTAGGGCCTTAGAAGTCAACGGCCGAAGCATAAAATACAAAATAAATAGAACTGTTTTTCCATCGTATAAAACGAATAATTGCTACCGGTGTGAAAGTTATTTCCATTTCTACGTTCCGGTCAAACTAGGCTTCACCCTAGGGCGTTGTTCCACCAGATGGAATAGTTATGGCATAAGAGGTCAACGCCAGAAGCATAAAATACAATATAAGTACAACAGTTTTTCCAACGTATAAAATGAATAATTGCAAACATTGCGAAAGTAATGGTCATTTCTACGATCCGGGCAACCTAGGCTTCACTCTAGGGCATTGCTCCACCATATCGAATATCTAGGGACTTAGAATTAAACGCCAGAAGCATAAAATACAATAAAAATACAACAGTTTTTCCATTGTATAACAGGAATAATTGCAACCAGTGTGAAAGTAATGGTTATTTCTACGTTCCGGGCAACCTAGGCTTCACCCTAGGGCGTTGCTCCAACAGATTGAATAGTTAGGACCTTAGAAGTCAATGCCCGAAGCATAAAATACAATTTAAATACAACAGTTTTTCCATCGTATAAAACGAATAATAGCAACCAGTGTGAAAGTTATGGTCATTTCTCCGTTCCCGGCAACCTAGGCCTCACACCAGGGCGTTGTTCCGGCAGATCAAATAGTTAGGGCCCAAGAAGTGAACGCCAGAAGCATAAAATACAATATAAATACAACAGTTTTTCCATCATATAGCAGGAGTATTTGCAACGAGTTTGAAAGTGATGGTAATTTCTACGTTCCGGGCAACTTAGGCTTCACTCTAGGGCGTTGCTCCACTAGATCGAAAAGTTAGTGCCTTAGAAGTCAACGCCAGAAGCATAAAATACAATATAAATACAACAGTTTTTCCATCGTATAAAACGAATAATTGCAACCAGTATGGAAGTCAACGTCATTTCTACTTTCCGTGCAACCTAGGCTTCACCCTAGGGCGTTGCTCCAACAGATTGAATAGTTAGGGCCTTAGAAGTCAACGCCGGAAGCATAAAATGCAATAAAAATACAACAGTTTTTCCATCGTATTAAAGGATTAATTGCAACCAGTTTGAAAGTGATGGTCATTTCTACGTTCCGGGCAACCTAGGCTTCACCCTAGGGCGTTGCTCCACCAGATCGAATAGTTAGTGTCTTAGAAGTCAACGCCAGAAGCATAAAAAGCAATATAAATACAACAGTTTTTCCATCGTATAAAACGAATAATTGCAACCAGTATGAAGATTAACCTCATTTCTACTTTCCGGGCAACCTAGGCTTCACCATAGGGCGTTGCTCCAACCGATTGAATAGTTAGGGCCTTAGAAGTCAACGCCGGAAGCATAAAATGCAATAAAAATACAACAGTGTTTCCATCGTATAAAAGGATTAATTGCAACCAGTTTGAAAGTGATGGTAATTTCTACGTTCCGGGCAACTTAGGCTTCACTCTAGGGCGTTGCTCCACAAGATCGAATAGTTAGTGCCTTAGAAGTCAACGCCAGAAGCATAAAATACAATATAAATACAACAGTTTTTCCATCGTATAAAACGAATAATTGCAACCAGTATGGAAGTCAACGTCATTTCTACTTTCCGGGCAACCTAGGCTTCACCCTAGGGCGTTGCTCCAACAGATTGAATAGTTAGGGCCTTAGAAGTCAACGCCGGAAGCATAAAATGCAATAAAAATGCAACAGTTTTTCCATCGTATAAAAGGATTAATTGCAACCAGTTTGAAAGTGATGGTCATTTCTACGTTCCGGGCAACCTAGGCTTCACCCTAGGGCGTTGTTCGACCAGATCGAATAGTTAGGGCCTAAGAAGTGAACGCCAGAAGCATAAAATACAATATAAATACAACAGTTTTTCCATCATATAAAACGAGTAATTGCAACCACTATGAAAGTTGTGGTCATTTCTACTTTCCGGGCAACCTAGGCTTCACCCTAGGGCGTTGCTCCAACAGATTGAATAGTTAGGGCCTTAGAAGTCAACGCCGGAAGCATAAAATGCAATAAAAATGCAACAGTTTTTCCATCGTATAAAAGGATTAATTGCAACCAGTTTGAAAGTGATGGTCATTTCTACGTTCCGGGCAACCTCGGCTTCACTCTAGGGCGTTGCTCCACCAGATCGAATAGTTAGTGTCTTAGAAGTCAACGCCAGAAGCATAAAAAACAATATAAATACAACAGTTTTTCCATCGTATAAAACGAATAATTGCAACCAGTATGAAGATTAACCTCATTTCTACTTTCCGGGCAACCTAGGCTTCACCCTAGGGCGTTGCTCCAACCGATTGAATAGTTAGGGCCTTAGAAGTCAACGCCGGAAGCATAAAATGCAATAAAAATACAACAGTTTTTCCATCGTATAATAGGATTAATTGCAACCAGTTTGAAAGTGATGGTAATTTCTACGTTCCGGGCAACCTAGGCTTCACCCTAGGGCGTTGTTCCACCAGATGGAATAGTTAGGGCATAAGAAGTCAACGCCAGAAGCATAAAATACGGTATAAATACAACAGCTTTTCCATCGTATAAAACGAATAATTGCGACCAGTGTGAAAGTTATGGTCATTTCTACTTTCC
Source organism: Calliopsis andreniformis (assembly GCF_051401765.1). Classification (NCBI taxonomy): domain Eukaryota; kingdom Metazoa; phylum Arthropoda; class Insecta; order Hymenoptera; family Andrenidae; genus Calliopsis; species Calliopsis andreniformis. The sequence continues at coordinate 988,633 of NW_027480426.1, read as the reverse complement.
AGGCAACCTAGGCTTCACTCTAGGGCGTTGCTCCACCAGATTGAATAGTTAGGGCCTTAGAAGTCAACGCCCGAAGCATGAAATACAACATAAATACAACAGTTGTTCCATCGTATAAAACGAATAATTGCTATCAGTGTGAAACTTATGGTAATTTCTACGTTCCGGGCAACCTAGGCGTCACTGTAGGGCGTTGCTCCAACACAGCTAATAGCTACGGCCTTAGAAGTCAACGCCAGAAGCATAAAATACAATATAAATACAACAGTTTTTCCGGCGAATAAAACGAATAATTGCAACCAGTATGAAAGCTATGGTCATTTCTACTTTCCGGGCAACCTAGGCTTCACCCTAGGGCGTTGCTCCAACAGATTGAATAGTTAGGGCCTTAGATATCAACGGCTGAAGCATAAAATACAAAATAAGTAGAACTGTTTTTCTATCGTATAAAACGAATAATTGCTACCGGTGTGAAAGTTATATCCATATCTACGTTGCGGGCAACCTAGGCTTCACCCTAGGGCGTTGTTCCACCAGATGGAATAGTTAGGGCATAAGAAGTCAACGCCAGAAGCATAAAATACAATATAAGTACAACAGTTTTTCCATCGTATAAAATGAATAATTGCAAATATTGCGAAAGTAGTGGTCATTCCACGTTCCGGGCAACCTAGGCGTCACTCTAGTGCGTTGCTCCACCACATCTAATAGCTACGGCCTTAGACGTCAACGACAGAATCATAACATGCAATACAGATGCAATAGCTTTTCCATCGTATAAAACGAATAATTGCAACCAGTGTGAAAGTTATTGTCATTTCTACTTCCCGCGCAACCTAGGCTTCACCCTAGGGCGTTGCTCCAACAGGTTGAATAGTTAGGGCCTTAGAAGTCAATGCCCGAAGCATAAAATGCAATAAAAATACAACAGTTTTTTCATCATATAACCGGAATAATTGCAACCAGTTTGAAAGTGATGGTCATTTCTACGTTCCGGGCAACCTAGGCTTCACTCCAGGGCGTTGCTCCACCAGATCGTATAGTTAGGGCCTTAGAAGTCAACGCCAGAAGCATAAAATGCAATAAATATACAAGAGTTTTTCCATCGTATAACAGGAATAATTGCAACCAGTGTGAATGTGGTGGTCATTTCTAGGTTCCGGGCAACCTAGGCATCACTGTAGCGCGTTGTTCCACCAGATCGAACAGTTAGGGCCTAAGATGGCAACGCCAGAAGCAAAAAATGCAATATAAATATAACAGTTTTTCCATCGTATAAAACGAATAATAGCAACCAGCGTGAAAGTTATGGTCATTTCTACGTTCCGGGCAACCTAGGCTTCACCCCAGGGCGTTGTTCCACCAGATCAAATAGTTAGGGCCTAAGAAGTGAACGCCAGCAGCACAAAATACAATATAAATACAACAGTTCTTCCATCATATAAAACGAATAATTGCAACCAGTATGAAAGTTATGGTCATTTCAACGTTCCGGGCAACCTAGGCTTCACTCTATGGCGTTCTTCCACCAGATCGAATAGCTACGGCCTCAGAAGTCAACGCCTGAAGCACAAAATACAATAAAAATACAACAGTCTTTCCATCCTATAACAGGAATTATTGCAACCCGTGTGAAAGTGATGGTCATTTGTACGTCCCAGGCAACCTAGGCTTCACTCTGGGGCGTTGTTCCACCAGATCGAATTGTTAGGGCCTAAGAAGTCAACGCCAGAAGCATAAGATACAATATAAATATAACAGACTTTTCCATGGTATAGAACGAATAATAGCAGCCTGTGTGAAAGTTATGGTCATTTCTACGTTCCGGGCAACCTAGGCTTCACTCTAGGGCGTTGCTCCACCAGATCGAATAGTTAGGGCCTTAGAAGTCAACGGCCGAAGCATAAAATACAAAATAAATAGAACTGTTTTTCCATCGTATAAAACGAATAATTGCTACCGGTGTGAAAGTTATTTCCATTTCTACGTTCCGGTCAAACTAGGCTTCACCCTAGGGCGTTGTTCCACCAGATGGAATAGTTATGGCATAAGAGGTCAACGCCAGAAGCATAAAATACAATATAAGTACAACAGTTTTTCCAACGTATAAAATGAATAATTGCAAACATTGTGAAATTAATGGTCATTTCTACGTTCCGGGCAACCTAGGCATCACTGTAGCGGGCTGTTCCACCAGATCGTACAGTTAGGGCCTTAGATGGCAACGCCAGAAGCAAAAAATGCAATATAAATATAACAGTTTTTCCATCGTATAAAACGAATAATAGCAACCAGCGTGAAAGTTATTTCCATTTCTACGTTCCGGTCAAACTAGGCTTCACCCTAGGGCGTTGTTCCACCAGATGGAATAGTTATGGCATAAGAGGTCAACGCCAGAAGCATAAAATACAATATAAGTACAACAGTTTTTCCAACGTATAAAATGAATAATTGCAAACATTGCGAAAGTAATGGTCATTTCTACGATCCAGGCAACCTAGGCTTCACTCTAGGGCATTGCTCCACCACATCGAATATCTAGGGCCTTAGAATTAAACGCCAGAAGCATAAAATACAATAAAAATACAACAGTTTTTCCATTGTATAACAGGAATAATTGCAACCAGTGTGAAAGTAATGGTTATTTCTACGTTCCGGGCAACCTAGGCTTCACCCTAGGGCGTTGCTCCAACAGATTGAATAGTTAGGACCTTAGAAGTCAATGCCCGAAGCATAAAATACAATTTAAATATAACAGTTTTTCCATCGTATAAAACGAATAATTTCAACCAGCGTGAATGTTATGGTCATTTTTACATTCCGAGCAACCTAGACTTCACTCTAGGGCGTTGATACACCAGATAGAATAGTTAGGGCCTTAGAAGCCTACGCCTGAAGCACGAAATACAATAAAAATACAATAGTCTTTTCATGGTATAACAGGAATAATTGCAACAAGCGTGAAAGTTATGGTCATTTCTACGCTCCGGGCAACCTAGGCTTCACCCTAGGGCGTTGTTCGACCAGATCGTATAGTTAGGGCCTAAGAAGTGAACGCCAGAAGCATAAAATACAATATAAATACAACAGTTCTTCCATCATATAAAACGAATAATTGCAATCAGTATGAAGGTTATGGTCATTTCAACGTTACGGGTAACCTAGGTTTCACTCTAGGGCGTTCCTCCACGAGATCGAAAAGCTAGGGACTTAGAATTCAACGCCAGAAGAATAAAATACAATATAAGTACAACAGTTTTTTCATCGTATAGAATGAATATTTGCAAACATTGTGAAAGTAATGGTCATTTCTACGTTCCGGGCAACCTATGCGACACTCTAGAGCGTTGCTCGACCACATCTAATAGCTACGGCCTTAAAAGTCAACGCCAGAAGAATAAAATGCAATATAAATACAAGAGCTTTTCCATCGTATAAAATGAATAATTGCAAACAGTGTGAAAGCAATGGTCATTTGTACGTTCCGGGCAACCTAGGCTTCACTCCAGGGCGTTGCTCCACCAGATCGAATAGTTCAGGGCCTTAGAAGTCAACGCCAGAAGCATAAAATACAATAAAGGTGCAACGGTTTTTCCATCGTATAACAGGAATAACTGCAAGCAGTGTGAAAGTACTGTTCATTTCTACGTTCCGCGTAACATAGGTTTCGCTCTAGGGCGTTGCTCCACCAGATCGAATAGCTAGGGACTTAGAATTCAACGCCATAAGAATAAAATACAATATAAATATAACAGTTTTTCCATCGTATAAAACGAATATTAGCAACTAGAGTGAAAGTTATGGTCATTTGAACGTTCCGGGCAATCTAGGCTTCACACTAGGGCGTTGCTCCTCCAGATCAATCAGTTAGGGCCTTAGAAGTCAACGCCCGAAGCATAAAATGCAAAATAAATAGAACAGTTTTTCCATTGTATAAAACGAATAATTGCTACCAGTGTAAAAGTAATGGTCATTTCTACGTACCGGGCAACCTAGATTCCACTCTAGGGCGTTGCTCCACCAAATCGATTAGCTAGGGCCTTAGAAGTCAACGCCAGAAGCATAAAATACAATAAAGATGCAAAAGTTTTTCCATCGTATAACAGGAATAACTGCAAACAGTTTGAAATTACAGGTCATTTCTACGTTCCGGGTAACCTAGGTTTCACCCTAGGGCGTTGTTCCACCAGATCGAATAGTTAGGGCCTTAGAAGTCAACGCCCGAAACAGAAAATACAATATAATTAGAACAGTTTTTCCAACGTAAAAACGAATAATTGCTACCAGTGTGAAAGTTATGGTCATTTCTACTTTCCAGGCAACCTAGGCTTCACTCTAGGGCGTTGCTCCACCAGATTGAATAGTTAGGGCCTTAGAAGTCAACGCCCGAAGCATGAAATACAACATAAATACAACAGTTGTTCCATCGTATAAAACGAATAATTGCTATCAGTGTGAAACTTATGGTAATTTCTACGTTCCGGGCAACCTAGGCGTCACTGTAGGGCGTTGCTCCAACACAGCTAATAGCTACGGCCTTAGAAGTCAACGCCAGAAGCATAAAATGCAATATAAATACAACAGTTTTTCCGTCGAATAAAACGAATAATTGCAACCAGTATGAAAGCTATGGTCATTTCTACTTTCCGGGCAACCTGGGCTTCACCCTAGGGCGTTGCTCCAACAGATTGAATAGTTAGGGCCTTAGATATCAACGGCTGAAGCATAAAATACAAAATAAGTAGAACTGTTTTTCTATCGTATAAAACGAATAATTGCTACCGGTGTGAAAGTTATATCCATATCTACGTTGCGGGCAACCTAGGCTTCACCCTAGGGCGTTGTTCCACCAGATGGAATAGTTAGGGCATAAGAAGTCAACGCCAGAAGCATAAAATACAATATAAGTACAACAGTTTTTCCATCGTATAAAATGAATAATTGCAAATATTGCGAAAGTAGTGGTCATTCCACGTTCCGGGCAACCTAGGCGTCACTCTAGTGCGTTGCTCCACCACATCTAATAGCTACGGCCTTAGACGTCAACGACAGAATCATAACATGCAATACAGATGCAATAGCTTTTCCATCGTATAAAACGAATAATTGCAACCAGTGTGAAAGTTATTGTCATTTCTACTTCCCGCGCAACCTAGGCTTCACCCTAGGGCGTTGCTCCAACAGGTTGAATAGTTAGGGCCTTAGAAGTCAATGCCCGAAGCATAAAATGCAATAAAAATACAACAGTTTTTTCATCATATAACCGGAATAATTGCAACCAGTTTGAAAGTGATGGTCATTTCTACGTTCCGGGCAACCTCGGCTTCACTCTAGGGCGTTGCTCCACCACATCGAATAGTTAGTGTCTTAGAAGTCAACGCGAGAAGCATAAAAAACAATATAAATACAACAGTTTTTCCATCATATAAAACGAATAATTGCAACCAGTATGAAAGTTATGGTCATTTCTACTTTCCGGGCAACCTAGGCTTCACCCTAGGGCGTTGTTCCAACTGATTGAATAGCTAGGGCCTTAGAAGTCAACGCCCGAAGCATGAAATACAACATAAATACAACAGTTGTTCCATCGTATAGAACGAATAATTGCTATCAGTGTGAAACTTATGGTAATTTCTACGTTCCGGGCAACCTCGGTTCCACTCTAGGGCGTTGGTCCACCAGATCGCATAGCAAGGGACTTAGAATTCAACGCCATAAGAATAAAATACAATATAAGTACAACAGTTTTTCCATCGTATAAAATGAATAATTGGAAACATTGTGAAAGTAATGGACATTTCTACGTTCCAGGCAACCTAGGCGTGACTCTAGGGCGTTACTCCACCACATCTAATAGCTACGGCCTTAGAAGTCAACGCCAGAAGCATAAAATACAATATAAATACAACACCTTTTCCAGCGTATAAAATGAATAATAGCAAACAGTGTGAAAGTAATGGTCATTTCTACGTTCCGGACAACCTAGGCTTCACTCTAGGGCGTTGCTCCACCTCATCGAATAGCTACGGCCTTAGAAGCCAACGCTAGAAGCATAAAATACAATAAAAATGCAACAGTTTTTCCATCGTATAGCATGAATAATTGCAACCGGTGTGAATGTTATCTTCATTTCTACGTTCCGGGCAACCTACGCTTGACTGTAGGGTGTTGCTCCACCAGATCGAATAGGTAGGGCCATAGAAGTCAACGCCCGAAGCATAAAATACAAAATAAATAGAACAGTTTTTCCATTGTAAAAAACGAATAATTGCTACCAGTGTGAATGTTATGATCATTTCTACATTCCCGGCAACCTAGGCTTGACTGTAGGGTGTTGCTCCACCAAATCGAATAGGTAGGGCCATAGAAGTCAACGCCCGAAGCATAAAATACACTAAATATACAAGAGCTTTTCCATCGTATAACAGGAATAATTGCTACCATTGTGAAAGTGATGGTCATTTCTACTTTCCGGGCAACCTAGGCTTCACTCTAGGGCGTTGCTCCACCAGATCGAATAGCTATGGACTTAGAATTCAACGCCGGAAGCATAAAATACAATAAAAATACAACAGTTTTTCCATCGTATAAGAGGAATAATTGCAACCAGTGTGAAAGTAATGGTCATTTCTACGTTCTGGGCAACCTACGTTGCACTCTATGGCACTGCTCCACCACATCGAATAGCTACGGTCTTAGAAGTCAACGCCAGAAGCATAAAATACAATAAAGATGCAACAGTTTTTCCATCGAATAACAGGAATAACTGCAAACAGTGTGAAAGTACTGGTCATTTCTACGTTCCGGGTAACCTAGGTTTCATTCTAGGGCGTAGCTCCACCAGATCGAATAGTTAGGGACATAGAATTCAACGCCAGAAGAATAAAATACAATATAAGTACAACAGTTTTTCCATCGTATAAAAGGAATAATTGCAAACATTGTGAAAGTAATGGTCATTTCTAAGTTCCGGCAAACCTAGGCGTCACTCTAGGGCGTTGCTCCGCCACTACTAATTGCTACGGCCTTAGAAGTCAACGACAGAAGCATAAAATACAATATAAATACAACAGCTTTTCCATCGCATAACAGGAATAGTTGCAACCAGTGTGAAAGTAAAGGTCATTTCTATGTTCCGGGCAACCTATGCTTCACTCTAGGGCGTTGCTCCACCAGATCGAGTAGTTAGGGCCTTAGAAGTCCACGGCCGAAGCATAAAATACAAAATAAACAGAACAGTTTTTCCATTGCATAAAGCGAATAATTACTGCCAGTGTGAAAGTTATGTTTATTTCTACGTTCCGGGCAACCTAGGCTTAACTGTAGGGTGTTGCTCCAACAGATCGAATAGGTAGGGCCATAGAAGTCAACGCCCGGAGCATAAAGTACAATAAATATACAAGAGTTTTTCCATCTTATAACAGGAATAATTGCAACCAGTGTGAAAGTGATGATCATTTCTACGTTCCGGGAAACCTAGGCTTCACTCTAGGGCGTTGCTCCACCAGATCGTATAGTTAGGGCCTTAGAACTGAACGCCAGAAGCATAAAATGCAATAAATATACAAGAGTTTTTCCATCGTATAACAGGAATAATTGCAACCAGTGTGAATGCGGTGGTCATTTCTACGTTCCGGGCAACCCAGGCTTCACTCTAGGGCGTTGTTCCACCAGATAGAATAGTTAGGGCTTAAGAAGTCAACGCCAGAAGCTTAAAATACAATATAAATATAACAGGTTTTCCATCGTATAAAACGAATGATAGCAACCAGTGTGAAAGTTATGGTTATTTCTCCGTTCCAGGCAACCTAGGCTTCACTCTAGTGCGTTGCATCACCAGATCGAATAGTTAGGGGCTTAGAAGTCAACGCCCGAAGCATAAAATACAAAATAAATAGAACAACTTTTCCATCGTATAAAATGAATAATTGCAAACAGTGTGAAAGTAATGGTCATTTCTACGTTCCAGGCTACCTAGGCTTCACTCTAGGGCGTTGTTCCACCAGATCGAATAGTTAGGGCCTAAGAAGTCAACGCCCGAAGCAAAAAGTACAGAATAAATAGAACAGTATTTCCATTGTATAAAACGAATAATTGCTACCAGTGTGAAAGTTATGTTCATTTCTACGTTCCTGACAACCTAGGCTTCACTGTAGGGTGTTGCTCCAGCAAGTCGAATAGGTAGGGCCATAGAAGTCAACGCCCGAAGCATAAAATACAATAAATATACAAGAGTTTTTCCACCGTATAACAGGAATAATCGCAACCAGTGTGAAAGGTATGGTAATTTCTACGTTCCGCGCAACCTAGGTTTCACTCTAGGGCGTTGCTCCACCAGATCGCATAGCTAGGGACTTAGAGTTCAACGCCATAAGTATAAAATACAATATAAGTACAACAGTTTTTCCATCGTGTAAAACGAATAATTGCTACCAGTGTGAAAGTTATGGTCATTTCTACGTTCAGGGCAACCTACCCTTCACCCTAGGGCGTTGCTCCACTAGATGGAATAGTTAGGGCCTTAGAAGTCAATGCCAGAAGCATTAAATAAAAATAAATAGAACAGTTTTACTATCGTATAAAACGAATAATTGCAACCAGTATGAAAGTTAACGTCATTTCTACTTCCCGGGCAACCTAGGCTTCACCCTATTGCGTTGCTCCAACAGATTGAATAGTTAGGGCCTTAGAAGTCAACGCCCGAAGCATAAAAGGCAATAAAAATACAACAGTTTTTCCATCGTATAACAGGATTAATTACAACCATTTTGAAAGTGATGGCCAATTCTACGTTCCGGGTAACCTAGGTTTCACCCTAGGGCGTTGTTCCACCAGATCGAATAGTTAGGGCCTAAGAAGTGAACGCCAGAAGCATAAAATACAATATAAATACAACAGTTTATCCATCATATAAAACGAATAATTGCAACCAGTATGAACGTTATGGTCATTTCTACTTTCCGGGCAACCTGGACTTCACCCTAGGGCGTTAAACCAACAGATTGAATAGTTAGGGCCTTAGAAGTCAATGCCTGAAGCATAAAATGAAATAAAAATACAACAGTTTTTCCATCATATAACAGGAATAATTGCAACCAGTTTGAAAGTGATGGTCATTTCTACGTTCCAGGCAACCTAGGCTTCACTCTAGGGCGTTGTTCCACCAGATCGAATAGCTAGGGCCTAAGAAGTCAACGCCAGAAGCATAAAATACAATATAAATATAACAGTTTTTCCATCGTATAAAACCATCAACAGCAACCAGTGTGAAAGTTATGGTCATTTCTACGTTCCGGGCAACCTAGGCTTCACTCTAGGGCGTTGCTCCACCAGATCGAATAGTTAGGGCCTAAGAAGTCAACGCCAGAAGCATAAAATACAATATAAATATAACTGATTTTGCATCGTTTATATCGAATAATAGGAACCAGTGCGATAGTTATGGTCATTTCTACGTTCCGGGCAACCTAAGCTTCACTCTAGGGCGTTGCTCCACCACATCAAACAGTTAGGGCCTTAGAAGTCAACGCCCGAAGCATAAAATACAAAATAAATATAACAGTTTTTCCATCGTATAAAACGAATAATAGCAACCAGTGTGGAAGTTATGGTCACTTCTACGTTCCGGGCAACCTAGGCTTCACTCTAGGGTGTTGCTCCACCAGATCAAACAGTTAGGGTCTTCGAAGCCAACGCCCGAAGCATTAAATAAAAATAAATAGAACAGTTTTTCTATCGTATAAAACGAATAATTGCAACCAGTATGAAAGTTAACGTCATTTCTACTTCCCGGGCAACCTAGGCTTCACCCTATTGCGTTGCTCCAACAGATTGAATAGTTAGGGCCTTAGAAGTCAACGCCCGAAGCATAAAAGGCAATAAAAATACAACAGTTTTTCCATTGTATAAAACGAATAATTGCTACCAGTGTGAAACTGATTGTCATTTCTACGTTCCGGGCATCCTAGGCTTAACTCTGAGGCCTTGCTCCACCAAATCGAAGAGATAGGGCCTTAGAAGTCAACACCAGAAGCATAAAATACAATAAAGATGCAACAGTTGTTCCATCGTATAACAGGAATAACTGCAAACAGTGTGAAAGTACAGGTCATTTCTACGTTCCGGGTAATCCAGGTTTCACTCTAGGGCGTTGCTCCACCAGATCGAATAGCTAGGGACTTAGAATTCAATGCCAGAAGCATAAAAGGCAATATATATATAACAGCTTTTCCATGTATAAAACGAATAATTGCTACCAGTGTGAAATAGTTGGGCATTTCTACGTTCCGGGGAACCTAGGCTTCACCCTAGGGCGTTGTTCCACCAGATGGAATAGTTAGGGCCTAAGAAGTCAACGCCAGAAGCATAAAATACAATAAAGATGCAACAGCTTTTCCATCGTATAACAGGAATAATTGCAACCAGTGTGAAGGTAATGGTATGCTCTACGTACCGGGCAACCTAGGCTTCACTCTAGGGCGGTGCTCCACCAGGTTAAATAGTTAGGGCCTAAGAAGTCAACGCCAGAAGCATAAAATACAATATAAATACAACAGCCTTTCCATCGTATATAATGTATATTTGCAAACAGTGTGAAAGTAATGGTCATTTCTACGTTCCTGGCAACCTAGGTTTCACTCTAGGGCGTTGTTCCACCAGATCGAATTGTTAGGGCCTAAGAAGTCAACGCCAGAAGAATAAAATGCAATATAAGCACAACAGTTTAGCATCGTATAAAATGAATAATTGCAAACATTGTGAAAGTAATGGTCATTTCTACGTGGCGGGCAACCTAGGCTTCACTCTAGGGCGTTGTTCCACCAGATCGAATAGCTAGGGCCTAAGAAGTCAACGCCAGAAGCATAAAATACAATATAAATATAACAGTTTTTCCATCGTATAAAACGATCAATAGCAACCAGTGTGAAAGTTATGGTCATTTCTACGTTCCGGGCAACCTGGGCTTCACTCTAGGGCGTTGCTCCACCAGATCGAATAGTTAGGTCCTAAGAAGTCAACGCCAGAAGCATAAAATACAATATAAATATAACTGATTTTCCATCGTTTATATCGAATAATAGGAACCAGTGCGAAAGTTATGGTCATTTCTACGTTCCGGGCAACCTAAGCTTCACTCTAGGGCGTTGCTCCACCACATCAAACAGTTAGGGCCTTAGAAGTCAACATCCGAAGCATAAAATACAAAATAAATATAACAGTTTTTCCATCGTATAAAACGAATAATAGCAACCAGTGTGAAAGCTATGGTCACTTCTACGTTCCGGGCAACCTAGGCTTCACTCTAGGGCGTTGCTCCACCAGATCAAACAGTTAGGGTCTTAGAAGCCAACGCCCAAAGCATTAAATAAAAATAAATAGAACAGTTTTTCCATCGTATAAAACGAATAATTGCAACCAGTATGAAAGTTAACGTCATTTCTACTTCCCGGGCAACCTAGGCTTCACCCTATTGCGTTGCTCCAACAGATTGAATAGTTAGGGCCTTAGAAGTCAACGCCCGAAGCATAAAAGGCAATAAAAATACAACAGTTTTTCCATCGTATAACAGGATTAATTGCAACCAGTTTGAAAGTGATGGCCAATTCTACGTTCCGGGCAACCTAGGCTTCACTCTAGGGCGTTGCTCCACCAGATCGAATAGTTAGGGCCTTAGATGTCAACGCCCGAAGCATAAAATACGATATAAATACAACAGCTTTTCCATCATATTAAATGCATAATTGCAAACAGTGTGAAAGAAGTGGTCATTTCTACGTTCCGAGCAACCTAGGCTTCACTCTAGGGCGGTGCTCCACCATATCGAATAGCTACGGCCTTAGAAGCCTACGCCTGGAGCATAAAATACAATAAAGATGCAAAAGTTTTTCCATCGTATAACAGGAATAACTGCAAACAGTGTGGAAGTAATGGTCATTTGTACGTTCCGGGCAACCTAGGCTTCACTCTAGGGCGTTGCTCCACCAGATCGAATAATTAGGGCCTTAGAAATCAACGCCAGAAGCATAAAATACAATAAAGATGCAACAGTTTTTCCATCGTAAAACAGGAATAATTGCAACCAGTGTGAAGGTAACGGTCTTTTCTACGTTCCGGGCAACCTAGGCTTCACTCTAGGGCGGTGCACCACCAGATCAAATAGTTAGGGCCTAAGAAGTCAACGCCAGAAGCATAAAATACAACATAAATACAACAGATTTTCCATCGTATATAATGTATATTTGCGAACAGTGTGAAAGTAATGGTCATTTCTACGTACCGGACAACCTAGGCTCCACTCTCTGGCGTTGCTACACCAAATCGAATAGCTAGGGCCTTAGAAGTCAACGCCAGGAGCATAAAATACAATAAAGATACAAAAGTTTTTCTATCGTATAACAGGAATAACTGCAAACAGTGTGGAAGTAATGGTCATTTCCATATTCCGGTCCTCCTAGTCTTCACTCTGGGGCGTTGTTCCACCAGATCGAATAGTTAGGGACCAAGAAGTCAACGCCAGAAGAATAAAATACAATATAAGTACAAAAGTTTTTCCATCGTATAAAACGAATAATTGCAAACAGTGTGAAAGATATGGACATTTCTACGTTCCGGGCTACCTAGGCTTCACTCTATGGCGTTCTTCCACCACATCGAATAGCAACGGCCTCAGAAGTCAACGCCAGAAGCATAAACTACAATATAAATATAACAGTTTTTCCATCGTATAAAACGAATAATAGCAACCAGTGTGAAGGTTATGGTCATTTCTACGTTCCGGGCAACCTAGGCTTCACTCTAGGGCGTTGCTCCACCAGATCAAACAGTTGGGGCCTGTGAAGTCAACGCCCGAAGCATAAAACACAAAATAAATAGAACGGTTTTTCCATTGTATAAAACGAATAATTGCTACCAGTGTAAAAGTTATGGTCATTTCTACGTTCCGGGCAACCTAGGCTTCACCCTAGTGCGTTGTTCCACCATATCGAATAGTTAGGGCCTAAGAAGTGAACGCCGGAAGCATAAAATAAAATATAAATACAACAGTTTTTCCATCGTATAAAACGAATAATTGCAACCAGTATGAAACTTCTGGTCATTTCTACGTTCCGGGCAGCCTAGGCTTCACTGTATGGCGTTCTTCCACCACATCGAATAGATACGGCCTCAGAAGTGAACGCCTGAAGTATAAAATACAATAAAAATACAACAGTCTTTCCATCATATAACAGGAATAATTGCAACCCGTGTGAAAGTGCTGGTCATTTCTACGTTCCAGGCAACCTAGGCTTCACTCTAGGGCGTTGGTCCACAAGATCGAATAGTTAGGTCCTAAGAAGTCAACGCCAGAAGCATAAAATACAATATAAATATAACAGTTTTTCCATCGTCTAAAACGAATAATAGCAACCAGTGTGAAAGTTATGGTCATTTCTACGTTCCGGGCAACATAGGCTTCACTCTAGTGCGTTGCGCCACCAGATCAAACAGTTAGGGCCTTAGAAGTCAACGCCCGAAGCATTAAATACAAAATAAATAGAACAGTTTTTGCATTGTATAAAACGAATATTTGCTACCAGTGTAAAAGTCATGGTCATTTCTACGTCCCGGGCAACCTAGGTTTCACTCCAGGCCGTTGCTCCACCTAATCGAATAGTTACGGCCTAAGAAGTCAACGCCAGAAGCATAAAATACAATATAAATGCAACAGATTTTCCATCGTATAAAACGAATAATTGCAACCAGTATGAAGCTTATGGTCATTTCTACTTTCCGAGCAACCTAGGCTTCACTCTAGGGCGTTGCTCCAAAAGGTTGAATAGTTAGGGCCTTAGAAGTCATCGCACGAACCATCAAATGCAAAAAAAATACAACAGTGTTTCCATCATATAACAGGAATAATTGCAACCAGTTTGAAAGTGATGGCCAATTCTACGTTCCGGGCAACCTAGGCTTCACTCTATTGCGTTGCTCCACCAGATCGAATAGTTAGTGGCTTAGAAGTCAACGCCAGAAGCATAAAATACAATATAAATACAACAGTTTTTCCATCGCATAAAACGAATAATTGCAAGCAGTATGAAAGTAATGGTCATTTCTACGTTCCAGGCAACCTAGGCTTCACCCTAGGGCGTTGTTCCACCAGATGGAATAGTTATGGACTAAGAAGTCAACGCCAGAAGCATAAAACACTATATAAATACAACAGTTTTTCCATCATATAAAACGAATAATTGCAACCAGGATGAAAGTTATGGTCATTTCTACTTTCCGGGCAACCTAGGCTGCACTCTAGGGCGTTGCTCCACCAGATCGAATTGTTAGGGCCTTAGAAGTCAACGCCAGAAGCATAAAATACAAAATAAAAAAAACAGTTTTTCAATCGTATAAAACGAATAATTGCTACCAGTGTGAAAGTTGTCGTCATTTCTACTTTCCGCGCAACCTAGGTTTCACCCTAGGGCGTTGTTCCACCAGATGGAATAGTTAGGGCCTAAGAAGTCAACCCCAGAAGCATAAAATACGATATAAATACAACAGCTTTTCCACCGTATAAAACGAATAATTGCAACCAGCGTGAATGTAATGGTCATTTCTACGTTCCGGGCAACCTAGGCTTCACTCTAAGGCGTTGCTCCACCAGATCGAATAATTAGGGCCTTAGAAATCAACGCCAGAAGCATAAAATACAATAAAGATGCAACAGTTTTTCCATCGTAAAACAGGAATAATTGCAACCAGTGTGAAGGTAACGGTCTTTTCTACGTTCCGGGCAACCTAGGCTTCACACTAGGGCGGTGCACCACCAGATCAAATAGTTAGGGCCTAAGAAGTCAACGCCAGAAGCATAAAATACAACATAAATACAACAGATTTTCCATCGTATATAATGTATATTTGTGAACAGTGTGAAAGTAATGGTCATTTCTACGTACCGGACAACCTAGGCTCCACTCTCTGGCGTTGCTCCACCAAATCGAATAGCTAGGGCCTTAGAAGTCAACGCCAGAAGCATAAAATACAATAAAGATGCAAAAGTTTTTCCATCGTATAACAGGAATAACTGCAAACAGTGTGGAAGTAATGGTCATTTCCATATTCCGGTCCTCCTAGTCTTCACTCTGGGGCGTTGTTCCACCAGATCGAATAGTTAGGGTCCAAGAAGTCAACGCCAGAAGAATAAAATACAATATAAGTACAAAAGTTTTTCCATCGTATAAAACGAATAATTGCAAACAGTGTGAAAGATATGGACATTTCTCCTTTCCGGGCAACCTAGGCTTCACTCTATGGCGTTCTTCCACCACATCGAATAGCAACGGCCTCAGAAGTCAACGCCAGAAGCATAAAATACAATATAAATATAACAGTTTTTCCATCGTATAAAACGAATAATTGCAACCAGTATGAAACTGATGGTCATTTCTACTTTCCGAGCAACCTAGGCTTCACCCCAGGGCGTTGCTCCAACAGATTGAATAGTTAGGGCCTTAGAAGTCAACGCCCGAAGCGTAAAATGCAATATAAATACAACAGTTTTTCCATCGTATAAAACGAATAATTGCAACCAGTATGAAAGTTATGGTCATTTCTACGTTCCGGGCAACCTAGGCTCCACTCTAGGGCGTTGCTCCACCAGATCAAACAGTTAGGGCCTTAGAAGCCAACGCCCGAAGCACTAAATACAAGATAAATAGAACAGTTTTTCCATTGTATAAAACGAATAATTGCTACCAGTGTAAAAGTTATGGTCATTTCTACGTTCCGGGCAACCTAGGCTTCACCCTAGGCCGTTGTTCCACCAGATCGAATAATTAGGGCCTAGGAAGTGAACGCCAGAAGAATAAAATGCAATATAAATACAACAGTTTTTCCATCGTATAACAGGATTAATTGCAACCAGTGTGAGAGTTCTGGTCATTTCTACGTTCCGGGCAACCTAGGCTTCACTCTAGGGCGTGGCTCTACCAGATCGAATAGTTAGGGCCTTAGAAGTCAACGCCCGAAGCAAAAAGTACAAAATAAATAGAACAGTATTTCCATTGTATAAAACGAATAATTGCTACCAGTGTGAAAGTTATGTTCATTTCTACGTTCCTGACAACCTAGGCTTCACTGTAGGGTGTTGCTCCAGCAAGTCGAATAGGTAGGGCCATAGAAGTCAACACCCGAAGCATAAAATACAATAAATATACAAGAGTTTTTCCACCGTATAACAGGAATAATCGCAACCAGTGTGAAAGGTATGGTAATTTCTACGTTCCGGGCAACCTAGGTTTCACTCTAGGGCGTTGCTCCACCAGATCGCATAGCTAGGGACTTAGAGTTCAACGCCATAAGTATAAAATACAATATAAGTACAACAGTTTTTCCATCGTATAAAATGAATAATTGGAAACATTGTGAAAGTAATGGTCATTTCTACGTTCCAGGCAACCTAGGCGTCACTCTAGGGCGTTGCTCCATCACATCGAATAGCTACGGCCTTAGAAGTCAACGCCCGAAGCATAAAATACATTAAATATACAAGAGTTTTTCCATCGTATAACAGGAATAATTGCAACCAGTGTGAAAGTGACGGTCATTTCTACGTTCCGGGCAACCTAGGCTTCACTCTAGGGCGTTGTTCCAACAGATCGAATAGTTAGGGCCTTAGAAGTCAACGCCCGAAGCATAAAATAATATATAAATAGAACAGTTTTTCCATCGTGTAAAACGAATAATTGCTACCAGTGTGAAAGTTATGGTCATTTCTACGTTCAGGGCAACCTACCCTTCACCCTAGGGCGTTGCTCCACTAGATGGAATAGTTAGGGCCTAAGAAGTCAATACCAGAAGCATAAAATACAATAAAGATGCAACAGTTATTCCATTGTATAGCATGGATAGTTGCAACCAGTGTGAAAGTTATGGTCATTTCTACGTTCCGGGCAACCTAGGCTTCACCCTAGGGCGTTGTTCCACCAGATGGAAAAGTTAGGGCCTAAGAAGTCAACGCCAGAAACATAAAACACGATATAAATACAACAGCTTTCCATCGTATAAAACGAATTATTGCAACCAGTGTGAAGGTTATGGTCATTTCAACGTTCCGGGCATCCTAGACTCAACTCTGAGGCATTGCTCCACCAGATAGAATAGCTACGACCTTAGAAGTCAAAGCCAGAAGCAGAAAATACAATAAAAATGCAACAGTTTTTCCATCGTATAGCATGACAAATTGCAACCAGTATGAAAGTAATGATCATTTCGACGTTTCGGTTATCCTAGAATTAACTCTGATGCGTTCCACCACCAGATCGAAGAGTTAGGGCCGTAGAAGTCAGCGCCAGAAGCATAAATTACAAAATAAATGGAACAGTTTTTCCATCGTGTAAAACGAATAATTGCTACCAGTGTGAAAGTTATGGTCATTTCTACGTTCAGGGCAACCTACCCTTCACCCTAGGGCGTTGCTCCACTAGATGGAATAGTTAGGGCCTTAGAAGTCAATGCCAGAAGCAAAAAGTACAAAATAAATAGAACAGTATTTCCATTGTATAAAACGAATAATTGCTACCAGTGTGAAAGTTATGTTCATTTCTACGTTCCTGACAACCTAGGCTTCACTGTAGGGTGTTGCTCCAGCAAGTCGAATAGGTAGGGCCATAGAAGTCAACGCCCGAAGCATAAAATACAATAAATATACAAGAGTTTTTCCACCGTATAACAGGAATAATCGCAACCAGTGTGAAAGGTATGGTAATTTCTACGTTCCGGGCAACCTAGGTTTCACTCTAGGGCGTTGCTCCACCAGATCGCATAGCTAGGGACTTAGAGTTCAACGCCATAAGTATAAAATACAATATAAGTACAACAGTTTTTCCATCGTATAAAATGAATAATTGGAAACATTGTGAAAGTAATGGTCATTTCTACGTTCCAGGCAACCTAGGCGTCACTCTAGGGCGTTGCTCCACCACATCGAATAGCTACGGCCTTAGAAGTCACGCCCGAAGCATAAAATACATTAAATATACAAGAGCTTTTCCATCGTATAACAGGAATAATTGCAACCAGTGTGAAAGTGACGGTCATTTCTACGTTCCGGGCAACCTAGGCTTCACTCTAGGGCGTTGTTCCAACAGATCGAATAGTTAGGGCCTTAGAAGTCAACGCCCGAAGCATAAAATAATATATAAATAGAACAGTTTTTCCATCGTGTAAAACGAATAATTGCTACCAGTGTGAAAGTTATGGTCATTTCTACGTTCAGGGCAACCTACCCTTCACCCTAGGGCGTTGCTCCACTAGATGGAATAGTTAGGGCCTAAGAAGTCAATACCAGAAGCATAAAATACAATAAAGATGCAACAGTTATTCCATTGTATAGCATGGATAGTTGCAACCAGTGTGAAAGTTATGGTCATTTCTACGTTCCGGGCAACCTAGGCTTCACCCTAGGGCGTTGTTCCACCAGATGGAAAAGTTAGGGCCTAAGAAGTCAACGCCAGAAACATAAAACACGATATAAATACAACAGCTTTCCATCGTATAAAACGAATTATTGCAACCAGTGTGAAAGTTATGGTCATTTCAACGTTCCGGGCATCCTAGACTCAACTCTGAGGCATTGCTCCACCAGACGGAATAGCTACGACCTTAGAAGTCGAAGCCAGAAGCAGAAAATACAATAAAAATGCAACAGTTTTTCCATCGTATAGCATGACAAATTGCAACCAGTATGAAAGTAATGATCATTTCGACGTTTCGGTTATCCTAGAATTAACTCTGATGCGTTCCACCACCAGATCGAAGAGTTAGGGCCGTAGAAGTCAGCGCCAGAAGCATAAACTACAAAATAAATGGAACAGTTTTTCCATCGTGTAAAACGAATAATTGCTACCAGTGTGAAAGTTATGGTCATTTCTACGTTCAGGGCAACCTACCCTTCACCCTAGGGCGTTGCTCCACTAGATGGAATAGTTAGGGCCTTAGAAGTCAATGCCAGAAGCATTAAATAAAAATAAATAGAACAGTTTTTCTATCGTATAAAACGAATAATTGCAACCAGTATGAAAGTTAACGTCATTTCTACTTCCCGGGCAACCTAGGCTTCACCCTATTGCGTTGCTCCAACAGATTGAATAGTTAGGGCCTTAGAAGTCAACGCCCGAAGCATAAAAGGCAATAAAAATACAACAGTTTTTCCATCGTATAACAGGATTAATTACAACCATTTTGAAAGTGATGGCCAATTCTACGTTCCGGGCAACCTAGGCTTCACTCTAGGGCGTTGTTCCACCAGATCGAATAGCTAGGGCCTAAGAAGTCAACGCCAGAAGCATAAAATACAATATAAATATAACAGTTTTTCCATCGTATAAAGCCATCAATAGCAACCAGTGTGAAAGTTATGGTCTTTTCTACGTTCCGGGCAACCTAGGCTTCACTCTAGGGCGTTGCTCCACCAGATCGAATAGTTAGGGCCTCAGAAGTCAACGCCAGAAGCATAAAATACAATATAAATATAACTGATTTTGCATCGTTTATATCGAATAATAGGAACCAGTGCGATAGTTATGGTCATTTCTACGTTCCGGGCAACCTAAGCTTCACTCTAGGGCGTTGCTCCACCACATCAAACAGTTAGGGCCTTAGAAGTCAACGCCCGAAGCATAAAATACAAAATAAATATAACAGTTTTTCCATCGTATAAAACGAATAATAGCAACCAGTGTGAAAGTTATGGTCACTTCTACGTTCCGGGCAACCTAGGCTTCACTCTAGGGCGTTGCTCCACCAGATCAAACAGTTAGGGTCTTCGAAGCCAACGCCCGAAGCATTAAATAAAAATAAATAGAACAGTTTTTCTATCGTATAAAACGAATAATTGCAACCAGTATGAAAGTTAACGTCATTTCTACTTCCCGGGCAACCTAGGCTTCACCCTATTGCGTTGCTCCAACAGATTGAATAGTTAGGGCCTTAGAAGTCAACGCCCGAAGCATAAAAGGCAATAAAAATACAACAGTTTTTCCATCGTATAACAGGATTAATTACAACCATTTTGAAAGTGATGGCCAATTCTACGTTCCGGGCAACCTAGGCTTCACTCTAGGGCGTTGCTCCACCAGATCAAACAGTTAGGGTCTTCGAAGCCAACGCCGGAAGCATTAAATAAAAATAAATAGAACAGTTTTTCCATCGTATAAAACGAATAATTGCAACCAGTATGAAAGTTATGGTCATTTCTACGTTCCGGGCAACCCAGGCTTCACTCTATGGCGTTCTTCCACCAAATCGAAGAGATAGGGCCTTAGAAGTCAACACCAGAAGCATAAAATACAATAAAGATGCAACAGTTGTTCCATCGTATAACAGGAATAACAAAAAACAGTGTGAAAGTACAGGTCATTTCTACGTTCCGGGTAATCCAGGTTACACTCTAGGGCGTTGCTCCACCAGATCGAATAGCTAGGGCCTTAGAATTCAATGCCAGAAGCATAAAAGGCAATATATATATAACAGCTTTTCCATGTATAAAACGAATAATTGCTACCAGTGTGAAATAGTTGGGCATTTCTACGTTCCGGGCAACCTAGGCTTCACCCTAGGGCGTTGTTCCACCAGATGGAATAGTTAGGGCCTAAGAAGTCAACGCCAGAAGCATAAAATACAATAAAGATGCAACAGCTTTTCCATCGTATAACAGGAATAATTGCAACCAGTGTGAATGTAATGGTATGCTCTACGTCCCGGGCAACCTAGGCTTCACTCTAGGGCGGTGCTCCACCAGGTTAAATAGTTAGGGCCTAAGAAGTCAACGCCAGAAGCATAAAATACAATATAAATACAACAGCCTTTCCATCGTATATAATGTATATTTGCAAACAGTGTGAAAGTAATGGTCATTTCTACGTTCCTGGCAACCTAGGTTTCACTCTAGGGCGTTGTTCCACCAGATCGAATTGTTAGGGCCTAAGAAGTCAACGCCAGAAGAATAAAATGCAATATAAGTACAACAGCTTACCATCGTATAAAATGAATAATTGCAAACATTGTGAAAGTAATGGTCATTTCTACGTGCCGGGCAACCTAGGCTTCACTCTAGGTCGTTGTTCCACCAGATCGAATAGCTAGGGCCTAAGAAGTCAACGCCAGAAGCATAAAATACAATATAAATATAACAGATTTTCCATCGTATAAAACGATCAATAGCAACCAGTGTGAAAGTTATGGTCATTTCTACGTTCGGGGCAACCTGGGCTTCACTCTAGGGCGTTGCTCCACCAGATCGAATAGTTAGGTCCTAAGAAGTCAACGCCAGAAGCATAAAATACAATATAAATATAACTGAATTTCCATCGTTTATATCGAATAATAGGAACCAGTGCGAAAGTTATGGTCATTTCTACGTTCCGGGCAACCTAAGCTTCACTCTAGGGCGTTGCTGCACCACATCAAACAGTTAGGGCCTTAGAAGTCAACATCCGAAGCATAAAATACAAAATAAATATAACAGTTTTTCCATCGTATAAAACGAATAATAGCAACCAGTGTGAAAGTTATGGTCACTTCTACGTTCCGGGCAACCTAGGCTTCACTCTAGGGCGTTGCTCCACCAGATCAAAGAGTTAGGGTCTTAGAAGCCAACGCCCGAAGCATTAAATAAAAATAAATAGAACAGTTTTTCCATCGTATAAAACGAATAATTGCAACCAGTATGAAAGTTAACGTCATTTCTACTTCCCGGGCAACCTAGGCTTCACCCTATTGCGTTGCTCCAACAGATTGAATAGTTAGGGCCTTAGAAGTCGACGCCCGAAGCATAAAAGGCAATAAAAATACAACAATTTTTCCATCGTATAACAGGATTAATTGCAACCAGTTTGAAAGTGATGGCCAATTCCACGTTCCTGGCAACCTAGGCTTCACTCTAGGGCGTTGCTCCACCAGATCGAATAGTTAGGGCCTTAGATGTCAACGCCCGAAGCATAAAATACGATATAAATACAACAGCTTTTCCATCATATTAAATGCATAATTGCAAACAGTGTGAAAGAAGTGGTCATTTCTACGTTCCGAGCAACCTAGGCTTCACTCTAGGGCGGTGCTCCACCATATCGAATAGCTACGGCCTTAGAAGCCTACGCCTGGAGCATAAAATACAGTAAAGATGCAAAAGTTTTTCCATCGTATAACAGGAATAACTGCAAACAGTGTGGAAGTAATGGTCATTTCCATATTCCGGTCCTCCTAGTCTTCACTCTGGGGCGTTGTTCCACCAGATCGAATAGTTAGGGACCAAGAAGTCAACGCCAGAAGAATAAAATACAATATAAGTACAAAAGTTTTTCCATCGTATAAAACGAATAATTGCAAACAGTGTGAAAGATATGGACATTTCTACGTTCCGGGCTACCTAGGCTTCACTCTATGGCGTTCTTCCACCACATCGAATAGCAACGGCCTCAGAAGTCAACGCCAGAAGCATAAACTACAATATAAATATAACAGTTTTTCCATCGTATAAAACGAATAATAGCAACCAGTGTGAAAGTTATGGTCATTTCTACGTTCCGGGCAACCTAGGCTTCACTCTAGGGCGTTGCTCCACCAGATCAAACAGTTAGGGCCTGTGAAGTCAACGCCCGAAGCATAAAACACAAAATAAATACAACGGTTTTTCCATTGTATAAAACGAATAATTGCTACCAGTGTAAAAGTTATGGTCATTTCTACGTTCCGGGCAACCTAGGCTTCACCCTAGGGCGTTGTTCCACCATATCGAATAGTTAGGGCCTAAGAAGTGAACGCCGGAAGCATAAAATACAATATAAATACAACAGTTTTTCCATCGTATAAAACGAATAATTGCAACCAGTATGAAACTTCTGGTCATTTCTACGTTCCGGGCAGCCTAGGCTTCACTGTATGGCGTTCTTCCACCACATCGAATAGATACGGCATCAGAAGTGAACGCCTGAAGTATAAAATACAATAAAAATACAACAGTCTTTCCATCATATAACAGGAATAATTGCAACCCGTGTGAAAGTGCTGGTCATTTCTACGTTCCAGGCAACCTAGGCTTCACTCTAGGGCGTTGGTCCACAAGATCGAATAGTTAGGTCCTAAGAAGTCAACGCCAGAAGCATAAAATACAATATAAATATAACAGTTTTTCCGTCGTCTAAAACGAATAATAGCTACCAGTGTGAAAGTTATGGTCATTTCTACGTTCCGGGCAACATAGGCTTCACTCTAGTGCGTTGCGCCACCAGATCAAATAGTTAGGGCCTTAGAAGTCAACGCCCGAAGCATTAAATACAAAATAAATAGAACAGTTTTTGCATTGTATAAAACGAATATTTGCTACCAGTGTAAAAGTCATGGTCATTTCTACGTCCCGGGCAACCTAGGTTTCACTCCAGGGCGTTGCTCCACCTCATCGAATAGTTACGGCCTAAGAAGTCAACGCCAGAAGCATAAAATACAATATAAATACAACAGATTTTACATCGTATAAAACGAATAATTGCAACCAGTATGAAGCTTATGGTCATTTCTACTTTCCGAGCAACCTAGGCTTCACCCTAGGGCGTTGCTCCAAAAGGTTGAATAGTTAGGGCCTTAGAAGTCAACGCCCGAACCATCAAATGCAAAAAAAATACAACAGTGTTTCCATCATATAACAGGAATATTTGCAACCAGTTTGAAAGTGATGGCCAATTCTACGTTCCGGGCAACCTAGGCTTCACTCTATTGCGTTGCTCCACCAGATCGAATAGTTAGTGGCTTAGAAGTCAACGCCAGAAGCATAAAATACAATATAAATACAACAGTTTTTCCATCGCATAAAACGAATAATTGCAAGCAGTATGAAACTTATGGACATTTCTACTTTCCGGGCAACCTAGGCTTCACCCTAGGGCGTTGCTCCAACAGAATGAATAGTTAGGGCATTAGAAGTCGACGCCCGAACCATAAAATGCAAAAAAAAATACAACAGTGTTTCCATCATATATCAGGAATAATTGCAACCAGTTTGAAAGTGATGGCCAATTCTACGTTCCGGGCAACCTAGGCTTCACTCCAGGGCGTTGCTCCGCCAAACCGAATAGTTACGGCCTAAGAAGTCAACGCCAGAAGCATAAAGGACGATATAAATACAACAGCTTTTCCAACGTATAAAACGAATAATTGGAACCAGTATGAAACTTATGGTCATTTCTACTTTCCGAGCAACCTAGGCTTCACCCTAGGACGTTGCTCCAACAGATTGAATAGGTAGGGCCTTAGAAGTCAACGCCCGAACCATAAAATGCAAAAAAAATACAACAGTGTTTCCATCATATAACAGGAATAATTGCAACCAGTTTGAAAGTGATGGCCAATTCTACGTTCCGGGCAACCTAGGTTTCACTCCAGGGCGTTGCTCCACCAGACCGAATAGTTACGGCCTAAGAAGTCAACGCCAGAAGCATAAAATACGATATAAATACAACAGCATTTCCATCGTATAAAACGAGTAATTGCAACCAGTGTGAAAGTAATGGTCATTTCTACGTTCCAGGCAACCTAGGCTTCACCCTAGGGCGTTGTTCCACCAGATGGAATAGTTATGGACTAAGAAGTCAACGCCAGAAGCATAAAACACTATATAAATACAACAGTTTTTCCATCATATAAAACGAATAATTGCAACCAGGATGAAAGTTATGGTCATTTCTACTTTCCGGGCAACCTAGGCTGCACTCTAGGGCGTTGCTCCACCAGATCGAATAGTTAGGGCCTTAGAAGTCAACGCCAGAAGCATAAAATACAAAATAAATAAAACAGTTTTTCCATCGTATAAAACGAATAATTGCTACCAGTGTGAAAGTTGTGGTCATTTCTACTTTCCGCGCAACCTAGGTTTCACCCTAGGGCGTTGTTCCACCAGATGGAATAGTTAGGGCCTAAGAAGTCAACCCCAGAAGCATAAAATACGATATAAATACAACAGCTTTTCCATCGTATAAAACGAATAATTGCAACCAGCGTGGAGGTTATGGTCACTTCTACGTTCCGGGCAACCTAGGCTTCACTCTAGGGCGCTGCTCGACCAGATGGAATAGTTAGGGCCTAAGAAGTCAACGCCAGAAGCATAAAATACGATATAAATACAACAGCTTTTCCAACGTATAAGACGAATAATTGCAACCAGTGTGAATGTAATGGTCATTTCTACGTTCCGGGCAACCTAGGCTTCACTCTAAGGCGTTGCTCCACAAGATCGAATAATTAGGGCCTTAGAAATCAACGCCAGAAGCATAAAATACAATAAAGATGCAACAGTTTTTCCATCGTAAAACAGGAATAATTGCAACCAGTGTGAAGGTAACGGTCTTTTCTACGTTCCGGGCAACCTAGGCTTCACTCTAGGGCGGTGCACCACCAGATCAAATAGTTAGGGCCTAAGAAGTCAACGCCAGAAGCATAAAATACAACATAAATACAACAGATTTTCCATCGTATATAATGTATATTTGTGAACAGTGTGAAAGTAATGGTCATTTCTACGTACCGGACAACCTAGGCTCCACTCTCTGGCGTTGCTCCACCAAATCGAATAGCTAGGGCCTTAGAAGTCAACGCCAGAAGCATAAAATACAATAAAGATGCAAAAGTTTTTCCATCGTATAACAGGAATAACTGCAAACAGTGTGGAAGTAATGGTCATTTCCATATTCCGGTCCGCCTAGTCTTCACTCTGGGGCGTTGTTCCACCAGATCGAATAGTTAGGGACCAAGAAGTCAACGCCAGAAGAATAAAATACAATATAAGTACAAAAGTTTTTCCATCGTATAAAACGAATAATTGCAAACAGTGTGAAAGATATGGACATTTCTCCTTTCCGGGCAACCTAGGCTTCACTCTATGGCGTTCTTCCACCACATCGAATAGCAACGGCCTCAGAAGTCAACGCCAGAAGCATAAAATACAATATAAATGTAACAGTTTTTCCATCGTATAAAACGAATAATTGCAACCAGTATGAAACTGATGGTCATTTCTACTTTCCGAGCAACCTAGGCTTCACCCCAGGGCGTTGCTCCAACAGATTGAATAGTTAGGGCCTTAGAAGTCAACGCCCGAAGCATAAAATGCAAAAAAAATACAACAGTGTTTCCATCATATAACAGGAATAATTGCAACCAGTTTGAAAGTGATGGCCAATTCTACGTTCCGGGCAACCTAGGTTTCACTCAAGGGCGTTGCTCCACCAGACCGAATAGTTACGGCCTAAGAAGTCAACGCCAGAAGCATAAATTACGATATAAATACAACAGCATTTCCATCGTATAAAACGAGTAATTGCAACCAGTGTGAAAGTAATGGTCATTCCTACGTTCCGAGCACCCTAGGCGTCACTCTAGGGCGTTGCTCCACCACATCTAATAGCTACGGCCTTAGAAGTCAACGCCAGAGGCATAAAATACAATATAAATACAACAGCGTTTCCATCGTATAAAACGAATAATTGCAACCAGTATGAAACTTATGGTCATTTCTACTTTCCGAGCAACATAGGCTTCACCCTAGGGCGTTGCTCCAACAGATTGAATAGTTAGGGCCTTGGAAGTCAACGCACGAAGCATAAAATGCAATAAAAATACAACAGTGTTTCCATAATATAACAGGAATAATTACATCCAGTTTGAAAGTGGTGGCCAATTATACGTCCCGGGCAACCTAGGCTTCACTCTAGGGCGTTGATCCACCAGATCGAATAGTTAGTGCCTCAGAAGTCAACGCCAGAAGCATAAAATTCAATACAAATACAACAGCTTTTCATCGTATAAAACGAATAATTGCAACCAGTATGAAACTTATGGTCATTTCTACTTTCCGAGCAACCTAGGCTGCACCCTAGGGCGGTGCTCCAACAGATTGAATAGTTAGGGCCTTAGAAGTCTACGCCCGAACCGTAAAATGCAAAAAAAATACAACAGTGTTTCCATCATATAACAGGAATAATTGCAACCAGTTTGAAAGTGATGGCCAATTCTACGTTCCGGGCAACCTAGGTTTCACTCCAGGGCGTTGCACCACCAGACCGAATAGTTACGGCCTAAGAACTCAACGCCAGAAGCATAAAATACGATATAAATACAACAGCTTTTCCATCGCATAAAACGAATAATTGCAACCAGTGTGAAAGTAATGGTCATTTCTACGTTCCGAGCACCCTAGGCGTCACTCTAGGGCGTTGCTCCACCACATCTAATAGCTACGGCCTTAGAAGTCAACGCCAGAGGCTTAAAGTACAATATAAATACAACAGCGTTTCCATTGTATGAAACGAATAATTGCAACCAGTGTGAAAGTTATGGTCATTTCTATATTCCGAGCAACCTGGGATTCACTCTATGGCGTTGCTCCACCAGATCGAATAGTTAGGTCCTTAGAAGTAAACGCCAGGAGCATAAAATACGATATAAATACAACAGCGTTTCCATCGTATAAAACGAATAATTGCAACCAGTGTGGAAGTTATGGTCATTTCTACATTCCGAGCAACCTAGGATTGACTCTAGGGCGCTCCTCCACCAGATCGAATAGTTAGGTCCTTAGAAGTAAACGCCAGAAGCATAAAATACGATATAAATACAACAGCGTTTCCATCGTATAAAACGAATAACTGCAACCAGTATGAAACTTATGGTCATTTCTACTTTCCGAGCAACCTAGGCTTCACCCTTGGGCGTTGCTTCAGCAGATTGAATAGTTAGGGCCTTAGAAGTCAACGCCCGAACCATAAAATGCAAAAAAAATACAACAGTGTTTCCATCATATAACAGGAATAATTGCAACCAGTTTGAAAGTGATGGCCAATTCTACGTTCCGGGCAACCTAGGTTTCACACCAGGACGTTGCTCCACCAGAAGGAATAGTTACGGCCTAAGAAGTCAACGCCAGAAGCATAAAATACGATATAAATACAACAGCTTTTCCATCGAATAAAACGAATAATTGCAACCAGTGTGAAAGTAATGGTCATTTCTACGTTCCGAGCACCCTAGGCGTCACTCTAGGGCGTTGCTCCACCAGATCGAATAGTTTGGTCCTTAGAAGTAAACGCCAGAAGCATAAAACACGATATAAATACAACAGCGTTTCCATCGTATAAAACGAATAATTGCAACCAGTGTGAATGTTATGGTCATTTCTACATTCCGAGCAACCTAGGATTCACTCTAGGGCGTTGTTCCACCAGATCGAATAGTTAGGGCCTAAGAAGTGAACGCCAGAAGCATAAAATGCAATAAAAATACAACAGTTTTTCCATCGTATAACAGGATTAATTGCAACCAGTTTGAAAGTGATTGTCATTTCTCCTTTCCGGGCAACCTAGGCTTCACTCTAGGGCGTTGCTCCACCAGATCGAATAGCTAGGGCCTTAGAAGTCAACGCCAGAAGCATAAAACACAATATAAATACAACAGTTTTTCCATCGTATAAAACGAATAATTGCAACCAGTATGAAACTGATGGTCATTTCTACTTTCCGAGCAACCTAGGCTTCACCCTAGGGCGTTGCTCCAACAGATTGAATAGTTAGGGCCTTAGAAGTCAACGCCCGAAGCATAAAATGCAATATAAATACAACAGCGTTTCCATCGTATAAAACGAATAATTGCAACCAGTGTGGAAGTTATGGTCATTTCTACATTCCGAGCAACCTAGGATTGACTCTAGGGCGCTCCTCCACCAGATCGAATAGTTAGGTCCTTAGAAGTAAACGCCAGAAGCATAAAATACGATATAAATACAACAGCGTTTCCATCGTATAAAACGAATAACTGCAACCAGTATGAAACTTATGGTCATTTCTACTTTCCGAGCAACCTAGGCTTCACCCTTGGGCGTTGCTTCAGCAGATTGAATAGTTAGGGCCTTAGAAGTCAACGCCCGAACCATAAAATGCAAAAAAAATACAACAGTGTTTCCATCATATAACAGGAATAATTGCAACCAGTTTGAAAGTGATGGCCAATTCTACGTTCCGGGCAACCTAGGTTTCACACCAGGACGTTGCTCCACCAGAAGGAATAGTTACGGCCTAAGAAGTCAACGCCAGAAGCATAAAATACGATATAAATACAACAGCTTTTCCATCGAATAAAACGAATAATTGCAACCAGTGTGAAAGTAATGGTCATTTCTACGTTCCGAGCACCCTAGGCGTCACTCTAGGGCGTTGCTCCACCAGATCGAATAGTTTGGTCCTTAGAAGTAAACGCCAGAAGCATAAAACACGATATAAATACAACAGCGTTTCCATCGTATAAAACGAATAATTGCAACCAGTGTGAATGTTATGGTCATTTCTACATTCCGAGCAACCTAGGATTCACTCTAGGGCGTTGTTCCACCAGATCGAATAGTTAGGGCCTAAGAAGTGAACGCCAGAAGCATAAAATGCAATAAAAATACAACAGTTTTTCCATCGTATAACAGGATTAATTGCAACCAGTTTGAAAGTGATTGTCATTTCTCCTTTCCGGGCAACCTAGGCTTCACTCTAGGGCGTTGCTCCACCAGATCGAATAGCTAGGGCCTTAGAAGTCAACGCCAGAAGCATAAAACACAATATAAATACAACAGTTTTTCCATCGTATAAAACGAATAATTGCAACCAGTATGAAACTGATGGTCATTTCTACTTTCCGAGCAACCTAGGCTTCACCCTAGGGCGTTGCTCCAACAGATTGAATAGTTAGGGCCTTAGAAGTCAACGCCCGAAGCATAAAATGCAATAAAAATACAACAGTGTTTCCATCATATAAAACGAATAATTGCAACCAGTATGAAACTTATGGTCATTTCTACTTTCCGAGCAAGCTAGGCTTCACCCTAGGGCGTTGCTCCAACAGATTCAATAGTTAGGAACTTAGAAGTGAACGCCCGAACAATAAAATGCAAAAAAAATTCAACAGTGTTTCCATCATATAACAGGAATAATTGCAACCAGTTTGAAAGTGATGGCCAATTCTACGTTCCGGGCAACCTAGGCTTCTCTCTAGGGCGTTGCTCCACCAGATCGAATAGATAGTGCCTTAGAAGCCAACGCCAGAAGCATAAAATACAATATAAATACAACAGTTTTTCCATCGTATAAAACGAATAATTGGAACCAGTATGAAACTTATGGTCATTTCTACTTTCCGAGCAACCTAGGCTTCACCCTAGGACGTTGCTCCAACAGATTGAATAGGTAGGGCCTTAGAAGTCAACGCCCGAACCATAAAATGCAAAAAAAAATACAACAGTGTTTCCATCATATAACAGGAATAATTGCAACCAGTTTGAAAGTGATGGCCAATTCTACGTTCCGGGCAACCTAGGTTTCACTCCAGGGCGTTGCTCCACCAGACCGAATAGTTAGGGCCAAAGAAGTCAACGCCAGAAGCATAAAATACGATATAAATACAACAGCATTTCCATCGTATAAAACGAGTAATTGCAACCAGTGTGAAAGTAATGGTCATTTCTACGTTCCGAGCACCCTAGGCGTCACTCTAGGGCGTTGCTCCACCACATCTAATAGCTACGGCCTTAGAAGTCAACGTCAGAGGCATAAAATACAATATAAATACAACAGCTTTTCCATCGTATAAAACGAATAATTGCAACCAGTATGAAACTTATGGTCATTTCTACTTTCCGAGCAACATAGGCTTCACCCTAGGACGTTGCTCCAACAGATTGAATAGTTAGGGCCTTAGAAGTCTACGTCCGAACCATAAAATGCAAAAAAAATACAACAGTGTTTCCATCATATAACAGGAATAATTGCAACCCGTGTGAAAGTGATGGTCATTTCTACGTTCCAGGCAACCTAGGCTTCACCCTAGGGCGTTGTTCCACAAGATGGAATAGTTAGGGACTAAGAAGTCAACGCCAGAAGCATAAAACACTATATAAATACAACAGTTTTTCCATCATATAAAACGAATAATTGCAACCAGGATGAAAGTTATGGTCATTTCTACTTTCCGGGCAACCTAGGCTTCACTCTAGGGCGTTGCTCCACCAGATCGAATAGTTAGAGCCTTAGAAGTCAACGCCAGAAGCATAAAATACAAAATAAATAAAACAGTTTTTCCATCGTATAAAACGAATAATTGCTACCAGTGTGAAAGTTGTGGTCATTTCTACGTTCCGCGCAACCTAGGTTTCACCCTAGGGCGTTGTTCCACCAGATGGAATAGTTAGGGCCTAAGAAGTCAACGCCAGTAGCATAAAATACGATATAAATACAACAGCTTTTCCACCGTATAAAACGAATAATTGCAACCAGCGTGGAAGTTATGGTCACTTCTACGTTCCGGGCAACCTAGGCTTCACTCTAGGGCGCTGCTCGACCAGATAGAATAGCTAGGGCCTTAGATGTCAACGCCCGTAGCATAAAATACAAAATAAATAGAACAGTTTTTCCATCGTATAAAACGAATAATTGCTACCAGTGTGAAAGTTATGGTCATTGCTACTTTCCGCGCAACCTAGGTTTCACCCAAGGGCGTTGTTCCACCAGATGGAATAGTTAGGGCCTAAGAAGTCAACGCCAGAAGCATAAAATACGATATAAATACAACAGCTTTTCCATCGTATAAGACGAATAATTGCAACCAGTGTGAATGTAATGGTCATTTCTACGTTCCGGGCAACCTAGGCTTCACTCTAGGGCGTTGCTCCACCAGATCGAATAATTAGGGCCTTAGAAATCAACGCCAGAAGCATAAAATACAATAAAGATGCAACAGTTTTTCCATCGCAAAACAGGAATAATTGCAACCAGTGTGAAGGTAACGGTCTTTTCTACGTTCCGGGCAACCTAGGCTTCACTCTAGGGCGGTGCACCACCAGATCAAATAGTTAGCGCCTAAGAAGTCAACGCCAGAAGCATAAAATACAACATAAATACAACAGATTTTCCATCGTATATAATGTATATTTGCGAACAGTGTGAAAGTAATGGTCATTTCTACGTACCGGACAACCTAGGCTCCACTCTCTGGCGTTGCTCCACCAAATCGAATAGCGAGGGCCTTAGAAGTCAACGCCAGAAGCATAAAATACAATAAAGATGCAAAAGTTTTTCCATCGTATAACTGGAATAACTGCAAACAGTGTGGAACTAATTGCCATTTCCATATACCGGTCCTCCTAGTCTTCACTCTGGGGCGTTGTTCCACCAGATCGAATAGTTAGGGACCAAGAAGTCAACGCCAGAAGAATAAAATACAATATAAGTACAAAAGTTTTTCCATCGTATAAAACGAATAATTGCAAACAGTGTGAAAGATATGGACATTTCTACGTTCCGGGCTACCTAGGCTTCACTCTATGGCGTTCTTCCACCACATCGAATAGCAACGGCCTCAGAAGTCAAAGCCAGAAGCATAAAATACAATATAAATATAACAGTTTTTCCATCGTATAAAACGAATAATTGCAACCAGTATGAAACTGATGGTCATTTCTACTTTCCGAGCAACCTAGGCTTCACCCTAGGGCGTTGCTCCAACAGATTGAATAGTTAGGGCCTTAGAAGTCAACGCCCGACGCATAAAATGCAAAAAAAATACAACAGTGTTTCCATCATATAACAGGAATAATTGCAACCAGTTTGAAAGTGATGGCCAATTCTACGTTCCGGGCAACCTAGGTTTCACTCAAGGGCGTTGCTCCACCAGACCGAATAGTTACGGCCTAAGAACTCAACGCCAGAAGCATAAAATACGATATAAATACAACAGCTTTTCCATCGCATAAAACGAATAATTGCAACCAGTGTGAAAGTAATGGTCATTTCTACGTTCCGAGCACCCTAGGCGTCACTCTAGGGCGTTGCTCCACCACATCTAATAGCTACGGCCTTAGAAGTCAACGCCAGAGGCTTAAAGTACAATATAAATACAACAGCGTTTCCATTGTATGAAACGAATAATTGCAACCAGTGTGAAAGTTATGGTCATTTCTATATTCCGAGCAACCTGGGATTCACTCTATGGCGTTGCTCCACCAGATCGAATAGTTAGGTCCTTAGAAGTAAACGCCAGGAGCATAAAATACGATATAAATACAACAGCGTTTCCATCGTATAAAACGAATAATTGCAACCAGTGTGGAAGTTATGGTCATTTCTACATTCCGAGCAACCTAGGATTGACTCTAGGGCGCTCCTCCACCAGATCGAATAGTTAGGTCCTTAGAAGTAAACGCCAGAAGCATAAAATACGATATAAATACAACAGCGTTTCCATCGTATAAAACGAATAACTGCAACCAGTATGAAACTTATGGTCATTTCTACTTTCCGAGCAACCTAGGCTTCACCCTTGGGCGTTGCTTCAGCAGATTGAATAGTTAGGGCCTTAGAAGTCAACGCCCGAACCATAAAATGCAAAAAAAATACAACAGTGTTTCCATCATATAACAGGAATAATTGCAACCATTTTGAAAGTGATGGCCAATTCTACGTTCCGGGCAACCTAGGCTTCACCCTAGGGCGTTGCTCCAACAGATTCAATAGTTAGGAACTTAGAAGTGAACGCCCGAACAATAAAATGCAAAAAAAATTCAACAGTGTTTCCATCATATAACAGGAATAATTGCAACCAGTTTGAAATTGATGGCCAATTCTACGTTCCGGGCAACCTAGGCTTCTCTCTAGGGCGTTGCTCCACCAGATCGAATAGATAGTGCCTTAGAAGCCAACGCCAGAAGCATAAAATACAATATAAATACAACAGTTTTTCCATCGTATAAAACGAATAATTGGAACCAGTATGAAACTTATGGTCATTTCTACTTTCCGAGCAACCTAGGCTTCACCCTAGGACGTTGCTCCAACAGATTGAATAGGTAGGGCCTTAGAAGTCAACGCCCGAACCATAAAATGCAAAAAAAAATACAACAGTGTTTCCATCATATAACAGGAATAATTGCAACCAGTTTGAAAGTGATGGCCAATTCTACGTTCCGGGCAACCTAGGTTTCACTCCAGGGCGTTGCTCCACCAGACCGAATAGTTAGGGCCAAAGAAGTCAACGCCAGAAGCATAAAATACGATATAAATACAACAGCTTTTCCATCGTATAAGACGAATAATTGCAACCAGTGTGAATGTAATGGTCATTTCTACGTTCCGGGCAACCTAGGCTTCACTCTAGGGCGTTGCTCCACCAGATCGAATAATTAGGGCCTTAGAAATCAACGCCAGAAGCATAAAATACAATAAAGATGCAACAGTTTTTCCATCGCAAAACAGGAATAATTGCAACCAGTGTGAAGGTAACGGTCTTTTCTACGTTCCGGGCAACCTAGGCTTCACTCTAGGGCGGTGCACCACCAGATCAAATAGTTAGCGCCTAAGAAGTCAACGCCAGAAGCATAAAATACAACATAAATACAACAGATTTTCCATCGTATATAATGTATATTTGCGAACAGTGTGAAAGTAATGGTCATTTCTACGTACCGGACAACCTAGGCTCCACTCTCTGGCGTTGCTCCACCAAATCGAATAGCGAGGGCCTTAGAAGTCAACGCCAGAAGCATAAAATACAATAAAGATGCAAAAGTTTTTCCATCGTATAACTGGAATAACTGCAAACAGTGTGGAACTAATTGCCATTTCCATATACCGGTCCTCCTAGTCTTCACTCTGGGGCGTTGTTCCACCAGATCGAATAGTTAGGGACCAAGAAGTCAACGCCAGAAGAATAAAATACAATATAAGTACAAAAGTTTTTCCATCGTATAAAACGAATAATTGCAAACAGTGTGAAAGATATGGACATTTCTACGTTCCGGGCTACCTAGGCTTCACTCTATGGCGTTCTTCCACCACATCGAATAGCAACGGCCTCAGAAGTCAAAGCCAGAAGCATAAAATACAATATAAATATAACAGTTTTTCCATCGTATAAAACGAATAATTGCAACCAGT
The DNA here is from genome assembly GCF_051401765.1 of Calliopsis andreniformis. Lineage (NCBI taxonomy): Eukaryota > Metazoa > Arthropoda > Insecta > Hymenoptera > Andrenidae > Calliopsis > Calliopsis andreniformis. The sequence continues at coordinate 953,648 of NW_027480426.1, read as the reverse complement.
ATGAAACTGATGGTCATTTCTACTTTCCGAGCAACCTAGGCTTCACCCTAGGGCGTTGCTCCAACAGATTGAATAGTTAGGGCCTTAGAAGTCAACGCCCGACGCATAAAATGCAAAAAAAATACAACAGTGTTTCCATCATATAACAGGAATAATTGCAACCAGTTTGAAAGTGATGGCCAATTCCACGTTCCGGGCAACCTAGGTTTCACTCAAGGGCGTTGCTCCACCAGACCGAATAGTTACGGCCTAAGAAGTCAACGCCAGAAGCATAAAATACGATATAAATACAACAGCATTTCCATCGTATAAAACGAGTAATTGCAACCAGTGTGAAAGTAATGGTCATTTCGACGTTCCGAGCACCCTAGGCGTCACTCTAGGGCGTTGCTCCACCACGTCTAACAGCTACGGCCTTAGAAGTCAACGCCAGAGGCATAAAATACAATATAAATACAACAGCGTTTCCATCGTATAAAACGAATAATTGCAACCAGTATGAAACTTATGGTCATTTCTACTTTCCGAGCAACATAGGCTTCACCCTAGGGCGTTGCTCCAACAGATTGAATAGTTAGGGCCTTGGAAGTAAACGCCAGGAGCATAAAATACGATATAAATACAACAGCGTTTCCATCGTATAAAACGAATAATTGCAACCAGTGTGAAAGTTATGGTCATTTCTACATTCCGTGCAACCTAGGATTGACTCTAGGGCGCTCCTCCACCAGATCGACTAGTTAGGTCCTTAGAAGTAAACGCCAGAAGCATAAAATACGATATAAATACAACAGCGTTTCCATCGTATAAAACGAATAACTGCAACCAGTATGAAACTTATGGTCATTTCTACTTTCCGAGCAACCTAGGCTTCACCCTAGGGCGTTGATCCAATAGATTGAATAGTTAGGGCCTTAGAAGTGAACGCCCGAACCATAAAACGCAAAAAAAATACAACAGTGTTTCCATCATATAACAGGAATAATTGCAACCAGTTTGAAAGTGATGGTCAATTCTACGTTCCGGGCAACCTAGGTTTCACACCAGGGCGTTGCTCCACCAGAAGGAATAGTTACGGCCTAAGAAGTCAACGCCAGAAGCATAAAATACGATATAAATACAACAGCTTTTCCTTCGAATAGAACGAATAATTGCAACCAGTGTGAAAGTAATGGTCATTTCTACGTTCCGAGCACCCTAGGCGTCACTCTAGGGCGTTGCTCCACCAGATCGAATAGTTTGGTGCTTAGAAGTAAACGCCAGAAGCATAAAATACGATATAAATACAACAGCGTTTCCATCGTATAAAACGAATAATTGCAACCAGTGTGAAAGTTATGGTCATTTCTACATTCCGAGCAACCTAGGATTCACTCTAGGGCGTTGCTCCAACAGATTCAATAGTTAGGACCTTAGAAGTGAACGCCCGAACAATAAAATGCAAAAAAAATTCAACAGTGTTTCCATCATACAACAGGAATAATTGCAACCAGTTTGAAAGTGATGGCCAATTCTACGTTCCGGGCAACCTAGGCTTCTCTCTAGGGCGTTGCTCCACCAGATCGAATAGATAGTGCCTTAGAAGTCAACGCCAGAAGCATAAAATACAATATAAATACAACAGTTTTTCCATCGTATAAAACGAATAATTGGAACCAGTACGAAACTTATGGTCAGTTCTACTTTCCGAGCAACCTAGGCTTCACCCTAGGACGTTGCTCCAACAGATTGAATAGGTAGGGCCTTAGAAGTCAACGCCCGAACCATAAAATGCAAAAAAAATACAACAGTGTTTCCATCATATAACAGGAATAATTGCAACCCGTGTGAAAGTGATGGTCATTTCTACGTTCCAGGCAACCTAGGCTTCACCCTAGGGCGTTGTTCCACAAGATGGAATAGTTAGGGACTAAGAAGTCAACGCCAGAAGCATAAAACACTATATAAATACAACAGTTTTTCCATCATATAAAACGAATAATTGCAACCAGGATGAAAGTTATGGTCATTTCTACTTTCCGGGCAACCTAGGCTTCACTCTAGGGCGTTGCTCCACCAGATCGAATAGTTAGGGCCTTAGAAGTCAACGCCAGAAGCATAAAATACAAAATAAATAAAACAGTTTTTCCATCGTATAAAACGAATAATTGCTACCAGTGTGAAAGTTGTGGTCATTTCTACGTTCCGCGCAACCTAGGTTTCACGCTAGGGCGTTGTTCCACCAGATGGAATAGCTAGGGCCTTAGATGTCAACGCCCGTAGCATAAAATACAAAATAAATAGAACAGTTTTTCCATCGTATAAAACGAATAATTGCTACCAGTGTGAAAGTTATGGTCATTGCTACTTTCCGCGCAACCTAGGTTTCACCCAAGGGCGTTGTTCCACCAGATGGAATAGTTAGGGCCTAAGAAGTCAACGCCAGAAGCATAAAATACGATATAAATACAACAGCTTTTCCATCGTATAAGACGAATAATTGCAACCAGTGTGAATGTAATGGTCATTTCTACGTTCCGGGCAACCTAGGCTTCACTCTAGGGCGTTGCTCCACCAGATCGAATAATTAGGGCCTTAGAAATCAACGCCAGAAGCATAAAATACAATAAAGATGCAACAGTTTTTCCATCGCAAAACAGGAATAATTGCAACCAGTGTGAAGGTAACGGTCTTTTCTACGTTCCGGGCAACCTAGGCTTCACTCTAGGGCGGTGCACCACCAGATCAAATAGTTAGCGCCTAAGAAGTCAACGCCAGAAGCATAAAATACAACATAAATACAACAGATTTTCCATCGTATATAATGTATATTTGCGAACAGTGTGAAAGTAATGGTCATTTCTACGTACCGGACAACCTAGGCTCCACTCTCTGGCGTTGCTCCACCAAATCGAATAGCGAGGGCCTTAGAAGTCAACGCCAGAAGCATAAAATACAATAAAGATGCAAAAGTTTTTCCATCGTATAACTGGAATAACTGCAAACAGTGTGGAACTAATTGCCATTTCCATATACCGGTCCTCCTAGTCTTCACTCTGGGGCGTTGTTCCACCAGATCGAATAGTTAGGGACCAAGAAGTCAACGCCAGAAGAATAAAATACAATATAAGTACAAAAGTTTTTCCATCGTATAAAACGAATAATTGCAAACAGTGTGAAAGATATGGACATTTCTACGTTCCGGGCTACCTAGGCTTCACTCTATGGCGTTCTTCCACCACATCGAATAGCAACGGCCTCAGAAGTCAAAGCCAGAAGCATAAAATACAATATAAATATAACAGTTTTTCCATCGTATAAAACGAATAATTGCAACCAGTATGAAACTGATGGTCATTTCTACTTTCCGAGCAACCTAGGCTTCACCCTAGGGCGTTGCTCCAACAGATTGAATAGTTAGGGCCTTAGAAGTCAACGCCCGACGCATAAAATGCAAAAAAAATACAACAGTGTTTCCATCATATAACAGGAATAATTGCAACCAGTTTGAAAGTGATGGCCAATTCCACGTTCCGGGCAACCTAGGTTTCACTCAAGGGCGTTGCTCCACCAGACCGAATAGTTACGGCCTAAGAAGTCAACGCCAGAAGCATAAAATACGATATAAATACAACAGCATTTCCATCGTATAAAACGAGTAATTGCAACCAGTGTGAAAGTAATGGTCATTTCGACGTTCCGAGCACCCTAGGCGTCACTCTAGGGCGTTGCTCCACCACGTCTAACAGCTACGGCCTTAGAAGTCAACGCCAGAGGCATAAAATACAATATAAATACAACAGCGTTTCCATCGTATAAAACGAATAATTGCAACCAGTATGAAACTTATGGTCATTTCTACTTTCCGAGCAACATAGGCTTCACCCTAGGGCGTTGCTCCAACAGATTGAATAGTTAGGGCCTTGGAAGTAAACGCCAGGAGCATAAAATACGATATAAATACAACAGCGTTTCCATCGTATAAAACGAATAATTGCAACCAGTGTGAAAGTTATGGTCATTTCTACATTCCGTGCAACCTAGGATTGACTCTAGGGCGCTCCTCCACCAGATCGACTAGTTAGGTCCTTAGAAGTAAACGCCAGAAGCATAAAATACGATATAAATACAACAGCGTTTCCATCGTATAAAACGAATAACTGCAACCAGTATGAAACTTATGGTCATTTCTACTTTCCGAGCAACCTAGGCTTCACCCTAGGGCGTTGATCCAATAGATTGAATAGTTAGGGCCTTAGAAGTGAACGCCCGAACCATAAAACGCAAAAAAAATACAACAGTGTTTCCATCATATAACAGGAATAATTGCAACCAGTTTGAAAGTGATGGTCAATTCTACGTTCCGGGCAACCTAGGTTTCACACCAGGGCGTTGCTCCACCAGAAGGAATAGTTACGGCCTAAGAAGTCAACGCCAGAAGCATAAAATACGATATAAATACAACAGCTTTTCCTTCGAATAAAACGAATAATTGCAACCAGTGTGAAAGTAATGGTCATTTCTACGTTCCGAGCACCCTAGGCGTCACTCTAGGGCGTTGCTCCACCAGATCGAATAGTTTGGTGCTTAGAAGTAAACGCCAGAAGCATAAAATACGATATAAATACAACAGCGTTTCCATCGTATAAAACGAATAATTGCAACCAGTGTGAAAGTTATGGTCATTTCTACATTCCGAGCAACCTAGGATTCACTCTAGGGCGTTGCTCCAACAGATTCAATAGTTAGGACCTTAGAAGTGAACGCCCGAACAATAAAATGCAAAAAAAATTCAACAGTGTTTCCATCATACAACAGGAATAATTGCAACCAGTTTGAAAGTGATGGCCAATTCTACGTTCCGGGCAACCTAGGCTTCTCTCTAGGGCGTTGCTCCACCAGATCGAATAGATAGTGCCTTAGAAGTCAACGCCAGAAGCATAAAATACAATATAAATACAACAGTTTTTCCATCGTATAAAACGAATAATTGGAACCAGTATGAAACTTATGGTCAGTTCTACTTTCCGAGCAACCTAGGCTTCACCCTAGGACGTTGCTCCAACAGATTGAATAGGTAGGGCCTTAGAAGTCAACGCCTGAACCATAAAATGCAAAAAAAATACAACAGTGTTTCCATCATATAACAGGAATAATTGCAACCCGTGTGAAAGTGATGGTCATTTCTACGTTCCAGGCAACCTAGGCTTCACCCTAGGGCGTTGTTCCACAAGATGGAATAGTTAGGGACTAAGAAGTCAACGCCAGAAGCATAAAACACTATATAAATACAACAGTTTTTCCATCATATAAAACGAATAATTGCAACCAGGATGAAAGTTATGGTCATTTCTACTTTCCGGGCAACCTAGGCTTCACTCTAGGGCGTTGCTCCACCAGATCGAATAGTTAGGGCCTTAGAAGTCAACGCCAGAAGCATAAAATACAAAATAAATAAAACAGTTTTTCCATCGTATAAAACGAATAATTGCTACCAGTGTGAAAGTTGTGGTCATTTCTACGTTCCGCGCAACCTAGGTTTCACGCTAGGGCGTTGTTCCACCAGATGGAATAGCTAGGGCCTTAGATGTCAACGCCCGTAGCATAAAATACAAAATAAATAGAACAGTTTTTCCATCGTATAAAACGAATAATTGCTACCAGTGTGAAAGTTATGGTCATTGCTACTTTCCGCGCAACCTAGGTTTCACCCAAGGGCGTTGTTCCACCAGATGGAATAGTTAGGGCCTAAGAAGTCAACGCCAGAAGCATAAAATACGATATAAATACAACAGCTTTTCCATCGTATAAGACGAATAATTGCAACCAGTGTGAATGTAATGGTCATTTCTACGTTCCGGGCAACCTAGGCTTCACTCTAGGGCGTTGCTCCACCAGATCGAATAATTAGGGCCTTAGAAATCAACGCCAGAAGCATAAAATACAATAAAGATGCAACAGTTTTTCCATCGCAAAACAGGAATAATTGCAACCAGTGTGAAGGTAACGGTCTTTTCTACGTTCCGGGCAACCTAGGCTTCACTCTAGGGCGGTGCACCACCAGATCAAATAGTTAGCGCCTAAGAAGTCAACGCCAGAAGCATAAAATACAACATAAATACAACAGATTTTCCATCGTATATAATGTATATTTGCGAACAGTGTGAAAGTAATGGTCATTTCTACGTACCGGACAACCTAGGCTCCACTCTCTGGCGTTGCTCCACCAAATCGAATAGCGAGGGCCTTAGAAGTCAACGCCAGAAGCATAAAATACAATAAAGATGCAAAAGTTTTTCCATCGTATAACTGGAATAACTGCAAACAGTGTGGAACTAATTGCCATTTCCATATACCGGTCCTCCTAGTCTTCACTCTGGGGCGTTGTTCCACCAGATCGAATAGTTAGGGACCAAGAAGTCAACGCCAGAAGAATAAAATACAATATAAGTACAAAAGTTTTTCCATCGTATAAAACGAATAATTGCAAACAGTGTGAAAGATATGGACATTTCTACGTTCCGGGCTACCTAGGCTTCACTCTATGGCGTTCTTCCACCACATCGAATAGCAACGGCCTCAGAAGTCAAAGCCAGAAGCATAAAATACAATATAAATATAACAGTTTTTCCATCGTATAAAACGAATAATTGCAACCAGTATGAAACTGATGGTCATTTCTACTTTCCGAGCAACCTAGGCTTCACCCTAGGGCGTTGCTCCAACAGATTGAATAGTTAGGGCCTTAGAAGTCAACGCCCGACGCATAAAATGCAAAAAAAATACAACAGTGTTTCCATCATATAACAGGAATAATTGCAACCAGTTTGAAAGTGATGGCCAATTCTACGTTCCGGGCAACCTAGGTTTCACTCAAGGGCGTTGCTCCACCAGACCGAATAGTTACGGCCTAAGAAGTCAACGCCAGAAGCATAAAATACGATATAAATACAACAGCATTTCCATCGTATAAAACGAGTAATTGCAACCAGTGTGAAAGTAATGGTCATTTCGACGTTCCGAGCACCCTAGGCGTCACTCTAGGGCGTTGCTCCACCACGTCTAACAGCTACGGCCTTAGAAGTCAACGCCAGAGGCATAAAATACAATATAAATACAACAGCGTTTCCATCGTATAAAACGAATAATTGCAACCAGTATGAAACTTATGGTCATTTCTACTTTCCGAGCAACATAGGCTTCACCCTAGGGCGTTGCTCCAACAGATTGAATAGTTAGGGCCTTGGAAGTAAACGCCAGGAGCATAAAATACGATATAAATACAACAGCGTTTCCATCGTATAAAACGAATAATTGCAACCAGTGTGAAAGTTATGGTCATTTCTACATTCCGTGCAACCTAGGATTGACTCTAGGGCGCTCCTCCACCAGATCGACTAGTTAGGTCCTTAGAAGTAAACGCCAGAAGCATAAAATACGATATAAATACAACAGCGTTTCCATCGTATAAAACGAATAACTGCAACCAGTATGAAACTTATGGTCATTTCTACTTTCCGAGCAACCTAGGCTTCACCCTAGGGCGTTGATCCAATAGATTGAATAGTTAGGGCCTTAGAAGTCAACGCCCGAACCATAAAACGCAAAAAAAATACAACAGTGTTTCCATCATATAACAGGAATAATTGCAACCAGTTTGAAAGTGATGGCCAATTCTACGTTCCGGGCAACCTAGGTTTCACTCAAGGGCGTTGCTCCACCAGACCGAATAGTTACGGCCTAAGAAGTCAACGCCAGAAGCATAAAATACGATATAAATACAACAGCATTTCCATCGTATAAAACGAGTAATTGCAACCAGTGTGAAAGTAATGGTCATTTCGACGTTCCGAGCACCCTAGGCGTCACTCTAGGGCGTTGCTCCACCACGTCTAACAGCTACGGCCTTAGAAGTCAACGCCAGAGGCATAAAATACAATATAAATACAACAGCGTTTCCATCGTATAAAACGAATAATTGCAACCAGTATGAAACTTATGGTCATTTCTACTTTCCGAGCAACATAGGCTTCACCCTAGGGCGTTGCTCCAACAGATTGAATAGTTAGGGCCTTGGAAGTAAACGCCAGGAGCATAAAATACGATATAAATACAGCAGCGTTTCCATCGTATAAAACGAATAATTGCAACCAGTGTGAAAGTTATGGTCATTTCTACATTCCGTGCAACATAGGATTGACTCTAGGGCGCTCCTCCACCAGATCGAATAGTTAGGTCCTTAGAAGTAAACGCCAGAAGCATAAAATACGATATAAATACAACAGCGTTTCCATCGTATAAAACGAATAACTGCAACCAGTATGAAACTTATGGTCATTTCTACTTTCCGAGCTACCTAGGCTTCACCCTAGGGCGTTGCTCCAATAGATTGAATAGTTAGGGCCTTAGAAGTCAACGCCCGAACCATAAAACGCAAAAAAAATACAACAGTGTTTCCATCATATAACAGGAATAATTGCAACCAGTTTGAAAGTGATGGTCAATTCTACGTTCCGGGCAACCTAGGTTTCACACCAGGGCGTTGCTCCACCAGAAGGAATAGTTACGGCCTAAGAAGTCAACGCCAGAAGCATAAAATACGATATAAATACAACAGCTTTTCCTTCGAATAAAACGAATAATTGCAACCAGTATGAAACTGATGGTCATTTCTCCTTTCCGAGCAACCTAGGCTTCACCCTAGGGCGTTGCTCCAACAGATCGAATAGTTAGGGCCTAAGAAGTGAACGCCAGAAGCATAAAATGCAATAAAAACACAACAGTTTTTCCATCGTATAACAGGATTAATTGCAACCAGTTTGAAAGTGATGGTCATTTCTCCTTTCCGGGCTACCTAGGCTTCACTCTAGGGCGTTGCTCCACCAGATCGAATAGCTAGGGCCTTAGAAGTCAACGCCAGAAGCATAAAACACAATATAAATACAACAGTTTTTCCATCGTATAAAACGAATAATTGCAACCAGTATGAAACAGATGGTCATTTCTCCTTTCCGAGCAACCTAGGCTTCACCCTAGGGCGTTGCTCCAACAGATTGAATAGTTAGGGCCTTAGAAGTCAACGCCCGAAGCATAAAATGCAATAAAAATACAACAGTGTTTCCATCATATAAAACGTATAATTGCAACCAGTATGAAACTTATGGTCATTTCTACTTTCCGAGCAAGCTAGGCTTCACCCTAGGGCGTTGCTCCAACAGATTCAATAGTTAGGACCTTAGAAGTGAACGCCCGAACCATAAAATGCAAAAAAAAATACAACAGTGTTTCCCACATATAACAGGAATAATTGCAACCAGTTTGAAAGTGATGGCCAATTCTACGTTCCGGGCAACCTAGACTTCTCTCTAGGGCGTTGTTCCACCAGATCGAATAGATAGTGCCTTAGAAGTCAACGCTAGAAGCATAAAATACAATATAAATACAACAGCTTTTCCATCGTATAAAACGAATAATTGCAACCAGTATGAAACTGATGGTCATTTCTACTTTCCGAGCAACCTAGGCTTCACCCTAGGGCGTTGCTCCAACAGATTGAATAGTTAGGGCCTTAGAAGTCAACGCCCGAAGCATAAAATGCAATAAAAATACAACAGTGTTTCCATCATATAAAACGAATAATTGCAACCAGTATGAAACTTATGGTCATTTCTACTTTTCGAGCAAGCTAGGCTTCACCCTAGGGCGTTGCTCCAACAGATTCAATAGTTAGGAACTTAGAAGTGAACGCCCGAACAATAAAATGCAAAAAAAATTCAACAGTGTTTCCATCATATAACAGGAATAATTGCAACCAGTTTGAAAGTGATGGCCAATTCTACGTTCCGGGCAACCTAGGCTTCTCTCTAGGGCGTTGCTCCACCAGATCGAATAGATAGTGCCTTAGAAGGCAACGCTAGAAGCATAAAATACAATATAAATCAACAGTTTTTCCATCGTATAAAACGAATAATTGCAACCAGTATGAAACTTATAGTCATTTCTACTTTCCGAGCAACCTAGGCTTCACCCTAGGGCCTTGCTCCGACAGATTGATTTCTTAGGCCCTAACTATTCAATCTGGTGGAACAACGCCCTAGAGTGAGGCCTAGGTTGCCCGGAACGTAGAAATGACCATCACTTCCATACTGGTAGCAATTATTCGTTTTATACGATGGAAAAACTGTTGTGTTTATATTGTATTTTATGCATCTGGCGTTGACTTCGAGGGCACTAGCTATTCAATCTGGTGGAACAACGCCCTAGAGTGAGGCCTAGGTTGCCCGGAACGTAGAAATGACCATCACTTTCAAACTGGTTGCAATTATTCCTGTTATAGGATGGAAAGACTGTTGTATTTTTATTGTATTTTATGCTTCAGGCGTTGACTTCTGAGGCAGTAGCTATTCGATGTGGTGGAAGAACGCCATAGAGTGAAGCCTGGGTTGCCCGGAACGTAGAAATGACCATAACTTTCATACTGGTTGCAATTATTCGTCTTATATGATGGAAGAACTGTTGTATTTATATTGTATTTTATGCTTCTGGCGTTCACTTCTTAGGCCCTAACTATTCGATCTGGTGGAACAACGCCCTAGGGTGAAGCCTAGGTTGCCCGGAACGTAGAAATGACCATAACTTTTACACTGGTAGCAATTATTCGTTTTATACAATGGAAAAACTGTTCTATTTATTTTGTATTTTATGCTTCGGGCGTTGACTTCTAAGGCCCTAACTGTTTGATCTGGTGGAACAACGCCCTAGAGTGAAGCCTAGGTTACCCGGAACGTAGAAATGACCAGTACTTTCACACTGTTTGCAGTTATTCCTGCTATACGATGGAAAAACTCTTGCATCTTTATTGAATTTTATGCTTCTGGCGCTGACTTCTAAGGCCCTAACTATTCTAACTGGTGGATCAGCGCCCTAGAGTGAAGCCTAGATTGCTCGGAATGTAGAAATGACCATAGCATTCACACTGGTTGAAATTATTCGTTTTATACGATGGAAAAACTGTTATATTTATATTGAATTTTATGCTTCTGGCGTTGATTTCCTAGGCCCTAACTATTCAATCTGGTGGAACAACGCCCTAGAGTGAGGCCTAGGTTGCCCGGAACGTAGAAATGACCATCACTTCCATACTGGTAGCAATTATTCGTTTTATACGATGGAAAAACTGTTGTGTTTATATTGTATTTTATGCATCTGGCGTTGACTTCTAAGGCACTAACTATTCGATCTGGTGGAGCAACGCCCTAGAGTGAAGCCTAGGTTGCACGGAACGTAGAAATGACCATCACCTTCAAACTGGTTGCAATTATTCCTGTTATAGGGTGGAAAGACTGTTGAATTTTTATTGTATTTTATGCTTCAGGCGTTGACTTCTGAGGCAGTAGCTATTCGATGTGGTGGAAGAACGCCATAGATTGAAGCCTGGGTTGCCCGGAACGTAGAAATGACCATAACTTTCATACCGGTTGCAATTATTCGTTTTATCTGATGGAAGAACTATTGTATTTATATTGTATTTTATGCTGCTGGCGTTCACTTCTTAGCCCCTAACTATTCGATCTGGTGGAACAACGCCCTGGGGTGAAGCCTAGGTTGCCGGAACGTAGAAATGATCATAACTTTCACACTGGTTGCTATTATTCCTTCTATACGATGGAACAACTGTTCTATTTATTTTGTACTTCATGCTTCGGGCGTTGACTTCTAAGGCCCTAACTCTTCAATCTGTTGGAACAACGCCCAAGGGTGAAGCCTAGGTTGCCCGGAAAGCAGAAATGACAATAACATTCATACTGGTTGCAATTATCCGTATTATACGATGGAAAAACTGTTATATTTATATTGTATCTTATGCTTCTGGCGTTGTCTTCTTAGGCCCTAACAATTCGATCTGGTGGACCAAAGCCCTAGAGTGAAGCCTAGGTTGCCTGGAACGTACAAATGACCATCACTTTCACACGGGTTGCAATTATTCCTGTTATAGGATGGAAAGACTGTTGTATTTTTATTGTATTTTATGCTTCAGGCGTTGACTTCTGAGGCCGTAGCTATTCGATGTGGTGGAGAAACGCCATAGAGTGAAGCCTAGGCTGCCGTGAACGTAGAAATGACCATAACTTTCATACTGGTAGCAATTATTCGTTTTATATGATGGAAGAACTGTTGTATTTATATTGTACTTTATGCAGCTGGCGTTCACTTCTTAGGGCCTAACTATTCGATCTGGTGGAACAACGACCTGGGGTGAAGCCTAGGTTGCCCGGAACGTAGAAATGACCATAACTTTCACACTGTTTGCTATTATTCGTTTTATACGATGGAAAAACTGTTCTATTTATTTTGTATTTTATGCTTCTGGCGTTGCCTACTTAGGCCCTAACTGTTCGATCTGGTGGAACAACACCCTAGAGTGAAGCCTAGGTTACCCGTAACGTAGAAATGACCAGTACTTTCACACTGTTTGCAGTTATTCCTGGTATACGATGGAAAAACTGTTGCATCTTTATTGAATATTATGCTTCTGGGGCTGACTTCTAAGGCCCTAACTATTCTAACTGGTGGATCAACGCACTAGAGTGAAGCCTAGGTTGCTCGGAATGTAGAAATGACCATAACATTCACACGGGTTGAAATTATACGTTTTATACGATGGAAAAACTGTTATATTTATATTGAATTTTATGCTTCTGGCGTTGATTTCATAGGCCCTAACTATTCAATCTGGTGGAACAACGCCCTAGAGTGAGGCCTAGGGTGCCCGGAACGTAGAAATGACCATCACTTCCATACTGGTAGCAATTATTCGTTTCATACGATGGTAAAACTGTTGTGTTTATATTGTATTTTATGCATCTGGCGTTGACTTCTAAGGCACTAGCTATTCGATCTGGTGGAGCAACGCCCTAGAGTGAAGCCTAGGTTGCCCGGAACGTAGAAATGACCATCACTTCCATACTGGTAGCAATTATTCGTTTTATACGATGGAAAAACTGTTGTGTTTATATTGTATTTTATGCATCTGGCGTTGACTTCTGAGGCCGTAGCTATTCGACGTGGTGGAAGAACGCCATAGAGTGAAGCCTGGGTTGCCCGGAACGTAGAAATGACCATAACTTTCATACTGGTTGCAATTATTCGTTCTATACGATGGAAAAACTGTTATATTTATATTGTATTTTATGCTTCTGGCGCTGATTTCTTAGGTCCTAACAATTCGATCTGGTGGAACAACGCCCTAGAGTGAGGCCTAGGTTGCCCGGAACGTAGAAATGACCATCACTTCCATACTGGTAATAATTATTTGTCTTATACGATGGAAAAACTGTTGTGTTTATATTGTATTTTATGCTTCTGGCGTTGACTTCTAAGGCACTAACTGTTCGATCTGGTGGAGCAACGCCCTAGAGTGAAGCCTAGGTTGCCCGGAACGTAGAAACGACCATCACTTTCAAACTTGTTGCATTTATTCCTGTTATAGGATGGAAAGACTGTTGCATTTTTATTGTATTTTATGCTTCAGGCGTTGACTTCTGAGGCCGTAGCTATTCGATGTGGTGGAAGAACGACATAGAGTGAAGCCTGGGTTGCCGGGAACGTAGAAATGACCATAACTTTTATACTGGTTGCAATTATTCGTTTTATATGATGGAACAGCTGTTGTATTTATATTGTATTTTATGCTGCTGGCGTTCACTTCTTAGGCCCTAACTATTCGATCTGGTGGAACAACGACCTGGGGTGATGCCTAGGTTGCCCGGGACGTAGAAATGACCATAACTTACACAGTGGTGTCAATTATTCGTTTTATACGATGGAACAGCTGTTGTATTTATATCGTATTTTATGCTTCTGGCATTTACTTCTTAGGCCGTAACTATTCGATCTGGTGGAGCAACGCCCTAGGGTGAAGCCTAGGTTGCTCGGAAAGTAGAAGTGACCATAAGTTTCATACTGGTTGCAATTATTCGTTTTATACGATGGAAAAGCTGTTGTATTTATATTGTATTTTATGCTTCTGGCGTTGACTTCTAAGGCACTAACTATTCAATCTGGTTGAGCAACGCCCTAGAGTGAAGCCTAGGTTGCCCGGAACGTAGAATTGGCCATCACTTTCAAACTGGTTGCAATTATTCCTGTTATATTATGGAAACACTGTTGTATTTTTATTGCATTTTATGCTTCGGGCGTTGACTTCTAAGGCACTAACTATTCGATCTGGTGGAGCAACGCTCTAGAGTGAAGCCTAGGTTGCCCGGAACGTAGAAATGACCATAACTTTCATACTGGTTGCAATTATTCGTTTTATATGATGGAATAGCTGTTGTATTTATATTGTATTTTATGCTGCTGGCGTTCACTTCTTAGGCCCTAACTATTCGATCTGGTGGAACAACGACCTGGGGTGAAGCCTAGGTTGCCTGGGACGTAGAAATGACCATAACTTACACACTGGTGGCAATTATTCGTTTTATACGATGGAAAAGCTGTTGTATTTATATCGTATTTTATGCTTCGGGCATTGACTTCTAAGGTCCTAACTATTCAATTTGTTGGAGCAACGCCCTAGGGTGAAGCCTAGGTTGCGCGGAAAGTAGAAATGACAATAACTTTCACACTGGGTGCAAGTATTCGTTTAATACGATGGAAAAGCTGTTGCATCTTTATTGTATTTTATGCTTCTGTCGTTGACGTCTAAGGCCGTAGCTATTAGATGTGGTGGAGCAACGCACTAGAGTGACGCCTAGGTTGCCCGGAACGTGGAATGACCATTACTTTCGCAATGTTTGCAATTATTCATTTTATACGATGGAAAAACTGATGTACTTATATTGTATTTTATGCTTCTGGCGTTGATTGCTGAGGCCCTAACTATTCGATCTGGAGGAGCAACGCCCTAGAGTGAGGCCCAGGTTGCCCGGAACGTAGAAATGACCATCACTTTCAAACTGGTTGCAATTATTCCTATCATATTATGGAAACGCTGTTGTATTTTTATTGCATTTTATGCTTCGGGCGTTGACTTCTAAGGCACTAACTATTCGATCTGGTGGAGCAACGCCCTAGAGTGAAGCCTAGGTTGCCCGGAACTTAGAATTGGCCATCACTTTCAAACTGGTTGCAATTATTCCTGTTATATTATGGAAACACTGTTGTATTTTTATTGCATTTTATGCTTCGGGCGTTGATTTTTAAAGCCCTAACTACTCAATCTGTTGGAGCAACGCCCTAGGGTGAAGCCTAGGTTGCTCGGAATATGGAAATGACCATAACTTTCACACTGGTTGCAATTATTCGTTTTATACGATGGAAAAACTGTTATATTTATATTGTATTTTATGCTTCTGGCGTTGCCTTCTTAGGCCCTAACTGTTCGATCTGGTGGAACAACGCCCTAGAGTGAAGCCTAGGTTACCCGGAACGTAGAAATGACCAGTACTTTCACACTGTTTGCAGTTATTCCTGCTATACGATGGAAAAACTGTTGCATCTTTATTGAATTTTATGCTTCTGGCGCTGACTTCTAAGGCCCTAACTATTCTATCTGGTGGATCAACGCCCTAGAGTGAAGCCTAGGTTGCTCGGGATGTAGAAATGACCATGACATTCACACTGGTTGCAATTATCCGTTTTATACGATGCAAACGCTGTTGTATTTATATCGTATTTTATGCTGCTCGCGTTTACTTCTAAGGACCTAACTATTCGATCTCGTGGAGCAACGCTCTACAGTGAAGCCTAGGTTGCCTGGAACGTAGAATTGGCCATCACTTTCAAACTGGTTGCAATTATTCCTGATATATGATGGAAACACTGTTGTATTTTTTTTGCATTTTATGGTTCGGGCGTTGACTTCTATGGCCCTAACTATTCAATCTGTTGGAGCAACTCCCTAGGGTGAAGCCTAGGTTGCCCGGAAAGTAGAATTGGCCATCACTTTCAAACTGGTTGCAATTATTCCTGTTATATGATGGATACACTGTTGTATTTTTATTGCATTTTATGCTTCGGGCATTGACTTCTAAGGCCCTAACTATTCAATCTGCTGGAGCAACGCCCTATGGTGAAGCCTAGCTTGCTCGGAAAGTAGAAATGACCATACGTTTCATACTGGTTGCCATTATTCGTTTTATACGATGGAAAAGCTGTTGTATTTATATCGTATTTTATGCTTCTGGCGTTGACTTCTTAGGCCGTAACTATTCGGTCTGGTGGAGCAACGTCCTGGAGTGAAACCTAGGTTGCCCGGAACGTAGAAATGGCCATCACTTTCAAACTGGTTGCAATTATTAATGATATATGATGGAAACACTGCTGTATTTTTTTTGCAATTTATGGCTCGGGCGTTGACTTCTAAGGCCCCAACTATTCAATCCGTCGGAGCAACGCCCTAGGGTGAAGCCTAGGTTGCTCGGAAAGTAGAAATGTCCATAAGTTTCATACTGGGTGCAATTATTCGTTTTATACGATGGAAAAACTGTTGTATTTATATTGTATTTTATACATCTGGCGTTGACTTCTAAGGCATTAACTATTCGATCTGGTGGAGCAACGCAATAGAGTGATGCCTAGGTTGCCCGGAACGTAGAATTGGCCATCAATTTCAAACAGGTTGCAATTATACCTGCTGTATGATGGAAACACTGCTGTATTTTTTTTGCATTTTATGCTTCGGGCGTTGCCTTCTAAGGCCCTAACTATTCAATCCGTTGGAGCAACGCCCTAGGACGAAGCCTAGGTTGCCCGGAAAGTAGAAATGACCATAGTTTTCATACTGGTTGCAATTATTCGTTTTATATGATGGAAAAACTGTTGTATTTATATTGTATTTTATGCTTCTGGCGTTCCCTTCTGAGGCCCTAACTATTCGATCTGGTGGAACAACGGCCTAGGGTGAAGCCTAGGTTGCCCGGAACGTAGAAATAACCATAACTTTTACACTGGTAGCAATTATGCGTTTTATACTATGGAAAAACTGTTCTATTTATTTTGTATTTTATGCTTCTGGCGTTGACTTCTTATGCCCTAACTATTCGATCTGGTGGAACAACGCCCTAGAGTGAAGCCTAGGTTGCCTGGGACGTAGAATTGGCCATCACTTTCAAACTGGTTGCAATTATTCCTGATATATGATGGAAACACTGTTGTATTTTTTTTGCATTTTATGGTTCGGGCGTTGACTTCTATGGCCCTAACTATTCAATCTGTTGGAGCAACTCCCTAGGGTGAAGCCTAGGTTGCCCGGAAAGTAGAATTGGCCATCACTTTCAAACTGGTTGCAATTATTCCTGTTATATGATGGATACACTGTTGTATTTTTATTGCATTTTATGCTTCGGGCATTGACTTCTAAGGCCCTAACTATTCAATCTGCTGGAGCAACGCCCTATGGTGAAGCCTAGCTTGCTCGGAAAGTAGAAATGACCATAAGTTTCATACTGGTTGCTATTATTCGTTTTAGACGATGGAAAAACTGTTATATTTATATTGTATTTTATGCTTCTGGCGTTGGCTTCTTAGGCCCTAACTATTCGATCTGGTGGAACAACGCCCTAGAGTGAAGCCTAGGTTGCCCGGAACGTAGAATTGGCCATCAATTACAAACTGGTTGCAATTATAGCTCTTATATGATGGAAACACTGCTGTATTTTTTTTGCATTTTATGGTTCGGGCGTTGACTTCTAAGGCCCTAACTATTCAATCTGTTGGAGCAACGCCCTAGGGTGAAGCCTAGGTTGCTCGGAAAGTAGAAATGTCCATAAGCTTCATACTGGTTGCAATTATTCGCTGTATATGATGGAAAAACTGTTGTATTTACATTGTATTTTATGCTTCTGGCGTTCCCTTCTTAGGCCCTAACTATTCGATCTGGTGGAACATGGCCTAGGGTGAAGCCTAGGTTGCCCGGAACGTAGAAATAACCATAACTTTTACACTGGTAGCAATTATTCGTATTATACTATGGAAAAACTGTTCTATTTATTTTGCATTTTATGGTTCGGGCGTTGACTTCTAAGGCCCTAACTATTCAATCTGTTGGAGCAACGCCCTAGGGTGAAGCCTAGGCTGCTCGGAAAGTGGAAGTGGCCATAAGTTTCATACTGGTTTCAATTATTCGTTTTATACGATGGAAAAGCTGTTGTGTTTTATCGTATTTTATGCTTCTGGCGTTGACTTCCTAGGCCGTAACTATTCGGTCTGGTGGAGCAACGCGCTGGAGTGAAACCTAGGTTGCCCGGAACGTAGAATTGGCCATCACTTTCAAACTGGTTGCAATTATTCCTGATATATGATGGATATACTGTTGTATTTATATTGTATTTTATGCTTCTGGCGTTCCCTTCTTAGGCCCTAACTATTCGATCTGGTGGAACAACGGCCTAGGGTGAAGCCTAGGTTGCCCGGAACTTAGAAATAACCATAACTTTTACACTGGTAGCAATTATTCGTTTTATACTATGGAAGAACTGTTCTATTTATTTTGTATTTAATGCTTCGGGCGGTGGCTTCTGAGGCCCTAACTGTTTGATCTGGTGGAGCAACGCCCTAGAGTGAAACCTAGGCTGCCCGGAACGTAGAAATGACCATAACTTTCACACTGGTTGCTATTATTCGTTTTATACGATGGAAAAACTGTTGTATTTATATTGTATTTTATGCTTCTTGCGTTGTCTTCTAAGGCACTATCTATTCGATCTGGTGGAGCAACGCCATAGAGCGAAGCCTAGGTTGCCCGGAACGTAGAATTGGCCATCACTTTCAAACTGGTTGCAATTATTCCTGTTACATGATGGATACACTGTTGTATTTTTTTTGCATTTTATGGTTCGGGCGCTGACTTCTAAGGCCCTAACTATTCAATCTGTTGGAGCAACGCCCTAGGGTGAAGCCTAGCTTGCTCGAAATGTAGAAATGACCATAACTTTCACACTGGTTGCAATTATTCGTTTTATACGATGGAAAAGCTGTTGTATTTATATCGTATTTTATGCTTCTGGCGTCGACTTCTTAGGCCCTAACTATTCGATCTGGTGGAACAACGCCCTAGAATGCAGCCTAGGTTGCCCGGAACGTAGAAATGGCCATAACATTCAGACTGGTTGCTATCATTCGTTTTATATGATCAAAAAACTGTTGTATTTATATTGTATTTTATGCTTCTGGCGTTCACTTCTTAGGCCCTAACTATTCGATCTGGTGGAACAACGGCCTAGGGTGAAGCCTAGGTTGCCCGGAACGTAGAAATGACCATGACTTTTACACTGGTAGCAATTATTCGTTTTATACAATGGAAAAACTGTTCTATTTATTTTGTATTTAATGCTTCGGGCGTTGACTTCTAAGGCCCTAACTGTTTGATCTGGTGGAGCAACGCCCTAGAGTGAAGCAAAGGTTGCCTGGAACGTCGAAATGACCATCACTTTCACACGGGTTGCAATTATTCCTGTTATAGGACGGAAACACTGTTGTATTTTTATTGTATTTTATACTTCAGGCGTTGACTTCTGAGGCCGTAGCTATCCGATGTGGTGGAAGAACGCCATACAGTGAAGCCTAGGTTGCCCGGAACGTAGAAATGACCATAACTTTCACACTGGTTGCAATTATTTGTTTTATACGATGGAAAAGCTGTTGTACTTATATCGTATTTTATGCTTCTGGCGTTGACTTTTAAGGCCCTAACTATTCGATCTGGTGGAGCAACGCCCTAGAGTGAAGCCTAGGTTGCCCGGTACGTAGAAATGACCATCACTTTCAAACTGGTTGCAATTATTCCTGTTATATGATGGAAAAACTGTTGTATTTCTATTGCATTTTATGCTTCGGGCATTGACTTCTAAGGCCCTAACTATTCAATCTGTTGGAGCAACGCCCTAGGGTGAAGCCTAGGTTGCCCGGAAAGTAGAAATGACCATAACTTTCATACTGGTTGCAATTATTCGTTTTATATGGTGGAAAAACTGTTGTATTTATATTGTATTTTATGCTTCTGGCGTTGACTTCTAAGGCGCTAACTATTCGATCAGGTGGAGCAACGCCCTAGAGTGAAGCCTAGGTTGCTCGGAATGTAGAAATGTCCATAACTTTCACACTGGTTGCAATTATACGTTTTATACGATGGAAAAGCTGTAGCATTTTTATTGTATTTTATTCTTCTGGTGTTGACTTCTTAGGCCCTAACTATTCGATCTGGTGGAACAACGCCGTAGAGTGAAGCCTAGGTTGCCCGGAACGTAGAAATGACCATTACTTTCACACTGTTTGCAATTATTCCTTTTATACGATGGAACAGCTGTTGTATTTATATCGTATTTTATGCTTCTGTCGTTGACTTCTAAGGACCTAACTATTCGATCTGGTGGAGCAACGCCCTAGAGTGAAGCCTATGTTGCTCGGAATGTAGAAATGACCATAAGTTGCATACTGGTTGCAATTATTCGTTTTATACACTGGAAAGACTGTTGTACTTATATTGTATTTTATGCTTCTGGCGTTGACTTCTAATGCCCTAAATATTCGATCTGGTGGAGCAATGCCTCAGAGTTAAGTCTAGGATGCCCGAAACGCCGAAATGATCATTACTTTCACGCTTGTTGCAATTATTCCTGTTATACGATGAAAAGACTGTTGTATTTTTATTGTATTTTATGCTTCAGGCGTGGACTTCTGAGGCCGTAGCTATTCGATGTGGTGGAAGAACGCCATACAGTGAAGCCTAGGTTGCCCGGAACGTAGAAATGACCACTACTTTCACACTGCTTGCAATTATTCATTTAATACGATGGAAATGCTGTTGTATTTATGTCGTATTTTATGCTTCGGGCGTTGACTTCTTAGGCCCTAACATTTGGATCTGGTGGAGCAACGCCCGACAGTGAAGCCTAGGTTGCCCGGAACGTAGAAATGACCATAACTTTCACACTGGTTGCAATTATTCGTTTTATACGATGGAAAAGCTGTTGTATTTATATCGTATTTTATGCTTCTGGCGTTGACTTCTTAGGCCCTAACTATTCTGTCTGGTGGAACAACGCCCTAGGGTAAAGCCACGATTGCTCGAAATGTAGAAATGACCATAACTTTCACACTGGTTGCAATTATTCGTTTTATTACGATGGAAAAGCTGTTGTATTTATATCGTATTTTAAACTTCAGGCGTTGACTTCTGAGGCCGTAGCTATTCGATGTCGTGGAAGAACGCCATACAGTGAACCCTAGGTTGCCCGGAACGTAGAAATGTCCATATCTTTCACACTGTTTGCAATTATTCATTTTATACGATGGCAAAGCTGTTGTATTTACATTGTATTTTATGCTTCTGGCGTTGACTTCTTAGGCCCTAACTATTCGATCAGGTGGAGCCATGCCTCAGAGTTAAGTCTAGGATGCCCGAAACGCCGAAATGATCATTACTTTCTCACTGTTTGCAATTATTCCTTTTATACGATGGAAAAGCTGTTGTATTTATATCGTATTTTATGCTTCGGGCGTTGACTTCTTAGGCCCTAACATTTGGATCTGGTGGAGCAACGCCCGACAGTGAAGCCTAGGTTGCCCGGAACGTAGAAATGACCATAACTTTCACACTGGTTGCAATTATTTGTTTTATACGATGGAAAAGCTGTTGTATTTACATCGTATTTTATGCTTCTGGCGTTGACTTCTTAGGCCCTAACTATTCGATCTGGTGGAGCAACGGCCTAGGGTGAAGCCTAGGTTGGCCGAAACGTAGAAATGACCATAACTTTCATACTGGTTGCAATTATTCGTTTTATACGATGGAAAAACTGTTCTATTTATTTTGTATTTTATGCTTCGGGCCTTGACTTTTAAGGCCCTAACTATTCGATCTGGTGGAGCAACGCCCTAGAGTGAAGCCTAGGTTGCCCGGAACGTAGAAATGACCATCACTTTAAAACTGGTTGCAATTATTCCTGTTATATGATGGAAAAACTGTTGTATTTCTATTGCATTTTATGCGTCGGGCATTGACATCTAAGGCCCTAACTATTTGATCTGGTGGAGCACCTCCCTAGAGTGAAGCCTAGGTTGCCCGGAACGCAGAACATACCATTACATTCACACTGGTTGCAATTCTTCCTGTTATACGATGGAAAAACTGTTGCACCTTTATTGTATTTTATGCTTCTGGCGTTGACTCCAAGGGCCCCAACTATTCGATCTGGTGGTGCAACGTCCTAGAGTGAAGCCTAGGTTGACCGGAACGTAGAAATGACCATAACTTTCACACTGGTTACCATTATTCGTTTTATACGATGGAAAAGTTGTTGTATTTATATCGTATTTTATGCTTCTGGCGTTGACTTTTAAGGCCGTAGCTATTAGATGTTGAGGAGCAACGCCTTAGTGTGTCGCATAGGTTGCCCGGAACGTAGAAATGACCATTACCTTCACAATTTTGGCAAATATTCATTTTATACGATGGAAAAACTGTTGCATCTTTATTGCATTTTATGCTTCTGGCGTTGACTTCTTAGGCCCCAACTATTCGATCTGGTGGAGCAACGTCCTAGAGTGAAGCCTAGGTTGCCCGGAACGTACAAATGACTATAACATTCACACTGGTTACCATTATTCGTTTTATACGATGGAAAAGCTGTTGTATTTATATCGTATTTTATGCTTCTGGCGCTGACTTCTTAGGACCTAACTGTTCCATCTGGTGGAACAACGCACTAGGGTGAAGCCTAGGTTGCCCGGAACGTAGAAATGTCCATAACTTTCACTCTGGTAGCAATTACTCGTTTTATACAATGGAAAAACTGTTCTATTTATTTTGCATTTTATGCTTCGGGCGTTGACTTCTAAGGCCCCAACTATTCGATCTGGTGGAGCAACGCCCTAGAGTGAAGCCTAGGTTGCCCGGCACGTAGAACATACGATTACCTTCACACTGGTTGCAATTATTCCTGTTATACGATGGAAAAACTGTTGCACCATTATTGTATTTTATGCTTCTGACGTTGACTTCATAGGCCCTATCTATTTGATCTGGTGGAGCAACGCCCTAGAGTGAAACGTAGGTTACCCGGAACGTAGAAATGACCAGTACTTTCACACTGGTTGCAGTTATTCGTTTTATACAATGGAAAAACTGTTCTATTTATTTTGCATTTTAAGCTTCGGGCGTTGACTTCTAAGGCCCTAACTATTCGATCTGGTGGAGCAACGCCCTAGAGTGAAGCCTAGGTTGCCCGGAACGTAGAAATGACCATAACTTTAACACTGGTTACCATTATTCGTTTTATACGATGGAAAAGCTGTTGTATTTATATCGTATTTTATGCTTCTGGCGTTGACTTCTAAGGCCCTAACTATTTCATCTGGTGGAACAGCGCCCTAGGGTGAAGCCTAGGTTGCCCGGAACGTAGAAATGACCATAACTTTCACACTGGTAGCAATTATACGTTTTATACGACGGAAAGACTGTTGTATTTATTTTGTAGTTTATGCTTTTGGCGTTGACTTCTAAGGCCCTAACTCTTCGATCCGGTGGAGCAACGCCTCAGAGTTAAGCCCAGGATGCCCGAAACGTCGATATGATCATTACTTTCGCACTGGTTGCAATTAGTCATGCTATACGATGGAAAAACTGTTGCATTATTATTGTATCTTCTGCTTCTGGCGTTGACTTCTAAGGCCGTAGCTTTTAGCTGTGGTGGAGCAACGCCCTACAGTGACGTCTAGGTTGCCCGGAACGTATAAATCACCATTACTTTCACAATGTTTGCAATTATTCACTTTATACAATGGAAAAGCTGTTGTACTTATATAGTATTTTATTCTTCTGCCGTTGACTTCTTATGCCCTGTCTGTTCGATCTGGTGGAACAGCGCCCTAGAATGAAGTCTAGGTTGCCCGGAACGTGGAAATGACCATTACTTTCACACTGTTTGCAAATATACATTATATACGATGGAAACGCTGTTGCATTAATATTGTATTTTATGCTTCTGGCGTTCACTTCTTAGGCCCTAACTATTTGGTCTGGTGGAGCAACGCCCTAGAGTGACGCCTAGGTTGCCCGGAACGTCGAACGTACCATTACCTTCACACTGGTTGCAATTATTCCTGTTATACGATGGAAAAACTGTTGCGTCTTTAATGTATTTTATGCTTCTGGCGTTGACTTCTTAGGACCTAACCATTCGAATCTGGTGGAGCAAGGCCCTAGAGTGAAGCCTAGGTTGCCCGGAACGTAGAAATGACCATAACTTTCACACTGGTTACCATTATTCGTTTTATACAATGGAAAAGCTGTTGTATTTACATAGTATTTTATGCTTCTGGCGTTGACTTCTCAGGCCCTAACTGTTCCATCTGGTGGAACAACGCACTAGGGTGAAGCCTAGGTTGTCCGGAACGTAGAAATGTCCATAACTTTCACTCTGGTAGCAATTATTCGTTTTATACAATGGAAAAACTGTTCTATTTATTTTGCATTTTATGCTTCGGGCGTTGACTTCTAAGGCCCCAACTATTCGATATGGTGGAGCAACGCCCTAGAGTGAAGCCTAGGTTGCCCGGAACGTAGAACATACGATTACCTTCACAGTGGTTGCAATTATTCCTGTTATACGATGGAAAAACTGTTGCGTCTTTATTGTATTTTATGCTTCTGGCGCTGATTTCTTAGGACCTAACCATTCGAAGCTGGTGGAGCAAGGCCCGAGAGTGAAGCCTAGGTTGCCCGGAACGTAGAAATGACCATAACTTTCACACTGGTTACCATTATTCGTTTTATACGATGGAAAAGCTGTTGTATTTACATCGTATTTTATGCTTCTGGCGTTGACTTCTTAGGCCCTAGCTGTTCCATCTGGTGGAACAACGCACTAGGGCGAAGCCTAGGTTGCCCGGAACGTAGAAATGTCCATAACTTTCACTCTGGTAGCAATTATTCGTTTTATACAATGGAAAAACTGTTCTATTTATTTTGCATTTTATGCTTCGGGCGTTGACTTCTAAGGCCCCAACTATGCGATCTGGTGGAACAACGCCCTAGAGTGAAGCCTGCGATGCCCGGAACGTAGAAATGATCATTACCTTCACGCTTGTTGCAATTATTCCTGTTATACGATGGAAAAACGGTTGCATTATTATTGTATCTTCTGCTTCTGGCGTTGACTTCTAAGGCCGTAGCTATTAGCTGTGGTGGAGCAACGCCCTACAGTGACGTCTAGGTTGCCCGGAACGTAGAAATCACCATTACTTTCACAATGTTTGCAATTATTCACTTTATACAATGGAAAAACTGTTGTACTTATTTCGTATTTTATACTTCTGGCGTTGACTTCTTAGGCCCTGTCTGTTCGATCTGGTGGAACAGCGCCCTAGAATGAAGCCTAGGTTGCCCGGAACGTAGAAATGACCATAACTTTCACACTGGTTGCCATTATTCGTTTTATACGATGGAAACGCTGTTGTATTTATATCGTATTTTATGCTTCTGGCGTTTACTTCTGAGGACCTAACTATTCGATCTGGTGGAGCAACGCCCTAGAGTGAATCCTAGGTTGCCGGGAAGGAGAAATGACCATCACGTTCAAACTGGTTGCAATTAATCCTTTTATACGATGGAAAAGCTGTTGGATTTATATCGTATTTTATGCTTCTGGCGTTTACTTCTAAGGACCTAACTATTCGATCTGGTGGAGCAACGCCCTAGAGTGAAGCCCAGGTTGCTCGGAATGTGGAAATGACCATAACTTTCACACTGGTTGCAATTATTCGTTTTATACGTTGGAAAAACTGTTGTATTTATATTGTATTTTATGCTTCTGGCGTTGACTTCTAAGGCACTATCTATTCGATCTGGTGGAGCAACGCCCTAGAGAGAAGCCTAGGTTGCCCGGAACGTAGAAATGACCATTACTTTCACACTGGTTGCATTTATTCGTTATATACGATGGAAAAGCCGTTGTATTTATATCGTATTTTATGCTTCTGGCGTTGACTTCTTAGGCCGTAACTATTCGGTCTGGTGGAGCAACGCCCTGCAGTGAAACCTAGGTAGCCCGGAACGTAGAATTGGCCATCTCTTTCAAACTGGTTGCAATTATTCCTGTTATATGATGGAAACACTGTTGTATTTTTTTTGCATTTTATGGTTCGGGCGTTGACTTCTAAGGCCCCAACTATTCAATCCGTTGGAGCAACGCCCGAGGGTGAAGCCTAGGTTGCTCGGAAAGTAGAAATGACCATATGCTTCATACTGGTTGCAATTATTTGTTTCATACGATGGAAAAACTGTTGTATTTATATTGTATTTTATGCTTCTGGCGTTGACTTCTAAGGCACTAACTATTCGATCTGGTGGAGCAACGCCCTAGAGTGAAGCCTAGGTTGCCCGGAACGTAGAATTGGCCATCACTTTCAAACTGGTCGAAATTATTCCTGTTATATGATGGTAACACTGTTGTATTTTTTTTGCATTTTATGGTTCGGGCGTAGGCTTCTAAGGCCCTAACTATTCAATCTGTTGGAGCACCGCCCTAGGGTGAAGCCTAGGTTGCTCGGAAAGTAGAAATGATCATAACTTTCACACTGGTTGCTATTATTCGTTTTATACGATGGAAAAACTGTTCTATTTATATTGTATTTTATGCTTCTGGCGTTGACTTCTAAGGCACTAACTATTCGATCTGGTGGAGCAACACCCTAGAGTGAAGCCTAGGTTGCCCGGAACGTAGAATTGGCCATCACTTTCAAACTGGTCCCAATTATTCCTGTTATATGATGGAAACACTGTCGTATTTTTTTTGCATTTTATGGTTCGGGCGTAGACTTCTAAGGCACTAACTATTCAATCTGTTGGACCAACGCCCCAGGGTGAAGCCTAGGTTGCTCGGGAAGTTGAAATGACCATAAGTTTCATACTGGTTGCAATTATTCGTTTTATACGATGGAAAAGCTGTTGTATTTATATTGTATTTTATGCTTCTGGCGTTGACTTCTAAGGCACTAACTATTCGATCTGGTGGAGCAACGCCCTAGCGTGAAGCCTAGGTTGCCCGGAACGTAGAATTGGCCATTACTATCAAACTGGTTGCAATTATTCCTGTTATATTATGGAAACACTGTTGTATTTTTATTGCATTTTATGCTTCGGGCGTTGACTTCTATGGCCCTAACTATTCAATCTGTTAGAGCAACGCCCTAGGGTGAAGCCTAGGTTGCTCGGAAGGTAGAAATGACCATAAGTTTCATACTGGTTGCAATTATTCGTTTTATACGATGGAAAAACTGTTGTATTTATATTGTATTTTATGCTTCTGGCGTTGACTTCTAAGGCCCTAGCTGTTCGATATAGTGGAGCAACGCCCTAGAGTGAATCCTAGGTTGCCGTGAAGGAGAAATGACCATCACGTTCAAACTGGTTGCAATTAATCCTTTTATACGATGGAAAAACTGTTGGATTTATATCGTATTTTATGCTTCTGGCGTTTACTTCTAAGGACCTAACTATTCGATCTGGTGGAGCAACGCCCTAGAGTGAAGCCCAGGTTGCTCGGAATGTGGAAATGACCATAACTTTCACACTGGTTGCAATTATTCGTTTTATACGATGGAAAAACTGTTGTATTTATATTGTATTTTATGCTTCTGGCGTTGACTTCTAAGGCACTAACTATTCGATCTGGTGGAGCAACACCCTAGAGTGAAGCCTAGGTTGCCCGGAACATAGAATTGGCCATCACTTTCAAACTGGTCCCAATTATTCCTGTTATATGATGGAAACACTGTCGTATTTTTTTTGCATTTTATGGTTCGGGCGTAGACTTCTAAGGCACTAACTATTCAATCTGTTGGACCAACGCCCTAGGGTGAAGCCTAGGTTGCTCGGGAAGTTGAAATGACCATAAGTTTCATACTGGTTGCAATTATTCGTTTTATACGATGGAAAAGCTGTTGTATTTATATTGTATTTTATGCTTCTGGCGTTGACTTCTAAGGCCCTAGCTGTTCGATATAGTGGAGCAACGCCCTAGAGTGAATCCTAGGTTGCCGTGAAGGAGAAATGACCATCACGTTCAAACTGGTTGCAATTAATCCTTTTATACGATGGAAAAACTGTTGGATTTATATCGTATTTTATGCTTCTGGCGTTTACTTCTAAGGACCTAACTATTCGATCTGGTGGAGCAACGCCCTAGAGTGAAGCCCAGGTTGCTCGGAATGTGGAAATGACCATAACTTTCACACTGGTTGCAATTATTCGTTTTATACGATGGAAAAACTGTTGTATTTATATTGTATTTTATGCTTCTGGCGTTGACTTCTAAGGCCCTAGCTGTTCGATATAGTGGAGCAACGCCCTAGAGTGAATCCTAGGTTGCCGGGAAGGAGAAATGACCATCACGTTCAAACTGGTTGCAGTTAATCCTTTTATACGATGGAAAAACTGTTGGATTTATATCGTATTTTATGCTTCTGGCGTTTACTTCTAAGGACCTAACTATTCGATCTGGTGGAGCAACGCCCTAGAGTGAAGCCCAGGTTGCTCGGAATGTGGAAATGACCATAACTTTCACACTGGTTGCAATTATTCGTTTTACACGATGGGAAAACTGTTGCATTTATATTGTATTTTATGCTTCTGGCGTTGACTTCTAAGGCACTATCTATTCGATCTGGTATAGCAACGCCCTAGAGAGAAGCCTAGGTTGCCCGGAACGTAGAAATGACCATTACTTTCACACTGGTTGCAATTATTCGTTTTATACGATGGAAGAGCTGTTGTATTTATATCGTATTTTATGCTTCTGGCGTTGACTTCTTAGGCCGTAACTATTCGGTCTGGTGGAGCAACGCCCTACAGTGAATCCTAGGTTGCTCGGAATGTAGAAATGGCCATAACTTTCACACTGGTTGCAATTATTCGTTTTATACGATGGAAAAACTGTTCTATTTATATTGTATTTTATGCTTCTGGCGTTGACTTCTAAGGCAGTAACTATTCGATCTGGTGGAGCAACACCCTAGAGAGAAGCCTAGGTTGCCCGGAACGTAGAATTGGCCATCACTTTCAAACTGGTCCCAATTATTCCTGTTATATGATGGTAACACTGTTGTATTTTTTTTGCATTTTATGGTTCGGGCGTAGACTTCTAAGGCCCTAACTATTCAATCTGTTGGAGCACCGCCCTAGGGTGAAGCCTAGGTTGCTCGGAAAGTAGAAATGATCATAACTTTCACACTGGTTGCTATTATTCGTTTTATACGATGGAAAAACTGTTCTATTTATATTGTATTTTATGCTTCTGGCGTTGACTTCTAAGGCACTAACTATTCGATCTGGTGGAGCAACACCCTAGAGTGAAGCCTAGGTTGCCCGGAACGTAGAATTGGCCATCACTTTCAAACTGGTCCCAATTATTCCTGTTATATGATGGAAACACTGTCGTATTTTTTTTGCATTTTATGGTTCGGGCGTAGACTTCTAAGGCACTAACTATTCAATCTGTTGGACCAACGCCCTAGGGTGAAGCCTAGGTTGCTCGGGAAGTTGAAATGACCATAAGTTTCATACTGGTTGCAATTATTCGTTTTATACGATGGAAAAGCTGTTGTATTTATATTGTATTTTATGCTTCTGGCGTTGACTTCTAAGGCACTAACTATTCGATCTGGTGGAGCAACGCCCTAGAGTGAAGCCTAGGTTGCCCGGAACGTAGAATTGGCCATCACTATCAAACTGGTTGCAATTATTCCTGTTATATTATGGAAACACTGTTGTATTTTTATTGCATTTTATGCTTCGGGCGTTGACTTCTATGGCCCTAACTATTCAATCTGTTAGAGCAACGCCCTAGGGTGAAGCCTATGTTGCTCGGAAGGTAGAAATGACCATAAGTTTCATACTGGTTGCAATTATTCGTTTTATACGATGGAAGAGCTGTTGTATTTATATCGTATTTTATGCTTCTGGCGTTGACTTCTTAGGCCGTAACTATTCGGTCTGGTGGAGCAACGCCCTAGAGTGAATCCTAGGTTGCTCGGAATGTAGAAATGGCCATAACTTTCACACTGGTTGCAATTATTCGTTTTATACGATGGAAACGCAGTTGTATTTATATTGTACTTTAAGCCTCTGGCGTTGACTTCTAAAGCCCTAACTATTCAATCTGTTGGAGCAACGCCCTAGGGTGAAGCCTAGGTTGCTCGGAAAGTAGAGATGACCATCAGTTTCATTCTGGCTGCAATTATTCGTTTCATACGATGGATAAACTGTTGTATTTATATTTTATTTTATGCTTCTGGCGTTGACTTGTAAGGCCCTAGCCATTCGATCTGTTGGAGCAACACCCTAGAGTGAAGCCCAGGTTGCCCGGAACGGAGGAATGACCATCACTTTCAAACTGGTTGCAATTAATCCTGTTATACGATGGAAAAACTGTTGTATTTTTATTGCATTTTATGCTTCTGGCGTTCACTTCTTAGGCCCTAACTATTCGATCTGGTGGAACAAGGGCCTAGGGTGAAGCCTAGCTTGCCCGGAACGTAGAAATGACCATTACTTTCACACTGTTTGCAATTATTCCTTTTATACGATAGAAAAGCTGTTGTATTTATATCGTATTTTATGCTTCTGGCGTTTACTTCTAAGGACCTAACTATTCGATCTGGTGGAGCAACGCCCTAGAGTGATTCCTAGGTTGCTCGGAATGTAGAACTGACCATAACTTTCACACTGGTTGCAATTATTCGTTTTATACGATGGAAACGCTGTTGTATTTATATTGTACTTTATGCCTCTGGCGTTGACTTCTAAGGCCGTAGCTATTAGATGTGGTGGAGCAACGCCCTTGAGTGGCGCCTAGGGTGCTCGGAACGTAGAAATGACCATAACTTTCACACTGGTTGCCATTATTCGTTTTATACGATGGAAACGCTGTTGTATTTATATCGTATTTTATGCTTCTGGCGTTTACTTCTGAGGACCTAACTATTCGATCTGGTGGAGCAACGCCCTAGAGTGAATCCTAGGTTGCCGGGAAGGAGAAATGACCATCACGTTCAAACTGGTTGCAATTAATCCTTTTATACGATGGAAAAGCTGTTGGATTTATATCGTATTTTATGCTTCTGGCGTTTACTTCTAAGGACCTAACTATTCGATCTGGTGGAGCAACGCCCTAGAGTGAAGCCCAGGTTGCTCGGAATGTGGAAATGACCATAACTTTCACACTGGTTGCAATTATTCGTTTTATACGATGGAAAAACTGTTGTTTTTATATTGTATTTTATGCTTCTGGCGTTGACTTCTAAGGCACTATCTATTCGATCTGGTGGAGCAACGCCCTAGAGAGAAGCCTAGGTTGCCCGGAACGTAGAAATGACCATTACTTTCACACTGGTTGCATTTATTCGTTATATACGATGGAAAAGCTGTTGTATTTATATCGTATTTTATGCTTCTGGCGTTGACTTCTTAGGCCGTAACTATTCGGTCTGGTGGAGCAACGCCCTGCAGTGAAACCTAGGTAGCCCGGAACGTAGAATTGGCAATCTCTTTCAAACTGGTTGCAATTATTCCTGTTATATGATGGAAACACTGTTGTATTTTTTTTGCATTTTATGGTTCGGGCGTTGACTTCTAAGGCCCCAACTATTCAATCCGTTGGAGCAACGCCCGAGGGTGAAGCCTAGGTTGCTCGGAAAGTAGAAATGACCATATGCTTCATACTGGTTGCAATTATTTGTTTCATACGATGGAAAAACTGTTGTATTTATATTGTATTTTATGCTTCTGGCGTTGACTTCTAAGGCACTAACTATTCGATCTGGTGGAGCAACACCCTAGAGTGAAGCCTAGGTTGCCCGGAACGTAGAATTGGCCATCACTTTCAAACTGGTCGAAATTATTCCTGTTATATGATGGTAACACTGTTGTATTTTTTTTGCATTTTATGGTTCGGGCGTAGACTTCTAAGGCCCTAACTATTCAATCTGTTGGAGCACCGCCCTAGGGTGAAGCCTAGGTTGCTCGGAAAGTAGAAATGATCATAACTTTCACACTGGTTGCTATTATTCGTTTTATACGATGGAAAAACTGTTCTATTTATATTGTATTTTATGCTTCTGGCGTTGACTTCTAAGGCACTAACTATTCGATCTGGTGGAGCGACACCCTAGAGTGAAGCCTAGGTTGCCCGGAACGTAGAATTGGCCATCACTTTCAAACTGGTCCCAATTATTCCTGTTATATGATGGTAACACTGTTGTATTTTTTTTGCATTTTATGGTTCGGGCGTAGACTTCTAAGGCCCTAACTATTCAATCTGTTGGAGCACCGCCCTAGGGTGAAGCCTAGGTTGCTCGGAAAGTAGAAATGATCATAACTTTCACACTGGTTGCTATTATTCGTTTTATACGATGGAAAAACTGTTCTATTTATATTGTATTTTATGCTTCTGGCGTTAACTTCTAAGGCACTAACTATTCGATCTGGTGGAGCAACACCCTAGAGTGAAGCCTAGGTTGCCCGGAACGTAGAATTGGCCATCACTTTCAAACTGGTCCCAATTATTCCTGTTATATGATGGAAACACTGTCGTATTTTTTTTGCATTTTATGGTTCGGGCGTAGACTTCTAAGGCACTAACTATTCAATCTGTTGGACCAACGCCCTAGGGTGAAGCCTAGGTTGCTCGGGAAGTTGAAATGACCATAAGTTTCATACTGGTTGCAATTATTCGTTTTATACGATGGAAAAGCTGTTGTATTTATATTGTATTTTATGCTTCTGGCGTTGACTTCTAAGGCACTAACTATTCGATCTGGTGGAGCAACGCCCTAGAGTGAAGCCTAGGTTGCCCGGAACGTAGAATTGGCCATCACTATCAAACTGGTTGCAATTATTCCTGTTATATTATGGAAACACTGTTGTATTTTTTTTGCATTTTATGGTTCGGGCGTTGACTTCTAAGGCCCTAGCTATTCAATCTGTTGGAGCAACGCCCTAGGGTGAAGCCTAGCATGCTCGAAAAGTAGAAATGACAATAAGTTTCATACGGGTTGCAATTATTCGTTTTAGACGATGGAAAAACTGTTGTACTTATATTGTGTTTTATGCTTCTGGCGTTGACTTCTAAGGCCCTAGCTATTCGATCTAGTGGAGCAATGCCCTAGAGTGAAGCCTAGGTTGCCCGGAAAAGAGAAATGACCATCACTTTCAAACTGGTTGCAATTAATCCTGTTATACGATGGAAAAACTGTTGTATTTTTATTGGTATTTTATGCTTCTGGCGTTCACTTCATAGGCCCTAACTATTCCATCTGGTGGAACAACGGCCTAGGGTGAAGTCTAGCTTGCCCGGAACGCAGAAATGACACATTACTTTCACACTGTTTGCAATTATTCCTTTTATACGGTGGAAAAGCTGTTGTATTTATATTGTATTTTATGCTTCTGGCGTTGACTTCTAAGTCACTAACTATTCGATCTGGTGGAGCAATGCGCTAGAGTGAAGGCTAGGTTGCCCGGAACGTAGAATTGGCCATCACTTTCAAACTGGTTGCAATTATTCGTTTTATACGATGGAAACGCTGTTGTATTTATATCGTATTTTATGCTTCTGGCGTTTACTTCTAAGGACCTAACTATTCGATCTGGTGGAGCAACGCCCTAGAGTGAATCCTAGGTTGCTCGGAATGTAGAAATGACCATAACTTTCACACTGGTTGCAATTATTCGTTTTATACGATGGAAACGCTGTTGTATTCATATTGTATTTTATGCTTCTGGCGTTGACTTCTAAGGACCTAGCTATTCGATCTGTTGGAGCAACACCCTAGAGTGAAGCCTAGGTTGCCCGGAAAGGAGAAATGACCATCACTTTCAAACTGGTTGCAATTAATCCTGTTATACGATGGAAAAACTGTTGTATTTTTATAGCATTTTATGCTTCTGGCGTTCACTTCTTAGGCCCTAACTATTCGATCTGGTGGAACAAGGGCCTAGGGTGAAGCCTAGCTTGCCCGGAACGTAGAAATGACCATTACTTTGAAACTGGTCGAAATTATTCCTGTTATATGATGGAAACACTGTTGTATTTTTTTTGCATTTTATGGTTCGGGCGTAGACTTCTAAGGCCCTATCTATTCAATCTGTTGGAGCAACGCCCTAGGGTGAAGCCTAGCTTGCTCGAAAAGTAGAAATGACCATATGTTTCATACTGGTTGCAATTATTCGTTTTATACGATGGAAAAGCTGTTGTATTTATATTGTATTTTATGCTTCTGGCGTTGACTTCTATGGCACTAACTATTCGATCTGGTGGAGCAACGCCCTAGAGTGAATCCTAGGTTGCTCGGAATGTAGAAATGACCATAACTTTCACACTGGTTGCAATTATTCGTTTTATACGATGGAAACGCTGTTGTATTCATATTGTACTTTAAGCCTCTGGCGTTGACTTCTAAGGCCCTAACTATTCAATCGGTTGGAGCAACGCCCTAGGGTGAAGCCTAGGTTGCTCGGAAAGTAGAAATGGCCATTAGTTTCAGACTGGTTGCAATTATTCGTTTTATACGATGGAAAAACTGTTGTATTTATATTGTATTTTATGCTTCTGGCGTTGACTTCTAAGGACCTAGCTATTCGATCTGTTGGAGCAACACCCTAGAGTGAAGCCTAGGTTGCCCGGAACGTAGAAATGACCATTACTTTGAAACTGGTCGAAATTATTCCTGTTATATGATGGAAACACTGTTGTATTTTTTTTGCATTTTATGGTTCGGGCGTAGACTTCTAAGGCCCTAACTATTCAATCTGTTGGAGCAACGCCCTAGGGTGAAGCCTAGCTTGCTCGAAAAGTAGAAATGACCATATGTTTCATACTGGTTGCAATTATTCGTTTTATACGATGGAAAAGCTGTTGTATTTATATTGTATTTTATGCTTCTGGCGTTGACTTCTAAGGCACTAACTATTCGATCTGGTGGAGCAACGCCCTAGAGTGAAGGCTAGGTTGCCCGGAACGTAGAATTGGCCATCACTTTCAAACTGGTTGCAATTATTCCTGTTATATGATGGAAACACTGTTGCATTTTTTTTGCATTTTATGGTTCGGGCGCTGACTTCTAAGGCCCTAACTATTCAATCTGTTGGAGCAACGCCCTAGGGTGAAGCCTAGCTTGCTCGAAAAGTAGAAATGACAATAAGTTTCATACTGGTTGCAATTATTCGTTTTAGACGATGGAAAAACTGTTGTACTTATATTGTGTTTTATGCTTCTGGCGTTGACTTCTAAGGCACTAACTATTCGATCTGGTGGAGCAACGCCCTAGAGTGAAACCTAGGTTGCCCGGAAGGTAGAATTGGCCATCACCTTCAAACTGGTTGCAATTATTCGTTTTATACAATGGAAAGACTGTTGTATTTATATTGTATTTTATGCTTCTGGCGTTGACTTCCAAGGCACTAACTATTCCGTCTGGTGGAGCAACGCCCTAGAGTGAAGCCTAGGTTGCCCGGAACGTAGAATTGGCCATCACTTTCAAACTGGTTGCAATTATTCCTGTTATATGATGGAAACACTGTTGTATTTTTATTACATTTTATGCTTCGGGCGTTGACTTCTAAGGCCCTAACTATTCAATCTGTTGGAGCAACGCCCTAGGGTGAAGCCTAGCTTGCTCGAAAAGTAGAAATGACCATAAGCTTCATACTGGTTGCAATTATTCGTTTTATAAGATGGAAAAGCTGTTGTATTTATATTGTATTTTATGCTTCTGGCGTTGACTTCTAAGGCACTAACTATTCGATCTGGTGGAGGAACGCCCTAGACTGAAGGCTAGGTTGCCCGGAACGTAGAATTGGCCATCACTTTCAAACTGGTCGAAGTTATTCCTGTTATATGATGGAAACACTGTTGTATTTTTTTTGCATTTTATGGTTCGGGCGTAGACTTCTAAGGCCCTAACTATTCAGTCTGTTGGAGCAACGCCCTAGAATGAAGCCTAGGTTGCTCGGAAAGTAGAAATGACCATAAGTTTCATACTGGTTGCAATTATACGTTTTATACGATGGAAAAGCTGTTGTATTTATATCGTATTTTATGCTTCTGGCGTTGAATTCTTAGGCCGTAACTATTCCGTCTGGTGGAGCAACGACCTGGTGTGAAACCTAGGTTGCCCGGAACGTAGAATTGGCCATCACTTTCAAACTGGTTGCAATTATTCCTGTTATATGATGGAAACACTGTTGTATTTTTTTTGCATTTTATGGTTCGGGCGTTGACTTCTAAGGCCCTAACTATTCAATCTGTTGGAGCAACGCCCTAGGGTGAAGCCTAGCATGCTCGAAAAGTAGAAATGACAATAAGTTTCATACTGGTTGCAATTATTCGTTTTAGACGATGGAAAAACTGTTGTACTTATATTGTGTTTTATGCTTCTGGCGTTGACTTCTAAGGCACTAACTATTTATCTGGTGGAGCAACGCCCTAGAGTGAAACCTAGGTTGCCCGGAAGGTAGAATTGGCCATCACTTTCAAACTGGTTGCAATTATTCGTTTTATACAATGAAAAGACTGTTGTATTTATATTGTATTTTATGCTTCTGGCGTTGACTTCCAAGGCACTAACTATTCCATCTGGTGGAGCAACGCCCTAGAGTGAAGCCTAGGTTTCCCGGAACGTAGAATTGGCCATCACTTTCAAACTGGTTGCAATTATTCCTGTTATATGATGGAAACACTGTTGTATTTTTATTACATTTTATGCTTAGGGCGTTGACTTCTAAGGCCCTAACTATTCAATCTGTTGGAGCAACGCCCTAGGGTGAAGCCTAGCATGCTCGAAAAGTAGAAATGACAATAAGTTTCATACGGGTTGCAATTATTCGTTTTAGACGATGGAAAAGCTGTTGTACTTATATTGTGTTTTATGCTTCTGGCGTTGACTTCTAAGGCCCTAGCTATTCGATCTAGTGGAGCAATGCCCTAGAGTGAAGCCTAGGTTGCCCGGAAAAGAGAAATGACCATCACTTTCAAACTGGTTGCAATTAATCCTGTTATACGATGGAAAAACTGTTGTATTTTTATTGGTATTTTATGCTTCTGGCGTTCACTTCATAGGCCCTAACTATTCGATCTGGTGGAACAACGGCCTAGGGTGAAGTCTAGCTTGCCCGGAACGCAGAAATGACACATTACTTTCACACTGTTTGCAATTATTCCTTTTATACGGTGGAAAAGCTGTTGTATTTATATTGTATTTTATGCTTCTGGCGTTGACTT
The DNA here is from genome assembly GCF_051401765.1 of Calliopsis andreniformis. NCBI lineage: Eukaryota > Metazoa > Arthropoda > Insecta > Hymenoptera > Andrenidae > Calliopsis > Calliopsis andreniformis. The sequence goes on along the minus strand of NW_027480426.1, from coordinate 916,392 downwards.
CTAAGTCACTAACTATTCGATCTGGTGGAGCAATGCGCTAGAGTGAAACCTAGGTTGCCCGGAAGGTAGAATTGGCCATCACTTTCAAACTGGTTGCAATTATTCGTTTTATACAATGAAAAGACTGTTGTATTTATATTGTATTTTATGCTTCTGGCGTTGACTTCCAAGGCACTAACTATTCCATCTGGTGGAGCAACGCCCTAGAGTGAAGCCTAGGTTGCCCGGAACGTAGAATTGGCCATCACTTTCAAACTGGTTGCAATTATTCCTGTTATATGATGGAAACACTGTTGTATTTTTATTACATTTTATGCTTAGGGCGTTGACTTCTAAGGCCCTAACTATTCAATCTGTTGGAGCAACGCCCTAGGGTGAAGCCTAGCTTGCTCGAAAAGTAGAAATGACCATAAGTTTCATACTGGTTGCAATTATTCGTTTTATACGATGGAAAAGCTGTTGTAATTATATTGTATTTTATGCTTCTGGCGTTGACTTCTAAGGCACTAACTATTCGATCTGGTGGAGCAACGCCCTAGAGTGAAGGCTAGGTTGCCCGGAACGTAGAATTGGCCATCACTTTCAAACTGGTTGCAATTATTCCTGTTATATGATGGAAACACTGTTGCATTTTTTTTGCATTTTATGGTTCGGGCGCTGACTTCTAAGGCCCTAACTATTCAATCCGTTGGAGCAACGCCCTAGGGTGACGCCTAGGTTGCTCGGAAAGTAGAAATGACCATATGTTTCATACTGGCTGCAATTATTTGTTTCATACGAAGGAAAAACTGTTGTATTTATACTGTATTTTATGCTTCTGGCGTTGACTTCTAAGGCACTAACTATTCGATCTGGTGGAGCAACGCCCTAGAGTGAAGCCTAGGTTGCCCGGAACGTAGAATTGGCCATCACTTTCACACTGGTTGCCATTATTCGTTTTATACGATGGAAACGCTGTTGTATTTATATCGTATTTTATGCTTCTGGCGTTTACTTCTGAGGACCTAACTATTCGATCTGGTGGAGCAACGCCCTAGAGTGAAGCCCAGGTTGCTCGGAATGTGGAAATGACCATAACTTTCACACTGGTTGCAATTATTCGTTTTATACGATGGAAAAACTGTTGTATTTATATTGTATTTTATGCTTCTGGCGTTGACTTCTAAGGCACTATCTATTCGATCTGGTGGAGCAACGCCCTAGAGAGAAGCCTAGGATGCCCGGAACGTAGAAATGACCATTACTTTCACACTGGTTGCATTTATTCGTTATATACGATGGAAAAGCTGTTGTATTTATATCGTATTTTATGCTTCTGGCGTTGACTTCTTAGGCCGCAACTATTCGGTCTGGTGGAGCAACGCCCTGGAGTGAAACCTAGGTAGCCCGGAACGTAGAATTGGCCATCACTTTCAAACTGGTTGCAATTATTCCTGTTATATGATGGAAACACTGTTGTATTTTTTTTGCATTTTATGGTTCGGGCGTAGACTTCTAAGGCCCTAACTATTCAATCTGTTGGAGCACCGCCCTAGGGTGAAGCCTAGGTTGCTCGGAAAGTAGAAATGATCATAACTTTCACACTGGTTGCTATTATTCGTTTTATACGATGGAAAAACTGTTCTATTTATATTGTGTTTTATGCTTCTGGCGTTGACTTCTAAGGCACTAACTATTCGATCTGGTGGAGCAACACCCTAGAGTGAAGCCTAGGTTGCCCGGAACGTAGAATTGGCCATCACTTTCAAACTGGTCGCAATTATTCCTGTTATATGATGGAAACTCTGTCGTATTTTTTTTGCATTTTATGGTTCGGGCGTAGACTTCTAAGGCACTAACTATTCAATCTGTTGGACCAACGCCCTAGGGTGAAGCCTAGGTTGCTCGGGAACTTGAAATGACCATAAGTTTCATACTGGTTGCAATTATTCGTTTTATACGATGGAAAAGCTGTTGTATTTATATTGTATTTTATGCTTCTGGCGTTGACTTCTAAGGCACTAACTATTCGATCTGGTGGAGCAACGCCCTAGAGTGAAGCCTAGGTTGCCCGGAACGTAGAATTGGCCATCACTATCAAACTGGTTGCAATTATTCCTGTTATATTATGGAAACACTGTTGTATTTTTATTGCATTTTATGCTTCGGGCGTTGACTTCTAAGGCCCTAACTATTCAATCTGTCAGAGCAACGCCCTAGGGTGAAGCCTAGGTTGCTCGGAAGGCAGAAATGACCATAAGTTTCATACTGGTTGCAATTATTCGTTTTATACGATGGAAAAACTGTTGTATTTATATTGTATTTTATGCTTCTGGCGTTGACTTCTAAGGCCCTAGCTGTTCGATATAGTGGAGCAACGCCCTAGAGTGAAGCCTAGGTTGCCCGGAAAGGAGAAATGACCATCACGTTCAAACTGGTTGCAATTAATCCTTTTATACCATGGAAAAGCTGTTGTGTTTATATAGTATTTTATGCTTCTGGCGTTTACTTCTAAGGACCTAACTATTCGATCTGGTGGAGCAACGCCCTAGAGTGGAGCCTAGGTTGCTCGGAATATGGAAATGACCATAACTTTCACACTTGTTGCAATTATTCGTTTTATACGATGGAAACGCTGTTGTATTTATATTGTATTTTATGCCTCTGGCGTTGACTTCTAAGGCCGTAGCTATTAGATGTGGTGGAGCAACGCCCTAGAGTGACGCCTAGGGTGCTCGGAACGTAGAAATGATGATTACTTTCACACTGGTTGCAATTATACGTTTGATACGATGGAAAAGCTGTTGTATTTATATCGTATTTTATGCTTCTGGCGTTGACTTCTTCGGCCGTAACTATTCCGTCTGGTGGAGCAACGCCCTGGTGTGAAACCTAGGTTGCCCGGAACGTAGAATTGGCCATCACTTTCAAACTGGTTGCAATTATTCCTGTTATATGATGGAAACACTGTAGTATTTTTTTTGCATTTTATGGTTCGGGCGTTGACTTCTAAGGCCCTCACTATTCAATTTGTTGGAGCAACGCCCTAGGGTAAAGCCAAGGTTGCTCGGAAAGTAGAAATGACCATAAGTTTCATACTGGTTGCAATTATTCGTTTTATACGATGGAAAAGCTGTTGTATTTATATCGTGTTTTATGCTTCTGGCGTTGACTTCTAAGGCCCTAGCTATTCGATCTAGTGGAGCAATGCCCTAGAGTGAAGCCTAGGTTGCCCGGAAAAGAGAAATGACCATCACTTTCAAACTGGTTGCAATTAATCCTGTTATACGATGGAAAAACTGTTGTATTTTTATTGGTATTTTATGCTTCTGGCGTTCACTTCATAGGCCCTAACTATTCGATCTGGTGGAACAACGGCCTAGGGTGATGTCTAGCTTGCCCGGAACGTAGAAATGACACATTACTTTCACACTGTTTGCAATTATTCCTTTTATACGGTGGAAAAGCTGTTGTATTTATATTGTATTTTATGCTTCTGGCGTTGACTTCTAAGGCACTAACTATTCGATCTGGTGGAGCAATGCGCTAGAGTGAAGGCTAGGTTGCCCGGAACGTAGAATTGGCCATCAGTTTCAGACTGGTTGCAATTATTCGTTTTATACGATGGAAAAACTGTTGTATTTATATTGTATTTTATGCTTCTGGCGTTGACTTCTAAGGCACTAACTATTCGATCTGGTGGAGCAACACCCTAGAGAGAAGCCTAGGTTGCCCGGAACGTAGAATTGGCCATCACTTTCAAACTGGTCCCAATTATTCCTGTTATATGATGGTAACACTGTTGTATTTTTTTTGCATTTTATGGTTCGGGCGTAGACTTCTAAGGCCCTAACTATTCAATCTGTTGGAGCACCGCCCTAGGGTGAAGCCTAGGTTGCTCGGAAAGTAGAAATGATCATAACTTTCACACTGGTTGCTATTATTCGTTTTATACGATGGAAAAACTGTTCTATTTATATTGTATTTTATGCTTCTGGCGTTGACTTCTAAGGCACTAACTATTCGATCTGGTGGAGCAACACCCTAGAGTGAAGCCTAGGTTGCCCGGAACGTAGAATTGGCCATCACTTTCAAACTGGTCCCAATTATTCCTGTTATATGATGGAAACACTGTCGTATTTTTTTTGCATTTTATGGTTCGGGCGTAGACTTCTAAGGCACTAACTATTCAATCTGTTGGACCAACGCCCTAGGGTGAAGCCTAGGTTGCTCGGGAAGTTGAAATGACCATAAGTTTCATACTGGTTGCAATTATTCGTTTTATACGATGGAAAAGCTGTTGTATTTATATTGTATTTTATGCTTCTGGCGTTGACTTCTAAGGCACTAACTATTCGATCTGGTGGAGCAACGCCCTAGAGTGAAGCCTAGGTTGCCCGGAACGTAGAATTGGCCATCACTATCAAACTGGTTGCAATTATTCCTGTTATATTATGGAAACACTGTTGTATTTTTATTGCATTTTATGCTTCGGGCGTTGACTTCTATGGCCCTAACTATTCAATCTGTTAGAGCAACGCCCTAGGGTGAAGCCTATGTTGCTCGGAAGGTAGAAATGACCATAAGTTTCATACTGGTTGCAATTATTCGTTTTATACGATGGAAGAGCTGTTGTATTTATATCGTATTTTATGCTTCTGGCGTTGACTTCTTAGGCCGTAACTATTCGGTCTGGTGGAGCAACGCCCTAGAGAGAATCCTAGGTTGCTCGGAATGTAGAAATGGCCATAACTTTCACACTGGTTGCAATTATTCGTTTTATACGATGGAAACGCAGTTGTATTTATATTGTACTTTAAGCCTCTGGCGTTGACTTCTAAAGCCCTAACTATTCAATCTGTTGGAGCAACGCCCTAGGGTGAAGCCTAGGTTGCTCGGAAAGTAGAGATGACCATCAGTTTCATTCTGGCTGCAATTATTCGTTTCATACGATGGATAAACTGTTGTATTTATATTTTATTTTATGCTTCTGGCGTTGACTTGTAAGGCCCTAGCCATTCGATCTGTTGGAGCAACACCCTAGAGTGAAGCCCAGGTTGCCCGGAACGGAGGAATGACCATCACTTTCAAACTGGTTGCAATTAATCCTGTTATACGATGGAAAAACTGTTGTATTTTTATTGCATTTTATGCTTCTGGCGTTAACTTCTCAGGCCCTAACTATTCGATCTGGTGGAACAAGGGCCTAGGGTGAAGCCTAGCTTGCCCGGAACGTAGAAATGACCATTACTTTCACACTGTTTGCAATTATTCCTTTTATACGATAGAAAAGCTGTTGTATTTATATCGTATTTTATGCTTCTGGCGTTTACTTCTAAGGACCTAACTATTCGATCTGGTGGAGCAACGCCCTAGAGTGATTCCTAGGTTGCTCGGAATGTAGAACTGACCATAACTTTCACACTGGTTGCAATTATTCGTTTTATACGATGGAAACGCTGTTGTATTTATATTGTACTTTATGCCTCTGGCGCTGACTTCTAAGGCCGTAGCTATTAGATGTGGTGGAGCAACGCCCTTGAGTGGCGCCTAGGGTGCTCGGAACGTAGAAATGACCATAACTTTCACACTGGTTGCCATTATTCGTTTTATACGATGGAAACGCTGTTGTATTTATATCGTATTTTATGCTTCTGGCGTTTACTTCTGAGGACCTAGCTGTTCGATCTAGTGGAGCAACGCCCTAGAGTGAAGCCTAGGCTGCCGGGAAGGAGAAATGACCATCACGTACAAACTGGTTGCAGTTAATCCTTTTATACGATGGAAAAGCTGTTGTATTTATATCGTATTTTATGCTTCTGGCGTTTACTTCTAAGGACCTAACTATTCGATCTGGTGGAGCAACGCCCTAGAGTGAAGCCCAGGTTGCTCGGAATGTGGAAATGACCATAACTTTCACACTGGTTGCAATTATTCGTTTTACACGATGGGAAAACTGTTGCATTTATATTGTATTTTATGCTTCTGGCGTTGACTTCTAAGGCACTATCTATTCGATCTGGTATAGCAACGCCCTAGAGAGAAGCCTAGGTTGCCCGGAACGTAGAAATGACCATTACTTTCACACTGGTTGCAATTATTCGTTTTATACGATGGAAGAGCTGTTGTATTTATATCGTATTTTATGCTTCTGGCGTTGACTTCTTAGGCCGTAACTATTCGGTCTGGTGGAGCAACGCCCTACAGTGAATCCTAGGTTGCTCGGAATGTAGAAATGGCCATAACTTTCACACTGGTTGCAATTATTCGTTTTATACGATGGAAAAACTGTTCTATTTATATTGTATTTTATGCTTCTGGCGTTGACTTCTAAGGCACTAACTATTCGATCTGGTGGAGCAACACCCTAGAGAGAAGCCTAGGTTGCCCGGAACGTAGAATTGGCCATCACTTTCAAACTGGTCCCAATTATTCCTGTTATATGATGGTAACACTGTTGTATTTTTTTTGCATTTTATGGTTCGGGCGTAGACTTCTAAGGCCCTAACTATTCAATCTGTTGGAGCACCGCCCTAGGGTGAAGCCTAGGTTGCTCGGAAAGTAGAAATGATCATAACTTTCACACTGGTTGCTATTATTCGTTTTATACGATGGAAAAACTGTTCTATTTATATTGTATTTTATGCTTCTGGCGTTGACTTCTAAGGCACTAACTATTCGATCTGGTGGAGCAACACCCTAGAGTGAAGCCTAGGTTGCCCGGAACGTAGAATTGGCCATCACTTTCAAACTGGTCCCAATTATTCCTGTTATATGATGGAAACACTGTCGTATTTTTTTTGCATTTTATGGTTCGGGCGTAGACTTCTAAGGCACTAACTATTCAATCTGTTGGACCAACGCCCTAGGGTGAAGCCTAGGTTGCTCGGGAAGTTGAAATGACCATAAGTTTCATACTGGTTGCAATTATTCGTTTTATACGATGGAAAAGCTGTTGTATTTATATTGTATTTTATGCTTCTGGCGTTGACTTCTAAGGCACTAACTATTCGATCTGGTGGAGCAACGCCCTAGAGTGAAGCCTAGGTTGCCCGGAACGTAGAATTGGCCATCACTATCAAACTGGTTGCAATTATTCCTGTTATATTATGGAAACACTGTTGTATTTTTATTGCATTTTATGCTTCGGGCGTTGACTTCTATGGCCCTAACTATTCAATCTGTTAGAGCAACGCCCTAGGGTGAAGCCTATGTTGCTCGGAAGGTAGAAATGACCATAAGTTTCATACTGGTTGCAATTATTCGTTTTATACGATGGAAGAGCTGTTGTATTTATATCGTATTTTATGCTTCTGGCGTTGACTTCTTAGGCCGTAACTATTCGGTCTGGTGGAGCAACGCCCTAGAGTGAATCCTAGGTTGCTCGGAATGTAGAAATGGCCATAACTTTCACACTGGTTGCAATTATTCGTTTTATACGATGGAAACGCAGTTGTATTTATATTGTACTTTAAGCCTCTGGCGTTGACTTCTAAAGCCCTAACTATTCAATCTGTTGGAGCAACGCCCTAGGGTGAAGCCTAGGTTGCTCGGAAAGTAGAGATGACCATCAGTTTCATTCTGGCTGCAATTATTCGTTTCATACGATGGATAAACTGTTGTATTTATATTTTATTTTATGCTTCTGGCGTTGACTTGTAAGGCCCTAGCCATTCGATCTGTTGGAGCAACACCCTAGAGTGAAGCCCAGGTTGCCCGGAACGGAGGAATGACCATCACTTTCAAACTGGTTGCAATTAATCCTGTTATACGATGGAAAAACTGTTGTATTTTTATTGCATTTTATGCTTCTGGCGTTCACTTCTTAGGCCCTAACTATTCGATCTGGTGGAACAAGGGCCTAGGGTGAAGCCTAGCTTGCCCGGAACGTAGAAATGACCATTACTTTCACACTGTTTGCAATTATTCCTTTTATACGATAGAAAAGCTGTTGTATTTATATCGTATTTTATGCTTCTGGCGTTTACTTCTAAGGACCTAACTATTCGATCTGGTGGAGCAACGCCCTAGAGTGATTCCTAGGTTGCTCGGAATGTAGAACTGACCATAACTTTCACACTGGTTGCAATTATTCGTTTTATACGATGGAAACGCTGTTGTATTTATATTGTACTTTATGCCTCTGGCGTTGACTTCTAAGGCCGTAGCTATTAGATGTGGTGGAACAACGCCCTTGAGTGGCGCCTAGGGTGCTCGGAACGTAGAAATGACCATAACTTTCACACTGGTTGCCATTATTCGTTTTATACGATGGAAACGCTGTTGTATTTATATCGTATTTTATGCTTCTGGCGTTTACTTCTGAGGACCTAACTATTCGATCTGGTGGAGCAACGCCCTAGAGTGAATCCTAGGTTGCCGGGAAGGAGAAATGACCATCACGTTCAAACTGGTTGCAATTAATCCTTTTATACGATGGAAAAGCTGTTGGATTTATATCGTATTTTATGCTTCTGGCGTTTACTTCTAAGGACCTAACTATTCGATCTGGTGGAGCAACGCCCTAGAGTGAAGCCCAGGTTGCTCGGAATGTGGAAATGACCATAACTTTCACACTGGTTGCAATTATTCGTTTTATACGATGGAAAAACTGTTGTTTTTATATTGTATTTTATGCTTCTGGCGTTGACTTCTAAGGCACTATCTATTCGATCTGGTGGAGCAACGCCCTAGAGAGAAGCCTAGGTTGCCCGGAACGTAGAAATGACCATTACTTTCACACTGGTTGCATTTATTCGTTATATACGATGGAAAAGCTGTTGTATTTATATCGTATTTTATGCTTCTGGCGTTGACTTCTTAGGCCGTAACTATTCGGTCTGGTGGAGCAACGCCCTGCAGTGAAACCTAGGTAGCCCGGAACGTAGAATTGGCAATCTCTTTCAAACTGGTTGCAATTATTCCTGTTATATGATGGAAACACTGTTGTATTTTTTTTGCATTTTATGGTTCGGGCGTTGACTTCTAAGGCCCCAACTATTCAATCCGTTGGAGCAACGCCCGAGGGTGAAGCCTAGGTTGCTCGGAAAGTAGAAATGACCATATGCTTCATACTGGTTGCAATTATTTGATTCATACGATGGAAAAACTGTTGTATTTATATTGTATTTTATGCTTCTGGCGTTGACTTCTAAGGCACTAACTATTCGATCTGGTGGAGCAACACCCTAGAGTGAAGCCTAGGTTGCCCGGAACGTAGAATTGGCCATCACTTTCAAACTGGTCGAAATTATTCCTGTTATATGATGGTAACACTGTTGTATTTTTTTTGCATTTTATGGTTCGGGCGTAGACTTCTAAGGCCCTAACTATTCAATCTGTTGGAGCACCGCCCTAGGGTGAAGCCTAGGTTGCTCGGAAAGTAGAAATGATCATAACTTTCACACTGGTTGCTATTATTCGTTTTATACGATGGAAAAACTGTTCTATTTATATTGTATTTTATGCTTCTGGCGTTGACTTCTAAGGCACTAACTATTCGATCTGGTGGAGCGACACCCTAGAGTGAAGCCTAGGTTGCCCGGAACGTAGAATTGGCCATCACTTTCAAACTGGTCCCAATTATTCCTGTTATATGATGGTAACACTGTTGTATTTTTTTTGCATTTTATGGTTCGGGCGTAGACTTCTAAGGCCCTAACTATTCAATCTGTTGGAGCACCGCCCTAGGGTGAAGCCTAGGTTGCTCGGAAAGTAGAAATGATCATAACTTTCACACTGGTTGCTATTATTCGTTTTATACGATGGAAAAACTGTTCTATTTATATTGTATTTTATGCTTCTGGCGTTAACTTCTAAGGCACTAACTATTCGATCTGGTGGAGCAACACCCTAGAGTGAAGCCTAGGTTGCCCGGAACGTAGAATTGGCCATCACTTTCAAACTGGTCCCAATTATTCCTGTTATATGATGGAAACACTGTCGTATTTTTTTTGCATTTTATGGTTCGGGCGTAGACTTCTAAGGCACTAACTATTCAATCTGTTGGACCAACGCCCTAGGGTGAAGCCTAGGTTGCTCGGGAAGTTGAAATGACCATAAGTTTCATACTGGTTGCAATTATTCGTTTTATACGATGGAAAAGCTGTTGTATTTATATTGTATTTTATGCTTCTGGCGTTGACTTCTAAGGCACTAACTATTCGATCTGGTGGAGCAACGCCCTAGAGTGAAGCCTAGGTTGCCCGGAACGTAGAATTGGCCATCACTATCAAACTGGTTGCAATTATTCCTGTTATATTATGGAAACACTGTTGTATTTTTTTTGCATTTTATGGTTCGGGCGTTGACTTCTAAGGCCCTAGCTATTCAATCTGTTGGAGCAACGCCCTAGGGTGAAGCCTAGCATGCTCGAAAAGTAGAAATGACAATAAGTTTCATACGGGTTGCAATTATTCGTTTTAGACGATGGAAAAACTGTTGTACTTATATTGTGTTTTATGCTTCTGGCGTTGACTTCTAAGGCCCTAGCTATTCGATCTAGTGGAGCAATGCCCTAGAGTGAAGCCTAGGTTGCCCGGAAAAGAGAAATGACCATCACTTTCAAACTGGTTGCAATTAATCCTGTTATACGATGGAAAAACTGTTGTATTTTTATTGGTATTTTATGCTTCTGGCGTTCACTTCATAGGCCCTAACTATTCCATCTGGTGGAACAACGGCCTAGGGTGAAGTCTAGCTTGCCCGGAACGCAGAAATGACACATTACTTTCACACTGTTTGCAATTATTCCTTTTATACGGTGGAAAAGCTGTTGTATTTATATTGTATTTTATGCTTCTGGCGTTGACTTCTAAGTCACTAACTATTCGATCTGGTGGAGCAATGCGCTAGAGTGAAGGCTAGGTTGCCCGGAACGTAGAATTGGCCATCACTTTCAAACTGGTTGCAATTATTCGTTTTATACGATGGAAACGCTGTTGTATTTATATCGTATTTTATGCTTCTGGCGTTTACTTCTAAGGACCTAACTATTCGATCTGGTGGAGCAACGCCCTAGAGTGAATCCTAGGTTGCTCGGAATGTAGAAATGACCATAACTTTCACACTGGTTGCAATTATTCGTTTTATACGATGGAAACGCTGTTGTATTCATATTGTATTTTATGCTTCTGGCGTTGACTTCTAAGGACCTAGCTATTCGATCTGTTGGAGCAACACCCTAGAGTGAAGCCTAGGTTGCCCGGAAAGGAGAAATGACCATCACTTTCAAACTGGTTGCAATTAATCCTGTTATACGATGGAAAAACTGTTGTATTTTTATTGCATTTTATGCTTCTGGCGTTCACTTCTTAGGCCCTAACTATTCGATCTGGTGGAACAAGGGCCTAGGGTGAAGCCTAGCTTGCCCGGAACGTAGAAATGACCATTACTTTGAAACTGGTCGAAATTATTCCTGTTATATGATGGAAACACTGTTGTATTTTTTTTGCATTTTATGGTTCGGGCGTAGACTTCTAAGGCCCTATCTATTCAATCTGTTGGAGCAACGCCCTAGGGTGAAGCCTAGCTTGCTCGAAAAGTAGAAATGACCATATGTTTCATACTGGTTGCAATTATTCGTTTTATACGATGGAAAAGCTGTTGTATTTATATTGTATTTTATGCTTCTGGCGTTGACTTCTATGGCACTAACTATTCGATCTGGTGGAGCAACGCCCTAGAGTGAATCCTAGGTTGCTCGGAATGTAGAAATGACCATAACTTTCACACTGGTTGCAATTATTCGTTTTATACGATGGAAACGCTGTTGTATTCATATTGTACTTTAAGCCTCTGGCGTTGACTTCTAAGGCCCTAACTATTCAATCGGTTGGAGCAACGCCCTAGGGTGAAGCCTAGGTTGCTCGGAAAGTAGAAATGGCCATTAGTTTCAGACTGGTTGCAATTATTCGTTTTATACGATGGAAAAACTGTTGTATTTATATTGTATTTTATGCTTCTGGCGTTGACTTCTAAGGACCTAGCTATTCGATCTGTTGGAGCAACACCCTAGAGTGAAGCCTAGGTTGCCCGGAACGTAGAAATGACCATTACTTTGAAACTGGTCGAAATTATTCCTGTTATATGATGGAAACACTGTTGTATTTTTTTTGCATTTTATGGTTCGGGCGTAGACTTCTAAGGCCCTAACTATTCAATCTGTTGGAGCAACGCCCTAGGGTGAAGCCTAGCTTGCTCGAAAAGTAGAAATGACCATATGTTTCATACTGGTTGCAATTATTCGTTTTATACGATGGAAAAGCTGTTGTATTTATATTGTATTTTATGCTTCTGGCGTTGACTTCTAAGGCACTAACTATTCGATCTGGTGGAGCAACGCCCTAGAGTGAAGGCTAGGTTGCCCGGAACGTAGAATTGGCCATCACTTTCAAACTGGTTGCAATTATTCCTGTTATATGATGGAAACACTGTTGCATTTTTTTTGCATTTTATGGTTCGGGCGCTGACTTCTAAGGCCCTAACTATTCAATCTGTTGGAGCAACGCCCTAGGGTGAAGCCTAGCTTGCTCGAAAAGTAGAAATGACAATAAGTTTCATACTGGTTGCAATTATTCGTTTTAGACGATGGAAAAACTGTTGTACTTATATTGTGTTTTATGCTTCTGGCGTTGACTTCTAAGGCACTAACTATTCGATCTGGTGGAGCAACGCCCTAGAGTGAAACCTAGGTTGCCCGGAAGGTAGAATTGGCCATCACCTTCAAACTGGTTGCAATTATTCGTTTTATACAATGGAAAGACTGTTGTATTTATATTGTATTTTATGCTTCTGGCGTTGACTTCCAAGGCACTAACTATTCCGTCTGGTGGAGCAACGCCCTAGAGTGAAGCCTAGGTTGCCCGGAACGTAGAATTGGCCATCACTTTCAAACTGGTTGCAATTATTCCTGTTATATGATGGAAACACTGTTGTATTTTTATTACATTTTATGCTTCGGGCGTTGACTTCTAAGGCCCTAACTATTCAATCTGTTGGAGCAACGCCCTAGGGTGAAGCCTAGCTTGCTCGAAAAGTAGAAATGACCATAAGCTTCATACTGGTTGCAATTATTCGTTTTATAAGATGGAAAAGCTGTTGTATTTATATTGTATTTTATGCTTCTGGCGTTGACTTCTAAGGCACTAACTATTCGATCTGGTGGAGGAACGCCCTAGACTGAAGGCTAGGTTGCCCGGAACGTAGAATTGGCCATCACTTTCAAACTGGTCGAAGTTATTCCTGTTATATGATGGAAACACTGTTGTATTTTTTTTGCATTTTATGGTTCGGGCGTAGACTTCTAAGGCCCTAACTATTCAGTCTGTTGGAGCAACGCCCTAGAATGAAGCCTAGGTTGCTCGGAAAGTAGAAATGACCATAAGTTTCATACTGGTTGCAATTATACGTTTTATACGATGGAAAAGCTGTTGTATTTATATCGTATTTTATGCTTCTGGCGTTGAATTCTTAGGCCGTAACTATTCCGTCTGGTGGAGCAACGACCTGGTGTGAAACCTAGGTTGCCCGGAACGTAGAATTGGCCATCACTTTCAAACTGGTTGCAATTATTCCTGTTATATGATGGAAACACTGTTGTATTTTTTTTGCATTTTATGGTTCGGGCGTTGACTTCTAAGGCCCTAACTATTCAATCTGTTGGAGCAACGCCCTAGGGTGAAGCCTAGCATGCTCGAAAAGTAGAAATGACAATAAGTTTCATACTGGTTGCAATTATTCGTTTTAGACGATGGAAAAACTGTTGTACTTATATTGTGTTTTATGCTTCTGGCGTTGACTTCTAAGGCACTAACTATTTATCTGGTGGAGCAACGCCCTAGAGTGAAACCTAGGTTGCCCGGAAGGTAGAATTGGCCATCACTTTCAAACTGGTTGCAATTATTCGTTTTATACAATGAAAAGACTGTTGTATTTATATTGTATTTTATGCTTCTGGCGTTGACTTCCAAGGCACTAACTATTCCATCTGGTGGAGCAACGCCCTAGAGTGAAGCCTAGGTTTCCCGGAACGTAGAATTGGCCATCACTTTCAAACTGGTTGCAATTATTCCTGTTATATGATGGAAACACTGTTGTATTTTTATTACATTTTATGCTTAGGGCGTTGACTTCTAAGGCCCTAACTATTCAATCTGTTGGAGCAACGCCCTAGGGTGAAGCCTAGCATGCTCGAAAAGTAGAAATGACAATAAGTTTCATACGGGTTGCAATTATTCGTTTTAGACGATGGAAAAGCTGTTGTACTTATATTGTGTTTTATGCTTCTGGCGTTGACTTCTAAGGCCCTAGCTATTCGATCTAGTGGAGCAATGCCCTAGAGTGAAGCCTAGGTTGCCCGGAAAAGAGAAATGACCATCACTTTCAAACTGGTTGCAATTAATCCTGTTATACGATGGAAAAACTGTTGTATTTTTATTGGTATTTTATGCTTCTGGCGTTCACTTCATAGGCCCTAACTATTCGATCTGGTGGAACAACGGCCTAGGGTGAAGTCTAGCTTGCCCGGAACGCAGAAATGACACATTACTTTCACACTGTTTGCAATTATTCCTTTTATACGGTGGAAAAGCTGTTGTATTTATATTGTATTTTATGCTTCTGGCGTTGACTTCTAAGTCACTAACTATTCGATCTGGTGGAGCAATGCGCTAGAGTGAAACCTAGGTTGCCCGGAAGGTAGAATTGGCCATCACTTTCAAACTGGTTGCAATTATTCGTTTTATACAATGAAAAGACTGTTGTATTTATATTGTATTTTATGCTTCTGGCGTTGACTTCCAAGGCACTAACTATTCCATCTGGTGGAGCAACGCCCTAGAGTGAAGCCTAGGTTGCCCGGAACGTAGAATTGGCCATCACTTTCAAACTGGTTGCAATTATTCCTGTTATATGATGGAAACACTGTTGTATTTTTATTACATTTTATGCTTAGGGCGTTGACTTCTAAGGCCCTAACTATTCAATCTGTTGGAGCAACGCCCTAGGGTGAAGCCTAGCTTGCTCGAAAAGTAGAAATGACCATAAGTTTCATACTGGTTGCAATTATTCGTTTTATACGATGGAAAAGCTGTTGTAATTATATTGTATTTTATGCTTCTGGCGTTGACTTCTAAGGCACTAACTATTCGATCTGGTGGAGCAACGCCCTAGAGTGAAGGCTAGGTTGCCCGGAACGTAGAATTGGCCATCACTTTCAAACTGGTTGCAATTATTCCTGTTATATGATGGAAACACTGTTGCATTTTTTTTGCATTTTATGGTTCGGGCGCTGACTTCTAAGGCCCTAACTATTCAATCCGTTGGAGCAACGCCCTAGGGTGACGCCTAGGTTGCTCGGAAAGTAGAAATGACCATATGTTTCATACTGGCTGCAATTATTTGTTTCATACGAAGGAAAAACTGTTGTATTTATACTGTATTTTATGCTTCTGGCGTTGACTTCTAAGGCACTAACTATTCGATCTGGTGGAGCAACGCCCTAGAGTGAAGCCTAGGTTGCCCGGAACGTAGAATTGGCCATCACTTTCACACTGGTTGCCATTATTCGTTTTATACGATGGAAACGCTGTTGTATTTATATCGTATTTTATGCTTCTGGCGTTTACTTCTGAGGACCTAACTATTCGATCTGGTGGAGCAACGCCCTAGAGTGAAGCCCAGGTTGCTCGGAATGTGGAAATGACCATAACTTTCACACTGGTTGCAATTATTCGTTTTATACGATGGAAAAACTGTTGTATTTATATTGTATTTTATGCTTCTGGCGTTGACTTCTAAGGCACTATCTATTCGATCTGGTGGAGCAACGCCCTAGAGAGAAGCCTAGGATGCCCGGAACGTAGAAATGACCATTACTTTCACACTGGTTGCATTTATTCGTTATATACGATGGAAAAGCTGTTGTATTTATATCGTATTTTATGCTTCTGGCGTTGACTTCTTAGGCCGCAACTATTCGGTCTGGTGGAGCAACGCCCTGGAGTGAAACCTAGGTAGCCCGGAACGTAGAATTGGCCATCACTTTCAAACTGGTTGCAATTATTCCTGTTATATGATGGAAACACTGTTGTATTTTTTTTGCATTTTATGGTTCGGGCGTAGACTTCTAAGGCCCTAACTATTCAATCTGTTGGAGCACCGCCCTAGGGTGAAGCCTAGGTTGCTCGGAAAGTAGAAATGATCATAACTTTCACACTGGTTGCTATTATTCGTTTTATACGATGGAAAAACTGTTCTATTTATATTGTGTTTTATGCTTCTGGCGTTGACTTCTAAGGCACTAACTATTCGATCTGGTGGAGCAACACCCTAGAGTGAAGCCTAGGTTGCCCGGAACGTAGAATTGGCCATCACTTTCAAACTGGTCGCAATTATTCCTGTTATATGATGGAAACTCTGTCGTATTTTTTTTGCATTTTATGGTTCGGGCGTAGACTTCTAAGGCACTAACTATTCAATCTGTTGGACCAACGCCCTAGGGTGAACCCTAGGTTGCTCGGGAACTTGAAATGACCATAAGTTTCATACTGGTTGCAATTATTCGTTTTATACGATGGAAAAGCTGTTGTATTTATATTGTATTTTATGCTTCTGGCGTTGACTTCTAAGGCACTAACTATTCGATCTGGTGGAGCAACGCCCTAGAGTGAAGCCTAGGTTGCCCGGAACGTAGAATTGGCCATCACTATCAAACTGGTTGCAATTATTCCTGTTATATTATGGAAACACTGTTGTATTTTTATTGCATTTTATGCTTCGGGCGTTGACTTCTAAGGCCCTAACTATTCAATCTGTCAGAGCAACGCCCTAGGGTGAAGCCTAGGTTGCTCGGAAGGCAGAAATGACCATAAGTTTCATACTGGTTGCAATTATTCGTTTTATACGATGGAAAAACTGTTGTATTTATATTGTATTTTATGCTTCTGGCGTTGACTTCTAAGGCCCTAGCTGTTCGATATAGTGGAGCAACGCCCTAGAGTGAAGCCTAGGTTGCCCGGAAAGGAGAAATGACCATCACGTTCAAACTGGTTGCAATTAATCCTTTTATACCATGGAAAAGCTGTTGTGTTTATATAGTATTTTATGCTTCTGGCGTTTACTTCTAAGGACCTAACTATTCGATCTGGTGGAGCAACGCCCTAGAGTGGAGCCTAGGTTGCTCGGAATATGGAAATGACCATAACTTTCACACTTGTTGCAATTATTCGTTTTATACGATGGAAACGCTGTTGTATTTATATTGTATTTTATGCCTCTGGCGTTGACTTCTAAGGCCGTAGCTATTAGATGTGGTGGAGCAACGCCCTAGAGTGACGCCTAGGGTGCTCGGAACGTAGAAATGATGATTACTTTCACACTGGTTGCAATTATACGTTTGATACGATGGAAAAGCTGTTGTATTTATATCGTATTTTATGCTTCTGGCGTTGACTTCTTCGGCCGTAACTATTCCGTCTGGTGGAGCAACGCCCTGGTGTGAAACCTAGGTTGCCCGGAACGTAGAATTGGCCATCACTTTCAAACTGGTTGCAATTATTCCTGTTATATGATGGAAACACTGTAGTATTTTTTTTGCATTTTATGGTTCGGGCGTTGACTTCTAAGGCCCTCACTATTCAATTTGTTGGAGCAACGCCCTAGGGTAAAGCCAAGGTTGCTCGGAAAGTAGAAATGACCATAAGTTTCATACTGGTTGCAATTATTCGTTTTATACGATGGAAAAGCTGTTGTATTTATATCGTGTTTTATGCTTCTGGCGTTGACTTCTTAGGCCGTAGCTATTCGGTCTGGTGGAGCAACGCCCTGGAGGGAATCCTAGGTTGCCGGGAAGGAGAAATGACCATCACGTTCAAACTGGTTGCAATTAATCCTTTTATACGATGGAAAAGCTGTTGTATTTATATCGTATTTTATGCTTCTGGCGTTTACTTCTAAGGACCTAACTATTCGATCTGGTGGAGCAACGCCCTAGAGTGAAGCCCAGGTTGCTCGGAATGTGGAAATGACCATAACTTTCACACTGGTTGCAATTAATCGTTTTATACGATGGGAAAACTGTTGCATTTATATTGTATTTTATGCTTCTGGCGTTGACTTCTAAGGCACTATCTATTCGATCTGGTATAGCAACGCCCTAGAGAGAAGCCTAGGTTGCCCGGAACGTAGAAATGACCATTACTTTCACACTGGTTGCAATTATTCGTTTTATACGATGGAAGAGCTGTTGTATTTATATCGTATTTTATGCTTCTGGCGTTGACTTCTTAGGCCGTAACTATTCGGTCTGGTGGAGCAACGCCCTAGAGTGAATCCTAGGTTGCTCGGAATGTAGAAATGGCCATAACTTTCACACTGGTTGCAATTATTCGTTTTATACGATGGAAACGCTGTTGTATTTATATTGTACTTTATGCCTCTGGCGTTGACTTCTAAGGCCGTAGCTATTAGATGTGGTGGAGCAACGCCCTTGAGTGACGCCTAGGGTGCTCGGAACGTAGAAATGACCATTACTTTCACACTGGTTGCAATTATTCATTTTATACGATGGAAAAACTGTTGTATTTATATTGTATTTTATGCTTCCGGCGTTGACTTCTTAGGCCCTAGCTATACAATCTGTTGGAGCAACGCCCTATGTTGAAGCCTAGGTTGCTCGGAAAATCGAAATGACCATCAGTTTCATACTGGTTGCAATTATTCGTTTTATACGATGGGAAAACTGTTGTATTTATAGTGTATTTTATGCTTCTGGCGTTGACTTCTAAGGCCCTAGCTATTCGATCTAGTGGAGCAATGCCCTAGAGTGAAGCCTAGGTTGCCCGGAAAAGAGAAATGACCATCACTTTCAAACTGGTTGCAATTAATCCTGTTATACGATGGAAAAACTGTTGTATTTTTATTGGTATTTTATGCTTCTGGCGTTAACTTCATAGGCCCTAACTATTCGATCTGGTGGAACAACGGCCTAGGGTGATGTCTAGCTTGCCCGGAACGTAGAAATGACACATTACTTTCACACTGTTTGCAATTATTCCTTTTATACGGTGGAAAAGCTGTTGTATTTATATTGTATTTTATGCTTCTGGCGTTGACTTCTAAGGCACTAACTATTCGATCTGGTGGAGCAATGCGCTAGAGTGAAGGCTAGGTTGCCCGGAACGTAGAATTGGCCATCAGTTTCAGACTGGTTGCAATTATTCGTTTTATACGATGGAAAAACTGTTGTATTTATATTGTATTTTATGCTTCTGGCGTTGACTTCTTAGGCCGTAACTATTCGGTCTGGTGGAGCAACGCCCTGGAGTGAAACCTAGGTAGCCCGGAACGTAGAATTGGCCATCACTTTCAAACTGGTTGCAATTATTCCTGTTATATGCTGGAAACACTGTTGTATTTTTTTTGCATTTTATGGTTCGGGCGTTGACTTCTAAGGCCCTAACTATTCAATCCGTTGGAGCAACGCCCTAGAGTGGAGCCTAGGTTGCTCGGAATATGGAAATGACCATAACTTTCACACTTGTTGCAATTATTCGTTTTATACGATGGAAACGCTGTTGTATTTATATTGTATTTTATGCCTCTGGCGTTGACTTCTAAGGCCGTAGCTATTAGATGTGGTGGAGCAACGCCCTAGAGTGACGCCTAGGGTGCTCGGAACGTAGAAATGATGATTACTTTCACACTGGTTGCAATTATACGTTTTATACGATGGAAAAGCTGTTGTATTTATATCGTATTTTATGCTTCTGGCGTTGACTTCTTAGGCCGTAACTATTCCGTCTGGTGGAGCAACGCCCTGGTGTGAAACCTAGGTTGCCCGGAACGTAGAATTGGCCATCACTTTCAAACTGGTTGCAATTATTCCTGTTATATGATGGAAACACTGTAGTATTTTTTTTGCATTTTATGGTTCGGGCGTTGACTTCTAAGGCCCTCACTATTCAATTTGTTGGAGCAACGCCCTAGGGTAAAGCCAAGGTTGCTCGGAAAGTAGAAATGACCATAAGTTTCATACTGGTTGCAATTATTCGTTTTATACGATGGAAAAGCTGTTGTATTTATATCGTGTTTTATGCTTCTGGCGTTGACTTCTTAGGCCGTAGCTATTCGGTCTGGTGGAGCAACGCCCTGGAGGGAATCCTAGGTTGCCGGGAAGGAGAAATGACCATCACGTTCAAACTGGTTGCAATTAATCCTTTTATACGATGGAAAAGCTGTTGTATTTATATCGTATTTTATGCTTCTGGCGTTTACTTCTAAGGACCTAACTATTCGATCTGGTGGAGCAACGCCCTAGAGTGAAGCCCAGGTTGCTCGGAATGTGGAAATGACCATAACTTTCACACTGGTTGCAATTATTCGTTTTATACGATGGGAAACCTGTTGCATTTATATTGTATTTTATGCTTCTGGCGTTGACTTCTAAGGCACTATCTATTCGATCTGGTATAGCAACGCCCTAGAGAGAAGCCTAGGTTGCCCGGAACGTAGAAATGACCATTACTTTCACACTGGTTGCAATTATTCGTTTTATACGATGGAAGAGCTGTTGTATTTATATCGTATTTTATGCTTCTGGCGTTGACTTCTTAGGCCGTAACTATTCGGTCTGGTGGAGCAACGCCCTAGAGTGAATCCTAGGTTGCTCGGAATGTAGAAATGGCCATAACTTTCACACTGGTTGCAATTATTCGTTTTATACGATGGAAACGCTGTTGTATTTATATTGTACTTTAAGCCTCTGGCGTTGACTTCTAAAGCCCTAACTATTCAATCTGTTGGAGCAACGCCCTAGGGTGAAGCCTAGGTTGCTCGGAAAGTAGAAATGACCATCAGTTTCATACTGGCTGCAATTATTCGTTTCATACGATGGATAAACTGTTGTATTTATATTTTATTTTATGCTTCTGGCGTTGACTTCTAAGGCCCTAGCCATTCGATCTGTTGGAGCAACACCCTAGACTGAAGCCCAGGTTGCCCGGAACGGAGGAATGACCATCACTTTCAAACTGGTTGCAATTAATCCTGTTATACGATGGAAAAACTGTTGTATTTTTATTGCATTTTATGCTTCTGGCGTTCACTTCTTAGGCCCTAACTATTCGAACTGGTGGAACAAGGGTCTAGGGTGAAGCCTAGCTTGCCCGGAACGTAGAAATGACCATCACTTTCAAACTGGTTGCAATTAATCCTGTTATACGATGGAAAAACTGTTGTATTTTTATTGCATTTTATGCTTCTGGCGTTGACTTCTAAGGCACTAACTATTCGATCTGGTGGAGCAATGCGCTAGAGTGAAGGCTAGGTTGCCCGGAACGTAGAATTGGCCATCACTTTCAAACTGGATGCAATTATTCGTTTTATACGATGGAAACGCTGTTGTATTTATATCGTATTTTATGCTTCTGGCGTTTACTTCTAAGGACCTAACTATTCGATCTGGTGGAGCAACGCCCTAGAGTAAATCCTAGGTTGCTCTGAATGTAGAAATGACCATAACTTTCACACTGGTTGCAATTATTCGTTTTATACGATGGAAACGCTGTTGTATTCATATTGTACTTTAAGCCTCTGGCGTTGACTTCTAAGGCCCTAACTATTCAATCTGTTGGAGCAACGCCCTAGGGTGAAGCCTAGGTTGCTCGGAAAGTGGAAATGGCCATCAGTTTGAGACTGGTTGCAATTATTCGTTTTATACGATGGAAAAACTGTTGTATTTATATTGTATTTTATGCTTCTGGCGTTGACTTCTAAGGACCTAGCTATTCGATCTGTTGGAGCAACACCCTAGAGTGAAGCCTAGGTTGCCCGGAAAGGAGAAATGACCATCACTTTCAAACTGGTTGCAATTAATCCTGTTATACGATGGAAAAACTGTTGTATTTTTATTGCATTTTATGCTTCTGGCGTTCACTTCTTAGGCCCTAACTATTCGATCTGGTGGAACAAGGGCCTAGGGTGAAGCCTAGCTTGCCCGGAACGTAGAAATGACCATTACTTTCACACTGTTTGCAATTATTCCTTTTATACGATGGAAAGGCTGTTGTATTTATATCGTATTTTATGCTTCTGGCGTTTACTTCTAAGGACCTAACTATTCGATCTCGTGGAGCAACGCCCTAGAGTGAATCCTAGGTTGCGCGGAATGTAGAAATGACCATAAGTTTCATACTGGTTGCAATTATTCGTTTTATACGATGGAAAAGCTGTTGTATTTATATTGTATTTTATGCTTCTGGCGTTGACTTCTAAGGCACTAACTATTCGATCTGGTGGAGCAACGCCCTAGAGTGAAGGCTAGGTTGCCCGGAACGTAGAATTGGCCATCACTTTCAAACTGGTTGCAATTATTCCTGTTATATGATGGAAACACTGTTGCATTTTTTTTGCATTTTATGGTTCGGGCGCTGACTTCTAAGGCCCTAACTATTCAATCTGTTGGAGCAACGCCCTAGGATGAAGCCTAGGTTGCTCGGAAAGTAGAAATGACCATAAGTTTCATACTGGTTGCAATTATACGTTTTATACGATGGAAAAGCTGTTGTATTTATATCGTATTTTATGCTTCTGGCGTTGAATTCTTAGGCCGTAACTACTCCGTCTGGTGGAGCAACGACCTGGTGTGAAGCCTAGGTTGCCCGGAACGTAGAATTGGCCATCACTTTCAAAGTGGTTGCAATTATTCCTGTTATATGATGGAAACACTGTTGTATTTTTTTTGCATTTTATGGTTCGGGCGTTGACTTCTAAGGCCCTAACTATTCAATCTGTTGGAGCAACGCCCTAGGGTGAAGCCTAGGTTGCTCGGAAAGTAGAAATAACCATAAGTTTCATACTGGTTGCAATTATTCGTTTTAGACGATGGAAAAACTGTTGTACTTATATTGTGTTTTATGCTTCTGGCGTTGACTTCTAAGGCACTAACTATTCGATCTGGTGGAGCAACGCCCTAGAGTGAAACCTAGGTGCCCAGAAGGTAGAATTGGCCATCACTTTCAAACTGGTTGCAATTGTTCGTTTTATACGATGGAAAAACTGTTGTATTTATATTGTATTTTATGATTCTGGCGTTGACTTCTAAGGCACTAACTATTCGATCTGGTTTAGCAACGCCCTGGAGTGAAGTCTAGGATGCTAGCAATGTGGAAATGACCTTAACTTTCACACTGGTTGCAATTATTCGTTTTATACGATGGAAACGCTGTTGTATTTATATCGTGTTTTATGCTTCTGGCGTTGACTTCTTAGGCCGTAGCTATTCGGTCTGGTGGAGCAACACCCTGGATTGAAACCCAGGTTGCCCGGAACGTAGAATTGGCCATCACTTTCAAACTGGTTGCAATTATTCCTGATATATGATGGAAACACTGTTGTATTTTTTTTTGCATTTTATGGCTCGGGCGTTGACTTCTAAGGCCCTAACTATTCAATCTCTTGGAGCAAGGCCCCTGGGGTGAAGCCTAGGTTGCTCGGAAAGTAGAAATGACCATAAGTTTCATACTGGTTGCAATTATTCGTTTTATACGATGGAAAAACTGTTGTATTTATATTGTATTTTATGCTTCTAGCCTTGACTTCTAAGGCACCATCTATTCGATCTGGTGGAGCGATACCCTGGATTGAAACCTTGGTTGCCCGGAATGTAGAACTGACCATAACTTTCACACTGGATGCAATTATTCGTTTTATACGATGGAAACGCTGTTGTACTTATATTGTACTTTATGCCTCTGGCGTTGACTTCTAAGGCCGTAGCTATTAGATGTGGTGGAGCAACGCCCTAGAGTGACGCCTAGGGTGCTCGGAACGTAGAACTGACCATAACTTTCACACTGGTTGCAATTATTCGTTTTATACGATGGAAAAGCTGTTGTATTTATATCGTATTTTATGCTTCTGGCGCTGACTTCTTAGGCCGTAACTATTCGGTCTGGTGGAGCAACGCCCTGGAGTGAATCCTAGGTTGCTCGGAATGTAGAAATGACCATAACTTTCACACTGGTTGCAATTATTCGTTTTATACGATGGAAACGCTGTTGTATTTATATCGTATTTTATGCTCCTGGCGTTTACTTCTAAGGACCTAACTATTCGATCTGGTGGAGCAACGCCCTAGAGTGTATCCTAGGTTGCTCGGAATGTAGAAATGACCATAACGTTCACACTGGTTGCAATTATTCCTTTTATACGATGGAAAGGCTGTTGTATTTATATCGTATTTTATGCTTCTAGCGTTGACTTCTAAGGCCCTAACTATTCAATCTGTTGGAGCAACGCCCTGGAGTGAAACCTAGGTTGCCCGGAACGTATAATTGGCCATCACTTTCAAACTGGTTGCAATTATTCCTGTTATATGATGGAAACACTGTTGTATTTTTTTTGCATTTTATGGTTCGGGCGTAGACTTCTAAGGCCCTAACTATTCAATCTGTTGGAGCAACGCCCTAGGATGAAGCCTAGGTTGCTCGGAAAGTAGAAATGACCATAAGTTTCATACTGGTTGCAATTATACGTTTTATACGATGGAAAAGCTGTTGTATTTATATCGTATTTTATGCTTCTGGCGTTGAATTCTTAGGCCGTAACTACTCCGTCTGGTGGAGCAACGACCTGGTGTGAAGCCTAGGTTGCCCGGAACGTAGAATTGGCCATCACTTTCAAACTGGTTGCAATTATTCCTGTTATATGATGGAAACACTGTTGTATTTTTTTTGCATTTTATGGTTCGGGCGTTGACTTCTAAGGCCCTAACTATTCAATCTGTTGGAGCAACGCCCTAGGGTGAAGCCTAGGTTGCTCGGAAAGTAGAAATAACCATAAGTTTCATACTGGTTGCAATTATTCGTTTTAGACGATGGAAAAACTGTTGTACTTATATTGTGTTTTATGCTTCTGGCGTTGACTTCTAAGGCACTAACTATTCGATCTGGTGGAGCAACGCCCTAGAGTGAAACCTAGGTTGCCCAGAAGGTAGAATTGGCCATCACTTTCAAACTGGTTGCAATTGTTCGTTTTATACGATGGAAAAACTGTTGTATTTTTATTGCATTTTATGCTTCTGGCGTTTACTTCTAAGGACCTAACTATTCGATCTGGTGGAGCAACGCCCTGGAGTGAAGCCTAGGATGCGCGGAATGTGGAAATGACCTTAACTTTCACACTGGTTGCAATTATTCGTTTTATACGATGGAAACGCTGTTGTATTTATATTGTATTTTATGCCTCTGGCGTTGACTTCTACGGCCGTAACTATTCCGTCTGGTGGAGCAACGCCCTGGTGTGAAACCTAGGTTGCCCGGAACGTAGAATTGGCCATCACTTTCAAACTGGTTGCAATTATTCCTGTTATATGATGGAAACACTGTTGTATTTTTT
The DNA here is from genome assembly GCF_051401765.1 of Calliopsis andreniformis. NCBI lineage: Eukaryota > Metazoa > Arthropoda > Insecta > Hymenoptera > Andrenidae > Calliopsis > Calliopsis andreniformis. The sequence goes on along the minus strand of NW_027480426.1, from coordinate 891,018 downwards.
TTGCATTTTATGGTTCGGGCGTTGACTTCTAAGGCCCTAACTATTCAATCTGCTGGAGCAACGCCCTAGGGTCAAGCCTAGGTTGCTCGGAAAGTAGAAATGACCATAAGCTTCATACTGGTTGCAATTATTCGTTTTATACGATGGAAACGCTGTTGTATTTATATCGTGTTTTATACTTCTGGCGTTGACTTCTTAGGCCGTAGCTATTCGGTCTGGTGGCGCAACACCCTGGATTGAAACCCAGGTTGCCCGGAACGTAGAATTGGCCATCACTTTCAAACTGGTTGCAATTATTCCTGATATATGATGGAAACACTGTTGTATTTTTTTTTGCATTTTATGGTTCGGGCGTTGACTTCTAAGGCCCTAACTATTCAATCTGTTGGAGCAAGGCCCCTGGGGTGAAGCCTAGGTTGCTCGGAAAGTAGAAATGACCATAAGTTTCATACTGGTTGCAATTATTCGTTTTATACGATGGAAAAACTGTTGTATTTATATTGTATTTTATGCTTCTAGCCTTGACTTCTAAGGCACCATCTATTCGATCTGGTGGAGCAATACCCTGGATTGAAACCTTGGTTGCCCGGAACGTAGAATTGGCCATCACTTTCAAACTGGTTGCAATTATTCGTTATACACGATGGAAACACTGTTGTATTTTTATTGCATTTTATGCCTCGGGCGTTGACTTCTAAGGCCCTAACTATTCAATCTGTTGGTGCAACGCCCTAGGGTGAAGCCTAGGTTGCCCGGAAAGGAGAAATGACCATCACTTTCAAACTGGTTGCAATTAATCCTGTTATACGATGGAAACGCTGTTGTATTTATATCGTATTCTATGCTTCTGGCGTTTACTTCTAAGGACCTAACTATTCGATCTGGTGCAGCAACGCCCTAGAGTGAATCCTAGGTTGCTCGGAATGTAGAACTGACCATAACTTTCACACTGGTTGCAATTATCCGATTTATACGATGCAAACGCTGTTGTATTTATATCGTATTTTATGCTTCTGGCGTTTACTTCTAAGGACCTAACTATTCGATCTGGTGCAGCAACGCCCTAGAGTGAATCCTAGGTTGCTCGGAATGTAGAACTGACCATAACTTTCACACTGGATGCAATTATTCGTTTTATACGATGGAAACGCTGTTGTATTTATATTGTACTTTATGCCTCTGGCGTTGACTTCTAAGGCCGTAGCTATTAGATGTGGTGGAGGAACGCCCTAGAGTGACGCCTAGGGTGCTCGGAACGTAGAACTGACCATAACTTTCACACTGGTTGCAATTATTCGTTTTATACGATGGAAAAGCTGTTGTATTTATATCGTATTTTATGCTTCTGGCGCTGACTTCTTAGGCCGTAACTATTCGGTCTGGTGGAGCAACGCCCTGGAGTGAATCCTAGGTTGCTCGGAATGTAGAAATGACCATAACTTTCAAACTGGTTGCAATTATTCGTTTTATACGATGGAAACGCTGTTGTATTTATATCGTATTTTATGCTCCTGGCGTTTACTTCTAAGGACCTAACTATTCGATCTGGTGGAGCAACGCCCTAGAGTGTATCCTAGGTTGCTCGGAATGTAGAAATGACCATAACGTTCACACTGGTTGCAATTATTCCTTTTATACGATGGAAAGGCTGTTGTATTTATATCGTATTTTATGCTTCTGGCGTTGACTTCTAAGGACCTAGCTATTCGATCTGTTGGAGCAACACCCTAGAGTGAAGCCTAGGTTGCCCGGAAAGGAGAAATGACCATCACTTTCAAACTGGTTGCAATTAATCCTGTTATACGATGGAAAAACTGTTGTATTTTTATTGCATTTTATGCTTCTGGCGTTCACTTCTTAGGCCCTAACTATTCAATCTGTTGTAGCAACGCCCTAGGGTGAAGCCTAGCTTGCTCGAAAAGTAGAAATGACCATAAGTTTCATACTGGTTGCAATTATTCGTTTTATACGATGGAAAAGCTGTTGTATTTATATTGTATTTTATGCTTCTGGCGTTGACTTCTAAGGCACTAACTATTCGATCTGGTGCAGCAACGCCCTAGAGTGAAGGCTAGGTTGCCCGGAACGTAGAATTGGCCATCACTTTCAAACTGGTTGCAATTATTCCTGTTATATGATGGAAACACTGTTGCATTTTTTTTGCATTTTATGGTTCGGGCGCTGACTTCTAAGGCCCTAACTATTCAATCTGTTGGAGCAACGCCCTGGAGTGAAACCTAGGTTGCCCGGAACGTAGAATTGGCCATCACTTTCAAACTGGTTGCAATTATTCCTGTTATATGATGGAAACACTGTTGTATTTTTTTTGCATTTTATGGTTCGGGCGTAGACTTCTAAGGCCCTAACTATTCAATCTGTTGGAGCAACGCCCTAGGATGAAGCCTAGGCTGCTCGGAAAGTAGAAATGACCATAAGTTTCATACTGGTTGCAATTATACGTTTTATACGATGGAAAAGCTGTTGTATTTATATCGTATTTTATGCTTCTGGCGTTGAATTCTTAGGCCGTAACTACTCCGTCTGGTGGAGCAACGACCTGGTGTGAAGCCTCGGTTGCCCGGAACGTAGAATTGGGCATCACTTTCAAACTGGTTGCAATTATTCCTGTTATATGATGGAAACACAGTTGTATTTTTATTGCATTTTATGCTTCTGGCGTTTACTTCTAAGGACCTAACTATTCGATCTGGTGGAGCAACGCCCTGGAGTGAAGCCTAGGATGCTCGGAATGTGGAAATGACCTTAACTTTCACACTGGTTGCAATTATTCGTTTTATACGATGGAAACGCTGTAGTATTTATATTGTATTTTATGCCTCTGGCGTTGACTTCTACGGCCGTAACTATTCCGTCTGGTGGAGCAACGCCCTGGTGTGAAACCTAGGTTGCCCGGAACGTAGAATTGGCCATCACTTTTAAACTGGTTGCAATTATTCCTGTTATATGATGGAAACACTGTTGTATTTTTTTTGCATTTTATGGTTCGGGCGTTGACTTCTAAGGCCCTAACTATTCAATCTGTTGGAGCAACGCCCTAGGGTCAAGCCTAGGTTGCTCGGAAAGTAGAAATGACCATAAGCTTCATACTGGTTGCAATTATTCGTTTTATACGATGGAAACGCTGTTGTATTTATATCGTGTTTTATGCTTGTGGCGTTGACTTCTTAGGCCGTAGCTATTCGGTCTGGTGGAGCAACACCCTGGATTGAAACCCAGGTTGCCCGGAACGTAGAATTGGCCATCACTTTCAAACTGGTTGCAATTATTCCTGATATATGATGGAAACACTGTTGTATTTTTTTTTGCATTTTATGGTTCGGGTGTTGACTTCTAAGGCCCTAACTATTCAATCTGTTGGAGCAAGGCCCCTGGGGTGAGGCCTAGGTTGCTCGGAAAGTAGAAATGACCATAACTTTCATACTGGTTGCAATTATTCGTTTTATACGATGGAAAAACTGTTGTATTTATATTGTATTTTATGCTTCTAGCCTTGACTTCTAAGGCACCATCTATTCGATCTGGTGGAGCAATACCCTGGATTGAAACCTTGGTTGCCCGGAACGTAGAATTGGCCATCACTTTCAAACTGGTTGCAATTATTCGTTATACACGATGGAAACACTGTTGTATTTTTATTGCATTTTATGCCTCGGGCGTTGACTTCTAAGGCCCTAACTATTCAATCTGTTGGTGCAACGCCCTAGGGTGAAGCCTAGGTTGCTCGGAAAGTAGAAATGACCATAACTTTCACACTGGTTGCAATTATTCGTTTTATACGATGGAAACGCTGTTGTATTTATATCGTATTTTATGCTCCTGGCGTTTACTTCTAAGGACCTAACTATTCGATCTGGTGGAGCAACGCCTTAGAGTGTATCCTAGGTTGCTCGGAATGTAGAAATGACCATAACGTTCACACTGGTTGCAATTATTCCTTTTATACGATGGAAAGGCTGTTGTATTTATATCGTATTTTATGCTTCTGGCGTTGACTTCTAAGGACCTAGCTATTCGATCTGTTGGAGCAACACCCTAGAGTGAAGCCTAGGTTGCTCGGAAAGTAGAAATGACCATAACTTTCACACTGGTTGCAATTATTCGTTTTATACGATGGAAACGCTGTTGTATTTATATTGTATTTTATGCTTCTGGCGTTGACTTCTAAGGCACTAACTATTCGATCTGGTGGAGCAACGCCCTAGAGTGAAGGCTAGGTTGCCCGGAACGTAGAATTGGCCATCACTTTCAAACTGGTTGCAATTATTCCTGTTATATGATGGAAACACTGTTGCATTTTTTTTGCATTTTATGGTTCGGGCGCTGACTTCTAAGGCCCTAACTATTCAATCTGTTGGAGCAACGCCCTGGAGTGAAACCTAGGTTGCCCGGAACGCAGAATTGGCCATCACTTTGAAACTGGTTGCAATTATTCCTGTTATATGATGGAAACACTGTTGTATTTTTTTTGCATTTTATGGTTCGGGCCTAGACTTCTAAGGCCCTAACTATTCAATCTGTTGGAGCAACGCCCTAGGATGAAGCCTAGGTTGCTCGGAAAGTAGAAATGACCATAAGTTTCTTACTGGTTGCAATTATACGTTTTATACGATGGAAAAGCTGTTGTATTTATATCGTATTTTATGCTTCTGGCGTTGAATTCTTAGGCCGTAACTACTCCGTCTGGTGGAGCAACGACCTGGTGTGAAGCCTCGGTTGCCCGGAACGTAGAATTGGCCATCACTTTCAAACTGGTTGCAATTATTCCTGTTATATGATGGAAACACTGTTGTATTTTTTTTGCATTTTATGGTTCGGGCGTTGACTTCTAAGGCCCTAACTATTCAATCTGTTGGAGCAACGCCCTAGGGTGAAGCCTAGGTTGCTCGGAAAGTAGAAATAACCATAAGTTTCATACTGGTTGCAATTATTCGTTTTAGACGATGGAAAAACTGTTGTACTTATATTGTGTTTTATGCTTCTGGCGTTGACTTCTAAGGCACTAACTATTCGATCTGGTGGAGCAACGCCCTAGAGTGAAACCTAGGTTGCCCAGAAGGTATAATTGGCCATCACTTTCAAACTGGTTGCAATTGTTCGTTTTATACGATGGAAAAACTGTTGTATTTATATTGTATTTTATGATTCTGGCGTTGACTTCTAAGGCACTAACTATTCGATCTGGTGGAGCAACGCCCTAGAGTGATGCCTAGGTTGCCCGGAACGTAGAATTGGCCATCACTTTCAAACTGGTTGCAATTATTCCTGTTATATGATGGAAACACAGTTGTATTTTTATTGCATTTTATGCTTCTGGCGTTTACTTCTAAGGACCTAACTATTCGATCTGGTGGAGCAACGCCCTGGAGTGAAGCCTAGGATGCTCGGAATGTGGAAATGACCTTAACTTTCACACTGGTTGCAATTATTCGTTTTATACGATGGAAACGCTGTAGTATTTATATTGTATTTTATGCCTCTGGCGTTGACTTCTACGGCCGTAACTATTCCGTCTGGTGGAGCAACGCCCTGGTGTGAAACCTAGGTTGCCTGGAACGTAGAATTGGCCATCACTTTTAAACTGGTTGCAATTATTCCTGTTATATGATGGAAACACTGTTGTATTTTTTTTTGCATTTTATGGTTCGGGCGTTGACTTCTAAGGCCCTAACTACTCAATCTGTTGGAGCAACGCCCTAGGGTCAAGCCTAGGTTGCTCGGAAAGTAGAAATGACCATAAGCTTCATACTGGTTGCAATTATTCGTTTTATACGATGGAAACGCTGTTGTATTTATATCGTGTTTTATGCTTGTGGCGTTGACTTCTTAGGCCGTAGCTATTCGGTCTGGTGGAGCAACACCCTGGATTGAAACCCAGGTTGCCCGGAACGTAGAATTGGCCATCACTTTCAAACTGGTTGCAATTATTCCTGATATATGATGGAAACACTGTTGTATTTTTTTTGCATTTTATGGTTCGGGTGTTGACTTCTAAGGCCCTAACTATTCAATCTGTTGGAGCAAGGCCCCTGGGGTGAAGCCTAGGTTGCTCGGAAAGTAGAAATGACCATCAGTTTCATACTGGTTGCAATTATTCGTTTTATACGATGGAAAAACTGTTGTATTTATATTGTATTTTATGATTCTGGCGTTGACTTCTAAGACCCTAGCTATTCGATCTGATGGAGCAACGCCCTAGAGTGAAGGCTAGGTTGCCCGGAAAGGAGAAATAACCATCACTTTCAAACTGGTTGCAATTAATCCTGTTATCCGATGGAAACGCTGTTGTATTTATATCGCATTTTATGCTTCTGGCGTTTACTTCTAAGGACCTAACTATTCGATCTGGTGCAGCAACGCCCTAGAGTGAATCCTAGGTTGCTCGGAATGTAGAACTGACCATAACTTTCACACTGGTTCCAATTATTCGATTTATACGATGCAATCGCTGTTGTATTTATATCGTATTTTATGCTTCTGGCGTTTACTTCTAAGGACCTAACTATTCGATCTGGTGCAGCAACGCCCTAGAGTGAATCCTAGGTTGCTCGGAACGTAGAATTGGCCATCACTTTCAAACTGGTTGCAATTATTCCTGTTATATGATGGAAACACAGTTGTATTTTTATTGCATTTTATGCTTCGGGCGTTGACTTCTAAGGCCCTAACTATTCAATCTGTTGGAGCAACGCCCTAGGGTGAAGCCTAGGTTGCTCGGAAAGTAGAAATAACCATAAGTTTCATACTGGTTGCAATTATTCGTTTTAGACGATGGAAAAACTGTTGTACTTATATTGTGTTTTATGCTTCTGGCGTTGACTTCTAAGGCACTAACTATTCGATCTGGTGGAGCAACGCCCTAGAGTGAAACCTAGGTTGCCCAGAAGGTAGAATTGGCCATCACTTTCAAACTGGTTGCAATTGTTCGTTTTATACGATGGAAAAACTGTTGTATTTATATTGTATTTTATGATTCTGGCGTTGACTTCTAAGGCACTAACTATTCGATCTGGTGGAGCAACGCCCTAGAGTGAAGCCTAGGTTGCCCGGAACGTAGAATTGGCCATCACTTTCAAACTGGTTGCAATTATTCCTGTTATATGATGGAAACACAGTTGTATTTTTATTGCATTTTATGCTTCGGGCGTTGACTTCTAAGGCCCTAACTATTCAATCTGTTGGAGCAACGCCCTAGGGTGAAGCCTAGCTTGCTCGAAAAGTAGAAATGACCATTACTTTCACACTGTTTGCAATTATTCCTTTTATACGATGGAAAGGCTGTTGTATTTATATCGTATTTTATGCTTCTGGCGTTGACTTCTAAGGCACTAACTATTCGATCTGGTGGAGCAACGCCCTAGAGTGAAACGTAGGTTGCCCAGAAGGTAGAATTGGCCATCACTTTCAAACTGGTTGCAATTATTCCTGATATATGATGGAAACACTGTTGTATTTTTTTTTGCATTTTATGGTTCGGACGTTGACTTCTAAGGCCCTAACTATTCGATCTGGTGGAGCAACGCCCTAGAGTGAAACCTAGGTTGACCAGAAGGTAGAATTGGCCATCACTTTCAAACTGGTTGCAATTGTTCGTTTTATACGATGGAAAAACTGTTGTATTTATATTGTATTTTATGATTCTGGCGTTGACTTCTAAGGCACTAACTATTCGATCTGGTGGAGCAACGCCCTAGAGTGATGCCTAGGTTGCCCGGAACGTAGAATTGGCCATCACTTTCAAACTGGTTGCAATTATTCCTGTTATATGATGGAAACACAGTTGTATTTTTATTGCATTTTATGCTTCTGGCGTTTACTTCTAAGGACCTAACTATTCGATCTGGTGGAGCAACGCCCTGGAGTGAAGCCTAGGATGCTCGGAATGTGGAAATGACCTTAACTTTCACACTGGTTGCAATTATTCGTTTTATACGATGGAAACGCTGTAGTATTTATATTGTATTTTATGCCTCTGGCGTTGACTTCTAAGGCCCTAACTATTCAATCTGTTGGAGCAACTCCCTAGGGTTGAAGCCTAGGTTGCTCGGAAAGTAGAAATGACCATAAGCTTCATACTGGTTGCAATTATTCGTTTTATACGATGGAAACGCTGTTGTATTTATATCGTGTTTTATGCTTGTGGCGTTGACTTCTTAGGCCGTAGCTATTCGGTCTGGTGGAGCAACACCGTGGAGTGACGCCTAGGGTGCTCGGAAAGTAGAAATGACCATATGTTTCATACTGGTTGCAATTATTTGTTTCATACGAAGGAAAAACTGTTGTATTTATATTGTATTTTATGCTTCTGGCGTTGACTTCTAAGGCACTAACTATTCGATCTGGTGGAGCAACGCCCTAGAGTGAAGCCTAGGTTGCCCGGAACGTAGAATTGGCCATCACTTTCAAACTGGTCGAAATTATTCCTGTTATATGATGGAAACACTGTTTTTTTTTTTTTTGCATTTTATGGTTCGGGCGTAGACTTCTAAGGGCCTAACTATTCAATCTGTTGGAGCAACGCCCTAGGATGAAGCCTAGGTTGCTCGGAAAGTAGAAATGACCATAAGTTTCATACTGGTTGCAATTATACGTTTTATACGATGGAAAAGCTGTTGTATTTATATCGTATTTTATGCTTCTGGCGTTGAATTCTTAGGCCGTAACTATTCCGTCTGGTGGAGCAACGACCTGGTGTGAAACCTAGGTTGCCCGGAACGTAGAATTGGCCATCACTTTCAAACTGGTTGCAATTATTCCTGTTATATGATGGAAACACTGTTGTATTTTTTTTGCATTTTATGGTTCGGGCGTTGACTTCTAAGGCCCTAACTATTCAATCTGTTGGAGCAACGCCCTAGGGTGAAGCCTAGCTTGCTCGAAAAGTAGAAATGACAATAAGTTTCATACTGGTTGCAATTATTCGTTTTAGACGATGGAAAAACTGTTGTACTTATATTGTGTTTTATGCTTCTGGCGTTGACTTCTAAGGCACTAACTATTCGATCTGGTGGAGCAACGCCCTAGAGTGAAACCTAGGTTGCCCGGAAGGTAGAATTGGCCATCACTTTCAACTGGTTGCAATTATTCGTTTTATACGATGGAAAAACTGTTGTATTTATATTGCATTTTATGCTTCTGGCGTTGACTTCTAAGGCACTAACTGTTCGATCTGGTGGAGCAACGCCCTAGAGTGAAGCCTAGGTTGTCCGGAACGTAGAATTCGCCATTACTTTCAAACTGGTTGCAATTATTCCTGTTATATGGCGGAAACACTGTTGTATTTTTATTGCATTTTATGCTTCGGGCGTTGACTTCTAAGGCCCTAACTATTCAATCTGTTGGAACAACGCCATAGGGTGAAGCCTAGCTTGCTCGAAAAGTAGAAATGACCATAAGTTTCATACTGGTTGCAATTATTCGTTTTATACGATGGAAAAGCTGTTGTATTTATATTGTATTTTATGCTTCTGGCGTTGACTTCTAAGGCACTAACTATTCGATCTGGTGGTGCAACGCCCTAGAGTGAAGCCTAGGTTGCCCGGAACGTAGAATTGGCCATTACTTTCAAACTGGTTGCAATTATTCCTGTTATATGGTGGAAACACTGTTGTATTTTTATTGCATTTTATGCTTCGGGCGTTGACTTCTAAGGCCCTAACTATTCAATCTGTTGGAGCAACGCCCTAGGGTGAAGCCTAGGCTGCTCGGAAAGTAGAAATGACCATAAGTTTCATACTGGTTGCAACTATTCGTTTTATACGATGGAAAAACTGTTCTATTTATATTGTATTTTATGCTTCTGGCGTTGACTTCTAAGGCACTAACTATTCGATCTGGTGGAGCAACGCCCTAGAGTGAAGCCTAGGTTGCCCGGAACGTAGAATTGGCCATCACTTTCAAACTGGTTGCAATTATTCCTGATATATGGTGGAAACACTGTTGTATTTTTTTGCATTTTACTGTTCGGGCGTTGACTTCTAAGGCCCTAACTATTCGATCTGGTGGAACAACGGCCTAGGGTGAAGCCTAGGTTGCCCGGAACGTAGAAATAACCATAACTTTTACACTGGTAGCAATTATGCGTTTTATACTATGGAAAAACTGTTCTATTTATTTTGTATTTAATGCTTCGGGCCTTGTCTTCTAAGGCCCTAACTGTTTGATCTGGTGGAGCAACGACGTAGAGTGAAACCTAGGTTGCCCGGAACGTAGAAATGACCATAACTTTCACACTGGTTGCTATTATTCGTTTTATACGATGGGAAAGCTGTTATATTTATATTGTATTTTATGCTTCTGGCGTTGACTTCTTAGGCCCTAACTATTCGATCTGGTGGAACAACGCCCTAGAGTGAAGCCTAGGTTGCCTGGAACGTAGAATTGGCCATCACTTTCAAACTGGTTGCAATTATTCCTGATATATGATGGATACACTGCTGTATTTTTTTTGCATTTTATGCTTCGGGCGTTGACTTCTAAGGCCCTAACTATTCAATCTGTTGGAGCAACGCCCTAGGGTGAAGCCTAGGTTGCTCGGAAAGTAGAAATAACCATAAGTTTCATACTGGTTGCAATTATTCGTTTTAGACGATGGAAAAACTGTTGTACTTATATTGTGTTTTATGCTTCTGGCGTTGACTTCTAAGGCACTAACTATTCGATCTGGTGGAGCAACGCCCTAGAGTGAAACCTAGGTTGCCCAGAAGGTAGAATTGGCCATCACTTTCAAACTGGTTGCAATTGTTCGTTTTATACGATGGAAAAACTGTTCTATTTATATTGTATTTTATGCTTCTGGCGTTGACTTCTAAGGCACTAACTATTCGATCTGGTGGAGCAACGCCCTAGAGTGAAGCCTAGGTTGCCCGGAACGTAGAATTGGCCATCACTTTCAAACTGGTTGCAATTATTCCTGATATATGGTGGAAACACTGTTGTATTTTTTTGCATTTTACTGTTCGGGCGTTGACTTCTAAGGCCCTAACTATTCGATCTGGTGGAGCAACTCCCTAGGGTGAAGCCTAGGTTGCCCTGAAAGTAGAATTGGCCATCACTTTCAAACTGGTTGCAATTATTCCTGTTATATGATGGATACACTGTTGTATTTTTATTGCATTTTATGCTTCGGGCATTGACTTCTAAGGCCCTAACCATTCAATCTGCTGGAGCAACGCCCTATGGTGAAGCCTAGCTTGCTCGGAAAGTAGAAATGACCATAAGTTTCATACTGGTTGCCATTATTCGTTTTATACGATGGAAAAGCTGTTGTATTTATATCGTATTTTATGCTTCTGGCGTTGACTTCTTAGGCCGTAACTATTCGGTCTGGTGGAGCAACGTCCTGGAGTGAAACCTAGGTTGCCCGGAACGTAGAATTGGCCATCACTTTCAAACTGGTTGCAATTATTAATGATATATGATGGAAACACTGCTGTATTTTTTTTGCATTTTATGGCTCGGGCGTTGACTTCTAAGGCCCTAACTATTCAATCCGTCGGAGCAACGCCCTAGGGTGAAGCCTAGGTTGCTCGGAAAGTAGAAATGACCATAAGTTTCATACTGGGTGCAATTATTCGTTTTATACGATGGAAAAACTGTTGTATTTATATTGTATTTTATACATCTGGCGTTGACTTCTAAGGCATTAACTATTCGATCTGGTGGAGCAACGCAATAGAGTGATGCCTAGGTTGCCCGGAACGTAGAATTGGCCATCAATTTCAAACAGGTTGCAATTATACCTGTTGTATGATGGAAACACTGCTGTATTTTTTTTGCATTTTATGCTTCGGGCGTTGACTTCTAAGGCCCTAACTATTCAATCCGTTGGAGCAACGCCCTAGGGTGAAGCCTAGGTTGCCCGGAAAGTAGAAATGACCATATTTTTCATACTGGTTGCAATTATTCGTTTTATATGATGGAAAAGCTGTTGTATTTATATTGTATGTTATGCTTCTGGCGTTCTCTTCTGAGGCCCTAACTATTCGATCTGGTGGAACAACGGCCTAGGGTGAAGCCTAGGTTGCCCGGAACGTAGAAATAACCATAACTTTTACACTGGTAGCAATTATGCGTTTTATACTATGGAAAAACTGTTCTATTTATTTTGTATTTTATGCTTCTGGCATTGACTTCTTACGCCCTAACTATTCGATCTGGTGGAGCAACGCCCTAGAGTGAAGCCTAGGTTGCCTGGAACGTAGAATAGGCCATCACTCTCAAACTGGTTGCAATTATTCCTGATATATGATGGAAACACTGTTGTATTTTTTTTGCATTTTATGGTTCGGGCGTTGACTTCTATGGCCCTAACTATTCAATCTGTTGGAGCAACTCCCTATGGTGAAGCCTAGGTTGCCCTGAAAGTAGAATTGGCCATCACTTTCAAACTGGTTGCAATTATTCCTGTTATATGATGGATACACTGTTGTATTTTTATTGCATTTTATGCTTCGGGCATTGACTTCTAAGGCCCTAACTATTCAATCTGCTGGAGCAACGCCCTATGGTGATGCCTAGCTTGCTCGGAAAGTAGAAATGACCATAAGTTTCATACTGGTTGCTATTATTCGCTGTATATGATGGAAAAACTGTTGTATTTACATTGTATTTTATGCTTCTGGCGTTCCCTTCTTAGGCCCTAACTATTCGATCTGGTGGAACAACGGCCTAGGGTGAAGCCTAGGTTGCCCGGAACGTAGAAATAACCATAACTTTTACACTGGTAGCAATTATTCGTATTATACTATGGAAAAACTGTTCTATTTATCTTGCATTTTATGGTTCGGGCGTTGACTTCTAAGGCCCTAACTATTCAATCTGTTGGAGCAACGCCCTAGGGTGAAGCCTAGGTTGCTCGGAAAGTGGAAATGGCCATAAGTTTCATACTGGTTGCAATTATTCGTTTTACACGATGGAAAAGCTGTTGTATTTATATTGTATTTTATGCTTCTGGCGTTCCCTTCTTAGGCCCTAACTATTCGATCTGGTGGAACAACGGCCTAGGGTGAAGCCTAGGTTGCCCGGAACTTAGAAATAACCATAACTGTTACAATGGTAGCAATTATTCGTTTTATACTATGGAAGAACTGTTCTATTTATTTTGTATTTAATGCTTCGGCCGGTGGCTTCTGAGGCCCTAACTGTTTGATCTGGTGGAGCAACGCCGTAGAGTGAAACCTAGGCTGCCCGGAACGTAGAAATGACCATAACTTTCACACTGGTAGCAATTATTCGTATTATACTATGGAAAAACTGTTCTATTTATTTTGCTTTTTATGGTTCGGGCGTTGACTTCTAAGGCCCTAACTATTCAATCTGCTGGAGCAACGCCCTAGGGTGAAGCCTAGGTTGCCCGGAAAGTAGAAATGACCATAGTTTTCATACTGGTTGCAATTATTCGTTTTATATGATGGAAAAACTGTTGTATTTATATTGTATTTTATGCTTCTGGCGTTCCCTTCTTGGGCCCTAACTATTCGATCTGGTGGAACAACGGCCTAGGGTGAAGCCTAGGTTGCCCGGAACGTAGAAATAACCATAACTTTTACACTGGTAGCAATTATTCGTTTTATACTATGGAAAAACTGTTCTATTTATTTTGTATTTAATGCTTCGGGCGGTGGCTTCTGAGGCCCTAACTATTCGATCTGGTGGAACAACGCCCTAGAGTGAAGCCGAGGTTGCCTGGAACGTAGAATTGGCCATCACTTTCAAACTGGTTGCAATTATTCCTGATATATGATGGAAACACTGTTGTATTTTTTTTGCATTTTATGGTTCGGGCGTTGACTTCTATGGCCCTAACTATTCAATCTGTTGGAGCAACTCCCTAGGGTGAAGCCTAGGTTGCCCGGAAAGTAGAATTGGCCATCACTTTCAAACTGGTTGCAATTATTCCTGTTATATGATGGATACACTGTTGTATTTTCATTGCATTTTATGCTTCGGGCATTGACTTCTAAGGCCCTAACTATTCAATCTGCTGGAGCAACGCCCTATGGTGAAGCCTAGCTTGCTCGGAAAGTAGAAATGACCATAAGTTTCATACTGGTTGCCATTATTCGTTTTATACGATGGAAAAGCTGTTGTATTTATATCGTATTTTATGCTTCTGGCGTTGACTTCTTAGGCCGTAACTATTCGGTCTGGTGGAGCAACGTCCTGGAGTGAAACCTAGGTTGCCCGGAACGTAGAATTGGCCATCACTTTCAAACTGGTTGCAATTATTAATGATATATGATGGAAACACTGCTGTATTTTTTTTGCATTTTATGGCTCGGGCGTTGACTTCTAAGGCCCTAACTATTCAATCCGTCGGAGCAACGCTCTAGGGTGAAGCCTAGGTTGCTCGGAAAGTAGAAATGACCATAAGTTTCATACTGGGTGCAATTATTCGTTTTATACGATGGAAAAACTGTTGTATTTATATTGTATTTTATACATCTGGCGTTGACTTCTAAGGCATTAACTATTCGATCTGGTGGAGCAACGCAATAGAGTGATGCCTAGGTTGCCCGGAACGTAGAATTGGCCATCAATTTCAAACAGGTTGCAATTATACCTGTTGTATGATGGAGACACTGCTGTATTTTTTTTGCATTTTATGCTTCGGGCGTTGACTTCTAAGGCCCTAACTATTCAATCCGTTGGAGCAACGCCCTAGGGTGAAGCCTAGGTTGCACGGAAAGTAGAAATGACCATAGTTTTCATACTGGTTGCAATTATTCGTTTTATATGATGGAAAAGCTGTTGTATTTATATTGTATTTTATGCTTCTGGCGTTCTCTTCTGAGGCCCTAACTATTCGATCTGGTGGAACAACGGCCTAGGGTGAAGCCTAGGTTGCCCGGAACGTAGAAATAACCATAACTTTTACACTGGTAGCAATTATGCGTTTTATACTATGGAAAAACTGTTCTATTTATTTTGTATTTTATGCTTCTGGCGTTGACTTCTTAGGCCCTAACTATTCGATCTGGTGGAGCAACGCCCTAGAGTGAAGCCTAGGTTGCCTGGAACGTAGAATTGGCCATCACTCTCAAACTGGTTGCAATTATTCCTGATATATGATGGAAACACTGTTGTATTTTTTTTGCATTTTATGGTTCGGGCGTTGACTTCTATGGCCCTAACTATTCAATCTGTTGGAGCAACTCCCTATGGTGAAGCCTAGGTTGCCCTGAAAGTAGAATTGGCCATCACTTTCAAACTGGTTGCAATTATTCCTGTTATATGATGGTAACACTGTTGTATTTTTATTGCATTTTATGCTTCGGGCATTGACTTCTAAGGCCCTAACTATTCAATCTGCTGGAGCAGCGCCCTATGGTGATGCCTAGCTTGCTCGGAAAGTAGAAATGACAATAAGTTTCATACTGGTTGCTATTATTCGTTTTATACGATGGAAAAACTGTTTTATTTATATTGTATTTTATGCTTCTGGCGTTGACTTCTTAGGCCCTAACTATTCGATCTGGTGGAACAACGCCCTAGAGTGAAGCCTAGGTTGCCCGGAACGTAGAATTGGCCATCAATTACAAACTGGTTGCAATTATAGCTCTTATATGATGGAAACACTGCTGTATTTTTTTTGCATTTTATGGTTCGGGCGTTGACTTCTAAGGCCCTAACTATTCAATCTGTTGGAGCAACGCCCTAGGGTGAAGCCTAGGTTATTCGGAAAGTAGAAATGTCCATAAGCTTCATACTGGTTGCAATTATTCGCTGTATATGATGGAAAAACTGTTGTATTTACATTGTATTTTATGCTTCTGGCGTTCCCTTCTTAGGCCCTAACTATTCGATCTGGTGGAACAACGGCCTAGGGTGAAGCCCAGGTTGCCCGGAACTTAGAAATAACCATAACTTTTACACTGGTAGCAATTATTCGTTTTATACTATGGAAGAACTGTTCTATTTATTTTGTATTTAATGCTTCGGGCGGTGGCTTCTGAGGCCCTAACTGTTTGATCTGGTGGAGCAACGCCGTAGAGTGAAACCTAGGCTGCCCGGAACGTAGAAATGACCATAACTTTCACACTGGTAGTAATTATTCGTATTATACTATGGAAAAACTGTTCCATTTATTTTGCTTTTTATGGTTCGGGCGTTGACTTCTAAGGCCCTAACTATTCAATCTGCTGGAGCAACGCCCTATGGTGAAGCCTAGCTTGCTCGGAAAGTAGAAATGACCATAAGTTTCATACTGGTTGCTATTATTCGTTTTATACGATGGAAAAACTGTTTTATTTATATTGTATTTTATGCTTCTGGCGTTGACTTCTTAGGCCCTAACTATTCGATCTGGTGGAGCAACGCCCTAGAGTGAAGCCTAGGTTGCCCGGAACGTAGAATTGGCCATCAATTACAAACTGGTTGCAATTATAGCTCTTATATGATGGAAACACTGCTGTATTTTTTTTGCATTTTTAAGGTTCGGGCGTTGACTTCCTAGGCCGTAACTATTCGGTCTGGTGGAGCAACGCGCTGGAGTGAAACCTAGGTTGCCCGGAACGTAGAATTGGCCATCACTTTCAAACTGGTTGCAATTATTCCTGATATATGATGGAAAAACTGTTGTATTTATATTGTATTTTATGCTTCTGGCGTTCCCTTCTTAGGCCCTAACTATTCGATCTGGTGGAACAACGGCCTACGGTGAAGCCTAGGTTGCCCGGAACTTAGAAATAACCATAACTTTTACACTGGTAGCAATTATTCGTTTTATACTATGGAAGAACTGTTCTATTTATTTTGTATTTAATGCTTCGGGCGGTGGCGTCTGAGGCCCTAACTGTTTGATCTGGTGGAGCAACGCCCTAGAGTGAAACCTAGTCTGCCCGGAACGTAGAAATGACCATAACTTTCACACTGGTTGCTATTATTCGTTTTATACGATGGAAAAACTGTTGTATTTATATTGTATTTTATGCTTCTGGCGTTGACTTCTAAGGCACTAACTATTCGATCTGGTGGAGCAATGCAATAGAGTGATGCCTAGGTTGCCCGGAACGTAGAATTGGCCATCAATTTCAAACTGGTTGCAATTATACCTGTTATATGATGGAAACACTGCTGTATTTTTTTTGCATTTTACGGTTCGGGCGCTGACTTCTAAGACCCTAACTATTCAATCCGTTGGAGCAACGCCCTAGGGTGAAGCCTAGGTTGCTCGGAAAGTAGAAATGACCATAAGTTTCATACTGGTTGCAATTATTCGTTTTATAAGATGGAAAAACTGTTGTATTTATATTGTATTTTATACATCTGGCGTTGACTTCTAAGGCACTAACTATTCGATCTGGTGGAGCAACGCAATAGAGTGATGCCTAGGTTGCCCGGAACGTAGAATTGGCCATCAATTTCAAACTGGTTGCAATTATACCTGTTATATGATGGAAACACTGCTGTATTTTTTTTGCATTTTATGGTTCGGGCGTTGACTTCTAAGGCCCTAACTATTCTATCCGTTGGAGCAACGCCCTAGGGTGAAGCCTAGGTTGCCCGGAAAGTAGAAATGACCATAGTTTTCATACTGGTTGCAATTATTCGTTTTATATGATGGAAAAACTGTTGTATTTATATTGTATTTTATGCTTCTGGCGTTCCCTTCTTGGGCCCTAACTATTCGATCTGGTGGAACAACGGCCTAGGGTGAAGCCTAGGTTGCCCGGAACGTAGAAATAACCATAACTTTTACACTGGCAGCAATTATTCGTTTTATACTACGGAAAAACTGTTCTATTTATTTTGTATTTAATGCTTCGGGCGTTGGCTTCTAAGGCCCTAACTGTTTGATCTGGTAGAGCAACGCCATAGAGTGAAACCTAGGTTGCCCGGAACGTAGAAATGACCATAACTTTCACACTGGTTGCTATTATTCGTTTTATACGATGGAAAAACTGTTATATTTATATTGTATTTTATGCTTCTGGCGTTGACTTCTTAGGCCCTTACTATTCGATCTGGTGGAACAACGCCCTAGAGTGAAGCCTAGGTTGCCTGGAACGTAGAATTGGCCATCACATTCAAAGTGGTTGCAATTATTCCTGATATATGATGGAAACACTGTTGTATTTTTTTTGCATTTTAAGGTTCGGGCGTTGACTTCTAAGGCCCTAACTATTCAATCCGTTGGAGCAACGCCCTAGGGTGAAGCCTAGGTTGCTCGGAAAGTAGAAATGACCATAGGTTTCATACTGGTTGCATTTGTACGTATTATACGATGGAAAAACTGTTGTATTTATATTGTATTTTATGCTTCTGGCGTTGACTTCTAAGGCACTAACTATTCGATCTGGTGGAGCAACGCAATAGAGTGATGCCTAGGTTGCCCGGAACGTAGAATTGGCCATCAATTTCAAACTGGTTGCAATTATACCTGTTATATGATGGAAACACAGCCTTATTTTTTTTTGCATTTTATGGTTCGGGCGTTGACTTCTAAGGCCCTAACTATTCAATCCGTTGGAGCAACGCCCTAGGGTGAAGCCCAGGTTGCTCGGTAAGTAGAAATGACCATAAGTTTCATACTGGTTGCAATTATTCGTTTTATACGATGGAAAAACTGTTGTATTTATATTGTATTTTATACATCTGGCGTTAACTTCTAAGGTACTAACTATTCGATCTAGAGGAGCAACGCCCTAGAGTGAAGCCTATGTTGCCCGGAACGTAGAAATGACCATCACTTTCAAACTGGTTGCAATTATTCCTGTTATATGATGGAAAAACTGTTGTATTTTTATTGCATTTTATGCTTCGGGCATTGACTTCTAAGGCTCTAACTATTCAATCTGGTGCGACAACGGCCTAGGGTGAAGCCTAGGTTGCCCGGAACGTAGAAATAACCATAACTTTTACACTGGTAGCAATTATTCGTTTTATACTATGGAAAAACTGTTCTATTTATTTTGTATTTAATGCTTCGGGCGTTGGCTTCTTAGGCGCTGACTGTTTGATCTGCTGGAGCAACGCCCTAGAGTGAAACCTAGGTTGCCCGGAACGTAGAAATGACCATAACTTTCACACTGGTTGCTCTTATTCGTTTTATACGATGGAAAAACTGTTATATTTATATTGTGTTTTATGCTTCTGGCGTTGACTTCTTAGGCCCTTACTATTCGATCTGGTGGAACAACGCCCTAGAGTGAAGCCTAGGTTGCCTGGAACGTAGAATTGGCCATCACATTCAAAGTGGTTGCAATTATTCCTGATATATGATGGAAACACTGTTGTATTTTTTTTGCATTTTAAGGTTCGGCGTTGACTTCTAAGGCCCTAACTATTCAATCCGTTGGAGCAACGCCCTAGGGTGAAGCCTAGGTTGCTCGGAAAGTAGAAATGACCATAAGTTTCATACTGGTTGCATTTGTTCGTATTATACGATGGAAAAACTGTTGTATTTGTACTGTATTTTATGCTTCTGGCGTTGACTTCTAAGGCACTAACTATTCGATCTGGTGGAGCAACGCAATAGAGTGATGCCTAGGTTGCTCGGAACGTAGAATTGGCCATCAATTTCAAACTGGTTACAATTATACCTGTTATATGATGGAAACACTGCTGTATTTTTTTTGCATTTTATGGTTCGGGCGTTGACTTCTAAGGCCCCAACTTATTCAATCCGTTGGAGCAACGCCCTAGGGTGAAGCCTAGGTTGCCCGGAAAGTAGAAATGACCATAGCTTTCATACTGGTTGCAATTATTCGTTTTATATGATGGAAAACCTGTTGTATTTATATTGTATTTTATGCTTCTGGCGTTCCCTTCTTGGGCCCTAACTATTCGATCTGGTGGAACAACGGCCTAGGGTGAAGCCTAGGTTGCCCGGAACGTAGAAATAACCATAACTTTTACACTGGTAGCAATTATTCGTTTTATACTATGGAAAAACTGTTCTATTTATTTTGTATTTAATGCTTCGGGCGGTGGCTTCTGAGGCCCTAACTATTCGATCTGGTGGAACAACGCCCTAGAGTGAAGCCTAGGTTGCCTGGAACGTAGAATTGGCCATCACATTCAAAGTGGTTGCAATTATTCCTGATATATGATGGAAACACTGTTGTATTTTTTTTGCATTTTAAGGTTCGGCGTTGACTTCTAAGGCCCTAACTATTCAATCCGTTGGAGCAACGCCCTAGGGTGAAGCCTAGGTTGCTCGGAAAGTAGAAATGACCATAAGTTTCATACTGGTTGCATTTGTTCGTATTATACGATGGAAAAACTGTTGTATTTGTACTGTATTTTATGCTTCTGGCGTTGACTTCTAAGGCACTAACTATTCGATCTGGTGGAGCAACGCAATAGAGTGATGCCTAGGTTGCTCGGAACGTAGAATTGGCCATCAATTTCAAACTGGTTACAATTATACCTGTTATATGATGGAAACACTGCTGTATTTTTTTTGCATTTTATGGTTCGGGCGTTGACTTCTAAGGCCCCAACTTATTCAATCCGTTGGAGCAACGCCCTAGGGTGAAGCCTAGGTTGCCCGGAAAGTAGAAATGACCATAGCTTTCATACTGGTTGCAATTATTCGTTTTATATGATGGAAAACCTGTTGTATTTATATTGTATTTTATGCTTCTGGCGTTCCCTTCTTGGGCCCTAACTATTCGATCTGGTGGAACAACGGCCTAGGGTGAAGCCTAGGTTGCCCGGAACGTAGAAATAACCATAACTTTTACACTGGTAGCAATTATTCGTTTTATACTATGGAAAAACTGTTCTATTTATTTTGTATTTAATGCTTCGGGCGGTGGCTTCTGAAGCCCTAACTATTCGATCTGGTGGAACAACGCCCTAGAGTGAAGCCTAGGTTGCCTGGAACGTAGAATTGGCCATCACTTTCAAACTGGTTGCAATTATTCCTGATATATGATGGAAACACTGTTGTATTTTTTTTGCATTTTATGGTTCGGGCGTTGACTTCTATGGCCCTAACTATTCAATCTGTTGGAGCAACTCCCTAGGGTGAAGCCTAGGTTGCCCGGAAAGTAGAATTGGCCATCACTTTCAAACTGGTTGCAATTATTCCTGTTATATGATGGATACACTGTTGTATTTTCATTGCATTTTATGCTTCGGGCATTGACTTCTAAGGCCCTAACTATTCAATCTGCTGGAGCAACGCCCTATGGTGAAGCGTAGCTTGCTCGGAAAGTAGAAATGTCCATAAGTTTCATACTGGTTGCCATTATTCGTTTTATACGATGGAAAAGCTGTTGTATTTATATCGTATTTTATGCTTCTGGCGTTGACTTCTTAGGCCGTAACTATTCGGTCTGGTGGAGCAACGTCCTGGAGTGAAACCTAGGTTGCCCGGAACGTAGAATTGGCCATCACTTTCAAACTGGTTGCAATTATTAATGATATATGATGGAAACACTGCTGTATTTTTTTTGCATTT
This sequence comes from Calliopsis andreniformis, assembly GCF_051401765.1. Classification (NCBI taxonomy): domain Eukaryota; kingdom Metazoa; phylum Arthropoda; class Insecta; order Hymenoptera; family Andrenidae; genus Calliopsis; species Calliopsis andreniformis. The sequence goes on along the minus strand of NW_027480426.1, from coordinate 869,588 downwards.
TATGGCTCGGGCGTTGACTTCTAAGGCCCTAACTATTCAATCCGTCGGAGCAACGCCCTAGGGTGAAGCCTAGGTTGCTCGGAAAGTAGAAATGACCATAAGTTTCATACTGGGTGCAATTATTCGTTTTATACGATGGAAAAACTCTTGTATTTATATTGTATTTTATACATCTGGCGTTGACTTCTAAGGCATTAACTATTCGATCTGGTGGAGCAACGCAATAGAGTGATGCCTAGGTTGCCCGGAACGTAGAATTGGCCATCAATTTCAAACAGGTTGCAATTATACCTGTTGTATGATGGAAACACTGCTGTATTTTTTTTGCATTTTATGCTTCGGGCGTTGACTTGTAAGGCCCTAACTATTCAATCCGTTGGAGCAACGCCCTAGGGTGAAGCCTAGGTTGCCCGGAAAGTAGAAATGACCATAGTTTTCATACTGGTTGCAATTATTCGTTTTATATGATGGAAAAGCTGTTGTATTTATATTGTATTTTATGCTTCTGGCGTTCTCTTCTGAGGCCCTAACTATTCGATCTGGTGGAACAACGGCCTAGGGTGAAGCCTAGGTTGCCCGGAACGTAGAAATAACCATAACTTTTACACTGGTAGCAATTATGCGTTTTATACTATGGAAAAACTGTTCTATTTATTTTGTATTTTATGCTTCTGGCGTTGACTTCTTAGGCCCTAACTATTCGATCTGGTGGAACAACGCCCTAGAGTCAAGCCTAGGTTGCCTGGAACGTAGAATTGGCCATCACTCTCAAACTGGTTGCAATTATTCCTGATATATGATGGAAACACTGTTGTATTTTGTTTGCATTTTATGGTTCGGGCGTTGACTTCTATGGCCCTAACTATTCAATCTGTTGGAGCAACTCCCTATGGTGAAGCCTAGGTTGCCCTGAAAGTAGAATTGGCCATCACTTTCAAACTGGTTGCAATTATTCCTGTTATATGATGGATACACTGTTGTATTTTTATTGCATTTTATGCTTCGGGCATTGACTTCCAAGGCCCTAACTATTCAATCTGCTGGAGCAACGCCCTATGGTGATGCCTAGCTTGCTCGGAAAGTAGAAATGACCACAAGTTTCATACTGGTTGCTATTATTCGTTTTATACGATGGAAAAACTGTTTTATTTATATTGTATTTTATGCTTCTGGCGTTGACTTCTAAGGCACTAACTATTCGATCTGGTGGAGCAACGCAATAGAGTGATGCCTAGGTTGCCCGGAACGTAGAATTGGCCATCAATTTCAAACTGGTTGCAATTATACCTGTTATATGATGGAAACACTGCTGTATTTTTTTTGCATTTTATGGTTCGGGCGTTGACTTCTAAGGCCCTAACTATTCTATCCGTTGGAGCAACGCCCTAGGGTGAAGCCTAGGTTGCCCGGAAAGTAGAAATGACCATAGTTTTCATACTGGTTGCAATTATTCGTTTTATATGATGGAAAAACTGTTGTATTTATATTGTATTTTATACTTCTGGCGTTCCCTTCGTGGGCCCTAACTATTCGATCTGGTGGAACAACGGCCTAGGGTGAAGCCTAGGTTGCCCGGAACGTAGAAATAACCATAACTTTTACACTGGTAGCAATTATTCGTTTTATACTATGGAAAAACTGTTCTATTTATTTTGTATTTAATGCTTCGGGCGTTGGCTTCTTAGGCGCTGACTGTTTGATCTGCTGGAGCAACGCCCTAGAGTGAAACCTAGGTTGCCCGGAACGTAGAAATGACCATAACTTTCACACTGGTTGCTCTTATTCGTTTTATACGATGGAAAAACTGTTATATTTATATTGTGTTTTATGCTTCTGGCGTTGACTTCTTAGGCCCTTACTATTCGATCTGGTGGAACAACGCCCTAGAGTGAAGCCTAGGTTGCCTGGAACGTAGAATTGGCCATCACATTCAAAGTGGTTGCAATTATTCCTGATATATGATGGAAACACTGTTGTATTTTTTTTGCATTTTAAGGTTCGGGCGTTGACTTCTAAGGCCCTAACTATTCAATCCGTTGGAGCAACGCCCTAGGGTGAAGCCTAGGTTGCTCGGAAAGTAGAAATGACCATAAGTTTCATACTGGTTGCATTTGTTCGTATTATACGATGGAAAAGCTGTTGTATTTGTACTGTATTTTATGCTTCTGGCGTTGACTTCTAAGGCACTAACTATTCGATCTGGTGGAGCAACGCAATAGAGTGATGCCTAGGTTGCTCGGAACGTAGAATTGGCCATCAATTTCAAACTGGTTACAATTATACCTGTTATATGATGGAAACACTGCTGTATTTTTTTTGCATTTTATGGTTCGGGCGTTGACTTCTAAGGCCCCAACTTATTCAATCCGTTGGAGCAACGCCCTAGGGTGAAGCCTAGGTTGCCCGGAAAGTAGAAATGACCATAGCTTTCATACTGGTTGCAATTATTCGTTTTATATGATGGAAAACCTGTTGTATTTATATTGTATTTTATGCTTCTGGCGTTCCCTTCTTGGGCCCTAACTATTCGATCTGGTGGAACAACGGCCTAGGGTGAAGCCTAGGTTGCCCGGAACGTAGAAATAACCATAACTTTTACACTGGTAGCAATTATTCGTTTTATACTATGGAAAAACTGTTCTATTTATTTTGTATTTAATGCTTCGGGCGGTGGCTTCTGAGGCCCTAACTATTCGATCTGGTGGAACAACGCCCTAGAGTGAAGCCTAGGTTGCCTGGAACGTAGAATTGGCCATCACTTTCAAACTGGTTGCAATTATTCCTGATATATGATGGAAACACTGTTGTATTTTTTTTGCATTTTATGGTTCGGGCGTTGACTTCTATGGCCCTAACTATTCAATCTGTTGGAGCAACTCCCTAGGGTGAAGCCTAGGTTGCCCGGAAAGTAGAATTGGCCATCACTTTCAAACTGGTTGCAATTATTCCTGTTATATGATGGATACACTGTTGTATTTTCATTGCATTTTATGCTTCGGGCATTGACTTCTAAGGCCCTAACTATTCAATCTGCTGGAGCAACGCCCTATGGTGAAGCGTAGCTTGCTCGGAAAGTAGAAATGTCCATAAGTTTCATACTGGTTGCCATTATTCGTTTTATACGATGGAAAAGCTGTTGTATTTATATCGTATTTTATGCTTCTGGCGTTGACTTCTTAGGCCGTAACTATTCGGTCTGGTGGAGCAACGTCCTGGAGTGAAACCTAGGTTGCCCGGAACGTAGAATTGGCCATCACTTTCAAACTGGTTGCAATTATTAATGATATATGATGGAAACACTGCTGTATTTTTTTTGCATTTTATGGCTCGGGCGTTGACTTCTAAGGCCCTAACTATTCAATCCGTCGGAGCAACGCCCTAGGGTGAAGCCTAGGTTGCTCGGAAAGTAGAAATGACCATAAGTTTCATACTGGGTGCAATTATTCGTTTTATACGATGGAAAAACTGTTGTATTTATATTGTATTTTATACATCTGGCGTTGACTTCTAAGGCATTAACTATTCGATCTGGTGGAGCAACGCAATAGAGTGATGCCTAGGTTGCCCGGAACGTAGAATTGGCCATCAATTTCAAACAGGTTGCAATTATACCTGTTGTATGATGGAAACACTGCTGTATTTTTTTTGCATTTTATGCTTCGGGCGTTGACTTGTAAGGCCCTAACTATTCAATCCGTTGGAGCAACGCCCTAGGGTGAAGCCTAGGTTGCCCGGAAAGTAGAAATGACCATAGTTTTCATACTGGTTGCAATTATTCGTTTTATATGATGGAAAAGCTGTTGTATTTATATTGTATTTTATGCTTCTGGCGTTCTCTTCTGAGGCCCTAACTATTCGATCTGGTGGAACAACGGCCTAGGGTGAAGCCTAGGTTGCCCGGAACGTAGAAATAACCATAACTTTTACACTGGTAGCAATTATGCGTTTTATACTATGGAAAAACTGTTCTATTTATTTTGTATTTTATGCTTCTGGCGTTGACTTCTTAGGCCCTAACTATTCGATCTGGTGGAACAACGCCCTAGAGTCAAGCCTAGGTTGCCTGGAACGTAGAATTGGCCATCACTCTCAAACTGGTTGCAATTATTCCTGATATATGATGGAAACACTGTTGTATTTTGTTTGCATTTTATGGTTCGGGCGTTGACTTCTATGGCCCTAACTATTCAATCTGTTGGAGCAACTCCCTATGGTGAAGCCTAGGTTGCCCTGAAAGTAGAATTGGCCATCACTTTCAAACTGGTTGCAATTATTCCTGTTATATGATGGATACACTGTTGTATTTTTATTGCATTTTATGCTTCGGGCATTGACTTCCAAGGCCCTAACTATTCAATCTGCTGGAGCAACGCCCTATGGTGATGCCTAGCTTGCTCGGAAAGTAGAAATGACCATAAGTTTCATACTGGTTGCTATTATTCGTTTTATACGATGGAAAAACTGTTTTATTTATATTGTATTTTATGCTTCTGGCGTTGACTTCTTAGGCCCTAACTATTCGATCTGGTGGAACAACGCCCTAGAGTGAAGCCTAGGTTGCCCGGAACGTAGAATTGGCCATCAATTACAAACTGGTTGCAATTATAGCTCTTATATGATGGAAACACTGCTGTATTTTTTTTTCATTTTATGGTTCGGGCGTTGACTTCTAAGGCCCTAACTATTCAGTCTGTTGGAGCAGCGCCCTAGGGTGAAGCCTAGGTTGCTCGGAAAGTAGAAATGTCCATAAGCTTCATACTGGTTGCAATTATTCGCTGTATATGATGGAAAAACTGTTGTATTTACATTGTATTTTATGCTTCTGGCGTTCCCTTCTTAGGCCCTAACTATTCGATCTGGTGGAACAACGGCCTAGGGTGAAGCCTAGGTTGCCCGGAACGTAGAAATAACCATAACTTTTACACTGGTAGCAATTATTCGTATTATACTATGGAAAAACTGTTCTATTTATCTTGCATTTTATGGTTCGGGCGTTGACTTCTAAGGCCCTAACTATTCAATCTGTTGGAGCAACGCCCTAGGGTGAAGCCTAGGTTGCTCGGAAAGTGGAAATGGCCATAAGTTTCATACTGGTTGCAATTATTCGTTTTACACGATGGAAAAGCTGTTGTATTTTATCGTATTTTATGCTTCTGGCGTTGACTTCCTAGGCCGTAACTATTCGGTCTGGTGGAGCAACGCGCTGGAGTGAAACCTAGGTTGCCCGGAACGTAGAATTGGCCATCACTTTCAAACTGGTTGCAATTATTCCTGATATATGATGGAAAAACTGTTGTATTTATATTGTATTTTATGCTTCTGGCGTTCCCTTCTTAGGCCCTAACTATTCGATCTGGTGGAACAACGGCCTAGGGCGAAGCCTAGGTTGCCCGGAACGTAGAAATGACCATAACTTTCACACTGGTTGCTCTTATTCGTTTTATACGATGGAAAAACTGTTATATTTATATTGTGTTTTATGCTTCTGGCGTTGACTTCTTAGGCCCTTACTATTCCATCTGGTGGAACAACGCCCTAGAGTGAAGCCTAGGTTGCCTGGAACGTAGAATTGGCCATCACATACAAAGTGGTTGCAATTATTCCTGATATATGATGGAAACACTGTTGTATTTTTTTTGCATTTTAAGGTTCGGGCGTTGACTTCTAAGGCCCTAACTATTCAATCCGTTGGAGCAACGCCCTAGGGTGAAGCCTAGGTTGCTCGGAAAGTAGAAATGACCATAAGTTTCATACTGGTTGCATTTGTTCGTATTATACGATGGAAAAACTGTTGTATTTATACTGTATTTTATGCTTCGGGCATTGACTTCTGAGGCCCTAACTATTCAATCTGGTGGAACAACGGCCTAGGGTGAAGCCTAGGTTGCGCGGAACGTAGAAATAACCATAACTTTTACACTGGTGGCAATTATTCGTTTTATACTATGGAAAAACTGTTCTATTTATTCTGTATTTAATGCTTCGGGCGTTGGCTTCTTAGGCCCTGACTGTTTGATCTGCCGGAGCAGCGCCCTAGAGTGAAACCTAGGTTGCCCGGAACGTAGAAATGACCATAACTTTTACACTGGTAGCAATTATTCGTTTTATACTATGGAAGAACTGTTCTATTTATTTTGTATTTAATGCTTCGGGCGGTGGCTTCTGAGGCCCTAACTGTTTGATCTGGTGGAGCAACGCCCTGGAGTGAAACCTAGGCTGCCCGGAACGTAGAAATGACCATAACTTTCACACTGCTTGCTATTATTCGTTTTATACGATGGAAAAACTGTTGTATTTATATTGTATTTTATGCTTCTGGCGTTGACTTCTAAGGCACTAACTATTCGATCTGGTGGAGCAATGCAATAGAGTGATGCCTAGGTTGCCCGGAACGTAGAATTGGCCATCAATTTCAAACTGGTTGCAATTATACCTGTTATATGATGGAAACACTGCTGTATTTTTTTTGCATTTTACGGTTCGGGCGCTGACTTCTAAGACCCTAACTATTCAATAGGTTGGAGCAACGCCCTAGGGTGAAGCCTAGGTTGCTCGGAAAGTAGAAATGACCATAAGTTTCATACTGGTTGCAATTATTCGTTTTATAAGATGGAAAAACTGTTGTATTTATATTGTATTTTATACATCTGGCGTTGACTTCTAAGGCACTAACTATTCGATCTGGTGGAGCAACGCAATAGAGTGATGCCTAGGTTGCCCGGAACGTAGAATTGGCCATCAATTTCAAACTGGTTGCAATTATACCTGTTATATGATGGAAACACTGCTGTATTTTTTTTGCATTTTATGGTTCGGGCGTTGACTTCTAAGGCCCTAACTATTCTATCCGTTGGAGCAACGCCCTAGGGTGAAGCCTAGGTTGCCCGGAAAGTAGAAATGACCATAGTTTTCATACTGGTTGCAATTATTCGTTTTATATGATGGAAAAACTGTTGTATTTATATTGTATTTTATACTTCTGGCGTTCCCATCGTGGGCCCTAACTATTCGATCTGGTGGAACAACGGCCTAGGGTGAAGCCTAGGTTGCCCGGAACGTAGAAATAACCATAACTTTTACACTGGTAGCAATTATTCGTTTTATACTATGGAAAAACTGTTCTATTTATTTTGTAATTAATGCTTCGGGCGTTGGCTTCTAAGGCCCTAACTGTTTGATCTGGTGGAGCAACGCCATAGAGTGAAACCTAGGTTGCCCGGAACGTAGAAATGACCATAACTTTCACACTGGTTGCTATTATTCGTTTTATACGATGGAAAAACTGTTATATTTATATTGTATTTTATGCTTCTAGCGTTGACTTCTTAGGCCCTTACTATTCGATCTGGTGGAACAACGCCCTAGAGTGAAGCCTAGGTTGCCCGGAACGTAGAATTGGCCATCAATTTCAAACTGGTTACAATTATACCTGTTATATGATGGAAACACTGCTGTATTTTTTTTTTGCATTTTATGGTTCGGGCGTTGACTTCTAAGGCCCTAACTATTCAATCCGTTGGAGCAACGCCCTAGGGTGAAGCCCAGGTTGCTCGGTAAGTAGAAATGACCATAAGTTTCATACTGGTTGCAATTATTCGTTTTATACGATGGAAAAACTGTTGTATTTATATTGTATTTTATACATCTGGCGTTAACTTCTAAGGTACTAACTATTCGATCTAGAGGAGCAACGCCCTAGAGTGAAGCCTATGTTGCCCGGAACGTAGAAATGACCATCACTTTCAAACTGGTTGCAATTATTCCTGTTATATGATGGAAAAACTGTTCTATTTTTATTGCATTTTATGCTTCGGGCATTGACTTCTGAGGCCCTAACTATTCAATCTGGTGGAACAACGGCCTAGGGTGAAGCCTAGGTTGCGCGGAACGTAGAAATAACCATAACTTTTACACTGGTAGCAATTATTCGTTTTATACTATGGAAAAACTGTTCTATTTATTCTGTATTTAATGCTTCGGGCGTTGGCTTCTTAGGCCCTGACTGTTTGATCTGCTGGAGCAGCGCCCTAGAGTGAAACCTAGGTTGCCCGGAACGTAGAAATGACCATAACTTTCACACTGGTTGCTCTTATTCGTTTTATACGATGGAAAAACTGTTATATTTATATTGTGTTTTATGCTTCTGGCGTTGACTTCTAAGGTACTAACTATTCGATCTAGTGGAGCAACGCCCTAGAGCGAAGCCTAGGTTGCCCGGAACGTAGAAATGACCATCACTTTCAAACTGGTTGCAATTAATCCTGTTATATGATGGAAACACTGTTGTATTTTTTTTGCATTTTATGGTTCGGGCGTTGACTTCTAAGGCCCTAACTATTCAATCCGTGGGAGCAACGCCCTAGGGTGAAGCCTAGGTTGCTCGGAAAGTAGAAATGACCATAAGTTTCATACTGGTTGCAATTATTCGTTTTATACGATGGAAAAACTGTTGTATTTATATTGTATTTTATACATCTGGCGTTGACTTCTAAGGTACTAACTATTCGATCTAGTGGAGCAACGCCCTAGAGCGAAGCCTAGGTTGCCCGGAACGTAGAAATGACCATCACTTTCAAACTGGTTGCAATTATCCCTGCTATATGATGGAAAAACTGTTGTATTTTTATTGCATTTTATGCTTCGGGCATTGACTTCTAAGGCCCTAACTATTCAATCTGTTGGAGCAACGCCCTAGGGTGAAGCCTAGGTTGCCCGGAACGTAGAAATAACCATAACTTTTACACTGGTAGCAATTATTCGTTTTATACTATGGAAAAACTGTTCTATTTATTTTGTATTTAACGCCTCGGGCGTTGGCTTCTAAGGCCCTAACTGTTTGATTTGGTGGAGCAACGCCCTAGAGTGAAACCTAGGTTGCCCGGAACGTAGAAAAGACCATAACTTTCACACTGGTTGCTATTATTCGTTTTATACGATGGAAAAACTGTTATATTTATATTGCATTTTATGCTTCTGGCGTTGACTTCTTAGGCCCTAACTGTTCGATCTGGTGGAACAACGCCCTACAGTGAAGCCTAGGTTGCCTGGAACGTAGAATTGGCCATCACTTTCAAACTGGTTGCAATTATTCCTGATATATGATGGAAACACTGTTGTATTTTTTTTGCAATTTATGGTTCGGGCGATGACTTCTAAGGCCCTAACTATTCAATCTGTTGGAGCAACGCCCTAGGGTGAAGCCTAGCTTGCTCGAAATGTAGAAATGACCATAACTTTCACACTGGTTGCAATTATTCGTTTTATACGATGGAAAAGCTGTTGTATTTATATCGTATTTTATGCTTCTGGCGTCGACTTCTTAGGCCCTAACTATTCTATCTGGTGGAGCAACGCCATACAGTGAAGCCTAGGTTGCCCGGAACCTAGAAATGACCATTACTTTCACACTGTTTGCAATTATTCCTTTTATACGGTGGAAAAGCTGTTGTATTTATGTCGTATTTTATGCTTCTGGCGTTGACTTCTAAGGACCTAACTATTCGTTCTGGTGGAGAATCGCCCTAGAGTGAAGCCTAGGTTGCCCGGAACGTAGAAACGGCCATAACTTTCACACTGGTTGCTATTATTCGTTTTATACGATGGAAAAACTGTTGTATTTATATTGTATTTTATGCTTCTGGCGTTCCCTTCTTGGGCCCTAACTATTCGATCTGGTGGAACAACGGCCTAGGGTGAAGCCTAGGTTGCCCGGAACGTAGAAATAACCATAACTTTTACACTGGTAGCAATTATTCGTTTTATACTATGGAAAAACTGTTCTATTTATTTTGTAATTAATGCTTCGGGCGTTGGCTTCTAAGGCCCTAACTGTTTGATCTGGTGGAGCAACGCCATAGAGTGAAACCTAGGTTGCCCGGAACGTAGAAATGACCATAACTTTCACACTGGTTGCTATTATTCGTTTTATACGATGGAAAAACTGTTATATTTATATTGTATTTTATGCTTCTGGCGTTGACTTCTTAGGCCCTTACTATTCGATCTGGTGGAACAACGCCCTAGAGTGAAGCCTAGGTTGCCTGGATCGTAGAATTGGCCATCACATTCAAAGTGGTTGCAATTATTCCTGATATATGATGGAAACACTGTTGTATTTTTTTTGCATTTTAAGGTTCGGGCGTTGACTTCTAAGGCCCTAACTATTCAATCCGTTGGAGCAACGCCCTAGGGTGAAGCCTAGGTTGCTCGGAAAGTAGAAATGACCATAAGTTTCATACTGGTTGCATTTGTTCGTATTATACGATGGAAAAACTGTTGTATTTATACTGTATTTTATGCTTCTGGCGTTGACTTCTAAGGCACTAACTATTCGATCTGGTGGAGCAACGCAATAGAGTGATGCCTAGGTTGCTCGGAACGTAGAATTGGCCATCAATTTCAAACTGGTTACAATTATACCTGTTATATGATGGAAACACTGCTGTATTTTTTTTTTGCATTTTATGGTTCGGGCGTTGACTTCTAAGGCCCTAACTATTCAATCCGTTGGAGCAACGCCCTAGGGTGAAGCACAGGTTGCTCGGTAAGTAGAAATGACCATAAGTTTCATACTGGTTGCAATTATTCGTTTTATACGATGGAAAAACTGTTGTATTTATATTGTATTTTATACATCTGGCGTTAACTTCTAAGGTACTAACTATTCGATCTAGAGGAGCAACGCCCTAGAGTGAAGCCTATGTTGCCCGGAACGTAGAAATGACCATCACTTTCAAACTGGTTGCAATTATTCCTGTTATATGATGGAAAAACTGTTCTATTTTTATTGCATTTTATGCTTCGGGCATTGACTTCTGAGGCCCTAACTATTCAATCTGGTGGAACAACGGCCTAGGGTGAAGCCTAGGTTGCGCGGAACGTAGAAATAACCATAACTTTTACACTGGTAGCAATTATTCGTTTTATACTATGGAAAAACTGTTCTATTTATTCTGTATTTAATGCTTCGGGCGTTGGCTTCTTAGGCCCTGACTGTTTGATCTGCTGGAGCAGCGCCCTAGAGTGAAACCTAGGTTGCCCGGAACGTAGAAATGACCATAACTTTCACACTGGTTGCTCTTATTCGTTTTATACGATGGAAAAACTGTTATATTTATATTGTATTTTATGCTTCTGGCGTTCACTTCTTAGGCCCTAGCTATTTGGTCTGGTGGAGCAACGCACTAGAGTGACGTCTAGGTTGCCCGGAACGTCGAACGTACCATTACCTTCACACTGGTTGCAATTATTCCTGTTATACGATGGAAAAACTGTTGCGTCTTTATTGTATTTTATGCTTCTGGCGTTGACTTCTTAGGACCTAACCATCCGAATCTGGTGGAGCAAGGCCCTAGAGTGAAGCCTAGGTTGCCCGGAACGTAGAAATGACCATAACTTTCACACTGGTTACCATTATTCGTTTTATACGATGGAAAAGCTGTTGTATTTACATCGTATTTTATGCTTCTGGCGTTGACTTCTTAGGCCCTAACTGTTCCATCTGGTGGAACAACGCACTAGGGTGAAGCCTAGGTTGCCCGGAACGTAGAAATGTCCATAACTTTCACTCTGGTAGCAATTATTCGTTTTATACCATGGAAAAACTGTTCTATTTATTTTGCATTTTATGCTTCGGGCGTTGACTTCTAAGGCCCCAACTATTCGATATGGTGGAGCAACGCCCTAGAGTGAAGCCTAGGTTGCCCGGAACGTAGAACATACGATTACCTTCACACTGGTTGCAATTATTCCTGTTATACGATGGAAAAACTGTTGCACCATTATTGTATTTTATGCTTCTGGCGTTGACTTCATAGGCCCTATCTATCTGATCTGGTGGAGCAACGCCCTAGAGTGAAACCTAGGTTACCCGGAACGTAGAAATGACCAGTACTTTCACACTGGTTGCAGTTATTCGTTTTATACAATGGAAAAACTGTTCTATTTATTTTGCATTTTAAGCTTCGGGCGTTGACTTCTAAGGCTCTAACTATTCGATCTGGTGGAGCAACGCCCTAGAGTGAAGCCTAGGTTGCCCGGAACGTAGAAATGACCATAACTTTCACACTGGTTGCAATAATTCCTGTTATACGAAGGAAAAACTCTTGTATATTTATTGTATTTTATGCTTCGGGCGTTGACTTCCATGGCCCTACCTATTCGATTTGGTGGAGCAACACACTACAGTGAAGCCTAGGTTGTCAGAAACGTAGAAATGATCATAAATTTCACACTGGTAGCAATTACTCGTTTTATACAATGGAAAAACTGTTCTATTTATTTTGTATTTTATGCTTCGGGCGTTTACTTCTAAGGCCCTAACTATTCGATCTGGTGGAGCAACGCCCTAGAGTGAAGCCTAGGTTGCCCGGAAAGTAGAAATAACCACAACTTTCATACTTGTTGCAATTATTCGTTTTATACGATGGAAAAGCTGTTGTATTTATATCGTATTTTATGCTTCTGGCGTTGACTTCTTAGGCCGTAACTATTCGGTCTGGTGGAGCAACGTCCTGGAGTGAAACCTAGGTTGCCCGGAACGTAGAATTGGCCATCACTTTCAAACTGGTTGCAATTATTAATGATATATGATGGAAACACTGCTGTATTTTTTTTGCATTTTATGGCTCGGGCGTTGACTTCTAAGGCCCTAACTATTCAATCCGTCGGAGCAACGCCCTAGGGTGAAGCCTAGGTTGCTCGGAAAGTAGAAATGACCATAAGTTTCATACTGGGTGCAATTATTCGTTTTATACGATGGAAAAACTGTTGTATTTATATTGTATTTTATACATCTGGCGTTGACTTCTAAGGCATTAACTATTCGATCTGGTGGAGCAACGCAATAGAGTGATGCCTAGGTTGCCCGGAACGTAGAATTGGCCATCAATTTCAAACAGGTTGCAATTATACCTGTTGTATGATGGAAACACTGCTGTATTTTTTTTGCATTTTATGCTTCGGGCGTTGACTTGTAAGGCCCTAACTATTCAATCCGTTGGAGCAACGCCCTAGGGTGAAGCCTAGGTTGCCCGGAAAGTAGAAATGACCATAGTTTTCATACTGGTTGCAATTATTCGTTTTATATGATGGAAAAACTGTTGTATTTATATTGTATTTTATGCTTCTGGCGTTCCCTTCTTGGGCCCTAACTATTCGATCTGGTGGAACAACGGCCTAGGGTGAAGCCTAGGTTGCCCGGAACGTAGAAATAACCATAACTTTTACACTGGTAGCAATTATTCGTTTTATACTATGGAAAAACTGTTCTATTTATTTTGTAATTAATGCTTCGGGCGTTGGCTTCTAAGGCCCTAACTGTTTGATCTGGTGGAGCAACGCCATAGAGTGAAACCTAGGTTGCCCGGAACGTAGAAATGACCATAACTTTCACACTGGTTGCTATTATTCGTTTTATACGATGGAAAAACTGTTATATTTATATTGTATTTTATGCTTCTGGCGTTGACTTCTTAGGCCCTTACTATTCGATCTGGTGGAACAACGCCCTAGAGTGAAGCCTAGGTTGCCTGGATCGTAGAATTGGCCATCACATTCAAAGTGGTTGCAATTATTCCTGATATATGATGGAAACACTGTTGTATTTTTTTTGCATTTTAAGGTTCGGGCGTTGACTTCTAAGGCCCTAACTATTCAATCCGTTGGAGCAACGCCCTAGGGTGAAGCCTAGGTTGCTCGGAAAGTAGAAATGACCATAAGTTTCATACTGGTTGCATTTGTTCGTATTATACGATGGAAAAACTGTTGTATTTATACTGTATTTTATGCTTCTGGCGTTGACTTCTAAGGCACTAACTATTCGATCTGGTGGAGCAACGCAATAGAGTGATGCCTAGGTTGCTCGGAACGTAGAATTGGCCATCAATTTCAAACTGGTTACAATTATACCTGTTATATGATGGAAACACTGCTGTATTTTTTTTTTGCATTTTATGGTTCGGGCGTTGACTTCTAAGGCCCTAACTATTCAATCCGTTGGAGCAACGCCCTAGGGTGAAGCACAGGTTGCTCGGTAAGTAGAAATGACCATAAGTTTCATACTGGTTGCAATTATTCGTTTTATACGATGGAAAAACTGTTGTATTTATATTGTATTTTATACATCTGGCGTTAACTTCTAAGGTACTAACTATTCGATCTAGAGGAGCAACGCCCTAGAGTGAAGCCTATGTTGCCCGGAACGTAGAAATGACCATCACTTTCAAACTGGTTGCAATTATTCCTGTTATATGATGGAAAAACTGTTCTATTTTTATTGCATTTTATGCTTCGGGCATTGACTTCTGAGGCCCTAACTATTCAATCTGGTGGAACAACGGCCTAGGGTGAAGCCTAGGTTGCGCGGAACGTAGAAATAACCATAACTTTTACACTGGTAGCAATTATTCGTTTTATACTATGGAAAAACTGTTCTATTTATTCTGTATTTAATGCTTCGGGCGTTGGCTTCTTAGGCCCTGACTGTTTGATCTGCTGGAGCAGCGCCCTAGAGTGAAACCTAGGTTGCCCGGAACGTAGAAATGACCATAACTTTCACACTGGTTGCTCTTATTCGTTTTATACGATGGAAAAACTGTTATATTTATATTGTATTTTATGCTTCTGGCGTTCACTTCTTAGGCCCTAGCTATTTGGTCTGGTGGAGCAACGCACTAGAGTGACGTCTAGGTTGCCCGGAACGTCGAACGTACCATTACCTTCACACTGGTTGCAATTATTCCTGTTATACGATGGAAAAACTGTTGCGTCTTTATTGTATTTTATGCTTCTGGCGTTGACTTCTTAGGACCTAACCATCCGAATCTGGTGGAGCAAGGCCCTAGAGTGAAGCCTAGGTTGCCCGGAACGTAGAAATGACCATAACTTTCACACTGGTTACCATTATTCGTTTTATACGATGGAAAAGCTGTTGTATTTACATCGTATTTTATGCTTCTGGCGTTGACTTCTTAGGCCCTAACTGTTCCATCTGGTGGAACAACGCACTAGGGTGAAGCCTAGGTTGCCCGGAACGTAGAAATGTCCATAACTTTCACTCTGGTAGCAATTATTCGTTTTATACCATGGAAAAACTGTTCTATTTATTTTGCATTTTATGCTTCGGGCGTTGACTTCTAAGGCCCCAACTATTCGATATGGTGGAGCAACGCCCTAGAGTGAAGCCTAGGTTGCCCGGAACGTAGAACATACGATTACCTTCACACTGGTTGCAATTATTCCTGTTATACGATGGAAAAACTGTTGCACCATTATTGTATTTTATGCTTCTGGCGTTGACTTCATAGGCCCTATCTATCTGATCTGGTGGAGCAACGCCCTAGAGTGAAACCTAGGTTACCCGGAACGTAGAAATGACCAGTACTTTCACACTGGTTGCAGTTATTCGTTTTATACAATGGAAAAACTGTTCTATTTATTTTGCATTTTAAGCTTCGGGCGTTGACTTCTAAGGCTCTAACTATTCGATCTGGTGGAGCAACGCCCTAGAGTGAAGCCTAGGTTGCCCGGAACGTAGAAATGACCATAACTTTCACACTGGTTACCATTATTCGTTTTATACGATGGAAAAGCTGTTGTATTTATATCGTATTTTATGCTTCTGGCGTTGACTTCTAAGGCCCTAACTATTCGATCTGGTGGAGCAATGCCTCAGAGTTAAGTCTAGGATGCCCGAAACGCCGAAATGATCATTACTTTCACGCTTGTTGCAATTATTCCTGTTATACCGTGAAAAGACTGATGTATTTTTATTGTATTTTGTGCTTCATGCGTAGGCTTCTAAGGCCGTAGCTATTCGATATGGCGGAGCACCGCCCTAGAGTGAAGCCTAGGTTGCTCGGAACGTAGAAATGACCACTTCTTTCACACTGTTTGCAATTATTCATTTAATATGATGGAAAAGCTGTTGTATTTATATCGTATTTTATGCTTCGGGCGTTGACTTCTTGGGCCCTAACATTTCTATCTGGTGGAGCAACGCCCTACAGTGAAGCCTATGCTGCCCGGAACGTAGATATGACCATAACCTTCACACAGGTTGCAATTATTCGTTTTATACGGTGTAAAGGCTGTTGTGTTTATTTTGTATTTTATTCTTCTGGTGTTGACTTCTTAGGCCCTAACTATTCGATCTGGTGGAACAACGCCGCAGAGTGAAGCCTAGGTTGCACGGAACGTAGAAATGACCATTACTTTCACACTGTTTGCAATTACTCCTTTTATACGATGGAAAAGTTGTTGTATTTATATCGTATTTTATGCTTCTGGCGTTGACTTCCAAGGACCTAACTATTCGATCTGGTGGAGCAACGCCCTAGAGTGAAGCCTAGGTTGCTCGGAATGTAGAAATGACCATAACCTTCACACTGGTTGCAATTATTCGTTTTATACGATGGAAAAACTGTTGCATCTTTATCGTATTTTATGCTTCTGGCGTTGACTTCTTAGGCCCTAACTATTCCATCTGGTGGAACAACGCCCTAGGGTGAAGCGTAGGTTGCCCGGAAAGTAGAAATGACCATAACTTTCACACTGGCAGCAATTATTCGTTTTATACGATGGAAAAACTGTTTTATTTATTTCGTATTTTATGCTTCGGGCGTTGACTTCTAAGGCCCTAACTATTCGATCTGGTGGAGCAACGCCCTAGAGTGAAGCCTAGGTTGCCCGGCACGTAGATATGACCATAACTTTCACACTGGTTGCTATCATTCCTTTTATATGATGGAAAAACTGTTGTATTTATATTGTGTTTTATGCTTCTGGCGTTCACTTCTTAGGCCCTAACTATTCGATCTGGTGGAACAACGGCCTAGAGTGAAGCGTAGGTTGCCCGGAACGTAGAAATGACCATAACTTTCACACTGGTTGCTATCATTCGTTTTATATGATGGATAAACTGTTGTATTTATATTGTATTTTATGCTTCTGGCGTTCACTTCTTAGGCCCTAACCATTCGATCTGGTGCAACAACGCCCTAGGGTGAAGCCTAGGTTGCCCGGAACGTAGAAATGACCATAACTTTTACACTGGTAGCAATTATTCGTTTTATGCAATGGAAAAACTGTTCTATTTATTTTACATTTTATGCTTCGGGCGTTGACTTCTAAGGCCCTAACTGTTTGGTCTGGAGGAGCAACGCCCTAGATTGAAGCCTAGGTTGCCCGGAACGTAGAAATGACCATAACTTTCACACTGGTTGCAATTATTCGGTTTATACGATGGAAAAGCTGTTGTATTTATATCGTATTTTATGCTTCTGGCGTTGACTTCTTAGGCCCTAACTATTCCATCTGGTGGAACAACGCCCTAGGGTGAAGCGTAGGTTGCCCGGAAAGTAGAAATGACCATAACTTTTACACTGGTAGCAATTATTTGTTTTATACATTGGAAAAACTGTTCTATTTATTTTACATTTTATGCTTCGGGCGTTGACTTCTAAGGCCCTAACTGTTTGATCTGGTGGAGCAACGCCCTAGATTGAAGTCTAGGTTGCCCGGAACGTAGAAATAACCATTACTTTCACACTGTTTGCAATTATTCATTCTATACGATGGAAAAGCTGTTATATTTATATTGCATTTTATTCTTCTGGCGTTGACTTCTTAGGCCCTAACTATTCCATCTGGTGGAACAACGCCCTAGGGTGAAGCGTAGGTTGCCCGGAAAGTAGAAATGACCATAACTTTCACACTGGCAGCAATTATTCGTTTTATACGATGGAAGAACTGTTTTATTTATTTCGTATTTTATGCTTCGGGCGTTGACTTCTAAGGCCCTAACTATTCGATCTGGTGGAGCAACGCCCTAGAGTGAAGCCTAGGTTGCCCGGCACGTAGATATGACCATAACTTTCACACTGGTTGCTATCATTCCTTTTATATGATGGAAAAACTGTTGTATTTATATTGTGTTTTATGCTTCTGGCGTTCACTTCTTAGGCCCTAACTATTCGATCTGGTGGAACAACGCCCTAGGGTGAAGCCTAGCTTGCCCGGAACGTAGAAATGACCATAACTTTTACACTGGTAGGAATTATTCGTTTTATACAATGGAAAAACTGTTGTATTTATTTTGTATTTTATGCTTCGGGCGTTGACTTCTAAGGCCCTAAATGTTTGATCTGGTGGAGCAACGCCCTACAGTGAAGCCCAGGTTGCCCGGAATGTAGAAATGACCATAACTTTCACACTGGTTGCTATTATTCGTTCTATACGATGAAAAAATTGTTATATTTATATTGTATCTTATGCTTCTGGCGTTGACTTCTTAGGCCCTAACAATTCGATCTGGTGGAACAACGCCCTAGGGTGAAGCCTAGGTTGCCCGGAAAGTAGAAATGACCATACCTTTCATACTGGTTGCAATTATTTGTTTTATACGATGGAAAAGCTGTTGTATTTATACCGTATTTTATGCTTCTGGCGTTGACTTCTTATGCCCTAACTATTCCATCTAGTGGAACAGCGCCCTAGGGTGAAGCCTGGGTTACCCGGAACGTAGAATTTGACCATAACTTTCACACCGGCAGCAATTATTCGTTTTATACGGTGGAAAAGCTGTTCTATTTATTTTGTATTTTATGCTTCGGGCGTTGACTTCTAAGGCCCTAACTATTCAATCTGCTGGAGCAACGCCCTAGGGTGAAGCCTAGGTTGCCCGGAAAGTAGAAATAACCACAACTTTCATACTTGTTGTAATTATTCGTTTTATACGATGGAAAAACTGTTATATTTATATTGTATTTTATGCTTCTGGCGTTGACTTCTTGGGCACTAACTATTCGGTCTGGAGGAGCAACGCCCTAGAGTGAAGCCTAGGTTGCCCGGAAAGTAGAAATGACTATAACTTTCGCACTGGTTGCAATTATTCGTTTTATACGATGGAAAAGCTGTTGTATTTATACCGTATTTTATGCTTCTGGCGTTGACTTCTTATGCCCTAACTATTCCATCTGGTGGAGCAACACCCTATGGTGATGCCTAGGTTGCCTGGAACGTAGAAATGACCATAACTTTCACACCGGTAGCAATTATTCGTTTTATACGATGGAAAAACTGTTGTATTTTTATTGTATTTTATGCTTCGGGCGTTGACTTCTAAGGCCCTAACTATTCGATCTGTGGAGCAACGCCCTAGTGTGAAGCCTAGGTTGCCCGGAACGTAGAAATGACCAGAACCTTCACACTGGTTGCTATTATTCGTTTTATACGATGGAAAAACTGTTATATTTATATTGTATTTTATGCTTCTGGCGTTGACTTCTTAGGCCCTAACTTTTCGATCTGGTGGAACAACGCCCTAGAGTGAAGCCTAGGTTACCCGGAACGTAGAAATGACCATCACTTTCACACTGGTTGCAATTATTCCTGTTATACGATGGAAAAGCTCTTGTATATTTAATGTATTTTATGCTTCGGGCGTTGACTGCTACGGCCCTACCTATTCGATCTGGTGGAGCAACGCCCTACAGTCAAGCCTAGGTTGCCCGGAACGTAGAAATGAACATAACTTTCACACTGGTAACAATTATTCGTTTTATACAATGGAAAAACTGTTCTATTTATTTTGTATTTTATGCTTCGGGCGTTGACTTCTATGGCCCGACCTATTCGATCTGGTGGTGCAACACCCTACGGTCAAGCCTAGGTTGCCCGGAACGTAGAAATGACCATAACTATCACACTGGTAGGAATTATGCGTTTTATACGATGGAAAAACTGTTCTATTTATTTTGTATTTTATGCTTCGGGCGTTGACTTCTAAGGCCCTAACTATTCAATCTGTTGGAGCAACGCCCTAGGGTGAAGCCTAGGTTGCCCGGAAAGTAGAAATAACCACAACTTTCATACTTGTTGCAATTATTCGTTTTATACGATGGAAAAACTGTTATATTTATATTGTATTTTATGCTTCTGGCGTTGACTTCTTAGGCCCTAACTATTCCATCTGGTGGTACGACGCCCTAGAGTGAAGCCTAGGTTGCCCAGAACGTAGAAATGACCATCACTTTCACACTGGTTGCAATTATTCCTGTTATACGATGGAAAAACTCTTGTATATTTATTGTATTTTATGCTTCGGGCGTTGACTTCCATGGCCCTACCTATTCGATTTGGTGGCGGAACACCCTACAGTGAAGCCTAGGTTGTCAGAAACGTAGAAATGAACATAACTTTCACACTGGTAGCAATTATTCGTTTTATACAATGGAAAAACTGTTCTATTTATTTTGTATTTTATGCTTCGGGCGTCGACTTCTAAGGCCCTAACTATTCGATCTGGTGGAGCAACGCCCTAGAGTGAAGCCTAGTTTGCCCGGAACGTAGAAATGATCATCACTTTCAAACTGGTTGCAATTAATCCTTTTATACGATGGAAAAACTGTTGTATTTATATTGCATTTTATGCTTCGGGCGTAGACTTCTATGGCCCTACCCATTCGATCTGGTGGAGCAACACCCTACAGTGAAGCCTAGGTTGCCCAGAACGTAGAAATGACCATCACTTTCACACTGGTTGCAATTATTCCTGTTCTACGATGGAAAAGCTCTTGTATATTTAATGTATTTTATGCTTCGGGCGTGACTTCTATGGCCCTACCTATTCGATTTGGTGGAGCAACACCCTACAGTGAAGCCTAGGCTATCAGAAACGTAGAAATGAACATAACTTTCACACTGGTAGCAATTATTCGTTTTATACAATGGAAAAACTGTTCTATTTATTTTGTATTTTATGCTTCGGGCGTTGACTTCTAAGGCCCTAACTATTCGATCTGGTGGAGCAACGCCCTAGAGTGAAGCCTAGGTTGCCCGGAACGTAGAAATGATCATCACTTTCAAACTGGTTCCAATTAATCCTTTTATACGATGGAAAAACTGTTGTATTTATATTGCATTTTATGCTTCGGGCGTAGACTTCTATGGCCCTACCTATTCGATCTGGTGGAGCAACACCCTACAGTGAAGCCTAGGTTGCCCGGAACGTAGATATGACCATAACCTTCACACAGGTTGCAATTATTCGTTTTCTACGATGGAAAAGCTGTTGTATTTAAATTGTATTTTATGCTTCCGGTGTTGACTTCTTAGACCCTAACTCTTCGACCTGGTGGAGCAACGCCTCAGTGTTAAGTCTAGGATGCCCGAAACGTCGAAATGATCGTTACTTTCGCACTGGTTGCAATTAGTCATGCTATACAATGGAAAAATTCTTGTATTTATACTGTATTTTATGCTTCTGGCGTTGACTTCTAAGGCCGTAGCTTTTCGATGTGGTGGAGCAACACCCTAGAGTGAAGCCTAGGTTGCCCGGAACGTAGAAATACCCATTACTTTCACACTGGTTGCAATTATTAGTTTTATACGATGGAAAGTCTGTTCTATTTATTTTGTATTTTATGCTTCGGGCGTTGACATCTAAGGCCCTAACTATTCAATCTGTTGGATCAACGCCCTAGGGTGAAGCCTAGGTTGTCCGGAAAGTAGAAATGACCATACCTTTCATACTGGTTGCAATTATTTGTTTTATACGACGGAAAAGCTGTTGCATTTATACCGTATTTTATGCTTCTGGCGTTGACTTCTTATGCCCTAACTATTCCATCTGGTGGAACAACGCCCTAGGGTGAAGCCTGTGTTTCCCGGAACGTAGAAATGACCATAACTTTCACACCGGTAGCAATTATTCGTTTTATACGATGGAAAAACTGTTCTATTTATTTTGTATGTTATGCTTCGGGCGTTGACTTCTAAGGCCCTAACTATTCAATCTGTTGGAGCAACGCCCTAGGGTGAAGCCTAGGTTGCCCGGAAAGTAGAAATAACCACAACTTTCATACTTCTTGCAATTATTCGTTTTATACGATGGAAAAGCTGTTATATTTATATTGTATTTTATGCTTAGGGCGTTGACTTCTTAGGCCCTAGCTATTCGATCTGGCGGAACGAAGCCCAAGAGTGAAGCCTAGGTTGCCCAGAACGTAGAAATGACCATCACTTTCACACTGGTTGCAATTATTCCTGTTATACAATGGAAAAACTCTTGTATATTTATTGTATTTTATGCTTCGGGCGTTGACTTCCATGGCCCTACCTATTCGATTTGGTGGAACAACGCCCTAGAGTGAAGCCTAGGTTGCCCGCAACGTAGAAATGACCAGAACTTTCACACTGGTTGCTATTATTCGTTTTATACGATGGAGAAACTGTTATATTTATATTGTATTTTATGCTTCTGGCGTTGACTTCTATGGCCTTACCTATTCGATTTGGTGGAGCAACACCCTACAGTGAAGCCTAGGCCGTCAGAATCGTAGAAATGAACATAACTTTCACACTGGTAGCAATTATTCGTTTTATACAATGGAAAAACTGTTCTTTTTAATTTGTATTTTATGCTTCGGGCGTTGACATCTAAGGCCCTAACTATTCGATCTGGTGGAGCAACGCCCTAGAGTGAAGCCTAGGTTGCCCGGAACGTAGAAATGACCAGAACTTTCACACTGGTTGCTATTATTCGTTTTATACGATGGAAAAACTGTTATATTTATATTGTACTTTATGCTTCTGGCGTTGACTTCTTAGGCCCTAAGTGTTCGATCTGGTGGAGCAACGCCCTAGAGTGAAGCCTAGGTTGCCCAGAACGCAGAAATGGCCATCACTTTCACACTGGTTGCAATAATTCCTGTTATACGATGGAAAAACTCTTGTATATTTATTGTATTTTATGCTTCGGGCGTTGACTTCCATGGCCCTGCCTATTCGATTTGGTGGAGCAACACACTACAGTGAAGCCTAGGTTGTCAGAAACGTAGAAATGATCATAAATTTCACACTGGTAGCAATTATTCGTTTTATACAATGGAAAAACTGTTCTATTTATTTTGTATTTTATGTTTCGGGCGTTGACTTCTAAGGCCCTAACTATTCGATCTGGTGGAGCAACGCCCTAGAGTGAAGCCTAGGTTGCCCGCAACGTAGAAATGACCAGAACTTTCACACTGGTTGCTATTATTCGTTTTATACGATGGAGAAACTGTTATATTTATATTGTATTTTATGCTTCTGGCGTTGACTTCTATGGCACTACCTATTCGACTTGGTGGAGCAACACCCTACAGTGAAGCCTAGGCTGTCAGAAACGTAGAAATGAACATAACTTTCACACTGGTAGCAATTATTCGTTTTATACAGTGGAAAAACTGTTCTATTTATTTTGTATTTTATGCTTCGGGCGTTGACTTCTAAGGCCCTAACTATTCGATCTGGTGGAGCAACGCCCTAGAGTGAAGCCTAGGTTGCCCGGAACGTAGAAATGACCAGAACTTTCACACTGGTTGCTATTATTCGTTTTATACGATGGAAAAACTGTTGTATTTATATCGTATTTTATGCTTCTGGCGTTGACTTCTTATGCCCTAACTATTCCATCTGGTGGAACAACGCCCTAGGGTGAAGCCTGAGTTTCCCGGAACGTAGAAATGACCATAACATTCACACCGGTAGCAATCATTCGTTTTATACGATGGAGAAACTGTTATATTTATATTGTATTTTATGCTTCTGGCGTTGACTTCTATGGCCCTACCTATTCGATTTGGTGGAGCAACACCCTACAGTGAAGCCTAGGCTGTCAGAATCGTAGAAATGAACATAACTTTCACACTGGTAGCAATTATTCGTTTTATACAATGGAAAAACTGTTCTTTTTATTTTGTATTTTATGCTTCTTGCGTTGACTGCTAAGGCCGTAGCTATTAGATGTGGTGGAGCAACGCCCTAGAGTGAAGCCTAGGTTGCCCGGAACGTAGAAATGACCAGAACTTTCACACTGGTTGCTATTATTCGTTTTATACGATGGAAAAACTGTTATATTTATATTGTAATTTATGCTTCTGGCGTTGACTTCTTAGGCCCTAAGTGTTCGATCTGGTGGAGCAACGCCCTAGAGTGAAGCCTAGGTTGCCCGGAACGTAGAAATGACCATAACTTTCACACCGGTAGAATTATTCGTTTTATACAATGGAAAAACTGTTCTATTTATTTTGTATTTTATGCTTCGGGCGTCGACTTCTAAGGCCCTAACTATTCGATCTGGTGGAGCAACGCCCTAGAGTGAAGCCTAGTTTGCCCGGAACGTAGAAATGATCATCACTTTCAAACTGGTTGCAATTAATCCTTTTATACGATGGAAAAACTGTTGTATTTATATTGCATTTTATGCTTCGGGCGTAGACTTCTATGGCCCTACCCATTCGATCTGGTGGAGCAACACCCTACAGTGAAGCCTAGGTTGCCCAGAACGTAGAAATGACCATCACTTTCACACTGGTTGCAATTATTCCTGTTCTACGATGGAAAAGCTCTTGTATATTTAATGTATTTTATGCTTCGGGCGTGACTTCTATGGCCCTACCTATTCGATTTGGTGGAGCAACACCCTACAGTGAAGCCTAGGCTATCAGAAACGTAGAAATGAACATAACTTTCACACTGGTAGCAATTATTCGTTTTATACAATGGAAAAACTGTTCTATTTATTTTGTATTTTATGCTTCGGGCGTTGACTTCTAAGGCCCTAACTATTCGATCTGGTGGAGCAACGCCCTAGAGTGAAGCCTAGGTTGCCCGGAACGTAGAAATGATCATCACTTTCAAACTGGTTCCAATTAATCCTTTTATACGATGGAAAAACTGTTGTATTTATATTGCATTTTATGCTTCGGGCGTAGACTTCTATGGCCCTGCCTATTCGATCTGGTGGAGCAACACCCTACAGTGAAGCCTAGGTTGCCCGGAACGTAGATATGACCATAACCTTCACACAGGTTGCAATTATTCGTTTTCTACGATGGAAAAGCTGTTGTATTTAAATTGTATTTTATGCTTCCGGTGTTGACTTCTTAGACCCTAACTCTTCGACCTGGTGGAGCAACGCCTCAGTGTTAAGTCTAGGATGCCCGAAACGTCGAAATGATCGTTACTTTCGCACTGGTTGCAATTAGTCATGCTATACAATGGAAAAATTCTTGTATTTATACTGTATTTTATGCTTCTGGCGTTGACTTCTAAGGCCGTAGCTTTTCGATGTGGTGGAGCAACACCCTAGAGTGAAGCCTAGGTTGCCCGGAACGTAGAAATACCCATTACTTTCACACTGGTTGCAATTATTAGTTTTATACGATGGAAAGTCTGTTCTATTTATTTTGTATTTTATGCTTCGGGCGTTGACATCTAAGGCCCTAACTATTCAATCTGTTGGATCAACGCCCTAGGGTGAAGCCTAGGTTGTCCGGAAAGTAGAAATGACCATACCTTTCATTCTGGTTGCAATTATTTGTTTTATACGACGGAAAAGCTGTTGCATTTATACCGTATTTTATGCTTCTGGCGTTGACTTCTTATGCCCTAACTATTCCATCTGGTGGAACAACGCCCTAGGGTGAAGCCTGTGTTTCCCGGAACGTAGAAATGACCATAACTTTCACACCGGTAGCAATTATTCGTTTTATACGATGGAAAAACTGTTCTATTTATTTTGTATGTTATGCTTCGGGCGTTGACTTCTAAGGCCCTAACTATTCAATCTGTTGGAGCAACGCCCTAGGGTGAAGCCTAGGTTGCCCGGAAAGTAGAAATAACCACAACTTTCATACTTCTTGCAATTATTCGTTTTATACGATGGAAAAGCTGTTATATTTATATTGTATTTTATGCTTAGGGCGTTGACTTCTTAGGCCCTAGCTATTCGATCTGGCGGAACGAAGCCCAAGAGTGAAGCCTAGGTTGCCCAGAACGTAGAAATGACCATCACTTTCACACTGGTTGCAATTATTCCTGTTATACAATGGAAAAACTCTTGTATATTTATTGTATTTTATGCTTCGGGCGTTGACTTCCATGGCCCTACCTATTCGATTTGGTGGAACAACGCCCTAGAGTGAAGCCTAGGTTGCCCGCAACGTAGAAATGACCAGAACTTTCACACTGGTTGCTATTATTCGTTTTATACGATGGAGAAACTGTTATATTTATATTGTATTTTATGCTTCTGGCGTTGACTTCTATGGCCTTACCTATTCGATTTGGTGGAGCAACACCCTACAGTGAAGCCTAGGCCGTCAGAATCGTAGAAATGAACATAACTTTCACACTGGTAGCAATTATTCGTTTTATACAATGGAAAAACTGTTCTTTTTAATTTGTATTTTATGCTTCGGGCGTTGACATCTAAGGCCCTAACTATTCGATCTGGTGGAGCAACGCCCTAGAGTGAAGCCTAGGTTGCCCGGAACGTAGAAATGACCAGAACTTTCACACTGGTTGCTATTATTCGTTTTATACGATGGAAAAACTGTTATATTTATATTGTACTTTATGCTTCTGGCGTTGACTTCTTAGGCCCTAAGTGTTCGATCTGGTGGAGCAACGCCCTAGAGTGAAGCCTAGGTTGCCCAGAACGCAGAAATGGCCATCACTTTCACACTGGTTGCAATAATTCCTGTTATACGATGGAAAAACTCTTGTATATTTATTGTATTTTATGCTTCGGGCGTTGACTTCCATGGCCCTGCCTATTCGATTTGGTGGAGCAACACACTACAGTGAAGCCTAGGTTGTCAGAAACGTAGAAATGATCATAAATTTCACACTGGTAGCAATTATTCGTTTTATACAATGGAAAAACTGTTCTATTTATTTTGTATTTTATGTTTCGGGCGTTGACTTCTAAGGCCCTAACTATTCGATCTGGTGGAGCAACGCCCTAGAGTGAAGCCTAGGTTGCCCGCAACGTAGAAATGACCAGAACTTTCACACTGGTTGCTATTATTCGTTTTATACGATGGAGAAACTGTTATATTTATATTGTATTTTATGCTTCTGGCGTTGACTTCTATGGCCCTACCTATTCGATCTGGTGGAGCAACACCCTACAGTGAAGCCTAGGTTGCCCGGAACGTAGATATAACCATAACCTTCACACAGGTTGCAATTATTCGTTTTCTACGATGGAAAAGCTGTTGCATTTATACCGTATTTTATGCTTCTGGCGTTGACTTCTTATGCCCTAACTATTCCATTTGGTGGAACAACGCCCTAGGGTGAAGCCTGTGTTTCCCGGAACGTAGAAATGACCATAACATTCACACCGGTAGCAATCATTCGTTTTATACGATGGAAAAACTGTTCTATTTATTTTGTATGTTATGCTTCGGGCGTTGACTTCTAAGGCCCTAACTATTCAATCTGTTGGAGCAACGCCCTAGGGTGAAGCCTAGGTGGCCCGGAAAGTAGAAATAACCACAACTTTCATACTTGTTGCAATTATTCGTTTTATACGATGGAAAAACTGTTATATTTATATTGTATTTTATGCTTCGGGCGTTGACTTCTTAGGCCCTAACTATTCGATCTGGCGGAACGAAGCCCTAGAGTGAAGCCTAGGTTGCCCAGAACGTAGAAATGACCATCACTTTCACACTGGTTGCAATTATTCCTGTTATACGATGGAAAAACTCTTGTATATTTATTGTATTTTATGCTTCGGGCGTTGACTTCCATGGCCCTACCTATTGGATTTGGTGGAGCAACACCCTACAGTGAAGCCTAGGTTGCCCGGAACGTGGATATGACCATAACCTTCACACAGGTTGCAATTATTCGTTTTCTACGATGGAAAAGCTGTTGTATTTAAATTGTATTTTCTGCTTCCGGTGTTGACTTCTTAGACCCTAACTCTTCGACCTGGTGGAGCAACGCCTCAGAGTTAAGTCTAGGATGCCCGAAACGTCGAAATGATCGTTACTTTCGCACTGGTTGCAATTAGTCATGCTATACAATGGAAAAATTGTTGTATTTATACTGTATTTTATGCTTCTGGCGTTGACTTCTAAGGCCGTAGCTTTTCGATGTGGTGGAGCAACGCCCTAGAGTGAAGCCTAGGTTGCCCGGAACGTAGAAATACCCATTACTTTCACACTGGTTGCAATTATTAGTTTTATACGATGGAAAAACTGCTCTATTTGTTTTGTATTTTATGCTTCGGGCGTTGACTTCTAAGGCCCTAACTATTCAATCTGTTGGATCAACGCCCTAGGGTGAAGCCTAGGTTGCCCGGAAAGTAGAAATGACCATACCTTTCATACTGCTTGCAATTATTTGTTTTATACGACGGAAAAGCTGTTGCATTTATACCGTATTTTATGCTTCTGGCGTTGACTTCTTATGCCCTAACTATTCCATCTGGTGGAACAACGCCCTAGGGTGAAGCCTGTGTTTCCCGGAACGTAGAAATGACCATAACTTGCACACCGGTAGCAATTATTCGCTTTATACGATGGAAAAACTGTTCTATTTATTTGTATGTTATGCTTCGGGCGTTGACTTCTAAGGCCCTAACTATTCAATCTGTTGGAGCAACGCCCTAGGGTGGAGCCTAGCTTGCCCGGAAAGTAGAAATAACCACAACTTTCATACTTGTTGCAATTATTCGTTTTATACGATGGAAAAGCTGTTATATTTATATTGTATTTTATGCTTCTGGCGTTGACTTCTTAGGCCCTAACTATTCGATCTGGTGGAGCGACGCCCTAGAGTGAAGCCTAGGTTGCCCAGAACGTAGAAATGACCATCACTTTCACACTGGTTGCAATTATTCCTGTTATACGATGGAAAAACTCTTGTATATTTATTGTATTTTATGCTTCGGGCGTTGACTTCCATGGCCCTACCTATTCGATTTGGTGGAGCAACACCCTACAGTGAAGCCTAGGTTGTCAGAAACGTAGAAATGAACATAACTTTCACACTGGTAGCAATTATTCGTTTTATACAATGGAAAAACTGTTCTATTTATTTTGTATTTTATGCTTCGGGCGTTGACTTCTAAGGCCCTAACTATTCGATCTGGTGGAGCAACGCCCTAGAGTGAAGCCTAGGTTGCCCGCAACGTAGAAATGACCAGAACTTTCACACTGGTTGCTATTATTCGTTTTATACGATGGAGAAACTGTTATATTTATATTGTATTTTATGCTTCTGGCGTTGACTTCTATGGCCCTACCTATTCGATTTGGTGGAGCAACACCCTACAGTGAAGCCTAGGCTGTCAGAAACGTAGAAATGAACATAACTTTCACACTGGTAGCAATTATTCGTTTTATACAATGGAAAAACTGTTCTATTTATTTTGTATTTTATGCTTCGGGCGTTGACTTCTAAGGCCCTAACTATTCGATCTGGTGGAGCAACGCCCTACAGTGAAGCCTAGGTTGCCCGGAACGTAGAAATGACCAGAACTTTCACACTGGTTGCTATTATTCGTTTTATACGATGGAAAAACTGTTGTATTTATATCGTATTTTATGCTTCTGGCGTTGACTTCTTATGCCCTAACTATTCCATCTGGTGGAACAACGCCCTAGGGTGAAGCCTGTGTTTCCCGGAACGTAGAAATGACCATAACATTCACACCGGTAGCAATCATTCGTTTTATACGATGGAGAAACTGTTATATTTATATTGTATTTTATGCTTCTGGCGTTGACTTCTATGGCCCTACCTATTCGATTTGGTGGAGCAACACCCTACAGTCAAGACTAGGTTGCCGGGAATGTAGAAATGAACATAACATTCACACTGGTAGCAATTATTCGTTTTTTACAATGGAAAAGCTGTTCTACTTATTTTGTATTTTATGCTTCGGGAGTTGACTTCTATAGCCCTACCTATTCGATCTGGTGGAGCAACACCCTACAGTCAAGCGTAGGTTGCCCGGAACGTAGAAATGAAGATAACATTCACACCGGTTGCAATTATTCATGCTATACGATGGAAAAACTGTTGCATTTTTATTGTATTTTATGCTTCTAGCGTTGACTTCTAAGGCCGTAGCTATTCGATGTGGTGGAGCAACGCCCTAGAGTGAAGCCTAGGTTGTCCGGAACGTAGAAATGACCATTACTTTCACACTGTTTGCTATTACTCATTTTATACGCTGGAAAAGGTGTTGTATTTATATTGTATTTTATGCTTCTGGCGTTGACTTCTAAGGACGTAGCGATTAGATGTGGTGGAGTAACGCCCTAGAGTCACGCCTAGGTTGCCTGGACGTAGAAATGTCCATTACTTTCACAATGTTTCCAATTATTCATTTTATACGATGGAAAAACTGTTGTACTTATATTGTATTTTATTCCTATGGCGTTGAATTCTAAGTCCCTTGCTATGCGATCTGGTGGACCAACGCCCTAGAGTGGAACCGAGGTTGCCCGGAACGTAGAAATTACCATAAGTTTCACACTGATAGCAATTATTCGTTTTATACGACGGAAAAGCTGTGGTATTTATATCGTATTTTATGTTTCTGGCGTTGACTTCTTAGGCCCTAACTATTCGATCTGGTGGAGCAACGCCCTAGACTGAAGCCTAGGTTGCCTGGAACGTAGAAATGACCAGAACATTCACACTGTTTGCTATTATTCGTTTTATACGATGGAAAAACTGTTATATTTATATTGTATTTTATGCTTCTGGCGTTGATTTCTTAGGCCCTAACTTTTCGATCTGGTGGAACAACGCCCTAGAGTGAAGCCTAGGTTGCCCGGAACGTAGAAATGACCATCACTTTCACACTGGTTGCAATTATTCCTGTTATGCGATGGAAAAGCTCTTGTATATTTAATGTATTTTATGCTTCGGGCGTTGACTTCTAAGACCGTAGCTATTCGATGTGGTGGAGCAGTGCCACAGAGTGCAACGTAGGTTGCCCAGAACGTAGAAATGACCATTACTTTCACACTGGTTGCAATTACTCCTCTTATACGATGGAAAAACTGATGTATTTTTATTGTATTTTATGCTTCCGGCGTTGAATTCTAAGTCCATAGCTATTCGATCTGGTGGAGCAACGCCCTAGAGTGAAGCCTAGGTTGCCCGGAAAGTAGAAATGACGTTGACTTCCATACTGGTTGCAATTATTCGTTTTATACGATGGAAAAACTGTTGTATTTATATTGTATTTTATGCTACGGGCGTTGACTTCTAAGGCCCTAACTATTCAATCTGTTGGAGCAACGCCCTAGGGTGAAGCCTAGGTTGCACGGAAAGCAGAAATGACCATAACTTTCATACTGGTTGCAATTATTCGTTTTATACGATGGAAAGACTGTTGTATTTATACCGTATTTTATTCTTCTGGCGTCGACATCTTATGCCGTAACTATTCCATCTGCTGGAACAACGCCCTAGAGTGAAGCCTAGGTTGCCCGGAACGTAGAAATGACCATCACTTTCAAACTGGTTGCAATTATTGCTGTTACATGATGGAAAAGCTGTTGTATTCTTATTGCATTTTATGCTTCGGTCATTGACTTATAAGGCCCTAACTATTCAATCTGTTGTAGCAACGCCGTAGGGTGTAGCCTAGGTTGCCCGTAAAGTAGAAATGACCATAGCTTTCATACTGGTTGCAATTATTCCGGTTATATGATGGAAAAACTGTTGTATTTTTATTGCATTTTATGCTTCGGGCATTGACTTCTAAGGCCCTAGCTATTCGATCTGGTGGAACAACGCCCTTGGGTGAAGCCTAGGTTGCCCGGAACGTAGAAATGACGTTTACATTCATACTAGTTGCAATTATTCGTTTTATACGATGGAAAGACTGTTGTATTTATATTGTATTTTATGCTTCTGGCGTTGACTTCTAAGGCCCTAACTGTTCGATCTGGTGGAGCAACGCAGTAGAGTGAAGCCTAGGTTGCCCGGAACAATGATATGCCATTACTTTCACACTGGTTGCAATTATTCCTTATATACGATGGAAAAACTGTTGCATCTTTATTGTATTTTATGCTTCTGGCGTTGTCTTCTAAGGCCCTAACTGTTCGATCTGGTGGAGCAACGCCCTAGAGTGAAGCATAGGTTGCCCGGAACGTAGAAAAGACCAGAACTTTCACACTGGTTGCTATTATTTGTTTTATACGATGGAAAAACTGTTATATTTATATTGTATTTTATGCTTCTGGCGTTGACTTCTTAGGCCCTAACTTTTCGATGTGGTGGAGCAACGACCTAGAGTGAAGCCTAGGTTGTCCGGAACGTAGAAATGACCATTACTTTCACACTGTTTGCTATTATTCATTTTATACGATGGAAAAGGTGTTGTATTTATATTGTATTTTATGCTTCTGGCGTTGAATTCTAAGTCCATAGCTATTCGATCTGGTGGAGCAACGCCCTAGAGTGAAGCCTAGGTTGCCCGGAAAGTAGAAATGACCATCACTTTCACACTGGTAGCAATTATTCCTGTTATACGATGGAAAAGCTCTTGTATATTTAGTGTATTTTATGCTTCGGGCGTTGACTTCTATGGCCCTACCTATTCGATTTGGTGGAGCAACACCCTACAGTCAAGACTAGGTTGCCGGGAATGTAGAAATGAACATAACATTCACACTGGTAGCAATTATTCGTTTTTTACAATGGAAAAGCTGTTCTACTTATTTTGTATTTTATGCTTCGGGAGTTGACTTCTATAGCCCTACCTATTCGATCTGGTGGAGCAACACCCTACAGTCAAGCGTAGGTTGCCCGGAACGTAGAAATGAAGATAACATTCACACCGGTTGCAATTATTCATGCTATACGATGGAAAAACTGTTGCATTTTTATTGTATTTTATGCTTCTAGCGTTGACTTCTAAGGCCGTAGCTATTCGATGTGGTGGAGCAACGCCCTAGAGTGAAGCCTAGGTTGTCCGGAACGTAGAAATGACCATTACTTTCACACTGTTTGCTATTACTCATTTTATACGCTGGAAAAGGTGTTGTATTTATATTGTATTTTATGCTTCTGGCGTTGACTTCTAAGGACGTAGCTATTAGATGTGGTGGAGTAACGCCCTAGAGTCACGCCTAGGTTGCCTGGACGTAGAAATGTCCATTACTTTCACAATGTTTCCAATTATTCATTTTATACGATGGAAAAACTGTTGTACTTATATTGTATTTTATTCCTATGGCGTTGAATTCTAAGTCCCTTGCTATGCGATCTGGTGGACCAACGCCCTAGAGTGGAACCGAGGTTGCCCGGAACGTAGAAATTACCATAAGTTTCACACTGATAGCAATTATTCGTTTTATACGACGGAAAAGCTGTGGTATTTATATCGTATTTTATGTTTCTGGCGTTGACTTCTTAGGCCCTAACTATTCGATCTGGTGGAGCAACGCCCTAGACTGAAGCCTAGGTTGCCTGGAACGTAGAAATGACCAGAACATTCACACTGTTTGCTATTATTCGTTTTATACGATGGAAAAACTGTTATATTTATATTGTATTTTATGCTTCTGGCGTTGATTTCTTAGGCCCTAACTTTTCGATCTGGTGGAACAACGCCCTAGAGTGAAGCCTAGGTTGCCCGGAACGTAGAAATGACCATCACTTTCACACTGGTTGCAATTATTCCTGTTATGCGATGGAAAAGCTCTTGTATATTTAATGTATTTTATGCTTCGGGCGTTGACTTCTAAGACCGTAGCTATTCGATGTGGTGGAGCAGTGCCACAGAGTGCAACGTAGGTTGCCCAGAACGTAGAAATGACCATTACTTTCACACTGGTTGCGATTACTCCTCTTATACGATGGAAAAACTGATGTATTTTTATTGTATTTTATGCTTCCGGCGTTGAATTCTAAGTCCATAGCTATTCGATCTGGTGGAGCAACGCCCTAGAGTGAAGCCTAGGTTGCCCGGAAAGTAGAAATGACGTTGACTTCCATACTGGTTGCAATTATTCGTTTTATACGATGGAAAAACTGTTGTATTTATATTGTATTTTATGCTACGGGCGTTGACTTCTAAGGCCCTAACTATTCAATCTGTTGGAGCAACGCCCTAGGGTGAAGACTAGGTTCCACGGAAAGCAGAAATGACCATAACTTTCATACTGGTTGCAATTATTCGTTTTATACGATGGAAAGACTGTTGTATTTATACCGTATTTTATTCTTCTGGCGTCGACATCTTATGCCGTAACTATTCCATCTGCTGGAACAACGCCCTAGAGTGAAGCCTAGGTTGCCCGGAACGTAGAAATGACCATCACTTTCAAACTGGTTGCAATTATTGCTGTTACATGATGGAAAAGCTGTTGTATTCTTATTGCATTTTATGCTTCGGTCATTGACTTATAAGGCCCTAACTATTCAATCTGTTGTAGCAACGCCGTAGGGTGTAGCCTAGGTTGCCCGTAAAGTAGAAATGACCATAGCTTTCATACTGGTTGCAATTATTCCGGTTATATGATGGAAAAACTGTTGTATTTTTATTGCATTTTATGCTTCGGGCATTGACTTCTAAGGCCCTAGCTATTCGATCTGGTGGAACAACGCCCTTGGGTGAAGCCTAGGTTGCCCGGAACGTAGAAATGACGTTTACATTCATACTAGTTGCAATTATTCGTTTTATACGATGGAAAGACTGTTGTATTTATATTGTATTTTATGCTTCTGGCGTTGACTTCTAAGGCCCTAACTGTTCGATCTGGTGGAGCAACGCAGTAGAGTGAAGCCTAGGTTGCCCGGAACAATGATATGCCATTACTTTCACACTGGTTGCAATTATTCCTTATATACGATGGAAAAACTGTTGCATCTTTATTGTATTTTATGCTTCTGGCGTTGTCTTCTAAGGCCCTAACTGTTCGATCTGGTGGAGCAACGCCCTAGAGTGAAGCATAGGTTGCCCGGAACGTAGAAAAGACCAGAACTTTCACACTGGTTGCTATTATTTGTTTTATACGATGGAAAAACTGTTATATTTATATTGTATTTTATGCTTCTGGCGTTGACTTCTTAGGCCCTAACTTTTCGATGTGGTGGAGCAACGACCTAGAGTGAAGCCTAGGTTGTCCGGAACGTAGAAATGACCATTACTTTCACACTGTTTGCTATTATTCATTTTATACGATGGAAAAGGTGTTGTATTTATATTGTATTTTATGCTTCTGGCGTTGAATTCTAAGTCCATAGCTATTCGATCTGGTGGAGCAACGCCCTAGAGTGAAGCCTAGGTTGCCCGGAAAGTAGAAATGACCATCACTTTCACACTGGTAGCAATTATTCCTGTTATACGATGGAAAAGCTCTTGTATATTTAGTGTATTTTATGCTTCGGGCGTTGACTTCTATGGCCCTACCTATTCGATTTGGTGGAGCAACACCCTACAGTCAAGACTAGGTTGCCGGGAATGTAGAAATGAACATAACATTCACACTGGTAGCAATTATTCGTTTTTTACAATGGAAAAGCTGTTCTACTTATTTTGTATTTTATGCTTCGGGAGTTGACTTCTATAGCCCTACCTATTCGATCTGGTGGAGCAACACCCTACAGTCAAGCGTAGGTTGCCCGGAACGTAGAAATGAAGATAACATTCACACCGGTTGCAATTATTCATGCTATACGATGGAAAAACTGTTGCATTTTTATTGTATTTTATGCTTCTAGCGTTGACTTCTAAGGCCGTAGCTATTCGATGTGGTGGAGCAACGCCCTAGAGTGAAGCCTAGGTTGTCCGGAACGTAGAAATGACCATTACTTTCACACTGTTTGCTATTACTCATTTTATACGCTGGAAAAGGTGTTGTATTTATATTGTATTTTATGCTTCTGGCGTTGACTTCTAAGGACGTAGCTATTAGATGTGGTGGAGTAACGCCCTAGAGTCACGCCTAGGTTGCCTGGACGTAGAAATGTCCATTACTTTCACAATGTTTCCAATTATTCATTTTATACGATGGAAAAACTGTTGTACTTATATTGTATTTTATTCCTATGGCGTTGAATTCTAAGTCCCTTGCTATGCGATCTGGTGGACCAACGCCCTAGAGTGGAACCGAGGTTGCCCGGAACGTAGAAATTACCATAAGTTTCACACTGATAGCAATTATTCGTTTTATACGACGGAAAAGCTGTGGTATTTATATCGTATTTTATGTTTCTGGCGTTGACTTCTTAGGCCCTAACTATTCGATCTGGTGGAGCAACGCCCTAGACTGAAGCCTAGGTTGCCTGGAACGTAGAAATGACCAGAACATTCACACTGTTTGCTATTATTCGTTTTATACGATGGAAAAACTGTTATATTTATATTGTATTTTATGCTTCTGGCGTTGATTTCTTAGGCCCTAACTTTTCGATCTGGTGGAACAACGCCCTAGAGTGAAGCCTAGGTTGCCCGGAACGTAGAAATGACCATCACTTTCACACTGGTTGCAATTATTCCTGTTATGCGATGGAAAAGCTCTTGTATATTTAATGTATTTTATGCTTCGGGCGTTGACTTCTAAGACCGTAGCTATTCGATGTGGTGGAGCAGTGCCACAGAGTGCAACGTAGGTTGCCCAGAACGTAGAAATGACCATTACTTTCACACTGGTTGCGATTACTCCTCTTATACGATGGAAAAACTGATGTATTTTTATTGTATTTTATGCTTCCGGCGTTGAATTCTAAGTCCATAGCTATTCGATCTGGTGGAGCAACGCCCTAGAGTGAAGCCTAGGTTGCCCGGAAAGTAGAAATGACGTTGACTTCCATACTGGTTGCAATTATTCGTTTTATACGATGGAAAAACTGTTGTATTTATATTGTATTTTATGCTACGGGCGTTGACTTCTAAGGCCCTAACTATTCAATCTGTTGGAGCAACGCCCTAGGGTGAAGACTAGGTTCCACGGAAAGCAGAAATGACCATAACTTTCATACTGGTTGCAATTATTCGTTTTATACGATGGAAAGACTGTTGTATTTATACCGTATTTTATTCTTCTGGCGTCGACATCTTATGCCGTAACTATTCCATCTGCTGGAACAACGCCCTAGAGTGAAGCCTAGGTTGCCCGGAACGTAGAAATGACCATCACTTTCAAACTGGTTGCAATTATTGCTGTTACATGATGGAAAAGCTGTTGTATTCTTATTGCATTTTATGCTTCGGTCATTGACTTATAAGGCCCTAACTATTCAATCTGTTGTAGCAACGCCGTAGGGTGTAGCCTAGGTTGCCCGTAAAGTAGAAATGACCATAGCTTTCATACTGGTTGCAATTATTCCGGTTATATGATGGAAAAACTGTTGTATTTTTATTGCATTTTATGCTTCGGGCATTGACTTCTAAGGCCCTAACTATTCAACCTGTTGGAGCAACGTCCTAGGGTGTAGCCTAGGTTGCCCGGAAACTAGAAATGACCACAACTTTCATACTGGTTGCAATTACTCGTTTTATATGATGGAAAAACTGTTGTATTTATATTGTATTTTATGCTTCTGGCGTTCAGTTCTTAGGCCCTAACTATACGATCTGGTCGAACAACGCCCTAGGGTGAAGCCTAGGTTGCCCGGAACGTAGAAATGACCATCACTTTCAAACTGGTTGCAATTAATCCTTTTATACGATGGAAAAACTGTTGTATTTTTATTGCATTTTATGCTTCGGGCACTGACTTATAAGGTTCTAACTATTCAATCTGTTGGAGCAACGCCCTAGGGTGAAGCCTAGGTTGCGCGGGAAGTAGAAATGACAATAACTTTCACACTGGTTGCAGTTATTCGTTTTATACGATGGAAAATCTGTTGCATCTGTATTGTATGTTATGATTCTGTCGTTGACGTCTAAGGCCGTAGCTATTAGATGTGGTGGAGCAACGCACTAGAGTGACGCCTAGGTTGCCCGGAACGTGGAATGACCACTACTTTCGCAATATTTGCAATTATTCATTTTATACGATGGAAAAGCTGTTGTACTTATATTGTATTTTATGCTTCCGGCGTTGACTTCTTATGCCCTAACTATTCCATCTGGTGGAACAACGCCCTAGGGTGAAGCCTAGGTTGCCCGCAACGTAGATATGGATATAACTTTCACACCGGTAGCAATTATTCGTTTTATACGATAGAAAAACAGTTCTATTTATTTTGTATTTTATGCTTCGGCCGTTGATATCTAAGGCCCTAACTATTCAATCTGTTGGAGCAACGCCCTAGGGTGAAGCCTAGGTTGCCCGGAAAGTAGAAATGACCATAGCTTTCATACTGGTTGCAATTATTCGTTTTATCCGACGGAAAAACTGTTGTATTTATATTGTATTTTATGCTTCTGGCGGTGACTTCTAAGGCCGTAACTATTAGCTGTGTTGGAGCAACGCCCTACAGTGACGCCTAGGTTGCCCGGAACGTAGAAATTACCATAAGTTTCACACTGATAGCAATTATTCGTTTTATACGATGGAACAACTGTTGTATTTATGTTGTATTTCATGCTTCGGGCGTTGACTTCTAAGGCCCTAACTATTCAATCTGGTGGAGCAACACCCTAGAGTGAAGCCTAGGTTGCCTGGAAAGTAGAAATGACCATAACTTTCACACTGGTCGCAATTATTCGTTTTATACGATGGAAAAGCTGTTGTATTTATACCGTATTTTATGCTTCTGGCGTTGACTTCTTATGCCCTAACTATTCCATCTGGTGGAACAACGCCCTAGGGTGAAGCCTAGGTTGCCCGGAACGTAGAAATTACCATCACTTTCAAACTGGATGCAATTAATCCTTTTATACGATGGAAAAACTGTTGTATTTTTATTGCATTTTATGCTTCCGGCGTTGACTTCTAAGGCCCTAACTATTCAATCGGTTGGAGAAACGCCCTAGGGTGAAGCCTAGGTTGCCCGGAAAGTAGAAATGAGGTTAATCTTCATACTGGTTGCAATTATTCGTTTTATACGATGGAAAATCTGTTGTATTTATATTGTTTTTTATGCTTCTGGCGTTGACTTCTAAGACACTAACTATTCGATCTGGTGGAGCAACGCCCTAGAGTGAAGCCGAGGTTGCCCGGAACGTAGAAATGACCATCACTTTCAAACTGGTTGCAATTATTCCGGTTATATGATGGAAGAACTGTTGTATCTTTATTGCATTTTATGCTTCGGGCATTGACTTCTAAGGCCCTAACTATTCAACCTGTTGGAGCAACGCCCTAGGGTGTAGCCTAGGTTGCCCGGAAAGTAGAAATGACCACAACTTTCATAGTGGTTGCAATTACTCGTTTTATATGATGGAAAAACTGTTGTATTTATATTGTATTTTAAGCTTCTGGCGTTCACTTCTTAGGCCCTAACTATTCGATCTGGTCGAACAACGCCCTAGGGTGAAGCCTAGGTTGCCCGGAACGTAGAAATGACCATCGCTTTCAAACTGGTTGCAATTAATCCTTTTATACGATGGAAAAACTGTTGCATTTTTATTGCATTTTATGCTTCCGGCGTTGACTTCTAAGGCCCTAACTATTCTATCTGTTGGAGCAAGGCCCTTGGGTGAAGCCTAGGTTGCCCGGAAAGTAGAAATGACGTTGACTTCCATACTGGTTGCAATTATTCGTTTTATACGATGGAAAAACTGTTGTATTTATATTGTATTTTATGCTTCTGGCGTTGACTTCTAAGGCACTAACTATTCGATCTTGTGGAGCAACGCCCTAGAGTGAAGCCTAAGTTGCCCGGAACGTAGAAATTACCATCACTTTCAAACTGGTTGCAATTAATCCTTTTATACGATGGAAAAACTGTTGTATTTTTATTGCATTTTATGCTTCCGGCGTTGACTTCTAAGGCCCTAACTATTCAATCGGTTGGAGCATCGCCCTATGGTGAAGCCTAGGTTGCCCGGAAAGTAGAAATGAGGTTAATCTTCATACTGGTTGCAATTATTCGTTTTATACGATGGAAAAACTGTTGTATTTATATTGCTTTTTATGCTTCTGGCGTTGACTTCTAAGACACTAACTATTAGATCTGGTGGAGCAACGCCCTAGGGTGAAGCCTAGGTTGCCCGGAACGTAGAAATGACCATCACTTTCAAACTGGTTGCAATTAATCCTTTTATACGATGGAAAAACTGTTGTATTTTTATTGCATTTTATGCTTCCGGCGTTGACTTCTAAGGCCCTAACTATTCAATCTGTTGGAGCACGCCCTAGGGTGAAGCCTAGGTTGCCCGGAAAGTAGAAATGACGTTGACTTCCATACTGGTTGCAATTATTCGTTTTATACGATGGAAAAACTGTTGTATTTATATTGTATTTTATGCTTCTGGCGTTGACTTCTAAGGCACTAACTTTTCGATCTAGTGGAGCAACGCCCTAGAGTGAAGCCTAAGTTGCCCGGAACGTAGAAATTACCATCACTTTCAAACTCGTTGCAAATACTCCTGTTATATGATGGAAAAACTGTTGTATTTAAATTGTATTTTATGCTTCTGGCGTTCACTTCTTGGGCCCTAACTATTTGATCTGCCGGAACAACGCCCTGGGGTGAGGCCTAGGTTGCCGGGAACGGAGAAATGACCATAACTTTCACACTGGTTGCTATTATTCGTTTTATACGATGGAAAAACTGTTGTATTTATATTGTATTTTATGCTTCTGGCGTTGACTTCTAAGGCACTAACTTTTCGATCTAGTGGAGCAACGCCCTAGAGTGAAGCCTAAGTTGCCCGGAACGTAGAAATTACCATCACTTTCAAACTCGTTGCAAATACTCCTGTTATATGATGGAAAAACTGTTGTATTTAAATTGTATTTTATGCTTCTGGCGTTCACTTCTTGGGCCCTAACTATTTGATCTGCCGGAACAACGCCCTGGGGTGAGGCCTAGGTTGCCGGGAACGGAGAAATGACCATAACTTTCACACTGGTTGCTATTATTCGTTTTATACGATGGAAAAACTGTTGTATTTATATTGTATATTATGTTTCGGGCGTTGACTTCTAAGGCCCTAACTATTCGATCTGGTGAACAACGCCCTAGGGTGAAACCTAGGTTACCCGGAACGTAGAAATGACCAGTACTTTCAAACTGTTTGCAGTTATTCCTGTTATACGAAGGAAAAACTTTTGCATCTTTATTGTGTTTTATGCTTCTGGCGTTGACTTCTAAGGCCCTAGCTAATCGATTTGGTGGAGCAACGCCCTAGAGTGGAACCTAGGTTGCCCGGTACGTAGAAATGACCATTACTTTCACACTGTTTACAAATATACATTATATACGATGGAAAGTCTGTTGTATTTATGTTGTATTTTATGCTTCGGGCGTTGACTTCTTGGACCCTAACTATTTAATCTGGTGGAGCACTAACCTAGAGTGAAGCCTAGGTTGCCCAGAAAGTTGAAATGATCATAACATTCATACTGTTTGCAATTATTCGTTTTATATGTTGGATAAACTGTTGTATTTATATTGTATTTTATGCTTCTGGCGTTCACTTCTTAGGCCCTAACTATTCGATCTGGTGGAACAACGCCCTAGGGTGAAGCCTAGGTTGCCCGGAACGTAGAAATGACCATAACCTTTACACTGGTAGCAATTATTCGTTTTATACAATGGAAAAACTGTTCTTTTTATTTTGCATTTTATGCTTCGGGCGTTGACTTCTAAGGCCCTAACTGATTGATCTGGAGGAGCAACGCCCTAGTGTGAAGCCTAGATTGCCCGGAACGTTCAAATGACCATAACTTTCACTCTAGTTGCTAATATTCGTTTTATACGATGGAAAAACTGTTATATTTATATTGTATTTTATTCTTATGGCGTTGAATTCTAAGTCCCTAGCTTTTCGATCTCGTGGAGGGACGCCCTAGAGTGAAACCTAGGTTACCCGTAACGTTGAAATGACCATAACCTTCATACTGATTGCAATTATTCGTTTTATATGATGGAAGAACTGTTTATTTATATTGTATTTTATGCTTCTGGCGTTCACTTCTGAGGCCCTAACTATACGATCTGGTCGAACAACGCCCTAGAGTGAAACATAGGTTGCTCGGAACGTTGAAATGACTTTATCTTTCACACTGGTCCCAATTATTCGTTTTATACGATGGAAAAGCTGTTGTATTTTGTATCGTATGTTATGCTTCGGGCGTTTACTTCTAAGGCCCTAACTATTCGATCTGGTGGAGCAATCCCTCAGAGTTAAGTCTAGGATGCCCGCTACGCCGAAATGATCATTACTTTCACGCTTGTTGCAATTATTCCTGTTATACCATGAAAAGACTGTTGTATTTTTATTGTATTTTGTGCTTCAGGCGTAGGCTTCTAAGGCCCTAACTATTCTATCTGGTGTATCAACGCCCTAGAGTGAAGTCTAGGTTGCTCGGAATGTAAAAATGACCATAACATTCACGCTGGTTGAAATTATTCGTTTTATACGATGGAAAAACTGTTATATTTAAATTGTATTTTATGCTTCGGGCATTGACTTCTAAGGTCCTAACTATTCAATCTGTTGGAGCAACGCCCTAGGGTGAAGCCTAGGTTGCCCGGAACGTAGAAATAACCATTACTTTCACACTGGTTGCAATTATTCCTGTTATACAATGGAAAAACTGTTGTATTTTTATTGTATTTTATGCTTCTGGCGTTTAGTTCTAAGTCCCTAGCTATTCGATATGGTGGAGCAATGCCCTAGAGTGAAGCCTAGGTTGCCCGGATCGTAGAAATGACCATTACTTTCGCAATGTTTGCAATTATTCATTTTATACGTTGGAAAAACTGTTGTACTTATATTGTATTTTATGCTTCTGGCGTTGACCTCTTATGCCATAACTATTCCATCTGGTGGAACAACGCCCTAGGGTGAAGCCTAGGTTGACCGGAACGTAGAAATGGAAATAACTTTCACACCGGTAGCAATTATTCGTTTTATACGATGGAAAAGTCTGTTATATTTATATTGTATCTTATGCTTCTGGCGTTGACTTCTTAGGCCCTAACAATTCGATCTGGTGGAACAACGCCCCAGAGTGAAGTCTAGGTTGCCTGGGACGTACAAATGACCATCACTTTCACACGGGTTGCAATAATTCCTGTTATAGGATGGAAAGACTGTTGTATTTTTATTGTATTTTGTGCTTCAGGCGTTGACTTCTGAGGCCGTAGCTAT
Organism: Calliopsis andreniformis; assembly: GCF_051401765.1. Classification (NCBI taxonomy): domain Eukaryota; kingdom Metazoa; phylum Arthropoda; class Insecta; order Hymenoptera; family Andrenidae; genus Calliopsis; species Calliopsis andreniformis. The sequence continues at coordinate 826,561 of NW_027480426.1, read as the reverse complement.
TCGATGTGGTGGAAGAACGCCATAGAGTGAAGCCTAGGTTGCCCGGAACGTTGAAATGACCATAACTTTCATACTGGTTGCAATTATTCGTTTTATATGATGGAAGAACTGTTGTATTTATATTGTATTTTGTGCTGCTGGCGTTCACTTCTTAGGCCCTAACTATTTGATCTGGTGGAACAACGCCCTAGAGTGGAATCTAGGTTGCCCGGTACGTAGAAATGACCATTACTTTCACACTGTTTACAAATATACATTATATACGATGGAAAGTCTGTTGTATTTATGTTGTATTTTATGCTTCGGGCGTTGACTTCTTCGACCCTAACTATTTAATCTGGTGGAGCACTAACCTAGAGTGAAGCCTAGGTTGCCCAGAAAGTTGAAATGATCATAACGTTCATACTGTTTGCAATTATTCGTTTTATATGATGGATAAACTGTTGTATTTATATTGTATTTTATGCTTCTGGCGTTCACTTCTTAGGCCCTAACTATTCGATCTGGTGGAACAACGCTCTAGGGTGAAGCCTAGGTTGCCCGGAACGTAGAAATGACCATAACTTTTACACTGGTAGCAATTATTCGTTTTATACGATGGAAAAACTGTTGTACTTATATTGTATTTTATGCTTCTGGCGTTCACTTCTTAGGCCCTAATTATTCGATCTTGTGGAACAACGCCCTAGAGTGAAGCCTAGGTTGCTCGAAATGTAGAAATGGCCATAACTTTCACACTGGTTGCAATTATTCATTCTATACGATGGAAAAACTGTTGTATTTATGTTGTATTTTATCCTTCTGGCGTTGACTTCTTAGGCCCTAACATTTCGATCTGGTGGAGCAACGCCCTTGGGTGAAGCCTAGGTTGCCCAGAACGTAGAAATGACCATAACTTTTACACTGGTAGTAATTATTCGTTTTATACGATGGAAGAGCTGTTGTATTTATATTGTATTTTATGCCTCTGGCGTTGACTTCTAAGGCCGTAGCTATTAGATGTGGTGGACCAACGCCCTAGAGTGACGCCTAGGGTAATCGGAACGTAGAAATGAACATTACTTTCACACTGGTTGCAATTATTTGTTTTATACGATGGACAAGCTGTTGTATTTATATCGTATTTTATACTTCTGGCGTTGACCTCTTAGGCCGTAACTATTCGATCTGGTGGAACAACGCCGTAGAGTGAAGCCTAGATTGCCCGGATCGTAGAAATGACCATTACTTTCACACTGTTTGCAATTATTCCTTTTATACGATGGAAAAGCTGTTGTATTTATATCGTATTTTATGCTCCTGGCGTTGACTTCTAAGGACCTAACTATTCGATCTGGTGGAGCAACGCCCTAGAGTGTAGCCTAGGTTGCCGGAAACGTAAAAATGACCATTACTTTCACAATGTTTGCAATTATTCATTTTATACGATGGAAAAACTGTTGTGCTTATATTGTATTTTATCCATCTGGCGTTGACTTCTAACGCCGTAGCTATTAGATGTGGTGGAGCATCGCCCTAGAGTGACGCCTAGGGTGCTCGGAACGTAGCAATGACCATTACTTTCAGACTGTTTGCAATTATTCATTTTATACGATGGAAAAGCTGTTCTATTTATTTTGTATTTTATGCTTCGGGCGTTGACTTCTAAGCCCCTAACTATTCGATCTGGTGGTGCAACGCACTAGAGTGAAGCCTAGGTTGCCTGGAACGGAGAAATAACCATAACTTTCACACTGGTTGGTATTATTCGTTTTATACGATGGAAAACCTGTTATACTTATATTGTATTTTATGCTACTGGCGTTGACTTCTTAAGCCCTAACTATTCTAACTGGTGGAACAACGCCCTAGAGTGAAGCCTAGGTTGTCCGGAACGTAGAAATGACCACCACATTCACACTGGTTGCAATTATTCCTGTTATACGATGGAAAAACTCTTGTATATTTATTGCATTTTATGCTTCTGTCGTTGACTTCTAAGGCCGTAGCAATTAGTTGTGGTGGAGCAACGCCCTAGAGTGAAGCCTAGGTTGCCCGGAACGTAGAAATGACCACCACATTCACACTGGTTGCAATTATTCCTGTTATACGATGGAAAAACTCTTGTATATTTATTGTATTTTATGCCTCTGGCGCTGACTTCTAAGGCCCTAACTATACGATCTGGTGGAGCAACGCCCTGGAGTGAAGCCTAGGTTGCCCAGAGCGGAGGACATACCTTTACCTTCACACTGGTTGCAATTATTCCTGTTATACGATGGAAAAACTGTTGTATTTATATCGTATTTTATGCTTCAAGCGTAGACTGCTGAGGATCTAGCTACTCGAGCTGGTGGAGCAACGCCCTAGAGTGAAACCTAGGTTGCCCGGAACGTAGAAATAACCATTACTTTCACACTGGTTGCAATTATTCCTGTTATACAATGGAAAAACTGTAGTACTTTTATTGTATTTTATGCTTCTGGCGTTGAATTCTAAGTCCCTAGCTATTAGATCTGGTGGAGCTACGCCCTAGAGTGAAACTTCGGTTACCCGGAACGTAGAAATGACCAGTAGTTTCACGCTGTTTGCAGTTATTCCTGTTATTCGATGGAAAAACTGTTGCAGCTTTATTGTATTTTATGCTTCTGGTGTTGACTTCTAAGGCCCTAACTATTCGATCTGGTGGAGCAACGCCCTAGAGTGAAGCCTAGGTTGCCCGGAACGTAGAAATGACCATAACTTTCACACAGGCTGCTATTATTCGTTCTATACCATGGAAAAGTCTGTTATATTTATATTGTATCTTATGCTTCTGGCGTTGACTTCTTAGGCCCTAACAATTCGATCTGGTGGAACAACGCCCCAGAGTGAAGCCTAGGTTGCCTGGGACGTACAAATGACCATCACTCTCACACGGGTTGCAATAATTCCTGTTATAGGATGGAAAGACTGTTGCATTTTTATTGTATTTTGTGCTTCAGGCGTTGACTTCTGAGGCCGTAGCTATTCGATGTGGTGGAAGAACGCCATAGAGTGAAGCCTAGGTTGCCCGGAACGTTGAAATGACCATAACTTTCATTCTGGTTGCAATTATTCGTTTTATATGATGGAAGAACTGTTGTATTTATATTGTATTTTGTGCTGCTGGCGTTCACTTCTTAGGCCCTAACTATTTGATCTGGTGGAACAACGCCCTGGGGTGAAGCCTAGGTTGCCCGGAACGTAGAAATGACCATAACTTTCACGCTGGTTGCTATTATTCGTTTTATACGATGGAAAAACTGTTATATTTATATTGCATTTTTTGCTTCTGGCGTTGCCATCTTAGGCCCTAACTGTTCGATCTGGTGGAACAACGCGCTACAGTGATGCCTAGGTTGCCCGGAACGTAGAAATGACCATTAATTTCACAATGTTTGCAATTATTCATTTTATACGATGGAAAAGCTCTTGTATTTATATTGCATTTTATTCTTCTGGCGTTGACTTTTAAGGCCGTAGCTATTAGATGTGGTGGAGCAACGCTCTAGAGTGTCGCATAGGTTGCCCGGAACGTAGAAATGACCATTACTTTCACAATGTTTGCAAATATTCATTTTATACGATGAAAAAACTGTTGTACTTATATTGAATTTTATTCTTCTGGCGTTGAATTCTGAGTCCCTAGCTTTTCGATCTCGTGGAGGAACGCCCTAGAGTGAAACCTAGGTTACCCGTAACGTAGAAATGACCAGTACTTTCACACTGGTTGCAGTTATTCCTGTTATACGAAGGAAAAACTGTTGCACCTTTATTCTATTTTATGCTTCTGGCGTTGACATCTAAGGCCCTAACTGTTTGATCTGGTGGAGCAACGCCCTAGAGTGAAGCCTAGGTTGCCCGGAACGTAGAAATGGCCATAACTTTCACACTGCTTGCTATTATTCGTTTTATACGATGGAAAAACTGTTACATTTATATTGTATTTTATGCTTCTGGCGTTGACTTCTTAGGCCCTAACTATTGGATCTGGTGGAGCAATGCCGCAGAGCTAAGTCTAGGATGCCCGAAACGCCGAAATGATCATTACTTTCACGCTTGTTGTAATTATTCATGTTATACCATGAAAAGCCTGTTGTATTTTTATTGTATTTTGTGCTTCAGGCGTAGGCTTCTAAGTCCGTAGCTATTCGATATGGTGGAGCACCGCCCTAGAGTGAAGCCTAGGTTGCTCGGAATGTAGAAATGACCATAACTTTCACACTGGTTGCAATTATTCGTTTTATACGATGGAAAAACTGTTGCATCTTTATCGTATTTTATGCTTCTGGCGTTGACTCCTTAGGCTGTAACTATTCTATCTGGTGGAGCAACGCCCTGGAGAGAAACCTAGGTAGCCCGGAACGTAGAAATGACCACTACTATCACACTGGTTGCAAATTATACCTGCTATACGATGGAAAAACTGTTGTATATTTATTGCATTTTATGCTTCGGGCATTGACTTCTAAGGCCCTAACTATTCAATCTGTTGGAGCAACGCCCTTGGGTGAAGCCTAGGTTGCCCGGAACGTGGAAATGACCATAACTTTCACACTGGTTGCAATTATTCGTTTTATACGATGGAAAAACTGTTGTACTTATATTGTATTTTATGCTTCTGGCGTTCACTTCTTAGGCCCTAACTATTCGATCTTGTGGAACAACGCCCTAGAGTGAATCCTAGGTTGCTCGAAATGTAGAAATGGCCATAACTTTCACACTGGTTGCAATTATTCATTCTATACGATGGAAAAACAGTTCTATTTATTTTGTATTTTATGCTTTGGCCGTTGACTTCTAAGGCCCTAACTATTCGATCTGGTGGAGCAACGCCCTAGAGTGAAGCCTAGGTTGCCCGGAAAGTAGAAATGACCATAACTTTCACACAGGCTGCTATTATTCGTTCTATACCATGGAAAAGTCTGTTATATTTATATTGTATCTTATGCTTCTGGCGTTGACATCTTAGGCCCTAACAACTCGATCTGGTGGAACGACGCCCCAGAGTGAAGCCTAGGTTGCCTGGGACGTACAAATGACCATCACTTTCACACTGGTAGCAATTATTCGTTTTATATGGAAAAACTGTTGTACTTATATTGTATTTTATGCTTCTGGCGTTCACTTCTTAGGCCCTAACTATTCGATCTTGTGGAACAACGCCCTAGAGTGAAGCCTAGGTTGCTCGAAATGTAGAAATGGCCATAACTTTCACACTGGTTGCAATTATTCATTCTATACGATGGAAAAACTGTTGTATTTATGTTGTATTTTATCCTTCTGGCGTTGACTTCTTAGGCCGTAACATTTCGATCTGGTGGAGCAACGCCCTTGGGTGAAGCCTAGGTTGCCCGGAACGTAGAAATGACCATAACTTTTACACTGGTAGTAATTATTCGTTTTATACGATGGAAGAGCTGTTGTATTTATATTGTATTTTATGCCTCTGGCGTTGACTTCTAAGGCCGTAGCTATTAGATGTGGTGGACCAACGCCCTAGAGTGACGCCTAGGGTAATCGGAACGTAGAAATGAACATTACTTTCACACTGGTTGCAATTATTTGTTTTATACGATGGAAAAGCTGTTGTATTTATATCGTATTTTATACTTCTGGCGTTGACCTCTTAGGCCGTAACTATTCGATCTGGTGGAACAACGCCGGAGAGTGAAGCCTAGGTTGCCCGGATCGTAGAAATGACCATTACTTTCACACTGTTCGCAATTATTCCTTTTATACGATGGAAAAGCTGTTGTATTTATATCGTATTTTATGCTCCTGGCGTTGACTTCTAAGAACCTAACTATTCGATCTGGTGGAGCAACGCCCTAGAGTGTAGCCTAGGTTGCCGGAAACGTAAAAATGACCATTACTTTCACAATGTTTGCAATTATTCATTTTATACGATGGAAAAACTGTTGTGCTTATATTGTATTTTATCCATCTGGCGTTGACTTCTAACGCTGTAGCTATTAGATGTGGTGGAGCATCGCCCTAGAGTGACGCCTAGGGTGCTCGGAACGTAGCAATGACCATTACTTTCAGACTGTTTGCAATTATTCATTTTATACGATGGAAAAGCTGTTCTATTTATTTTGTATTTTATGCTTCGGGCGTTGACTTCTAAGCCCCTAGCTATTCGATCTGGTGGTGCAACGCACTAGAGTGAAGCCTAGGTTGCCTGGAACGGAGAAATAACCATAACTTTCACACTGGTTGCTATTATTCGTTTTATACGATGGAAAACCTGTTATACTTATATTGTATTTTATGCTACTGGCGTTGACTTCTTAAGCCCTAACTACTCTATCTGGTGGAACAACGCCCTAGAGTGAAGCCTAGGTTGCCCGGAACGTAGAAATGACCACCACATTCACACTGGTTGCAATTATTCCTGTTATACGATGGAAAAACTCTTGTATATTTATTGCATTTTATGCTTCTGGCGTTGACTTCTAAGGCCCTAACTATACGATCTGGTGGAGCAACGCCCTAGAGTGAAGCCTAGGTTGCCCGGAACGTAGAAATGATCATCACTTTCACACTGGTTGCAATTATTCCTGTTATACGATGGAAAAACACTTGTATATTTATTGTATTTTATGCTCCGGGCGTTGACTTCTATGGCCCTACCTATTCGATCTGTTGGAGCAACACCCTACAGTTAAGCCTAGGTTGCCCGGAACGTAGAAATAAACACAACTTTCACACTGGCAGCAATTATTCGCTTTATACAATGGAAAAACTGTTCTATTTATTTTGTATTTTATGCTTCGGCCGTGGACTTCTAAGGCCCTAACTACTCGATCTGGTGGAGCAACGCCGTAGAGTGAAGCATGGGTTGCCCGGAACGTAGAAATGACCTTTACTTTCACACTGGTTGTAATTATTCCTGTTATACGATGGAAAAGCTGTTGTATTTATATTGTATTTTATGCTTCTGTCGTTGACTTCTAAGGCCGTAGCAATTAGTTGTGGTGGAGCAACGCCCTAGAGTGAAGCCTAGGTTGCCCGGAACGTAGAAATGACCACCACATTCACACCGGTTGCAATTATTCCTGTTATACGATGGAAAAACTCTTGTATATTTATTGTATTTTATGCCTCTGGCGTTGACTTCTAAGGCCCTAACTATACGATCTGGTGGAGCAACGCCCTGGAGTGAAGCCTAGGTTGTCCAGAGCGGAGGACATACCTTTACCTTCACACTGGATGCAATTATTCCTGTTATACAATGGAAAAACTGTTGTATTTATATCGTATTTTATGCTTCAAGCGTAGACTGCTGAGGATCTAGCTACTCGAGCTGGTGGAGCAACGCCCTAGAGTGAAACCTAGGTTGCCCGGAACGTAGAAATAACCATTACTTTCACACTGGTTGCAATTATTCCTGTTATACAATGGAAAAACTGTTGTACTTTTATTGTATTTTATGCTTCTGGCGTTGAATTCTAAGTCCCTAGCTATTAGATCTGGTGGAGCTACGCCCTAGAGTGAAACTTCGGTTACCCGGAACGTAGAAATGACCAGTAGATTCACGCTGTTTGCAGTTATTCCTGTTATTCGATGGAAAAACTGTTGCAGCTTTATTGTATTTTATGCTTCTGGTGTTGACTTCTAAGGCCCTAACTATTCGATCTGGTGGAGCAACGCCCTAGAGTGAAGCCTAGGTTGCCTGTCACGTAGAAATGACCATAACTTTCACACAGGCTGCTATTATTCGTTCTATACCATGGAAAAGTCTGTTATATTTATATTGTATCTTATGCTTCTGGCGTTGACTTCATAGGCCCTAACAATTCGATCTGGTGGAACAACGCCCCAGAGTGAAGCCTAGGTTGCCTGGGACGTACAAATGACCATCACTTTCACACGGGTTGCAATAATTCCTGTTATAGGATGGAAAGACTGTTGTATTTTTATTGTATTTTGTGCTTCAGCCGTTGACTTCTGAGGCCGTAGCTATTCGATGTGGTGGAAGAACGCCATAGAGTGAAGCCTAGGTTGCCCGGAACGTTGAAATGACCATAACTTTCATACTGGTTGCAATTATTCGTTTTATATGATGGAAGAACTGTTGTATTTATATTGTATTTTGTGCTGCTGGCGTTCACTTCTTAGGCCCTAACTATTTGATCTGGTGGAACAACGCCCTGGGGTGAAGCCTAGGTTGCCCGGAACGTAGAAATGACCATAACTTTCACGCTGGTTGCTATTATTCGTTTTATACGATGGAAAAACTGTTATATTTATATTGCATTTTTTGCTTCTGGCGTTGCCATCTTAGGCCCTAACTGTTCGATCTGGTGGAACAACGCGCTACAGTGATGCCTAGGTTGCCCGGAACGTAGAAATGACCATTAATTTCACAATGTTTGCAATTATTCATTTTATACGATGGAAAAGCTCTTGTATTTATATTGCATTTTATTCTTCTGGCGTTGACTTTTACGGCCGTAGCTATTAGATGTGGTGGAGCAACGCTCTAGAGTGTCGCATAGGTTGCCCGGAACGTAGAAATGACCATTACTTTCACAATGTTTGCAAATATTCATTTTATACGATGAAAAAACTGTTGTACTTATATTGAATTTTATTCTTCTGGCGTTGAATTCTAAGTCCCTAGCTTTTCGATCTCGTGGAGGAACGCCCTAGAGTGAAACCTAGGTTACCCGTAACGTAGAAATGACCAGTACTTTCACACTGGTTGCAGATATTCCTGTTATACGATGGAAAAACGGTTGCACCTTTATTCTATTTTATGCTTCTGGCGTTGACATGTAAGGCCCTAACTGTTTGATCTGGTGGAGCAACGCCCTAGAGTGAAGCCTAGGTTGCCCGGAACGTAGAAATGGCCATAACTTTCACACTGCTTGCTATTATTCGTTTTATACGATGGAAAAACTGTTACATTTATATTGTATTTTATGCTTCTGGCGTTGACTTCTTAGGCCCTAACTATTGGATCTGGTGGAGCAATGCCGCAGAGCTAAGTCTAGGATGCCCGAAACGCCGAAATGATCATTACTTTCACGCTTGTTGTAATTATTCCTGTTATACCATGAAAAGCCTGTTGTATTTTTATTGTATTTTGTGCTTCAGGCGTAGGCTTCTAAGTCCGTAGCTATTCGATATGGTGGAGCACCGCCCTAGAGTAAAGCCTAGGTTGCTCGGAATGTAGAAATGACCACAACTTTCACACTGGTTGCAATTATTCGTTTTATACGATGGAAAAACTGTTGCATCTTTATCGTATTTTATGCTTCTGGCGTTGACTCCTTAGGCTGTAACTATTCGATCTGGTGGAGCAACGCCCTGGAGAGAAACCTAGGTAGCCCGGAACGTAGAAATGACCACTACTATCACACTGGTTGCAAATTATTCCTGCTATACGATGGAAAAACTGTTGTATATTTATTGCATTTTATGCTTCGGGCATTGACTTCTAAGGCCCTAACTATTCAATCTGTTGGAGCAACGCCCTTGGGTGAAGCCTAGGTTGCCCGGAACGTAGAAATGACCATAACTTTCACACTGGTTGCAATTATTCGTTTTATACGATGGAAAAACTGTTGTACTTATATTGTATTTTATGCTTCTGGCGTTCACTTCTTAGGCCGTAACTATTCGATCTTGTGGAACAACGCCCTAGAGTGAAGCCTAGGTTGCTCGAAATGTAGAAATGGCCATAGCTTTCACACTGGTTGCAATTATTCATTCTATACGATGGAAAAACTGTTGTATTTATGTTGTATTTTATCCTTCTGGCGTTGACTTCTTAGGCCCTAACATTTCGATCTGGTGGAGCAACGCCCTTGGGTGAAGCCTAGGTTGCCCGGAACGTAGAAATGACCATAACTTTTACACTGGTAGCAATTATTCGTTTTATACGATGGAAGAGCTGTTGTATTTATATTGTATTTTATGCCTCTGGCGTTGACTTCTAAGGCCGTAGCTATTAGATGTGGTGGACCAACGCCCTAGAGTGACGCCTGGGGTAATCGGAACGTAGAAATGAACATTACTTGCACACTGGTTGCAATTATTTGTTTTATACGATGGAAAAGCTGTTGTATTTATATCGTATTTTATCCATCTGGCGTTGACTTCTAACGCCGTAGCTACTAGATGTGGTGGAGCATCGCCCTAGAGTGACGCCTAGGGTGCTCGGAACGTAGCAATGACCATTACTTTCAGACTGTTTGCAATTATTCATTTTATACGATGGAAAAGCTGTTCTATTTATTTTGTATTTTATGCTTCGGGCGTTGACTTCTAAGCCCCTAACTATTCGATCTGGTGGTGCAACGCACTAGAGTGAAGCCTAGGTTGCCTGAACGGAGAAATAACCATAACTTTCACACTGGTTGCTATTATTCGTTTTATACGATGGAAAACCTGTTATACTTATATTGTATTTTATGCTACTGGCGTTGACTACTTAAGCCCTAACTATTCTAACTGGTGGAACAACGCCCTAGAGTGAAGCCTAGGTTGCCCGGAACGTAGAAATGACCACCACATTCACACTGGTTGCAATTATTCCTGTTATACGATGGAAAAACTCTTGTATATTTATTGCATTTTATGCTTCACGCGTTGACTTCTGAGGCCGTAGCTATTCGATGTGGTGGAAGAACGCCATAGAGTGAAGCCTAGGTTGCCCGGAACGTAGAAATGACCATAACTTTCAAACTGGTTGCAATTATTCTTTTTATATGATGGAAGAACTGTTGTATTTATATTGTATTTTATTCTTATGGCGTTGAATTCTAAGTCCCTAGCTATGCGATCTGGTGGAGCAACGCCCTAGAGTGAAACCTAGGTTGCCCGGAACGTAGAAATTACCATAACTTTCACACTGGTAGGAATTATTCGTTTTATACGAAGGAAAAACTGTTTTATTTATTTTGTATTTCATGCTTCGGGCGTTGACTTCTACGGCCCTAACAATTCAATCTGCTGGAACAACGCCCTAGGGTGAAGCCTAGGTTGCCCGGAAAGTAGAAATGACCATAACTTTCATACTGGTTGCAATTATTCGTTTTTCACGATGGAAAAACTGTTATATTTATATTGTATTTTATGGTTCTGGCGTTGACTTCTTAGGCCGTAACTTTTCGATCTGGTGGAGCAACACCCTGGAGTAAAACCTAGGTTGCGCGGAACGTAGAATTGGACATCACTTTCAAACTGGTTGCAATTATTCCTGTTATATGATGGAAACACTGTTGTATTTTTATTGTATTTTATGCTTCGGGCATTGACTTCTAAGGCCCTAACTATTCGATCTGGTGGAGCACCGCCCTAGAGTGAAGCCTAGGTTGCCCGGAACGTAGAAATGACCATCACTTTCAAACTGGTTGCAATTATTCCTGTTATATGATAGAAAAACTGTTGTATTTTTATTGCATTTTATGCTTCGGGCATTGACATCTAAGGTCCTAACTATTCAATCTGTTGGAGCAACGCCCTAGGGTGAAGCCTAGGTTGCGCGTAAAGTAGAAATGACAATAACTTTCACACTCGGTGCAATTATTCGTTTTATACGATGGAAAAGCTGTTGCATCTTTATTGTATTTTATGCTTCTGTCGTTGACGTCTAAGGCCGTAGCTATTAGATGTGGTGGAGCAACGCACTAGAGTGACGCCTAGGTTGCCCGGAACGTGGAATGACCATTACTTTCGCAATGATTGCAATTATTCATTTTATACGATGGAAAAACTGTTGTACTTATATTGTATTTTATGCTTCTGGCGTTGACTTCTAAGGCCCTAACTATTCGATCTGGTGGAGTAACGCCCTATGGTGAAGCCTAGGTTGACCGGAACGTAGAAATGACCATAATTTTCACACCAGTAGCAATTATTCGTTTTACACGATGGAAAAACTGTTCCATTTATTTTGTATTTTATGCATCGGGCGTTGACTTCTAAGGCCCTAACAATTCAATCTGTTGGAGCAACGCCCTAGGGTGAAGCCTAGGTTGCCCGGAAAGTAGAAGTGACGTTAACTTTCACACTGGTTGCTATTATTCGTTCTATACGATGGAAAAACTGTTATATGTATATTGTATTTTATGCTTCGGGCGTTGACTTCTAAGGCCCTAGCTGTTTGATCTGGTGGAGCAACGCCCTAGAGTGAAGCCCAGGTTGCCCGAACGTAGAAATGACCATAACTTTCACACTGGTTGCTATTATTCGTTTTATACAATGGAAAAACTGTTCTATTTATTTTGTATTTTATGCTTCGGGCGTTGACTTCTAAGGAACTATCTGTTTGATCTGGTGGAGCAACGCCCTAGAGTGAAGCCTAGGTTGCCCGGAACGTAGAAATGACCATAACTTTCACACTGGATGCTATTATTCGTTCTATACGATGGAAAAACTGTTATATTTATATTGTATCTTATGCTGCTGGCGTTGACTTCTTAGCCCCTAACAATTCGATCAGGTGGAACAACGCCCTAGAGTGAAGCCTAGGTTGCCTGGAACGTACAAATGACCATCACTTTCACACGGGTTGCAATCATTCCTGTTACAGGATGGAAAGACTGTTGTATTTTTATTGTATTTTATGCTTCAGGCGTTGACTTCTGAGGCAGTAGCTATTCGATGTGGTGGAAGAACGCCATAGAGTGGAGCCTAGGTTGCCCGGAACGTAGAAATGACCATAACCTTCATACTGGTTGCAATTATTCGTCCTATACGTTGGAAAAACTGTTGTATTTATATTGTATTTTATGCTTCTGGCGTTGACTTCTAAGGCACTAACTATTCGATCTGGTGGTGCCACGCCCTAGAGTCAAACCTAGGTTGTCCGGAACGTAGAAATGACGTTAACTTTCGTACTGGTTGCAATTACTCGTTTTATACGATTGAAAAGCTGTTGTATTTATATTGTATTTTATGCTTCTGGCGTTGACTTCTTATGCCCTAACTATTCCATCTGGTGGAACAACGCCCTATGGTAAAGCCTAGGTTGCCCGGAACGTAGAAATGTCCATAACTTTCACACCGGTAGCAATTATTCGTTTTATACGATGGAAAAACTGTTGTGTTTATATTGTATTTTATGCTTCTGGCGTTGACTTCTAAGGCACTAACTATTCGATCTGGTGGAGCAACGCCCTAGAGTAAAGCCTAGGTTTCCCGGAACGTAGGAGTGACCATCACTTTCAAACTGGTTGCAATTAATCCTTTTATACGATGGAAAAACTGATGTATTTTTATTGCATTTTATGCTTCCGGCGTTGACTTCTAAGGCCCTAACTATTCAATCTGTTGGAGCAACGCCCTAGGATGAAGCCTAGGTTGTCCGGAACGTAGAAGTGACGTTAACTTTCGTACTGGTTGCAATTACTCGTTTTATACGATTGATAAACTGTTGTATTTATATCGTATTTTATGCCTCTGGCGTTGACTCCTTATGCCCTAACTATTCCATCTGGTGGAACAACGCCCTATGGTAAAGCCTAGGTTGCCCGGAACGTAGAAATGTCCATAACTTTCACACCGGTAGCAATTATTCGTTTTATACGATGGAAAAACTGTTCTATTTATTTTGTATTTTATGCTTCGGGCGTTGACTTCATAGGCCGTAACTTTTCGATCTGGTGGAGCAACGCCCTGGAGTAAAGCCTAGGTTGCGCGGAACGTAGAATTGGACATCACTTTCAAACTGGTTGCAATTATTCCTGTTATATGATGGAAACTCTGTTGTATTTTTATTGCATTTTATGCTTCGGGCATTGACTTCTAAGGCCCTAACTATTCGATCTGGTGGAGCACCGCCCTAGAGTGTAGCCTAGGTTGCCCGGAACGTAGAAATGACCATCACTTTCAAACTGGTTGCAATTATTCCTGTTATATGATGGAAAAACTGTTGTATTTTTATTGCATTATATGCTTCGGGCATTGACTTCTAAGGTCCTAACTATTCAATCTGTTGGAGCAACGCCCTAGGGTGAAGCCTAGGTTGCGCGGAAAGTAGAAATGACAATAACTTTCACACTCGGTGCAATTATTCGTTTTATACGATGGAAAAGCTGTTGCATCTTTATTGTATTTTATGCTTCTGTCGTTGACGTCTAAGGCCGTAGCTATTAGATGTGGTGGAGCAACGCACTAGAGTGACGCCTAGGTTGCCCGGAACGTGGAATGACCATTACTTTCGCAATGTTTGCAATTATTCATTTTATACGATGGAAAAACTGTTGTACTTATATTGTATTTTATGCTTCTGGCGTTGACTTCTAAGGCCCTAACTATTGGATCTGGTGGAGCAACGCCCTAGAGTGAAGCCTAGGTTGCCCGGAACGTAGAAATGACCATCACTTTCAAACTGGTTGCAATTAATCCTTTTATACGATGGAAAAACTGTTGTATTTTTATTGCATTTTATGCTTCGGGCATTAACTTCTAAGGCCCTAACTATTCAATCTGTAAGAGCAACGCCCTAGGGTGAAGCCTAGGTTGCCCGGAACGTAGAAATGACCATAACCTTCATACTGGTTGCAATTGTTCGTTTTATACGTTGGAAAAACTGTTGTATTTATATTGTATTTTATGCTTCTGGCGTTGACTTCTTATGCCCTAACTATTCCATCTGGTGGAACAACGCCCTAGGGTGAAGCCTAGGTTGCCCGGAAAGTAGAAGTGACGTTAACTTTCACACTGGTTGCTATTATTCGTTCTATACGATGGAAAAACTGTTATATGTATATTGTATTTTATGCTTCGGGCGTTGACTTCTAAGGCCCTAGCTGTTTGATCTGGTGGAGCAACGCCCTAGAGTGAAGCCCAGGTTGCCCGAACGCAGAAATGACCATAACATTCACACTGGTTGAAATTATTCGTTTAATACGATAGAAAAGCTGTTGCATCTTCATTGTATTTTATGATTCTGGCGTTGACTTCTAAGGCCCTAACTATTCGATCTGGTGGAGCAACGCCCTAGAGTGAAGCCTAGGTTGCCCGGAACGTAGAAATGACCATCACTTTCAAGCTGGTTGCAATTAATCCTTTCATACGATGGAAAAACTGTTGTATTTTTATTGCATTTTATGCTTCGGCCATTGACTTCTAAGGCCCTAACTATTCAATCTGTTGGAGCAATGCCCTAGGGTGTAGCCTAGGTTGCCCGGAAAGTAGAAATGACCACAACTTTCATACTGGTTGCAATTACTCGTTTTATATGATAGAAAAACTGTTGTATTTATATTGTATTTTATGCTTCTGGCGTTCACTTCTTAGGCCCTAACTATTCGATCTGGTGGAACAACGCCCTGGGGTGAAGCCTAGGTTGCCGGAACGTAGAAATGACCATAACTTTCACACTGGTTGCTATTATTCGTTTTATACGATGGAAAAACTGTTCTATTTATTTTGTATTTTATGCTTCGGGCGTTGACTTCCAGGGAACTAACTGTTTGATCTGGTGGAGCAACGCCCTAGAGCGAAGCCTAGGTTGCCCGGAACGTAGAAATGACCATAACTTTCACACTGAATGCTATTATTCGTTCTATACGATGGAAAAACTGTTATATTTATATTGTATTTTATGCTTCAGGCGTTGACTTCTGAGGCCGTAGCTATTCGATGTGGTAGAAGAACGCCATAGAGTGAAGCCTAGGTTGCCCGGAACGTAGAAATGACCATAACTTTCATACTGATTGCAATTATTCGTTTTATATGATGGAAGAACTGTTGTATTCTTATTGTATTTTATGCTTCAGGCGTTGACTTCTGAGGCCGTAGCTATTCGATGTGGTGGAAGAACGCCATAGAGTGAAGCCTAGGTTGCCCGGAACGTAGAAATGACCATAACTTTCATACTGGTTGCAATTATTCGTTTTATATGATGGAAGAACTGTTGTATTTATATTGTATTTTATGCTGCTGGCGTTCACTTCTTAGGCCCCAACTATTCGTTCTGGTGGGACAACGACCTGGGGTGAAGCCTAGGTAGCCCGGAACGTAGAAGTGACCATAACTTTCACACTGGTTGCTATTATTCGTTTTATACGATGGAAAAACTGTTATATTTATATTGTATTTTATGCTTCTGGAGTTGCCTTCTTAGGACCTAACTGTTCGATCTGGTGGAACAACGCCCTAGAGTGAAGCCTAGGTTACCCGGAACGTAGGAATGACCAGTACTTTCACACTGTTTGCAATTATTCCTGCTATACGATTGAAAAACTGTTGCATCTTTATTGAATTTTATGCTTCTGGCGTTGACTTCTAAGGCCCTAACTATTCTATCTGGTGGATCAACGCCCTAGAGTGTAGCCTAGGTTGCTCGGAATGTAGAAATGACCATAACATTCACACTGGTTGAAATTATTCGTTTTATACAATGGAAAAACTGTTATATTTATATTGTATTTTATGCTTCTGGCGTTGATTTCTTAGGCCCTAACTATTCAATCTGGTGGAACAACGCCGTAGAGTGAGGCCTAGGTTGCCCGGAACGTAGAAATGACCATCACTTCCATACTGGTAGCAATTATTCGTTTTATACGATGGAAAAACTGTTGTGTTTATATTGTATTTTATGCTTCTGGCGTTGACTTCTAAGGCACTAACTATTCGCTCTGTTGGAGCAACGCCCTAGGGTGAAGGCTAGGTTGTCCGGAACGTAGAAATGACGTTAACTTTCGTACTGGTTGCAATTACTCGTTTTATACGATTGAAACACTGTTGTATTTATACTGTATTTTATGCTTCTGGCGTTGACTTCTCATGCCCTAACTATTCCATCTGGTGGAAGAACGCACTATGGTAAAGCCTAGGTTGCCCGGAACGTAGAAGTGACCATAACTTTCGCACCGGTAGCAATTATTCGTTTTATGCGATGGAAAATCTGTTCTATTTATTTTGTATTTTATGCTTCGGGCGTTGACTTCTAACGCCCTAAATATTCAATCTGTTGAAGCAACGCCCTAGGGTGAAGCCTAGGTTGCCCGGAAAGTAGAAATGACCATAGCTTTCATACTGGTTGCAATTATTCGTTTTATCCGACGGAAAAACTGTTGTATTTATATTGTATTTTATGCTTCTGGCGTTGACTTCTAAGGCCCTAGTTATTCGATCTGGTGGAGCAACGCCCTAGAGTGAAGCCTAGGTTGCCCGGAACGTAGAAATGGCCATCACTTTCAAACTGGTTGCAATTAATCCTTTTATACGATGGAAAAACTGTTGTGTTTATATTGCATTTTATGCTTCTGGCGTTGACTTCTGTGGCCGTAGCTATTCGATGTGGTGGAAGAACGCCATAGAGTGAAGCCTGGTTTGCCCGGAACGTAGAAATTACCATAACTTTCATACTGGTTGCAATTATTCGTTTTATATGATGGAAGAACTGTTGTATTTATATTGTATTTTATGCTGCTGGCGTTCACTTCTTAGGCCCTAACTATTCAATCTGTTGGAGCAACGCCCTAGGGTGAAGCCTTGGTTGCCCGGAAAGTAGAAATGACGTTAACTTTCACACTGGTTGCTATTATTCGTTCTATACGATGGAAAAACTGTTATGTTTATATTGTATCTTATGCTTCTGGCGTTGACTTCTTAGGCCCTAACAATTCGATCTGGTGGAGCAACGCCCTAGAGTAAAGCCTAGGTTGCCCGGAACGTAGAAGTGACCATCACTTTCAAACTGGTTGCAATTAATCCTTTTATACGATGGAAAAACTGATGTATTTTTCTTGCATTTTATGCTTCGGTCGTTGACTTCTAACGCCCTAAATATTCAATCTGTTGAAGCAACGCCCTATGGTGAAGCCTAGGTTGCCCGGAAAGTAGAAATGACCATAGCTTTCATACTGGTTGCAATTATTCGTTTTATCCGACGGAAAAACTGTTGTATTTATATTGTATTTTATGCTTCTGGCGTTGACTTCAAAGGCCCTAGTTATTCGATCTGGTGGAGCAACGCCCTAGAGTGAAGCCTAGGTTGCCCGGAACGTAGAAATGGCCATCACTTTCAAACTGGTTGCAATTAATCCTTTTATACGATGGAAAAACTGTTGTGTTTATATTGCATTTTATGCTTCTGGCGTTGACTTCTGTGGCCGTAGCTATTCGATGTGGTGGAAGAACGCCATAGAGTGAAGCCTGGTTTGCCCGGAACGTAGAAATTACCATAACTTTCATACTGGTTGCAATTATTCGATTTATGTGATGGAAGAACTGTTGTATTTATATTGTATTTTATGCTGCTGGCGTTCACTTCTTAGGCCCTAACTATTCGATCTGGTGGAACAACGACCTGGGGTGAAGCCTAGGTTGCCCGGAACGTAGAAATGACCATCACTTTCAAACTGGTTGCAATTAATCCTTTTATACGATGCAAAAACTGTTGTATTTTTATTGTATTTTATGCTTCAGGCGTTGACTTCTGAGGCCGTAGCTATTCGATGTGGTGGAAGAACGCCATAGAGTGACGCCTAGGTTGCCCGGAACGTGGAATGACCATTACTTTCGCAATGTTTGCAATTATTCATTTTATACGATGGAAAAACTGTTGTACTTATATTGTATTTTATGCTTCTGGCGTTGACTTCTAAGGCCCTAACTATTCGATCTGGTGGAGCAACGCCCTAGAGTGAAGCCTAGGTTGCCCGGCACGTAGAAATGGCCATCACTTTCAAACTGGTTGCAATTAATCCTTTTATACGATGAAAAAACTGTTGTATTTTTATTGCATTTTATGCTTCGGTCATTAACTTCTAAGGCCCTAACTATTCAATCTGTAAGAGCAACGCCCTAGGGTGTAACCTAGGTTGCCCGTAAAGTAGAAATGACCCTAGCTTTCATACTGGTTGCAATTATTCGTTTTGTATGATGGAAAAACTGTTGTATTTATATTGTATTTTATGCTTCTGGAGTTCACTTCTTAGGCCCTAACTATTCGATCTGGTGGAGTAGCGCCCTATGGTGAAGCCTGGGTTGACCGGAACGTAGAAATGACCATAATTTTCACACCGGTAACAATTATTCGTTTTACACGATGGAAAAACTGTTCTATTTATTTTGTATTTTATGCACCGGGCGTTGACTTCTAAGGCCCTAACTATTCAATCTGTTGGAGCAACGCCCTAGGGTGAAGCCTAGGTTGCCCGGAAAGTAGAAATGACGTTAACTTTCACACTGGTTGCGATTATTCGTTCTATACGATGGAAAAACTGTTATATTTATATTGTATTTTATGCTTCCGGCGTTGACTTCTAAGGCCCTAGCTGTTTGATCTGGTGGAACAACGCCCTAGAGTGAAGCCCAGGTTGCCCGGAACGTAGAATTGGCCATCGCTTTCAAACTGTTTGCAATTATTCCTGTTATATTATGGAAACGCTGTTGTATTTTTATTGCATTTTATGCTTCGGGCGTTGACTTCTAAGGCCCTAACTATTCAATCTGTTGGAGCAACGCCCTGGGGTGAAGCCTAGGTTGCTCGGAAAGTAGAAATGACCATAAGTTTCATACTGGTTGCAATTATTCGTTTTATACGATGGAAAAACTGTTGTATTTATATTGTATTTTATGCTTCTGGCGTTGACTTCTAAGGCCCTAGCTGTTCGATCTAGTGGAGCCACGCCCTAGAGTGAAGCCTAGGTTGCCCGGAAAGGAGAAATGACCATCACGTTCAAACTGGTTGCAATTAATCCTTTTATACGATGGAAAAGCTGTTGTATTTATATCGTATTTTATGCTTCTGACGTTTACTTCTAAGGACCTAACTATTCGATCTGGTGGAGCAACGTCCTAGAGTGAGACCTAGGTTGCTCGGAATGTGGAAATGACCATAACTTTCACACTGGTTGCAATTATTCGTTTTATACGATGGATTAACTGTTATATTTATATTGTATCTAATGCTTCTGGCGTTGACTTCTTAGACCCTAACTATTCGATCTGGTGGAACAACGCAATAGAGTGAAGCCTAGGTTGCCCGGAACGTAGAATTGGCCATCACTTTCAAACTGGTTGCAATTATTCCTGTTATATGATGGAAAAACTGTTGTATTTTTATTGCATTTTATGCTTCGGTCATTAACTTGTAAGGCCCTAACTATTCAATCTGTAAGAGCAACGCCCTAGGGTGTAGCCTAGGTTGCGCGTAAAGTAGAAATGACCCTAGCTTTCATACTGGTTGCAATTATTCGTTTTGTATGATGGAAAAACTGTTGTATTTATATTGTATTTTATGCTTCTGGCGTTCACTTCTTAGGCCCTAACTATTCGATCTGGTGGAGTAGCGCCCTATGGTGAAGCCTGGGTTGACCGGAACGTAGAAATGACCATAATTTTCACACCGGTAACAATTATTCGTTTTACGCGATGGAAAAACTGTTCTATTTATTTTGTATTTTATGCACCGGGCGTTGACTTCTAAGGCCCTAACTATTCAATCTGTTGGAGCAACGCCCTAGGGTGAAGCCTAGGTTGCCCGGAAAGTAGAAATGACGTTAACCTTCACACTGGTTGCGATTATTCCTTCTATACGATGGAAAAACTGTTATATTTATATTGTATTTTATGCTTCGGGCGTTGACTTCTAAGGCCCTAGCTGTTTGATCTGGTGGAACAACGCCCTAGAGTGAAGCCCAGGTTGCCCGAACGTAGAAATGACCATAACTTTCACACTGGTTGCTATTATTCGTTTTATACAATGGAAAAACTGTTGTATTTTTATCGCATTTTATGCTTCGGGCATTGACTTCTAACGCCCTAACTATTCAATCTGTTGGAGCAACGCCCTCGGGTGTAGCCTAGGTTGACCGGAAAGTAGAAATGACCACAACTTTCATACTGGTTGCAATTACTCGTTTTATATGATGGAAAAACTGTTGTTTTTATATTGTATTTTATGCTTCTGGCGTTCACTTCCTAGGCCCTAACTATTCGATCTGGTGGAGCAACGCCCTAGAGTGAAGCCTAGGTTGCCCGGAACGTAGAAATGACCATAACTTTCACACTGGTTGCTATTATTCGTTCTATACGATGGAAAAACTGTTATATTTATATTGTATCTTATGCTTCAGGCGTTGACTTCTGAGGCCGCAGCTATTCGATGTGGTGGAAGAACGCCATAGAGTGAAGCCTAGGTTGCCCGGAACGTAGAAATGACCATAACTTTCATACTGGTTGCAATTATCCGTTTTATATGTTGGAAGAACTGTTGTAGTTATATTGTATTTTATGCTGCTGGCGTTCACTTCTTAGGCCCTAACTATTCGATCTGGTGGAACAACGCCCTGGGGTGAAGCCTAGGTTGCCGGAACGTAGAAATGACCATAACTTTCACACTGGTTGCTATTATTCGTTTTACACGATGGAAAAACTGTTCTATTTATATTGTATTTTATGCTTCTGGCGTTGACTTTTAATGCACTAACTATTCGATCTGGCGGAGCAACGCCCTAGAGTGAAGCCGAGGTTTCCCGGAACGTAGAAATGACCATCGCTTTCAAACTGGTTGCAATTATTCCTGTTATGTGATGGAAAAACTGTTGTATTTTTTATGCATTTTATGCTTCGGGCATTGACTTCTAAGGCCCTAACTATTCAATCTGTTGGAGCAACGCCCTAGGGTGTAGCCTAGGTTGCCCGGAAAGTAGAAATGACCATAACTTTCATACTGGTTGCAATTATTCGTTTTATATCATGGAAAAACTGTTGTATACATATTGCATTTTATGCTGCTGGCGTTCACTTCTTAGGCCCTAACTATTCGATCTGGTGGAACAACGCCCTGTGGTGAAGCCTACGTTGCCCGGAACGTAGAAATGACCATAACTTTCACACTGGTTGCTATTATTAGCTTTATACGATTGAAAAACTGTTATATTTATATAGTATTTTATGCTTCTGGCGTTGCCTTCTTAGGCCCTAACTGTTCGATCTGGTGGAACAACGCCCTAGAGTGAAGCCAAGGTTACCCGGAACGTAGAAATGACCAGTACTTTCACACTGGTT
This sequence comes from Calliopsis andreniformis, assembly GCF_051401765.1. NCBI lineage: Eukaryota > Metazoa > Arthropoda > Insecta > Hymenoptera > Andrenidae > Calliopsis > Calliopsis andreniformis. The sequence continues at coordinate 804,577 of NW_027480426.1, read as the reverse complement.
GCTATTATTCGTTCTATACGATGGAAAAACTGTTATATTTATATTGTACCTTATGCTTCTGGCGTTGACTTCTTAGGCCCTAACAATTCGATCTGGTGGGACAACGCCCTGGAGTGAATCCTAGGTTGCCTGGAACGTACAAATGACCATCACTTTCAAACTGGTTGCAATTATTCCGGTTATATGATGGAAAAACTGTTGTATTTTTATTGCATTTTATGCTTCGGGCATTCACTTCTAAGGCCCAAACTATTCAATCTGTTGGAGCAACGTCCTAGAGTGAAGCCTAGGTTGCACGGAAAGTAGAAATGACCATAAGTTTCATACTGGTTGCAATTATTCGTTTTATACGATGGAAAAACTGTTGTATTTATATTGTATTTTATGCTTCTGGCGTTGACTTCTAAGGCCCTAGCTGTTCGATCTAGTGGAGCAACGCCCTAGAGTGAAGCCTAGGTTGCCCGGAAAGGAGAAATGACCATCACGTTCAAACTGGTTGCAATTAATCCTTTTATACGATGGAAAAGCTGTTGTATTTATATCGTATTTTATGCTTCTGACGTTTACTTCTAAGGACCTAACTATTCGATCTGGTGGAGCAACGTCCTGGAGTGAAACCTAGGTTGCTCGGAATGTGGAAATGACCATAACTTTCACACTGGTTGCAATTATTCGTTTTATACGATGGATTAACTGTTATATTTATATTGTATTTAATGCTTCTGGCGTTGACTTCTTAGACCCTAACTATTCGATCTGGTGGAACAACGCAATAGAGTGAAGCCTAGGTTGCGCGGAACGTAGAATTGGCCATCACTTTCAAACTGGTTGCAATTATTCGTGTCATATGATGGTAACACTGTTGTATTTTTTTTGCATTTTATGGTTCGGGCGTTGACTTCTACGGCCCTAACTATTCAACCTGTTGGAGCAGCGCCCTAGGGTGAAGCCTAGGTTGCTCGGAAAGTAGAAATGACCATAAGCTTCATACTGGTTGCAATTATTCGTTTTATACGATGGAAAAACTGTTGTATTTATATTATATTTTGAGCTTCTGGCGTCGACTTCTAAGGCACTAACTATTCGATCTGGTGGAGCAACGCAATAGAGTGAAGCCTAGGTTGCCCGGAACGTAGAATTGGCCATCACTTTCAAACTGGTTGCAATTATTCCTGTTATATGATGGAAACACTGTTGTATTTTTATTGCATTTTATGCTTCGGGCGTTGACTTCTAAGGCCCTAACTATTCAATCTGTTGGAGCAACTCCCTAGGGTTGAAGCCTAGGTTGCTCGGAAAGTAGAAGAGACCATAAGTTTCATACTGGTTGCAATTAATCCTTTTATACGATGGAAAAACTGTTGTATTTATATTGTATTTTATGCTACTGGCGTTGACTTCTAATGCACTAACTATTCGATCTGGCGGAGCAACGCCCTAGAGTGAAGCCGAGGTTTCCCGGAACGTAGAAACGACCATCACTTTCAAACTGGTTGCAATTATTCCTGTTATATGACGGAAAAACTGTTATATTTTTATTGCATTTTATGCTTCGGGCATTGACTTCTAAGGCCCTAACTATTCAATCTGTTGGAGCAACGCCCTAGGGTGTAGCCTAGGTTGCCCTGAACGTAGAAATGACCATCACTTTCAAACTGGTTGCAATTATTCCTGTTATATGATGGAAAAACTGTTGTATTTTTATCGCATTTTATGTTTCGGGCATTGACTTCTAACGCCCTAACTATTCAATCTGTTGAAGCAGCGCCCTCGGGTGTAGCCTAGGTTGACCGGAAGGTAGAAATGACCATAGCTTTCATACTGGTTGCAATTATTCGTTTTATCCGACGGAAAAACTGTTGTATTTATATTGTATTTTATGCTTCTGGCGTTGTCTTCTAAGGCCCTAGTTATTCGATCTGGTGGAGCAACGCCCTAGAGTGAAGCCTAGGTTGCCCGGAACGTAGAAATGGCCATCACTTTCAAACTGGTTGCAATTAATCCTTTTATACGATGGAAAAACTGTTGTGTTTATATTTCATTTTATGCTTCTGGCGTTGACTTCTGTGGCCGTAGCTATTCGATGTGGTGGAAGAACGCCATAGAGTGAAGCCTGGTTTGCCCGGAACGTAGAAATTACCATAACTTTCATACTGGTTGCAATTATTCGTTTTATGTGATGGAAGAACTGTTGTATTTATATTGTATTTTATTCTGCTGGCGTTCACTTCTTAGGCCCTAACTATTCGATCTGGTGGAACAACGACCTGGGGTGAAGCCTAGGTTGCCCGGAACGTAGAAATGACCATCACTTTCAAACTGGTTGCAATTAATCCTTTTATACGATGGAAAAACTGTTGTATTTTTATTGTATTTTATGCTTCAGGCGTTGACTTCTGAGGCCGTAGCTATTCGATGTGGTGGAAGAACGCCATAGAGTGACGCCTCGGTTGCCCGGAACGTGGAATGAACATTACTTTCGCAATGTTTGCAATTATTCATTTTATACGATGGAAAAACTGTTGTACTTATATTGTATTTTATGCTTCTGGCGTTGACTTCTAAGGCCCTAACTATTCGATCTGGTGGAGCAACGCCCTAGAGTGAAGCCTAGGTTGCCCGGCACGTAGAAATGGCCATCACTTTCAAACTGGTTGCAATTAATCCTTTTATACGATGGAAAAACTGTTGTATTTTTATTGCATTTTATGCTTCGGTCATTAACTTCTAAGGCCCTAACTATTCAATCTGTAAGAGCAACGCCCTACGGTGTAGCCTAGGTTGCCCGTAAAGTAGAAATGACCCTAGCTTTCATACTGGTTGCAATTATTCGTTTTGTATGATGGAAAAACTGTTGTATTTATATTGTATTTTATGCTTCTGGCGTTCACTTCTTAGGCCCTAACTATTCGATCTGGTGGAGTAGCGCCCTATGGTGAAGCCTGGGTTGACCGGAACGTAGAAATGACCGTAATTTTCACACCGGTAACAATTATTCGTTTTACACGATGGAAAAACTGTTGTATTTATTTTGTATTTTATGCACCGGGCGTTGACTTCTAAGGCCCTAACTATTCAATCTGTTGGAGCAACGCCCTAGGGTGAAGCCTAGGTTGCCCGGAAAGTAGAAATGACGTTAACTTTCACACTGGTTGCGATTATTCGTTCTATACGATGGAAAAACTGTTATATTTATATTTTATTTTATGTTTCGGGCGTTGACTTCTAAGGCCCTAGCTGTTTGATCTGGTGGAACAACGCCCTAGAGTGAAGCCCAGGTTGCCCGAACGTAGAAATGACCATAACATTCACACTGGTTGCTATTATTCGTTTTATACAATGGAAAAACTGTTCTATTTATTTTGTATTTTATGCTTCGGTCGTTGACTTCTAAGGCCCTAACTGGTTGATCTGGTGGAGCAACGCCCTAGAGTGAAGCCTAGGCTGCCCGGAACGTAGAAGTGACCATAACTTTCACACTGGTTGCTATTATTCGTTCTATACGATGGAAAAACTGTTATATTTATATTGTATCTTATGCTTCTGGCGTTGACTTCTTAGGCCCTAACAACTCGATCTGGTGGAACAACGCCCTAGAGTGAAGCCTAGGTGGCCTGGAACGTAGAAATGACCATCACTTTCAAACTGGTTGCAATTATTCCTGTTATATGATGGAAAAACTGTTCTATTTTTATTTCATTTTATGCTTCGGGCATTGACTTCTAAGGTCCTAACTATTCAATCGGTTGGAGCAACGCCCTAGTGTGAAGCCTAGGTTTCCCGGAAAGAAGAAATGACGTTAACTTTCATACTGGTTGCAATTATTCGTTTTATACGATGGAAAAACTCTTGTATTTATATTGTATTTTATGCTACTGGCGTTGACTTCTAATGCACTAACTATTCGATCTGGCGGAGCAACGCCCTAGAGTGAAGCCGTGGTTTCACGGAACGTAGAAATGACCATCACTTTCAAACTGGTTGCAATTATTCCTGTTATATGACGGAAAAACTGTTATATTTTCATTGCATTTTATGCTTCGGGCATTGACTTCTAAGGCCCTAACTATTCAATCTGTAGGAGCAAGGCCCTAGGGTGAAGCCTAGGTTGCACGGAAAGTAGAAATGACCATAAGTTTCATACTGGTTGCAATTATTCGTTTTATACGATGGAAAAACTGTTGTATTTATATTGTATTTTATGCTTCTGGCGTTGACTTCTAAGGCCCTAGCTGTTCGATCTAGTGGAGCAACGCCCTAGAGTGAAGCCTAGGTTGCCCGGAAAGTAGAAATGACCATAACTTTCATACTGGTTGCAATTATTCGTTTTATATCATGGAAAAACTGTTGTATACATATTGCATTTTATGCTGCTGGCGTTCACTTCTTAGGCCCTAACTATTCGATCTGGTGGAACAACGCCCTGTGGTGAAGCCTACGTTGCCCGGAACGTAGAAATGACCATAACTTTCACACTGGTTGCTATTATTAGCTTTATACGATTGAAAAACTGTTATATTTATATAGTATTTTATGCTTCTGGCGTTGCCTTCTTAGGCCCTAACTGTTCGATCTGGTGGAACAACGCCCTAGAGTGAAGCCAAGGTTACCCGGAACGTAGAAATGACCAGTACTTTCACACTGGTTGCTATTATTCGTTCTATACGATGGAAAAACTGTTATATTTATATTGTACCTTATGCTTCTGGCGTTGACTTCTTAGGCCCTAACAATTCGATCTGGTGGGACAACGCCCTGGAGTGAATCCTAGGTTGCCTGGAACGTACAAATGACCATCACTTTCAAACTGGTTGCAATTATTCCGGTTATATGATGGAAAAACTGTTGTATTTTTATTGCATTTTATGCTTCGGGCATTCACTTCTAAGGCCCAAACTATTCAATCTGTTGGAGCAACGTCCTAGAGTGAAGCCTAGGTTGCACGGAAAGTAGAAATGACCATAAGTTTCATACTGGTTGCAATTATTCGTTTTATACGATGGAAAAACTGTTGTATTTATATTGTATTTTATGCTTCTGGCGTTGACTTCTAAGGCCCTAGCTGTTCGATCTAGTGGAGCAACGCCCTAGAGTGAAGCCTAGGTTGCCCGGAAAGGAGAAATGACCATCACGTTCAAACTGGTTGCAATTAATCCTTTTATACGATGGAAAAGCTGTTGTATTTATATCGTATTTTATGCTTCTGACGTTTACTTCTAAGGACCTAACTATTCGATCTGGTGGAGCAACGTCCTGGAGTGAAACCTAGGTTGCTCGGAATGTGGAAATGACCATAACTTTCACACTGGTTGCAATTATTCGTTTTATACGATGGATTAACTGTTATATTTATATTGTATTTAATGCTTCTGGCGTTGACTTCTTAGACCCTAACTATTCGATCTGGTGGAACAACGCAATAGAGTGAAGCCTAGGTTGCGCGGAACGTAGAATTGGCCATCACTTTCAAACTGGTTGCAATTATTCGTGTCATATGATGGTAACACTGTTGTATTTTTTTTGCATTTTATGGTTCGGGCGTTGACTTCTACGGCCCTAACTATTCAACCTGTTGGAGCAGCGCCCTAGGGTGAAGCCTAGGTTGCTCGGAAAGTAGAAATGACCATAAGCTTCATACTGGTTGCAATTATTCGTTTTATACGATGGAAAAACTGTTGTATTTATATTATATTTTGAGCTTCTGGCGTCGACTTCTAAGGCACTAACTATTCGATCTGGTGGAGCAACGCAATAGAGTGAAGCCTAGGTTGCCCGGAACGTAGAATTGGCCATCACTTTCAAACTGGTTGCAATTATTCCTGTTATATGATGGAAACACTGTTGTATTTTTATTGCATTTTATGCTTCGGGCGTTGACTTCTAAGGCCCTAACTATTCAATCTGTTGGAGCAACTCCCTAGGGTTGAAGCCTAGGTTGCTCGGAAAGTAGAAGAGACCATAAGTTTCATACTGGTTGCAATTAATCCTTTTATACGATGGAAAAACTGTTGTATTTATATTGTATTTTATGCTACTGGCGTTGACTTCTAATGCACTAACTATTCGATCTGGCGGAGCAACGCCCTAGAGTGAAGCCGAGGTTTCCCGGAACGTAGAAACGACCATCACTTTCAAACTGGTTGCAATTATTCCTGTTATATGACGGAAAAACTGTTATATTTTTATTGCATTTTATGCTTCGGGCATTGACTTCTAAGGCCCTAACTATTCAATCTGTTGGAGCAACGCCCTAGGGTGTAGCCTAGGTTGCCCTGAACGTAGAAATGACCATCACTTTCAAACTGGTTGCAATTATTCCTGTTATATGATGGAAAAACTGTTGTATTTTTATCGCATTTTATGTTTCGGGCATTGACTTCTAACGCCCTAACTATTCAATCTGTTGAAGCAGCGCCCTCGGGTGTAGCCTAGGTTGACCGGAAGGTAGAAATGACCATAGCTTTCATACTGGTTGCAATTATTCGTTTTATCCGACGGAAAAACTGTTGTATTTATATTGTATTTTATGCTTCTGGCGTTGTCTTCTAAGGCCCTAGTTATTCGATCTGGTGGAGCAACGCCCTAGAGTGAAGCCTAGGTTGCCCGGAACGTAGAAATGGCCATCACTTTCAAACTGGTTGCAATTAATCCTTTTATACGATGGAAAAACTGTTGTGTTTATATTTCATTTTATGCTTCTGGCGTTGACTTCTGTGGCCGTAGCTATTCGATGTGGTGGAAGAACGCCATAGAGTGAAGCCTGGTTTGCCCGGAACGTAGAAATTACCATAACTTTCATACTGGTTGCAATTATTCGTTTTATGTGATGGAAGAACTGTTGTATTTATATTGTATTTTATTCTGCTGGCGTTCACTTCTTAGGCCCTAACTATTCGATCTGGTGGAACAACGACCTGGGGTGAAGCCTAGGTTGCCCGGAACGTAGAAATGACCATCACTTTCAAACTGGTTGCAATTAATCCTTTTATACGATGGAAAAACTGTTGTATTTTTATTGTATTTTATGCTTCAGGCGTTGACTTCTGAGGCCGTAGCTATTCGATGTGGTGGAAGAACGCCATAGAGTGACGCCTCGGTTGCCCGGAACGTGGAATGAACATTACTTTCGCAATGTTTGCAATTATTCATTTTATACGATGGAAAAACTGTTGTACTTATATTGTATTTTATGCTTCTGGCGTTGACTTCTAAGGCCCTAACTATTCGATCTGGTGGAGCAACGCCCTAGAGTGAAGCCTAGGTTGCCCGGCACGTAGAAATGGCCATCACTTTCAAACTGGTTGCAATTAATCCTTTTATACGATGGAAAAACTGTTGTATTTTTATTGCATTTTATGCTTCGGTCATTAACTTCTAAGGCCCTAACTATTCAATCTGTAAGAGCAACGCCCTACGGTGTAGCCTAGGTTGCCCGTAAAGTAGAAATGACCCTAGCTTTCATACTGGTTGCAATTATTCGTTTTGTATGATGGAAAAACTGTTGTATTTATATTGTATTTTATGCTTCTGGCGTTCACTTCTTAGGCCCTAACTATTCGATCTGGTGGAGTAGCGCCCTATGGTGAAGCCTGGGTTGACCGGAACGTAGAAATGACCGTAATTTTCACACCGGTAACAATTATTCGTTTTACACGATGGAAAAACTGTTGTATTTATTTTGTATTTTATGCACCGGGCGTTGACTTCTAAGGCCCTAACTATTCAATCTGTTGGAGCAACGCCCTAGGGTGAAGCCTAGGTTGCCCGGAAAGTAGAAATGACGTTAACTTTCACACTGGTTGCGATTATTCGTTCTATACGATGGAAAAACTGTTATATTTATATTTTATTTTATGTTTCGGGCGTTGACTTCTAAGGCCCTAGCTGTTTGATCTGGTGGAACAACGCCCTAGAGTGAAGCCCAGGTTGCCCGAACGTAGAAATGACCATAACATTCACACTGGTTGCTATTATTCGTTTTATACAATGGAAAAACTGTTCTATTTATTTTGTATTTTATGCTTCGGTCGTTGACTTCTAAGGCCCTAACTGGTTGATCTGGTGGAGCAACGCCCTAGAGTGAAGCCTAGGCTGCCCGGAACGTAGAAGTGACCATAACTTTCACACTGGTTGCTATTATTCGTTCTATACGATGGAAAAACTGTTATATTTATATTGTATCTTATGCTTCTGGCGTTGACTTCTTAGGCCCTAACAACTCGATCTGGTGGAACAACGCCCTAGAGTGAAGCCTAGGTGGCCTGGAACGTAGAAATGACCATCACTTTCAAACTGGTTGCAATTATTCCTGTTATATGATGGAAAAACTGTTCTATTTTTATTTCATTTTATGCTTCGGGCATTGACTTCTAAGGTCCTAACTATTCAATCGGTTGGAGCAACGCCCTAGTGTGAAGCCTAGGTTTCCCGGAAAGAAGAAATGACGTTAACTTTCATACTGGTTGCAATTATTCGTTTTATACGATGGAAAAACTCTTGTATTTATATTGTATTTTATGCTACTGGCGTTGACTTCTAATGCACTAACTATTCGATCTGGCGGAGCAACGCCCTAGAGTGAAGCCGTGGTTTCACGGAACGTAGAAATGACCATCACTTTCAAACTGGTTGCAATTATTCCTGTTATATGACGGAAAAACTGTTATATTTTCATTGCATTTTATGCTTCGGGCATTGACTTCTAAGGCCCTAACTATTCAATCTGTAGGAGCAAGGCCCTAGGGTGAAGCCTAGGTTGCTCGGAATGTAGAAATGACCATAAGTATCGTACTGGTTGCAATTATTCGTTTTATACGATGGAAAAACTGTTGTATTTATGTTGTATTTTATGCTTCTGGCGTTGACTTCTAAGGCTCTAACTATTCGATCTGGTGGAGCAACGCAATAGAGTGAAGCCTAGGTTGCCCGGAACGTAGAATTGGCCATCACTCTCAAACTGGTTGCAATTATTCCTGTTATATGATGGAAACACTGTTGTATTTTTATTGCATTTGATGCTTCGGGCGTTGACTTCTAAGGCCCTAGCTATTCCGTCTGTTGGAGCAACGGCCTAGGGTGAAGCCTAGGTTGCTCGGAAAGTAGAAATGACCATAAGTTTCATACTGGTTGCAATTATTCGTTTTATACAATGGAAAAACTGTTGTATTTATATTGTATTTTATGCTTATGTCGTTGACTTCTAAGGCCCTAGCTATTCGACCTAGTGGAGCAACGCCCTAGAGTGAAGCCTAGGTTGCCCGGAAAGGAGAAATGACCATCACTTTCAAACTGGTTGCAATTAATCCTGTTATACGATGGAAAAACTGTTGTATTTTTATTGCATTTTATGCTTCCGGCGTTGACTTCTAAGGCCCTAACTATTCAATCTGTTGGATCAACGTCCAAGGGTGGAGCCTAGGTTTCCCGGAAAGAAGAAATGACGTTAACTTTCATACTGGTTGCAATTATTCGTTTTATACGATGGAAAAACTCTTGTATTTATATTGTATTTTATGCTACTGGCGTTGACTTCTAATGCACTAACTATTCGATCTGGCGGAGCAACGCCCTAGAGTGAAGCCGAGGTTTCCCGGAACGTAGAAACGGCCATCACTTTCAAACTGGTTGCAATTATTCCTGTTATATGACGGAAAAACTGTTATATTTTTATTGCATTTTATGCTTCGGGCATTGACTTCTAAGGCCCTAACTATTCAATCTGTTGGAGCAACGCCCTAGGGTGTAGCCTAGGTTGCCCTGAACGTAGAAATGACCATCACTTTCAAACTGGTTGCAATTATTCCTGTTATATGATGGAAAAACTGTTGTATTTTTATCGCATTTTATGCTTCGGGCATTGACTTCTAACGCCCTAACTATTCAATCTGTTGGAGCAACGCCCTCGGGTGTAGCCTAGGTTGACCGGAAGGTAGAAATGACCACAACTTTCATACTGGTTGCAATTACTCGTTTTATATGATGGAAAAACTGTTGTTTTTATATTGTATTTTATGCTTCTGGCGTTCACTTCTTAGGCCCTAACTATTCGATCTGGTGGAGCAACGCCCTAGAGTGAAGCCTAGGTTGCCCGGAACGTAGAAATGACCATAACTTTCACACTGGTTGCTATTATTCGTTCTATACGATGGAAAAACTGTTATATTTATATTGTATCTTATGCTTCAGGCGTTGACTTCTGAGGCCGCAGCTATTCGATGTGGTGGAAGAACGCCATAGAGTGAAGCCTAGGTTGCCCGGAACGTAGAAATGACCATAACTTTCATACTGGTTGCAATTATCCGTTTTATATGTTGGAAGAACTGTTGTAGTTATATTGTATTTTATGCTGCTGGCGTTCACTTCTTAGGCCCTAACTATTCGATCTGGTGGAACAACGCCCTGGGGTGAAGCCTAGGTTGCCGGAACGTAGAAATGACCATAACTTTCACACTGGTTGCTATTATTCGTTTTATACGATGGGAAAACTGTTCTATTTATATTGTATTTTATGCTTCTGGCGTTGACTTCTAAGGCCCTAACTATTCGATCTGGTGGAGCAACGCCCTAGAGTGAAGCCTAGGTTGCCCGGCACGTAGAAATGGCCATCACTTTCAAACTGGTTGCAATTAATCCTTTTATACGATGGAAAAACTGTTGTATTTTTATTGCATTTTATGCTTCGGTCATTAACTTCTAAGGCCCTAACTATTCAATCTGTAAGAGCAACGCCCTAGGGTGTAGCCTAGGTTGCCCGTAAAGTAGAAATGACCCTAGCTTTCATACTGGTTGCAATTATTCGTTTTGTATGATGGAAAAACTGTTGTATTTATATTGTATTTTATGCTTCTGGCGTTCACTTCTTAGGCCCTAACTATTCGATCTGGTGGAGTAGCGCCCTATGGTGAAGCCTGGGTTGACCGGAACGTAGAAATGACCGTAATTTTCACACCGGTAACAATTATTCGTTTTACACGATGGAAAAACTGTTGTATTTATTTTGTATTTTATGCACCGGGCGTTAACTTCTAAGGCCCTAACTATTCAATCTGTTGGAGCAACGCCCTAGGGTGAAGCCTAGGTTGCCCGGAAAGTAGAAATGACGTTAACTTTCACACTGGTTGCGATTATTCGTTCTATACGATGGAAAAACTGTTATATTTATATTGTATTTTATGTTTCGGGCGTTGACTTCTAAGGCCCTAGCTGTTTGATCTGGTGGAACAACGCCCTAGAGTGAAGCCCAGGTTGCCCGAACGTAGAAATGACCATAACATTCACACTGGTTGCTATTATTCGTTTTATACAATGGAAAAACTGTTCTATTTATTTTGTATTTTATGCTTCGGTCGTTGACTTCTAAGGCCCTAACTGTTTGATCTGGTGGAGCAACGCCCTAGAGTGAAGCCTAGGCTGCCCGGAACGTAGAAGTGACCATAACTTTCACACTGGTTGCTATTATTCGTTCTATACGATGGAAAAACTGTTATATTTATATTGTATCTTATGCTTCTGGCGTTGACTTCTTAGGCCCTAACAACTCGATCTGGTGGAACAACGCCCTAGAGTGAAGCCTAGGTGGCCTGGAACGTAGAAATGACCATCACTTTCAAACTGGTTGCAATTATTCCTGTTATATGATGGAAAAACTGTTCTATTTTTATTTCATTTTATGCTTCGGGCATTGACTTCTAAGGTCCTAACTATTCAATCGGTTGGAGCAACGCCCTAGTGTGAAGCCTAGGTTGCGCGGAAAGTAGAAATGACAATAACTTTCACACTGGGTGCAATTACTCGTTTTATACGATGGAAAAGCTGTTGTATTTATATCGTATTTTATGCTTCTGGCGTTGACTTCTTAGGCCGTAACTTTTCGATCTGGTGAAGCCACGCCCTGGAGTAAAACCTAGGTTGCGCGGAACGTAGAATTGGACATCACTTTCAAACTGGTTGCAATTAATCCTTTTATACGATGGAAAAACTGTTGTATTTTTATTGCATTTTATGCTTCCGGCGTTGACTTCTAAGGCCCTAACTATTCAATCTGTTGGATCAACGCCCAAGGGTGAAGCCTAGGTTTCCCGGAAAGAAGAAATGACGTTAACTTTCATACTGGTTGCAATTATTCGTTTTATACGATGGAAAAACTCTTGTATTTATATTGTATTTTATGCTACTGGCGTTGACTTCTAATGCACTAACTATTCGATCTGGCGGAGCAACGCCCTAGAGTGAAGCCGTGGTTTCACGGAACGTAGAAATGACCATCACTTTCAAACTGGTTGCAATTATTCCTGTTATATGACGGAAAAACTGTTATATTTTCATTGCATTTTATGCTTCGGGCATTGACTTCTAAGGCCCTAACTATACAATCTGTAGGAGCAAGGCCCTAGGGTGAAGCCTAGGTTGCTCGGAATGTAGAAATGACCATAAGTATCGTACTGGTTGCAATTATTCGTTTTATACGATGGAAAAACTGTTGTATTTATGTTGTATTTTATGCTTCTGGCGTTGACTTCTAAGGCTCTAACTATTCGATCTGGTGGAGCAACGCAATAGAGTGAAGCCTAGGTTGCCCGGAACGTAGAATTGGCCATCACTCTCAAACTGGTTGCAATTATTCCTGTTATATGATGGAAACACTGTTGTATTTTTATTGCATTTGATGCTTCGGGCGTTGACTTCTAAGGCCCTAGCTATTCCGTCTGTTGGAGCAACGGCCTAGGGTGAAGCCTAGGTTGCTCGGAAAGTAGAAATGACCATAAGTTTCATACTGGTTGCAATTATTCGTTTTATACAATGGAAAAACTGTTGTATTTATATTGTATTTTATGCTTATGTCGTTGACTTCTAAGGCCCTAGCTATTCGACCTAGTGGAGCAACGCCCTAGAGTGAAGCCTAGGTTGCCCGGAAAGGAGAAATGACCATCACTTTCAAACTGGTTGCAATTAATCCTGTTATACGATGGAAAAACTGTTCTATTTATATTGTATTTTATGCTTCTGGCGTTGACTTTTAATGCACTAACTATTCGATCTGGCGGAGCAACGCCCTAGAGTGAAGCCGAGGTTTCCCGGAACGTAGAAATGACCATCGCTTTCAAACTGGTTGCAATTATTCCTGTTATGTGATGGAAAAACTGTTGTATTTTTTATGCATTTTATGCTTCGGGCATTGACTTCTAAGGCCCTAACTATTCAATCTGTTGGAGCAACGCCCTAGGGTGTAGCCTAGGTTGCCCGGAAAGTAGAAATGACCATAACTTTCATACTGGTTGCAATTATTCGTTTTATATCATGGAAAAACTGTTGTATACATATTGCATTTTATGCTGCTGGCGTTCACTTCTTAGGCCCTAACTATTCGATCTGGTGGAACAACGCCCTGGGGTGAAGCCTAGGTTGCCGGAACGTAGAAATGACCATAACTTTCACACTGGTTGCTATTATTCGCTTTATACGATTGAAAAACTGTTCTATTTATATTGTATTTTATGCTTCTGGCGTTGACTTTTAATGCACTAACTATTCGATCTGGTGGAGCAACGCCCAGATTGAATAGCTAGGGCCTAAGAAATCAACGCCAGAAGCATAAAATTCAATATAAATATAACAGTTTTTCCATCGTATAAAACGAATAATTTCAACCAGTGTGAATGTTATGGTCATTTCTACATTCCGAGCAACCTGGGCTTCACTCTAGGGCGTTGATCCACCAGCTAGAATAGTTAGGGCCTTAGAAGTCAGCGCCAGAAGCATAAAATTCAATAAAGATGCTACAGTTTTTCCATCGTATAGCAGGAATAACTGCAAACAGTGTGAAAGTACTGGTCACTTCTACGTTCCGCGTAACCTAGGCTTCACTCCAGGGCGTTGTTCCACCAGATCGAACAGTTAGGGCCTAAGAAGGCAACGCCAGAAGCATAAAATACAATATAAATATAACAGTTTTTCCATCGTATAAAACGAATAATAGCAACCAGTGTGAAAGTTATGGTCATTTCTACGTTCCGGGCAACCTAGGCTTCACCCCAGGTCGTTGTTCCACCAGATCGAATAGTTAGGCCCTAAGAAGTGAACGCCAGCTGCATAAAGTACAATATAAATACAACAGTTCTTCCATCATGTAAAACGAATAATTGCTACCAGTATGAAAGTTATGGTCATTTCTACGTTCCGGGCAGCCTAGGCTTCACTCTGTGGCGTTTTTCCACCACATCAAATAGCTACGGCCTCAGAAGTCAACGCCTGAAGCATAAAATACAATAAAAATACAACAGTCGTTCCATCCTATAACAGGAATAATTGCAACCCGTGTGAAAGTGATGGTCATTTGTACGTTCCAGGCAACCTAGGCTTCGCTCTAGGGCTTTGGTCCACAAGATCGAATTGTTAGGGCCTAAGAAGTCAACGCCAGAAGCATAAGATACAATATAAATATAACAGTTTTTCCATCGTATAATACGAATAATTGCAACCAGTATGAAGGTTATGGTCATTTCCACTTTCCGGGCAACCTAGGCTTCACCCTAGGGCGTTGTTCCAACAGATTGAATAGTTAGGGCCTTAGAAGTCAACGCCCGAAGCATGAAATACAAAATAAATAGAACAGTTGTTCCATCGTATAGAACGAATAATAGCATCCAGTGTGAAAGTTATGGTCATTTCTACGTTCCGGGCAACCTCGGCTTCACTCTAGGGCGTTGCTCCTCCAGATCAAACAGTTAATTCCTTAGAAGTCAACGCCCGAAGCATAAAATACAAAATAAATAGAACAGTTTTTCCATCGTATAAAACGAATAATAGCAACCAGTGTGAAAGTTATGATCATTTCTACGTTCCGGCAACCTAGGCTTCACCCCAGGGCGTTGTTCCACCAGATCGAATAGTTAGGGCCTAAGAAGTGAACGCCAGAAGCATAAAATACAATATAAATACAACACCTTTCCCATCGTATAAAATGAATAATAGCACACAGTGTGAAGGTAATGGTCATTTCTACGTTCCGCACCACCTAGGCTTCACTCTAGGGCGTTGTACCACCATATCGAATAGCTACGGCCTTAGAAGTCAACGCTAGAAGCATAAAGTACAATAAAAATGCAACAGTTTTTCCATCGTATAGCATGAATAATTGCAACCGGTGTGAATGTTATCTTCATTTCTACGTTCCGGGCAACCTAGGCTTGACCGTAGGGTGTTACTCCACCAGATCGCATAGGTAGGGCCATAGAAGTCAACGCCCGAAGCATAAAATACAAAATAAATAGAACAGTTTTTCCATTGTATAAAACGAATAATTGCTACCAGTGTGAAAATTATGTTCATTTCTACGTTCTGGGCAACCTAGGCTTGACTGTAGGGTGTTGCTCCACCAGATCGAATATGTAGGGCCATAGAAGTCAACGCCCGAAGCATAAAATACACTAAATATACAAGAGCTTTTCCGTCGTATAACAGGAATAATTGCAACCAGTGTGAAAGTGATGGTCATTTCTACTTTTCGCGCAACCTAGGCTTCACCCTAGGGCGTTGTTCCAAAAGATTGAATAGTTAGGGCCTTAGAAGTCAACGCCCGAAGCATGAAATACAAAATAAATGGAACAGTTGTTCCATCGTATAAAACGAATCATTGCTATTAGTGTGAAAGTTATGGTAATTTCTACGTTCCGGGCAACCAGGGTTTCACTCTAGGGCGTTGCTCCACCAAATCGCATAGCAAGGGACTTAGAATTCAACGCCATAAGAATAAAATACAATATAAGTACAACAGTTTTTCCATCGTATAAAATGAATAATTGGAAACATTGTGAAAGTAATGGACAATTCTACGTTCTAGGCTACCTAGGTGTCACTCTAGGGCGTTACTCCACCACATCAAATAGCTACGGCCTTAGAAGTCAACGCCAGAAGCATAAAATACAATATAAATACAACACATTTTCCATCGTATAAAATGAATAATAGCAAACAGTGTGAAAGTAATGGTCATTTCTACGTTCCGGACAACCTAGGCTTCACTCTATGGGTGTTGCTCCACCACATCGTATAGCTACGGCCTTGGAAGTCAACGCTAGAAGTATAAAATACAATAAAGATGCAACAGTTTTTCCATCGTATAAAACGAATAATTGAAACCAGTGTAAAAGTAATGGTCATTTCTACGTTCCGGGCAACCTAGGCTTGACCGTAGGGTGTTACTCCACCAGATCGCATAGGTAGGGCCATAGAAGTCAACGCCAGAAGCATAAAATACAATATAAATACAACAGTTTTTCCATCGTATAAAACGAATAATTGCAGCCAGTATGAAAGTTATGGTCATTTCTACTTTACGGGCATCCTAGGCTTCACCCTATGGCGTTGTTCCAACAGATTGAATAGTTAGGGCCTTAGAAGTCAACGCCCGTAGCATAAAATACAAAATAAATAGAACAGTTTTTCCATTGTATTAAACGAATAATTGCTACCAGTATGAAAGTGATGGTCATTTCTACGTTCAGGGCGACCTAGGCTTCACTCTAGGGCGTTGCTCCACCAGATCGAGAAGTTAGGGCCTAAGAAGTCAACGCCAGAAGCATAAAGTACAATATAAATATAACAGTTTTTCCATCGTATAAAACGAATAATAGCAACCAGTGTGAAAGTTCTGGTCATTTCTACGTTCCGGGCAACCTAGGCTTCACTCTAGGGCGTTGCTCCACCAGATCGAATAGTTACGGCCTTAGAAGTCAACGCCCGAAGCATAAAATACAATAAATATACAAGAGTTTTTCCATCGTATAACAGGAATAATTGCAACCAGTGTGAAAGTGATGGTCATTTCTACGTTCTGAGCAACCTAGGCTTCACTCTAGGGCGTCATTCCACCAGATCGAATAGTTAGGGCCTAAGAAGTCAACCCCACAAGCATAAAACACAATATAAATATAACAGTTTTTCCATCGTATAAAACGAATAATTGCAACAAGTATGAAAGTTGTGGTTATTTCTACTTTCCGGGCAACCTAGACTTCACCCTAGGGCGTTGCTCCAACAGATTGAATAGTTAGGGCCTTAGAAGTCAACGCCCGAAGCATAAAATACAATATAAATATAACAGCTTTTCCATCGTATAAAACAAATAATTGCAACCCGTATGAAAGGTATGGTCATTTCTACTTGCCGGGCAACCTAGGCTTCACCATAGGGCGTTGCTCCAACAGATTGAATAGTTAGGGCCTTAGAAGTCAACGCCCGAAGCATAAAATACAAAATAAATAGAACAGTTTTTCCATCGTATAAAACTAATAATTGCAACCAGTGTGAAAGTTATGAACATTTCTACATTCCGAGCAACCTAGGCTTCACTCTAGTGCGTTGCTCCAACAGATCGAATAGTTAGGGACTTAGAAGTCAACGCCAGAAGCATAAAATACAATAAAGCTGCAACAGTTTTTCCATCGTATAGCACGAGTATTTGCAACCAGTGTAAAAGTGATGATCATTTCGGCGTTCCGGGCATCCTAGTCTTAACTGTGAGGCATTACGCCACCAGATCGAGTAGTTAGGGCCTAACAAGTCAACGCCAGAAGCATAAAATGCAATATTAATACAACAGTTTTTCCATCGTATAAAACGAATAATTGCTACCGGTGTGAAAGTTATGGTCATTTCTACGTTCCGGGCAACCTTGGCTTCACTCTGGGGAATTGCTCCACCAGATCGAGTAGCTACGACCTTAGAAGTCGAAGCCAGAAGCAGTAAATACAATAAAAATGCAACAGTTTTTCCATCGTATAGCATGACTAATTGCAACCAGTGCGATAGTAATGATCACTTCGACGTTTCGGGCATCCCAGACTTAACTCTGAGGCGTTGCTCCACCAGATCGAAGAGTTAGGGCCTTAGAAGTCAACGCCAGAAGCATAAACTACAAAATAAATACAACAGCCTTTACATTGTATAAAACGAATAACTGCAACCTG
The DNA here is from genome assembly GCF_051401765.1 of Calliopsis andreniformis. Classification (NCBI taxonomy): domain Eukaryota; kingdom Metazoa; phylum Arthropoda; class Insecta; order Hymenoptera; family Andrenidae; genus Calliopsis; species Calliopsis andreniformis. The sequence goes on along the minus strand of NW_027480426.1, from coordinate 786,611 downwards.
TGTGAAGGTTAAGGTCATATCTACGTTCCGGGCAAACTAGGCTTCACTGTAGGAAGTTGCTCCACCTGATCAAATAGGTAGGGCCATGGAAGTCAACGCCCGAAGCATAAAATACAAAATAAGTAGAACAGTTTTTCCAACCTATAAAACGAATAATTGCGACCAGTACGAAAGTTATGGTCATTTCTACTTTCCGGGCAACCTAGGCTTCTCGCTAGGGCGTTGGCCCAACGGGTTGAATAGTTAGGGCCTTAGAAGTCAACGCCCGAAGCATAAAATGCAATAAAAATACAACAGCTTTTCCATCGTATAAAACGTATAATTGCAACCAGTGTGAAAGTTATGGACATTTCTACATTCCGAGCAACCTAGGCTTCACTCTAGTGCGTTGCTCCACCAGATCGAATAGTTATGGACTTAGAAGTAAACGCCAGAAGCATAAAATACAATAAAGATGCAACAGTTTTTCCATCGTATAACAGGAATAATTGCAACCAGTGTGAAAGTAATGGTCAGTTCTACGTTCCGGGCAAACTAGGTTTCACTCTAGGTCGTTGCTCCACCAGATCGAATAGTTAGGGCCTAAGAAGTCAACGCCAGAAGCATAAAATACGATATAAATACCACAGCTTTTCCGTCGTATAAAACGAATAATTGCAACCAGTGTGAAAGTTATGGTCATTTCTACGTTCCGAGCAACCTACTCCTCACTCTGGGGCGTTGTTACACCAGATCGAATAGTTAGGGACTTAGAAGTCAACGCCAGAAGCATAAAATACAATAAAGATGCAACAGTTTTTCCATCGTATAGCACGAGTAATTGCAACCAGTGTAAAAGTGATGATCATTTCGGCGTTTCGGGCATCCTAGTCTTAACTGTGAGGCATTACGCCACCAGATCGAGTAGTTAGGGCCTAAGAAGTCAACGCCAGAAGCATAAAATGCAATATTAATACAACAGTTATTCCATCGTATAAAACGAATAATTGCTACCGGTGTGAAAGTTATGTTCATTTCTACGTTCCGGGCAACCTAGGCTTCACCCTAGGGCGTTGTTCCAACAGATTGAATAGTTAGGGCCTTAGAAGTCAACGCCCGAAGCATGAAATACAAAATAAATAGAACAGTTGTTCCATCGTATAAAACGAATAATTGCTATCAGTGTGAAAGTTATGGTAATTTCTACGTTCCGGGAAACCAGGGTTTCACTCTAGGGCGTTGCTCCACCAAATCGCATAGCTAGGGACTTAGAATTCAACGCCATAAGAATAAAATGCAATATAAGTACAACAGTTTTTCCATCGTATAAAATGAGTAATTGGAAACAGTGTGAAAGTAATGGACATTTCTACGTTCCAGGCTACCTAGGTGTCACTCTAGGGCGTTACTCCACCACATCTAATAGCTACGGCCTTAGAAGTCAACGCCAGAAGCATAAAATACAATATAAATACAACACCTTTTCCATCGTATAAAATGAATAATAGCAAACAGTGTGAAAGTAATGGTCATTTCTACGTTCCGGACAACCTAGGCTTCACACTATGGGTGTTGCTCCACCACATCGTATAGCTACGGCCTTGGAAGTCAACGCTAGAAGTATAAAATACAATAAAAATGCAACAGTTTTTCCATCGTACAGCATGAATAATTGCAACCGGTGTGATTGTTATTTTCATTTCTACGTTCCGGGCAACCTAGGCCTCACTCTAGGGCGTTGCACGACCAGATCGAATAGTTAGGGCCTTAGAAGTCAACGCCCAAAGCATAAACTACAAAATAAATAGAACAGTTTTTCCATTGTATAAAACGAATAATTGCTACCAGTGTGAAAGTTATGGTCATTTCTACGTGCCGGGCAACCTAGGCTTCACTCTAGGGTGTTGCTCCACCAGATCGAACAGTTAGGGCCTTAGAAGTCAACGCCAGAGGCATAAAATACAATAAAGATACAACAGCTTTTCCATCGTATAAAATGAATAATTGCAAACAGTGTGAAAGTACTGGTCATTTCTACGTTCCGGGTAACCTTGGCTTCACTCTAGGGCGATGTTGCACCAGATCGAACAGTTAGGGCCTAGGAAGGCAACGCCAGAAGCATAAAATACAATATAAATATAACAGTTTTTCCATCGTATAAAACGAATAATAGCAACCAGTGTGAAAGTTATGGTCATTTCTACGTTCCGGGCAACCTAGGCTTCACCCCAGGGCGTTGTTCCACCAGATCGAATAGTTAGGGCCTAAGAAGTGAACGCCAGCAGCATAAAATACAATATAAATACAACAGTTCTTTCATCATATAAAACGAATAATTGCAACCAGTATGAAAGTTATGGTCATTTTTACGTTCCGGGCAACCTCGGCTTCACTCTAGGGCGTTGCTCCACCAGATCGAATAGTGAGGGTCTTAGAAGTCAACGCCAGAGGCATAAAATACAATAAAGATGCAACAGTCTTTCCATCCTATAACAGGAATAATTGCAACCCGTGTGAAAGTGATGGTCATTTGTACGTTCCAGGCAACCTAGGCTTCACTCTAGGGCGTTGTTCCACCAGATCGAATTGTTAGGGCCTAAGAAGTCAACGCCAGAAGCATAAGATACAATATAAATATAACAGTTTTTCCATCGTATAGAGCGAATAATAGCAACCAGAGTGAAAGTTATGGTCAATTCTACGTTCCAGGCAACCTAGGCTTCACTCTAGGGCGTTGCTCCACCAGATCAAACGGCTAGGGCCTTAGAAGTCAACGCCCGAAGCATAAAGTACTAAATAAATAGAACAGTTTTTCCATTGTATAAAACGAATAATTGCTACCAGTGTAAAAGGTATGGTCAGTTCTACGTTCCGGGCAACCTAGGCCTCACTCTAGGTCGTTGTTCCACCAGATCGAATTGTTAGGGCCTAAGAAGTCAACGCCAGAAGCATAAGATACATTATAAATATAACAGTTTTACCATCGTATAGAACGAATAATAGCAACCAGTGTGAAAGTTATGGTCATTTCTACTTTACGGGCATCCTAGGCTTCACCCTATGGCGTTGTTCCAACAGATTGAATAGTTAGGGCCTTAGAAGTCAACGCCCGTAGCATAAAATACAAAATAAATAGAACAGTTTTTCCATTGTATTAAACGAATAATTGCTACCAGTGTGAAAGTGATGGTCATTTCTACGTTCCGGGCAACCTAGGCTTCACTCTATGGCGTTCTTCCACCACATCGAATAGCTACGGCCTCAGAAGTCAACGCCTGAAGCATAAAATACAATAAAAATACAACAGTCTTTCCATCCTATAACAGGAATAATTGCAACCCGTGTGAAAGTGATGGTCATTTGTACGTTCCAGGCAACCTAGGCTTCACTCTAGGGCGTTATTCCACCAGATCGAACAGCTAGGGCCTAAGAAGGCAAAGCCAGAAGCATAAAATACAATATAAATAAAACAGTTTATATATCGTATTAAACTAATAATTGCAACCAGTGTGAAAGTTAACGTCATTTCTACTTTCCGGGCAACCTAGGCTTCACCCCAAGGCGTTGTTCCACCAGATCGAATAGTTAGGGCCTGAGAAGTGAACGCCAGAAGCATAAAATACAATATAAATACAACAGCTTTTCCATCGCATAATACGAATAATTGCAACCAGTACGAAGGTTATGGTCATTTCTACTTTACGGGCATCCTAGGCTACACCCTAGGGCGTTGCTCCTACAGATTGAATAGTTAGGGCCTTAGAAGTCATTGCCCGAAGCATAAAATGCAATAAAAATACCACAGTTTTTCCATCATATAAAACGAATAATTGCCACCAGTATGAAAGTTATGGTCATTTCTACGTTCCGGGCAACCTAGGCTTCACTCTATGGCGTTCTTCCACCACATCGAATAGCTACGGCCTCAGAAGTCAACGCCTGAAGCATAAAATACAATAAAAATACAACAGTCATTCCATCCTATAACAGGAATAATTGCAACCCGTGTGAAAGTGATGGTCATTTGTACGTTCCAGGCAACCTAGGCTTCACTCTAGGGCGTTGTTCCACCAGATCGAATTGTTAGGGCCTAAGAAGTCAACGCCAGAAGCATAAGATACAATATAAATATAACAGTTTTTCCATCGTATAAAACGAATAATTTCAACCAGTGTGAATGTTATGGTCATTTTTACATTCCGAGCAACCTAGGCTTCACTCTATGGCGTCCTTCCACCACATCGAATAGCTACGGCCTCAGAAGTCAACGCCAGAAGCATAAAATACAATAAAAATACAACAGTCTTTCCATCCTATAACAGGAATAATTGCAACCCGTGTGAAAGTGATGGTCATTTGTACGTTCCAGGCAACCTAGGCTTCACTCTAGGGCGTTGTTCCACCAGATCGAATTGTTAGGGCCTAAGAAGTCAACGCCAGAAGCATAAAATACAATAAAAATACAACAGTCTTTCCATCCTATAACAGGAATAATTGCAACCCGTGTGAAAGTGATGGTCATTTGTACGTTCCAGGCAACCTAGGCTTCACTCTAGGGCGTTGTTCCACCAGATCGAATTGTTAGGGCCTAAGAAGTCAACGCCAGAAGCATAAGATACAATATAAATATAACAGTTTTTCCATCGTATAGAACGAATAATAGCAACCAGTGTGAAAGTTATGGTCATTTCTACGTTGCGGGCAACCTAGGCTTCACTTTAGGGCGTCGTTCCACCAGATCCAAGAGCTAGGGCCTAAGAAGGCAAAGCCAGAAGCATAAAATACAAGATAAATATAACAGTTTCTCCATCGTATAAAACGAATAATAGCGACCAGTGTGAAAGTTATGGTCATTTCTACGTTCTCGGCAACCTAGGCTTCACCCCAAGGCGTTGTTCCACCAGATCGAATAGTTAGGGCCTGAGAAGTAAACGCCAGAAGCATAAAATACAATATAAATACAACAGTTTTTCCATCATATAAAACGAATAATTGCAACCAGTATGAAAGCTATGGTCATTTCTACATTTCGGGCATCCTAGGCTACACCCTAGGGCGTTGCTCCTACAGATTGAATAGTTAGGGCCTTAGAAGACATTGCCCGAAGCATAAAATGCAATAAAAATACAACAGTTTTTCCATCGTATAAAAGGATTAATTGCTACCAGTATGGAAGTGATGGTCATTTCTACGTTCCGGGCTACCTAGGCCTCACGCTAGGTCGTTGTTCTACCAGATCGAATTGTTAGGGCCTAAGAAGGCAACGCCAGAAGCATAAGATACAATATAAATATAACAGTTTTTCCATCGTATAGAACGAATAATAGCAACCAGAGTGAAAGTTATGGTCAATTCTACGTTCCGGGCAACCTAGGCTTCACTCTAGGGCGTTGCTCCACCATATCAAACAGCTAGGGCCTTAGAAGTCAACGCCCGAAGTATAAAATACTAAATAAATAGAACAGTTTTTCCATTGTATAAAACGAATAATTGCTACCAGTGTAAAAGGTAAGGTCAGTTCTACGTTCCGGGCAACCTAGGCCTCACTCTAGGTCGTTGTTCCACCAGATCGAATTGTTAGGGCCTAAGAAGTCAACGCCAGAAGCATAAGATACAATATAAATATAACAGTTTTACCATCGTATAGAACGAATAATAGCAACCAGTGTGAAAGTTAACGTCATTTCTACGTTCCGGGCAACCTAGGCTTCACTCTAGGGCATTGCTCCACCTGATGGAATAGTTTGTGCCTTAGAAGTCAACGCCAGAAGCATAAAATACAATATAAATACAACAGTTTTTCCATCGTATAAAACGAATAATAGCAACCAGTGTGAAAGTTATGGTCATTTCTACGTTCCGGGCAACCTAGGCTTCTCACCAGCGCGTTGTCCCACCAGATCGAATAGTCATGGCCTAAGAACTGAACGCCAGCAGCATAAAATACAATATAAATACAACAGTTTTTCCATCATATAAAACGAATAATTGCCACCAGTATGAAAGTTATGGTCATTTCTACGTTCCGGGCAACCTAGGCTTCACTCTATGGCGTTCTTCCACCTCATCGAATAGCTACGGCCTCAGAAGTCAACGCCTGAAGCATAAAATACAATAAAAATACAACAGTCTTTCCATCCTATAACAGGAATAATTGCAACCCGTGTGAAAGTGATGGTCATTTGTACGTTCCAGGCAACCTAGGCTTCACTCTAGGGCGTTGTTCCACCAGATCGAACAGCTAGGGCCTAAGAAGGCAAAGCCAGAAGCATAAAATACAATATAAATATAACAGTTTTTCCATCGTATAGAGCGAATAATAGCAACCAGAGTGAAAGTTATGGTCAATTCTACGTTCCAGGCAACCTAGGCTTCACTCTAGGGCGTTGCTCCACCAGATCAAACGGCTAGGGCCTTAGAAGTCAACGCCCGAAGCATAAAGTACTAAATAAATAGAACAGTTTTTCCATTGTATAAAACGAATAATTGCTACCAGTGTAAAAGGTATGGTCAGTTCTACGTTCCGGGCAACCTAGGCCTCACTCTAGGTCGTTGTTCCACCAGATCGAATTGTTAGGGCCTAAGAAGTCAACGCCAGAAGCATAAGATACATTATAAATATAACAGTTTTACCATCGTATAGAACGAATAATAGCAACCAGTGTGAAAGTTATGGTCATTTCTACTTTACGGGCATCCTAGGCTTCACCCTATGGCGTTGTTCCAACAGATTGAATAGTTAGGGCCTTAGAAGTCAACGCCCGTAGCATAAAATACAAAATAAATAGAACAGTTTTTCCATTGTATTAAACGAATAATTGCTACCAGTGTGAAAGTGATGGTCATTTCTACGTTCCGGGCAACCTAGGCTTCACTCTATGGCGTTCTTCCACCACATCGAATAGCTACGGCCTCAGAAGTCAACGCCTGAAGCATAAAATACAATAAAAATACAACAGTCTTTCCATCCTATAACAGGAATAATTGCAACCCGTGTGAAAGTGATGGTCATTTGTACGTTCCAGGCAACCTAGGCTTCACTCTAGGGCGTTGTTCCACCAGATCGAACAGCTAGGGCCTAAGAAGGCAAAGCCAGAAGCATAAAATACAATATAAATAAAACAGTTTATATATCGTATTAAACTAATAATTGCAACCAGTGTGAAAGTTAACGTCATTTCTACTTTCCGGGCAACCTAGGCTTCACCCCAAGGCGTTGTTCCACCAGATCGAATAGTTAGGGCCTGAGAAGTGAACGCCAGAAGCATAAAATACAATATAAATACAACAGCTTTTCCATCGCATAATACGAATAATTGCAACCAGTACGAAGGTTATGGTCATTTCTACTTTACGGGCATCCTAGGCTACACCCTAGGGCGTTGCTCCTACAGATTGAATAGTTAGGGCCTTAGAAGTCATTGCCCGAAGCATAAAATGCAATAAAAATACCACAGTTTTTCCATCATATAAAACGAATAATTGCCACCAGTATGAAAGTTATGGTCATTTCTACGTTCCGGGCAACCTAGGCTTCACTCTATGGCGTTCTTCCACCACATCGAATAGCTACGGCCTCAGAAGTCAACGCCCGAAGCATAAAATACAATAAAAATACAACAGTCATTCCATCCTATAACAGGAATAATTGCAACCCGTGTGAAAGTGATGGTCATTTGTACGTTCCAGGCAACCTAGGCTTCACTCTAGGGCGTTGTTCCACCAGATCGAATTGTTAGGGCCTAAGAAGTCAACGCCAGAAGCATAAGATACAATATAAATATAACAGTTTTTCCATCGTATAAAACGAATAATTGCCACCAGTATGAAAGTTATGGTCACTTCTACGTTCCGGGCAACCTAGGCTTCACTCTATGGCGTTCTTCCACCACATCGAATAGCTACGGCCTCAGAAGTCAACGCCTGAAGCATAAAAGACAATAAAAATACAACTGCCTTTCCATCCTATAACAGGAATAATTGCAACCCGTGTGAAAGTGATGGTCATTTGTACGTTCCAGGCAACCTAGACTTCACTCTAGGGCGTTGTTCCACCAGATCGAACAGCTAGGGCCTAAGAAGGCAAAGCCAGAAGCATAAAATACAATATAAATATAACAGTTTCTCCATCGTATAAAACGAATAATAGCGACCAGTGTGAAAGTTATGGTCATTTCTACGTTCCCGGCAACCTAGGCTTCACCCCAAGGCGTTGTTCCACCAGATCGAATAGTTAGGGCCTGAGAAGTGAACGCCAGAAGCATAAAATACAATATAAATACAACAGTTTTTCCATCATATAATACGAATAATTGCAACCAGTATGAAAGCTATGGTCATTTCTACTTTACGGGAACCCTAGGCTACACCCTAGGGCGTTGCTTCTACAGATTGAATAGTTAGGGCCTTAGAAGTCATTGCCCGAAGCATAAAATGCAATAAAAATACAACAGTTTTTCCATCGTATAAAAGGATTAATTGCTACCAGTATGGAAGTGATGGTCATTTCAACGTTCCGGGCTACCTAGGCCTCACGCTAGGTCGTTGTTCTACCAGATCGAATTGTTAGGGCCTAAGAAGTCAACGCCAGAAGCATAAGATACAATATAAATATAACAGTTTTTCCATCGTATAGAACGAATAATAGCAACCAGAGTGAAAGTTATGGTCAATTCTACGTTCCGGGCAACCTAGGCTTCACTCTAGGGCGTTGCTCCACCAGATCAAACAGCTAGGGCCTAAGAACTGAACGCCAGCAGCATAAAATACAATATAAATACAACAGTTTTTCCATCATATAAAACGAATAATTGCCACCAGTATGAAAGTTATGGTCATTTCTACGTTCCGGGCAACCTAGGCTTCACTCTATGGCGTTCTTCCACCACATCGAATAGCTACGGCCTCAGAAGTCAACGCCTGAAGCATAAAATACAATAAAAATACAACTGTCTTTCCATCCTATAACAGGAATAATTGCAACCCGTGTGAAAGTGATGGTCATTTGTACGTTCCAGGCAACCTAGACTTCACTCTAGGGCGTTGTTCCACCAGATCGAACAGCTAGGGCCTAAGAAGGCAAAGCCAGAAGCATAAAATACAATATAAATATAACAGTTTCTCCATTGTATAAAACGAATAATTGCTACCAGTGTAAAAGTTATGGTCATTTCTACGTTCCGGAGAACCTAGGCTTCACCCTAGGGCGTTCTTCCACCAGATCGAATAGTTAGGGCCTAAGAAGTGAACGCCAGAAGCATAAAATACAATATAAATGCAACAGGTTTTCCATCGTATAAAACGAATAATTGCAACCAGTATGAAGCTTATGGTCATTTCTACTCTCCGGGCAACCTAGGCTTCACTCTATGGCGTTCTACCACCACATCGAATAGCTACGGCCACAGAAGTCAACGCCTGAAGTATAAAATACAATAAAAATACAACAGTCTTTCAATCCTATAACAGGAATAGTTGCAACCCGTGTGAAAGTGATGGTCATTTCTTCGTTCCAGGCAACCTAGGCTTCACTCTAGGTCGTTGTTGCACCAGATCGAATAGTTCGGGCCTAAGAAGTCAACGCCAGAAGCATAAAATACAATATAAATATAACAGTTTTTCCATCGTATAAAACGAATAATAGAAACCAGTGTGAAAGTTATGGTCATTTCTACGTTCCGGGCAACCTAGGCTTCACTCCAGGGCGTTCTCCACCAGATCAAACAGTTAGGGCCTTAGAAGTCAACGCCCGAAGCATAAAATACAAAATAAATAGAACGGTTTTTCCATTGTATAAAACGAATAAATGCTACCAGTGTAAAAGTTATGGTCTTTTCTACGTTCCGGGCAACCTAAGCTTCAATATAGGGCGTTGCTCCACCAGATCGAATAGTTAGGGCCTTAGAAGTTAACGCCCGAAGCATTAAATACAAAATAAATGAAACAGTTTTTCCATCGTATAAAACGAATAATTGCTACCAGTGTGAAAGTTATGGTCATTTCTACGTTCCGCGCAACCTAGGCTTCACTCTAGGGCGTTGCTGCACCAGATCGAATAGTTAGGGCCTTAGAAGTCAACGCCCGAAGCATAAAATACAAAATAAATAAAACAGTTTTTCCATCGTATAAAACGAATAACTGCTACCAGTGTGAAATGAATGGTCATTTCTACGTTCCGGGCAACCTAGGCTTCACGCTAGGGCGGTGCTCCACCAGATCAAATAGTTAGGGCCTAAGAAGTCAACGCCAGGAGCATAAAATGCAACATAAATACAACAGACTTTCCATCGTATATAATGTATATTTGCAAACAGTGTGAAAGTAATGGTCATTTCTACGTACCGGGCAATCTAGGCTCCACTCTAGGGCGTTGCTCCACCAAATCGAATAGCTAGGGCCTTAGAAGTCAACGCCAGAAGCATAAAATATAAAATAAATAGAACAGTTTTTCCATCGTATAAAACGAGTAATTGCTACCAGTGTGAAAGTTATGGTCATTTTTACGTTCCGGGCAACCTAGGCTTCACCCTAGGGCGTTGCTCCAACAGATTGAATAGTTAGGGCCTTAGAAGTCAATGCCCGAAGCATAAAACACGATATAAATACAACAGCTTTTCCATCGTATAAGACGAATAATTGCAACCAGTTTGAAAGTGATGGTCATTTCGTCGTACCGGGCAACCTAGGCTTCACTCTAGGGCGTTGCTCCACCTGATCGAATAGTTAGGGCCTTAGAAGTCAACGCCCGAAGCATAAAATACAAAATAAATAGAACAGTTTTTCCATCGTGTAAAACGAATAATTGCTACCAGTGTGAAAGTTATGGTCATTTCTACTTTCCGGGCAACCTACGCTTCACCCTAGGGCGTTGTTCCACCAGATGGAATAGTTAGGGCCTAAGAAGTCAACGCCAGAATCATAAAGTACGGTATAAATACAACAGCTTTTCCATCGTATAAAACGAATAATTGCAGCCAGTGTGAAAGTTATGGTCATTTCTACGTTCCGGGCAACCTAGGCTTCACCCAATGGCGTTGCTCCAACAGATTGAATAGTTAGGTCCTTACAAGTCAATGCCCGAAGCATAAAATGCAATAAATATACAACAGCATTGCCATCGTATAAAATGAATAATTGCAAACAGTGTGAAAGATATGGACATTTCTACGTTCCGGGCAACCTAGGCTTCACTCTATGGCGTTCATCCACCACATCGAATAGCTACGGCCTCAGCAGTCAACGCGTGAAGCATAAAATACAATAAAAATTCAACAGTCTTTCCATCCTATAACAGGAATAATTGCAACCCGTGTGAAAGTGATGGTCATTTCTACGTTCCAGGCAACCTAGGCTTCACTCTAGGGTGTTGTTCCACCAGATCGAATAGTTAGGGCCTAAGAAGCCAACGCCAGAAGCATAAAATACAATATAAATATAACAGTTTTTCCATCGTATAAAACGAATCATAGCAACCAGTGTGAAAGTTATGGTCATTTCTACGTTCCGGGCAACCTAGGCTTCACTGTAGGGCGTTGCTCCACCAGATCAAACAGTTAGGGCCTTAGATGTCCATGCCAGAAGCATAAAATACAATAAAGGTGCAACAGTTTTTCCATCGTATGACAGGAATAACTGCAACCAGTGTGAAAGTACTGGTCATTTCTACGTTCCGGCTAACCTAGGTTTCACTCTAGGGCGTTGCTCCACGAGATCGAAAAGCTAGGGACTTAGAATTCAACGCCAGAAGAATAAAATACAATATAAGTACAACAGTTTTTCCATCGTATAAAATGAATATTTGCATACATTGTGAAAGTAATGGTCATTTCTACGTTCGGGGCAACCTATGCGTCACTCTAGAGCGTTGCTCCACCACATCTAATAGCTACGGCCTTAAAAGTCAACGCCAGAAGAATAAAATGCAATATAAATACAACTGCATTTCCATCGTATAAAATGAATAATTGCAAGCAGTGTGAAAGTAATGGTCATTTGTACGTTCCGGGCAACCTAGGCTTCACTCTATGGCGTTCTACCACCACATCGAATAGCTACGGCCACAGAAGTCAACGCCTGAAGTATAAAATACAATAAAAATACAACAGTCTTTCCATCCTATAACAGGAATAATTGCAACCCGTGTGAAAGTGATGGTCATTTCTACGTTCCAGGCAACATAGGCTTCACTCTAGGGCGTTGTTGCACCAGATCGAATAGCTCGGGCCTAAGAAGTCAACGCCCGAAGCATAAAATACAAAATAAATAAAACAGTTTTTCCATCGTATAAAACGAATAATTGCTACCAGTGTGAAATGAATGGTCATTTCTACGTTGCGGGCAACCTAGGCTTCACGCTAGGGCGGTGCTCCACCAGATCAAATACTTAGGGCCTAAGAAGTCAACGCCAGGAGCATAAAATACAACATAAATGCAACAGACTTTCCATCGTATATAATGTATATTTGCAAACAGTGTGAAAGTTATGGTCATTTCTACGTTCCGGGCAACCTAGGCTTCACTCTAGGGCGTTGCTCCACCAGATCAAACAGTTAGGGCCTTAGATATCAACGCCAGAAGCATAAAATACAATAAAGGTGCAACAGCTTTTCCATCGTATAACAGGAATAACTGCAACCAGTGTGAAAGTACTGGTCATTTCTACGTTCCCGGCAACCTAGGCTTCACCCCAAGGCGTTGTTCCACCAGATCGAATAGTTAGGGCCTGAGAAGTGAACGCCAGAAGCATAAAATACAATATAAATACAACAGTTTTTCCATCATATAAAACGAATAATTGCAACCAGTATGAAAGCTATGGTCATTTCTACTTTACGGGCACCCTAGGCTACACCCTAGGGCGTTGCTTCTACAGATTGTATAGTTAGGGCCTTAGAAGTCATTGCCCGAAGCATAAAATGCAATAAAAATACAACAGTTTTTCCATCGTATAAAAGGATTAATTGCTACCAGTGTGAAAGTTATGGTCATTTCTACTTTCCGGGCAACCTACGCTTCACCCTAGGGCGTTGTTCCACCAGATGGAATAGTTAGGGCCTAAGAAGTCAACGCCAGAATCATAAAATACGATATAAATACAACAGCTTTTCCATCGTATAAAACGAATAATTGCAACCAGTGTGAAAGTTATGGTCATTTCTACGTTCCGGGCAACCTAGGCTTCACCCAATGGCGTTGCTCCAACAGATTCAATAGTTAGGTCCTTACAAGTCAATGCCCGAAGCATAAAATGCAATAAATACACAACAGCATTGCCATCGTATAAAATGAATAATTGCAAACAGTGTGAAAGATATGGACATTTCTACGTTCCGGGCAACCTAGGCTTCACTCTATGGCGTTCATCCACCACATCGAATAGCTACGGCCTCAGAAGTCAACGCGTGAAGCATAAAATACAATAAAAATACAACAGTCTTTCCATCCTATAACAGGAATAATTGCAACCCGTGTGAAAGTGATGGTCATTTCTACGTTCCAGGCAACCTAGGCTTCACTCTAGGGTGTTGTTCCACCAGATCGAATAGTTAGGGCCTAAGAAGTTAACGCCAGAAGCATAGAATACAATATAAATATAACAGTTTTTCCATCGTATAAAACGGATAATAGCAACCAGTGTGAAAGTTATGGTCATTTCTACGTTCCGGGCAACCTAGGCTTCACTCTAGGGCGTTGCTCCACCAGATCAAACAGTTAGGGCCTTAGATATCAACGCCAGAAGCATAAAATACAATAAAGGTGCAACAGCTTTTCCATCGTATAACAGGAATAACTGCAACCAGTGTGAAAGTACTGGTCATTTCTACGTTCCGGGCAACCTAGGCTTCACTCTATGGCGTTCATCCACCACATCGAATAGCTACGGCCTCAGAAGTCAACGCGTGAAGCATAAAATACAATAAAAATTCAACAGTCTTTCCATCCTATAACAGGAATAATTGCAACCCGTGTGAAAGTGATGGTCATTTCTACGTTCCAGGCAACCTAGGCTTCACTCTAGGGTGTTGTTCCACCAGATCGTATAGTTAGGGCCTAAGAAGCCAACGCCAGAAGCATAAAATACAATATAAATATAACAGTTTTTCCATCGTATAAAACGAATAATTGCAACCAGTGTGAAATGAATGGTCATTTCTACGTTGCGGGCAACCTAGGCTTCACGCTAGGGCGGTGCTCCACCAGATCAAATAGTTAGGGCCTAAGAAGTCAACGCCAGGAGCATAAAATACAACATTAATGCAACAGACTTTCCATCGTATATAATGTATATTTGCAAACAGTGTGAAAGTAATGGTCATTTCTACGTACCGGGCAACCTAGGCTCCACTCTAGGGCGTTGCTCCACCAGATCGGATAGCTAGGGAATTAGAATTCCCCGCCATAAGAATAAAATACAATATAAGACCAACAGTTTTTCCATCGTATAAAATGAATAATTGCAACCAGTGTGAAAGTTATGGTCATTTCTACATTTCGAGCAACCTAGGCTTCACTCTAGGGCGTTGCTCCACCTGATCGAATAGTTAGGGCCTTAGAATTCAACGCCATAAGAATAAAATGCAATATAAATATAACAGTTTTTCCATCGTATAAAACGAATATTAGCAACCAGAGTGAAAGTTATGGTCATTTCAACGTTCCGGGCAATCTGGGCTTCACACTAGGGCGTTGCTCCACCAGATCAAACAGTTAGGGCCTTAGAAGTCAACGCCCGAAGCATAAAATACAAAATAAATAGAACGGTTTTTCCATTGTATAAAACGAATAAATGCTACCAGTGTAAAAGTTATGGTCTTTTCTACGTTCCGGGCAACCTAGGCTTCACCCTAGGGCGTTGTTCCACCAGATCGAATAGTTAGGGCCTAAGAAGTGACGCCAGAAGCATAAAATACAATATAAATACAACAGTTTTTCCATCATATAAAACGAATAATTGCAACCAGTATGAAACTTATGGTCATTTCTACTTTCCGGGCAACCTAGGCTTCACACTATGGCGTTCTACCACCACATCGAATAGCTACGGCCACAGAAGTCAACGCCTGAAGTATAAAATACAATAAAAATACAACAGTCTTTCCATCCTATAACAGGAATAATTGCAACCCGTGTGAAAGTGATGGTCATTTCTACGTTCCAGGCAACCTAGGCTTCACCCTAGGGCGTTGTTCCACCAGATCGAATAGTTAGGGCCTAAGAAGTGAACGCCAGAAGCATAAAATACAATATAAATACAACAGTTTTTCCATCATATAAAACGAATAATTGCAACCAGTATGAAAGCTATGGTCATTTCTACTTTACGGGCATCCTAGGCTACACCCTAGGGCGTTGCTCCTACAGATTGAATAGTTAGGGCCTTAGAAGTCATTGCCCGAAGCATAAAATGCAATAAAAATACAACAGTTTTTCCATCGTATAAAAGGATTAATTGCTACCAGTATGGAAGTGATGGTCATTTCTACGATCCGGGCTACCTAGGCCTCACGCTAGGTCGTTGTTCTACCAGATCGAATTGTTAGGGCCTAAGAAGGCAACGCCAGAAGCATAAGATACAATATAAATATAACAGTTTTTCCATCGTATAGAACGAATAATAGCAACCAGTGTGAAAGTTAACGTCATTTCTACGTTCCGGGCAACCTAGGCTTCACTCTAGGGCATTGCTCCACCTGATGGAATAGTTTGTGCCTTAGAAGTCAACGCCAGAAGCATAAAATACAATATAAATACAACAGTTTTTCCATCGTATAAAACGAATAATAGCAACCAGTGTGAAAGTTATGGTCATTTCTACGTTCCGGGCAACCTAGGCTTCACTCTATGGCGTTCTTCCACCACATCGAATAGCCACGGCCTCAGAAGTCAACGCCTGAAGCATAAAATACAATAAAAATACAACAGTCTTTCCATCCTATAACAGGAATAATTGCAACCCGTGTGAAAGTGATGGTCATTTGTACGTTCCAGGCAACCTAGGCTTCACTCTAGGGCGTTGTTCCACCAGATCGAACAGCTAGGGCCTAAGAAGGCAAAGCCAGAAGCATAAAATACAATATAAATACAACAGTTTTACCATCGTATAGAACGAATAATAGCAACCAGTGAGAAAGTTAACGTCATTTCTACGTTCCGGGCAACCTAGGCTTCACTCTAGGGCATTGCTCCACCTGATGGAATAGTTTGTGCCTTAGAAGTCAACGCCAGAAGCATAAAATACAATATAAATACAACAGTTTTTCCATCGTATAAAACGAATAATAGCAACCAGTGTGAAAGTTATGGTCATTTCTACGTTCCGGGCAACCTAGGCTTCTCACCAGCGCGTTGTCCCACCAGATCGAATAGTCATGGCCTAAGAACTGAACGCCAGCAGCATAAAATACAATATAAATACAACAGTTTTTCCATCATATAAAACGAATAATTGCCACCAGTATGAAAGTTATGGTCATTTCTACGTTCCGGGCAACCTAGGCTTCACTCTATGGCGTTCTTCCACCACATCGAATAGCTACGGCCTCAGAAGTCAACGCCTGAAGCATAAAATACAATAAAAATACAACAGTCTTTCCATCCTATAACAGGAATAATTGCAACCCGTGTGAAAGTGATGGTCATTTGTACGTTCCAGGCAACCTAGGCTTCACTCTAGGGCGTTGTTCCACCAGATCGAACAGCTAGGGCCTAAGAAGGCAAAGCCAGAAGCATAAAATACAATATAAATACAACAGTTTTTATATCGTATTAAACGAATAATTGCAACCAGTGTGAAAGTTAACGTCATTTCTACTTTCCTGGCAACCTAGGCTTCACCCCAAGGCGTTGTTCCACCAGATCGAATAGTTAGGGCCTGAGAAGTGAAAGCCAGAAGCATAAAATACAATATAAATACAACAGTTTTTCCATCATATAAAACGAATAATTGCCACCAGTATGAAAGTTATGGTCACTTCTACGTTCCGGGCAACCTAGGTTTCACTCTATGGCGTTCTTCCACCACATCGAATAGCTACGGCCTCAGAAGTCAACGCCTGAAGCATAAAAGACAATAAAAATACAACTGCCTTTCCATCCTATAACAGGAATAATTGCAACCCGTGTGAAAGTGATGGTCATTTGTACGTTCCAGGCAACCTAGACTTCACTCTAGGGCGTTGTTCCACCAGATCGAACAGCTAGGGCCTAAGAAGGCAAAGCCAGAAGCATAAAATACAATATAAATATAACAGTTTCTCCATCGTATAAAACGAATAATAGCGACCAGTGTGAAAGTTATGGTCATTTCTACGTTCCCGGCAACCTAGGCTTCACCCCAAGGCGTTGTTCCACCAGATCGAATAGTTAGGGCCTGAGAAGTGAACGCCAGAAGCATAAAATACAATATAAATACAACAGTTTTTCCATCATATAATACGAATAATTGCAACCAGTATGAAAGCTATGGTCATTTCTACTTTACGGGAAACCTAGGCTACACCCTAGGGCGTTGCTTCTACAGATTGAATAGTTAGGGCCTTAGAAGTCATTGCCCGAAGCATAAAATGCAATAAAAATACAACAGTTTTTCCATCGTATAAAAGGATTAATTGCTACCAGTATGGAAGTGATGGTCATTTCAACGTTCCGGGCTACCTAGGCCTCACGCTAGGTCGTTGTTCTACCAGATCGAATTGTTAGGGCCTAAGAAGTCAACGCCAGAAGCATAAGATACAATATAAATATAACAGTTTTTCCATCGTATAGAACGAATAATAGCAACCAGAGTGAAAGTTATGGTCAATTCTACGTTCCGGGCAACCTAGGCTTCACTCTAGGGCGTTGCTCGACCAGATCAAACAGCTAGGGCCTAAGAACTGAACGCCAGCAGCATAAAATACTATATAAATACAACAGTTTTTCCATCATATAAAACGAATAATTGCCACCAGTATGAAAGTTATGGTCATTTCTACGTTCCGGGCAACCTAGGCTTCACTCTATGGCGTTCTTCCACCACATCGAATAGCTACGGCCTCAGAAGTCAACGCCTGAAGCATAAAATACAATAAAAATACAACTGTCTTTCCATCCTATAACAGGAATAATTGCAACCCGTGTGAAAGTGATGGTCATTTGTACGTTCCAGGCAACCTAGACTTCACTCTAGGGCGTTGTTCCACCAGATCGAACAGCTAGGGCCTAAGAAGGCAAAGCCAGAAGCATAAAATACAATATAAATATAACAGTTTCTCCATTGTATAAAACGAATAATTGCTACCAGTGTAAAAGTTATGGTCATTTCTACGTTCCGGACAACCTAGGCTTCACCCTAGGGCGTTCTTCCACCAGATCGAATAGTTAGGGCCTAAGAAGTGAACGCCAGAAGCATAAAATACAATATAAATGCAACAGGTTTTCCATCGTATAAAACGAATAATTGCAACCAGTATGAAGCTTATGGTCATTTCTACTCTCCGGGCAACCTAGGCTTCACTCTATGGCGTTCTACCACCACATCGAATAGCTACGGCCACAGAAGTCAACGCCTGAAGTATAAAATACAATAAAAATACAACAGTCTTTCAATCCTATAACAGGAATAGTTGCAACCCGTGTGAAAGTGATGGTCATTTCTTCGTTCCAGGCAACCTAGGCTTCACTCTAGGTCGTTGTTGCACCAGATCGAATAGTTCGGGCCTAAGAAGTCAACGCCAGAAGCATAAAATACAATATAAATATAACAGTTTTTCCATCGTCTAAAACGAATAATAGAAACCAGTGTGAAAGTTATGGTCATTTCTACGTTCCGGGCAACCTAGGCTTCACTCCAGGGCGTTCTCCACCAGATCAAACAGTTAGGGCCTTAGAAGTCAACGCCCGAAGCATAAAATACAAAATAAATAGAACGGTTTTTCCATTGTATAAAACGAATAAATGCTACCAGTGTAAAAGTTATGGTCTTTTCTACGTTCCGGGCAACCTAAGCTTCAATCTAGGGCGTTGCTCCACCAGATCGAATAGTTAGGGCCTTAGAAGTTAACGCCCGAAGCATTAAATACAAAATAAATGAAACAGTTTTTCCATCGTATAAAACGAATAATTGCTACCAGTGTGAAAGTTATGGTCATTTCTACGTTCCGCGCAACCTAGGCTTCACTCTAGGGCGTTGCTGCACCAGATCGAATAGTTAGGGCCTTAGAAGTCAACGCCCGAAGCATAAAATACAAAATAAATAAAACAGTTTTTCCATCGTATAAAACGAATAACTGCTAACAGTGTGAAATGAATGGTCATTTCTACGTTCCGGGCAACCTAGGCTTCACGCTAGGGCGGTGCTCCACCAGATCAAATAGTTAGGGCCTAAGAAGTCAACGCCAGGAGCATAAAATGCAACATAAATACAACAGACTTTCCATCGTATATAATGTATATTTGCAAACAGTGTGAAAGTAATGGTCATTTCTACGTACCGGGCAATCTAGGCTCCACTCTAGGGCGTTGCTCCACCAAATCGAATAGCTAGGGCCTTAGAAGTCAACGCCAGAAGCATAAAATATAAAATAAATAGAACAGTTTTTCCATCGTATAAAACGAGTAATTGCTACCAGTGTGAAAGTTATGGTTATTTCTACTTTCCGGGCAACCTAGGCTTCACCCTATGGCGTTGTTCCACCAGATGGAATAGTTAGGGCCTAAGAAGTCAACGCCAGAAGCATAAAACACGATATAAATACAACAGCTTTTCCATCGTATAAGACGAATAATTGCAACCAGTTTGAAAGTGATGGTCATTTCGTCGTACCGGGCAACCTAGGCTTCACTCTAGGGCGTTGCTCCACCTGATCGAATAGTTAGGGCCTTAGAAGTCAACGCCCGAAGCATAAAATACAAAATAAATAGAACAGTTTTTCCATCGTGTAAAACGAATAATTGCTACCAGTGTGAAAGTTATGGTCACTTCTACTTTCCGGGCAACCTACGCTTCACCCTAGGGCGTTGTTCCACCAGATGGAATAGTTAGGGCCTAAGAAGTCAACGCCAGAATCATAAAGTACGATATAAATACAACAGCTTTTCCATCGTATAAAACGAATAATTGCAGCCAGTGTGAAAGTTATGGTCATTTCTACGTTCCGGGCAACCTAGGCTTCACCCAATGGCGTTGCTCCAACAGATTGAATAGTTAGGTCCTTACAAGTCAATGCCCGAAGCATAAAATGCAATAAATATACAACAGCATTGCCATCGTATAAAATGAATAATTGCAAACAGTGTGA
Source organism: Calliopsis andreniformis (assembly GCF_051401765.1). Taxonomy (NCBI): domain Eukaryota; kingdom Metazoa; phylum Arthropoda; class Insecta; order Hymenoptera; family Andrenidae; genus Calliopsis; species Calliopsis andreniformis. The sequence goes on along the minus strand of NW_027480426.1, from coordinate 766,356 downwards.
AAAATATGGACATTTCTACGTTCCGGGCAACCTAGGCTTCACTCTATGGCGTTCATCCACCACATCGAATAGCTACGGCCTCAGCAGTCAACGCGTGAAGCATAAAATACAATAAAAATTCAACAGTCTTTCCATCCTATAACAGGAATAATTGCAACCCGTGTGAAAGTGATGGTCATTTCTACGTTCCAGGCAACCTAGGCTTCACTCTAGGGTGTTGTTCCACCAGATCGAATAGTTAGGGCCTAAGAAGCCAACGCCAGAAGCATAAAATACAATATAAATATAACAGTTTTTCCATCGTATAAAAGGAATCATAGCAACCAGTGTGAAAGTTATGGTCATTTCTACGTTCCGGGCAACCTAGGCTTCACTGTAGGGCGTTGCTCCACCAGATCAAACAGTTAGGGCCTTAGATGTCCATGCCAGAAGCATAAAATACAATAAAGGTGCAACAGTTTTTCCATCGTATGACAGGAATAACTGCAACCAGTGTGAAAGTACTGGTCATTTCTACGTTCCGGCTAACCTAGGTTTCACTCTAGGGCGTTGCTCCACGAGATCGAAAAGCTAGGGACTTAGAATTCAACGCCAGAAGAATAAAATACAATATAAGTACAACAGTTTTTCCATCGTATAAAATGAATATTTGCATACATTGTGAAAGTAATGGTCATTTCTACGTTCGGGGCAAGCTATGCGTCACTCTAGAGCGTTGCTCCACCACATCTAATAGCTACGGCCTTAAAAGTCAACGCCAGAAGAATAAAATGCAATATAAATACAACTGCATTTCCATCGTATAAAATGAATAATTGCAAGCAGTGTGAAAGTAATGGTCATTTGTACGTTCCGGGCAACCTAGGCTTCACTCTATGGCGTTCTACCACCACATCGAATAGCTACGGCCACAGAAGTCAACGCCTGAAGTATAAAATACAATAAAAATACAACAGTCTTTCCATCCTATAACAGGAATAATTGCAACCCGTGTGAAAGTGATGGTCATTTCTACGTTCCAGGCAACATAGGCTTCACTCTAGGGCGTTGTTGCACCAGATCGAATAGCTCGGGCCTAAGAAGTCAACGCCCGAAGCATAAAATACAAAATAAATAAAACAGTTTTTCCATCGTATAAAACGAATAATTGCTACCAGTGTGAAATGAATGGTCATTTCTACGTTGCGGGCAACCTAGGCTTCACGCTAGGGCGGTGCTCCACCAGATCAAATACTTAGGGCCTAAGAAGTCAACGCCAGGAGCATAAAATACAACATAAATGCAACAGACTTTCCATCGTATATAATGTATATTTGCAAACAGTGTGAAAGTTATGGTCATTTCTACGTTCCGGGCAACCTAGGCTTCACTCTAGGGCGTTGCTCCACCAGATCAAACAGTTAGGGCCTTAGATATCAACGCCAGAAGCATAAAATACAATTAAGGTGCAACAGCTTTTCCATCGTATAACAGGAATAACTGCAACCAGTGTGAAAGTACTGGTCATTTCTACGTTCCCGGCAACCTAGGCTTCACCCCAAGGCGTTGTTCCACCAGATCGAATAGTTAGGGCCTGAGAAGTGAACGCCAGAAGCATAAAATACAATATAAATACAACAGTTTTTCCATCATATAAAACGAATAATTGCAACCAGTATGAAAGCTATGGTCATTTCTACTTTACGGGCACCCTAGGCTACACCCTAGGGCGTTGCTTCTACAGATTGAATAGTTAGGGCCTTAGAAGTCATTGCCCGAAGCATAAAATGCAATAAAAATACAACAGTTTTTCCATCGTATAAAAGGATTAATTGCTACCAGTGTGAAAGTTATGGTCATTTCTACGTTCCGGGCAACCTAGGCTTCACCCAATGGCGTTGCTCCAACAGATTCAATAGTTAGGTCCTTACAAGTCAATGCCCGAAGCATAAAATGCAATAAATACACAACAGCATTGCCATCGTATAAAATGAATAATTGCAACCAGTGTGAAAGTTATGGTCATTTCTACGTTCCGGGCAACCTAGGCTTCACCCAATGGCGTTGCTCCAACAGATTCAATAGTTAGGTCCTTACAAGTCAATGCCCGAAGCATAAAATGCAATAAATACACAACAGCATTGCCATCGTATAAAATGAATAATTGCAAACAGTGTGAAAGATATGGACATTTCTACGTTCCGGGCAACCTAGGCTTCACTCTATGGCGTTCATCCACCACATCGAATAGCTACGGCCTCAGAAGTCAACGCGTGAAGCATAAAATACAATAAAAATACAACAGTCTTTCCATCCTATAACAGGAATAATTGCAACCCGTGTGAAAGTGATGGTCATTTCTACGTTCCAGGCAACCTAGGCTTCACTCTAGGGTGTTGTTCCACCAGATCGAATAGTTAGGGCCTAAGAAGTTAACGCCAGAAGCATAGAATACAATATAAATATAACAGTTTTTCCATCGTATAAAACGGATAATAGCAACCAGTGTGAAAGTTATGGTCATTTCTACGTTCCGGGCAACCTAGGCTTCACTCTAGGGCGTTGCTCCACCAGATCAAACAGTTAGGGCCTTAGATATCAACGCCAGAAGCATAAAATACAATAGAGGTGCAACAGCTTTTCCATCGTATAACAGGAATAACTGCAACCAGTGTGAAAGTACTGGTCATTTCTACGTTCCGGGCAACCTAGGCTTCACTCTATGGCGTTCATCCACCACATCGAATAGCTACGGCCTCAGAAGTCAACGCGTGAAGCATAAAATACAATAAAAATTCAACAGTCTTTCCATTCTATAACAGGAATAATTGCAACCCGTGTGAAAGTGATGGTCATTTCTACGTTCCAGGCAACCTAGGCTTCACTCTAGGATGTTGTTCCACCAGATCGTATAGTTAGGGCCTAAGAAGCCAACGCCAGAAGCATAAAATACAATATAAATATAACAGTTTTTCCATCGTATAAAACGAATAATTGCAACCAGTGTGAAATGAATGGTCATTTCTACGTTGCGGGCAACCTAGGCTTCACGCTAGGGCGGTGCTCCACCAGATCAAATAGTTAGGGCCTAAGAAGTCAACGCCAGGAGCATAAAATACAACATTAATGCAACAGACTTTCCATCGTATATAATGTATATTTGCAAACAGTGTGAAAGTAATGGTCATTTCTACGTACCGGGCAACCTAGGCTCCACTCTAGGGCGTTGCTCCACCAGATCGGATAGCTAGGGAATTAGAATTCAACGCCATAAGAATAAAATACAATATAAGACCAACAGTTTTTCCATCGTATAAAATGAATAATTGCAACCAGTGTGAAAGTTATGGTCATTTCTACATTTCGAGCAACCTAGGCTTCACTCTAGGGCGTTGCTCCACCTGATCGAATAGTTAGGGCCTTAGAATTCAACGCCATAAGAATAAAATGCAATATAAATATAACAGTTTTTCCATCGTATAAAACGAATATTAGCAACCAGAGTGAAAGTTATGGTCATTTCAACGTTCCGGGCAATCTGGGCTTCACACTAGGGCGTTGCTCCACCAGATCAAACAGTTAGGGCCTTAGAAGTCAACGCCCGAAGCATAAAATACAAAATAAATAGAACGGTTTTTCCATTGTATAAAACGAATAAATGCTACCAGTGTAAAAGTTATGGTCTTTTCTACGTTCCGGGCAACCTAGGCTTCACCCTAGGGCGTTGTTCCACCAGATCGAATAGTTAGGGCCTAAGAAGTGAACGCCAGAAGCATAAAATACAATATAAATACAACAGTTTTTCCATCATATAAAACGAATAATTGCAACCAGTATGAAACTTATGGTCATTTCTACTTTCCGGGCAACCTAGGCTTCACACTATGGCGTTCTACCACCACATCGAATAGCTACGGCCACAGAAGTCAACGCCTGAAGTATAAAATACAATAAAAATACAACAGTCTTTCCATCCTATAACAGGAATAATTGCAACCCGTGTGAAAGTGATGGTCATTTCTACGTTCCAGGCAACCTAGGCTTCACTCTAGGCCGTTGTCCCACCAGATCGAATAGCTAGGGCCTTAGAAGTCAATGCCCGAAGCATAAAATGCAAAATAAATAGAACAGTTTTTGCATTGTATAAAACGAATAATTGCTACCAGTGTAAAAGTTATGGTCTCTTCTACGTTCCGGGCAACCTAGGCTTCACCCTAGGGCGTTGCTCCAACAGATTGAATAGTTAGGGCCTTAGAAGTCAACGCCCGAAGCATAAAATGCAAAATAAATAGAACAGTTTTTCCATCGTATAAAACGAATAATAGCAACCAGTGTGAAAGTTATGGTCACTTCTACGTTCCGGGCAACCTAGGCTTCACTCTAGGGCGTTGCTCCACCAGATCAAACAGTTAGGGCCTTAGAAGCCAACGCCCGAAGCATTAAATACAAATAAGTAGAACAGTTATTCCATTGTATAAAACGAATAATTGCTACCAGTGTAAAAGTTATGGTCATTTCTATGTTCCGGGCAACCTAGGCTTCACCCTCGGCCGTTGTTCCACCAGATCGAATAGTTCGAGCCTAAGAAGTGAACGCCAGAAGCATAAAATACAATATAAATACAACAGTTTTTCCATCGTATAAAACGAATAATTGCAACCAGTATGAAACTTATGGTCATTTATATTTTCCGGGCAACCTAGGCTTCACCCTAGGGCATTGCTCCAACAGATTGAATAGTTAGGGCCTTAGAACTCAATGCCCGAAGCAAAAAATGCCATAAAAATACAACAGTTTTTCCATCATATAACAGGAATAATTGCAACCAGTTTGAGAGTGATGGTCATTTCTACGTACCGGGCAACCTAGGCTTCACGCTAGGGCGGTGCTCCGCCAGATCAAATAGTTAGGGCCTATGAAGTCAACGCCAGGAGCATAAAATACAACATAAATGCAACAGACTTTCCATCGTATATAATGTATATTTGCAAACAGTGTGAAAGTAATGGTCATTTCTACGTACCGGGCAACCTAGGCTCCACTCTAGGGCGTTGCTCCACCAAATCGAATAGCTAGGGCCTTAGAAGTCAACGCCAGAAGCATAAAATACAATAAAGGTGCAAAAGTTTTTCCATCGTATGACAGGAATAACTGCAAACAGTGTGAAAGTACTGGTCATTTCTACGTTCCGGGTAACCTAGGTTTCACTCTAGGGCGTTGCTCCACCAGATCGGATAGCTAGGGACTTAGAATTCAACGCCATAAGAATAAAATGCAATATAAATATAACAGTTTTTCCATCGTATAAAACGGATATTAGCAACCAGAGTGAAAGTTTTGGACATTTCAACGTTCCGGGCAATCTGGGCTTCACACTAGGGCGTTGCTCCTCCAGATCAATCAGTTAGGGCCTTAGAAGTCAACGCCCGAAGCATAAAATGCAAAATAAATAGAACCGTTTTTCCATTGTATAAAACGAATAATTGCTACCAGTGTAAAGGTTATGGTCATTTCTACGTTCCGGACAACCTAGGCTTCACCCTAGGGCGTTCTTCCACCAGATCGAATAGTTAGGGCCTAAGATGTGAACGCCAGAAGCATAAAATACAATATAAATACAAGAGTTTTTCCATCATATAAAACGAATAATTGCAACCAGTATGAAAGTGATGGTCATTTCTACGTACCGGGCAACCTAGGCTTCACTCTAGGGCGTTGCTCCACCAGATCGAATAGTTAGGGCCTTAGAAGTCAACGCCCGAAGCATAAAATATAAAATAAATAGAACAGTTTTTCCATCGTATAAAACGAATAATTGCTACCAGTGTGAAAGTTAAGGTTATTTCTACTTTCCGGGCAACGTAGGCTTCACCCTATGGCGTTGTTCCACCAGATGGAATAGTTAGGGCCTAAGAAGTCAACGCCAGAAGCATAAAATACGATATAAATACAACAGCTTTTCCATCGTATAAAACGAATGATTGCTACCAGTGTGAAAGTTATGGTCATTTCTACTTTCCGGGCAACCTACGCTTCACCCTAGGGCGTTGTTCCACCAGATGGAATAGTTAGGGCCTAAGAAGTCAACGCCAGAAGCATAAAATACGATATAAATACAACAGCTTTTCCATCGTATAAAACGAATAATTGCAACCAGTGTGAAAGTTATGGTCATTTCTACGTTCCGGGTAACCTAGGCTTCACCCAAGGGCGTTGCTCCAACAGATTGAATAGTTAGGTCCTTAGAAGTCAATGCCCGAAGCATAAAATGCAATAAATATACAACAGCATTACCATCGTATAAAATGAATAATTGCAAACAGTGTGAAGGATATGGACATTTCTACGTTCCGGGCAACCTAGGCTTCACTCTATGGCGTTCATCCACCATATCGAATAGCTACGGCCTCAGACGTCAACGCGTGAAGCATAAAATTCAATAAAAATACAACAGTCTTACCATCCTATAACAGGAATAATTGCAACCCGTGTGAAAGTGATGGTTATTTCTACGTTCCAGGCATCCTAGGCTTCACTCTAGGGTGTTGTTCCACCAGATCGAATGGTTAGGACCTAAGAAGTCAACGCCAGAAGCATAAAATACAATATAAATATAACAGTTTTTCCATCGTATAAAACGAATAATAGCAACCAGTGTGAAAGTTATGGTCATTTCTACGTTCCGGGCAACCTAGGATTCACCCTAGGGCGTTGTTCCACCACACCGAATAGCTACGGCCTCAGAAGTCAACGACAGAAGCATAAAATACTATATAAATATAACAGTTTTTCCATCGTATATAACGAATCATAGCAACCAGTGTGAAAGTTATGGTCATTTCTACGTGCCGGGCAACCTAGGCTTCACTCTAGGGCGTTGCTCCACCACATCAAACAGTTAGGGCATTAGAAGTCATCGCCCGAAGCATAAAATACAAAATAAATATAACAGTCTTTCCATCGTATAAAACGAATAATAGCAACCAGTGTGAAAGTTATGGTCACTTCTACGTTACGGGCAACCTAGGCTTCACTCTAGGGCGTTGCTCCACCAGATCAAACAGTTAGGGCCTTAGAAGCCAACGCCCGAAGCATTAAATACTAATAAGTAGAACAGTTTTTCCATTGTATAAAACGAATAATTGTTACCAGTGTAAAAGTTATGCTCATTTCTACGTTCCGGGCAACCTAGGCTTCACCCTCGGCCGTTGTTCCACCAGATCGAATAGTTCGGGCCTAAGAAGTGAACGCCAGAAGCATAAAATACAATATAAATACAACAGTTTTTCCATCGTATAAAACGAATAATTGCAACCAGTATGAAACTTGTGGTCATTTATATTTTCCGGGCAACTTAGGCTTCACGCTAGGGCATTGCTCCAACAGATTGAATAGTTAGGGCCTTAGAAGTCAACGCCCGAAGCATAAAATGCAAAATAAATAGAACAGTTTTTCCATTGTATAAAACGAATAATTGCTACCAGTGTAAAAGTTATGGTCTTTTCTACGTTCCGGGCAACCTAGGCTTCACCCTAGGGCGTTGCTCCAACAGATTGAATAGTTAGGGCCTTAGAAGTCAACGCCCGAAGCATAAAAGGCAACAAAAATACAACAGTTTTTCCATCGTATAACAGGATTAATTGCAACCAGTTTGAAAGTGATGGTCATTTCGACGTTCCGGGCAACCTAGGCTTTACTCTAGGTCGTTGCTCCACCAGATCGAATAGTTAGGGTCTTAGAAGTCAGCGCCCGAAGCATAAAATACAAAATAAATGGAACAGTTTTTCCATCGTATAAAACGAATAATTGCTACCAGTGTGAAAGTTATGGTCATTTCTACTTTCCGGGCAACCTACGCTTTACCCTAGGGCGATGTTCCACCAGATGGAATAGTTACGGCCTAAGAAGTCAACGCCAGAAGCATAAAATACGATATAAATACAACAGCTTATCCATCGTATAAAACGAATAATTGCAACCAGTGTGAAAGTTATGGTCATTTCTACGTTCCGGGCAACCTAGGATTCACCCTAGGGCGTTGTTCCACCACACCGAATAGCTACGGCCTCAGAAGTCAACGACAGAAGCATAAAATACAATATAAATATAACAGTTTTTCCATCGTATATAACGAATAATAGCAACCAGTGTGAAAGTTATGGTCATTTCTACGTGCCGGGCAACCTAGGCTTCACTCTCGGGCGTTGCTCCACCACATCAAACAGTTAGGGCATTAGAAGTCATCGCCCGAAGCATAAAATACAAAATAAATATAACAGTCTTTCCATCGTATAAAACGAATAATAGCAACCAGTGTGAAAGTTATGGTCACTTCTACGTTACGGGCAACCTAGGCTTCACTCTAGGGCGTTGCTCCACCAGATCAAACAGTTAGGGCCTTAGAAGCCAACGCCCGAAGCATTAAATACTAATAAGTAGAACAGTTTTTCCATTGTATAAAACGAATAATTGCTACCAGTGTAAAAGTTATGCTCATTTCTACGTTCCGGGCAACCTAGGCTTCACCCTCGGCCGTTGTTCCACCAGATCGAATAGTTGGGGCCTAAGAAGTGAACGCCAGAAGCATAAAATACAATATAAATACAACAGTTTTTCCATCGTATAAAACGAATAATTGCAACCAGTATGAAACTTGTGGTCATTTATATTTTCCGGGCAACTTAGGCTTCACGCTAGTACATTGCTCCAACAGATTGAATAGTTAGGGCCTTAGAAGTCAATGCCCGAAGCAAAAAATGCAATAAAAATACAACAGTTTTTCCATCATATAACAGGAATAATTGCAACCAGTTTGAGAGTGATGGTCATTTCTACGTACCGGGCAACCTAGGCTTCACTCTAGGGCATTGATCCACTAGATCGAATAGTTAGTGCCTTAGAAGTCAACGCCAGATGCATAAAATACAATATAAATACAACAGTTTTTCCATCGTATTAAACGAATAATTGCAACCACTATGAAAGTTAACGTCATTACTACGTTCCGAGCGGCCTAGGCTTCACTCTAGGGCGGTGCTCCACCAGATCAAACAGTTAGGGCCTTAGAAGTCAACGCCCGAAGCATTAAATACAAAATAAATAGAACAGTTTTTCCATTGTATAAAACGAATAATTGCTACCAGTGTAAAAGTTATGGTGATTTCTACGTCTCGGGCAACCTAGGCTTCACCCTAGGCCGATGTTCCACCAGATCGATCAGTTAGGGCCTAAGAAGTGAACGCCAGAAGCATAAAATACAGTATAAATACAACAGCTTTTCCATCACATAAAACGAATGATAGCAACCAGTTTGAAAGTTATGGTCATTTCTACGTTCCGGGCAACGTAGGCTTCACTCTAGGTCGTTGCTCCACCAGATCGTATAGTTAGGGCCTTAGATGTCAACGCCCGAAGCATAAAATACAAAATAAATAGAACGGTTTTTCCATTGTATAAAACGAATAAATGCTACCAGTGTAAAAGTTATGGTCTTTTCCACGTTCCGGGCAACCTAGGCTTCACCCTAGGGCGTTGTTCCACCAGATCGAATAGTTAGGACCTAAGAAGTGAACGCCAGAAGCATAAAATACAAATAAATACAACAGTTTTTCCATCGTATAAAACGAATAATTGCAACCAGTATGAAACTTATGGTCATTTCTACTTTCCGGGCAACCTAGGCTTCACTCTATGGTGTTCTACCACCACATCGAATAGCTACGGCCACAGAAGTCAACGCCTGATGTATAAAATACAATAAAAATACAACAGTCTTTCCATCCTATAACAGGAATAATTGCAACCCGTGTGAAAGTGATGGTTATTTCTACGTTCCAGGCATCCTAGGCTTCACTCTAGGGTGTTGTTCCACCAGATCGAATGGTTAGGACCTAAGAAGTCAACGCCAGAAGCATAAAATACAATATAAATATAACAGTTTTTCCATCGTATAAAACGAATAATAGCAACCAGTGTGAAAGGTATGGTCATTTCTACGTTCCGGACAACCTAGGCTTCACTCTAGGGCGTTGCTCCACCAGATCAAACACTTAGGGCCTTAGATGTCAACGCCAGAAGCATAAAATGCAATAAATATACAACAGCATTACCATCGTATAAAATGAATAATTGCAAACAGTGTGAAGGATATGGACATTTCTACGTTCCGGGCAACCTAGGCTTCACTCTGTGGCGTTCATCCACCACATCGAATAGCTACGGCCTCAGAAGTCAACGCGTGAAGCATAAAATACAATAAAAATACAACAGTCTTTCCATCCTATAACAGGAATAATTGCAACCCGTGTGAAAGTGATGGTTATTTCTACGTTCCATGCATCCTAGGCTTCACTCTAGGGTGCTGTTCCACCAGATCGAATGGTTAGGACCTAAGAAGTCAACGCCAGAAGCATAAAATACAATATAAATATAACAGTTTTTCCATCGTATAAAACGAATAATTGCTACCAGTGTGAAATTTATGGTCATTTCTACGTTCCTGGCAACCTAGGCTTCACTCTAGGGCGGTGCTCCACCAGATCAAATAGTTAGGGCCTAAGAAGTCAACGCCAGAAGCATAAAATACAACATAAATACAACAGACTTTCCATCGTATATAATGTATATTTGCAAACAGTGTGAAAGTAATGGTCATTTCTACGTACCGGGCAACCTAGGCTCCACTCTAGGGCGTTGCTCCACCAAATGGAATAGCTAGAGCCTTAGAATTCAACGCCAGAAGCATAAAATACAATAAAGATGCAAAAGTTTTTCCATCGTATTACAGGAATAACTGCAAACAGTTTGAAAGGACTGGTCATTTCTACGTTCCGGGTAACCTAGGTTTCACTCTAGGGCGTTGCTCCACCAGATTGAATAGCTAGGGACTTAGAATTCAACGCCATAAGAATAAAATACAATATAAGTACAACAGTTTTTCCATCGTATAAAATGAATAATTGCAACCAGTGTGAAAGTTATGGTCATTTCTACGTTCCGGGCAACCTAGGCTTCACCCTAGGGCGTTGCTCCAACAGATTGAATAGTTAGGGCCTTAGAAGTCAATGCCCGAAGCATAAAATGCGATAAAAATACAACAGTTTTTCCATCATATAACAGGCATAATTGCAACCAGTTTGAGAGTGATGGTCATTTCTACGTACCGGGAAACCTAGGCTTCACTCTAGGGCGTTAGGCCACCAGATCCAATACTTAGGGCCTAAGAAGTCAACGCCAGAAGCACAAAATAAAAAATAAATGGAACAGTTTTCCATTGTATAGAACGAATAATTGCAACCAGTGTGAAAGTTATGGTAATTTCTACGTTCCGGGCAACCTAGGCTTCACTCTAGGGCGTTAGTCCACCAGATCCAATAGTTAGGGCCTAAGAAGTCAACGCCAGGAGCATAAAATACAAAATAAATAGAACACTTTTCCATTGTAGAAAACGAATACTTGCAACCAGTGTGAAAGTTATGGTAATTTCTACGATCCGGGCAACCTAGGCTTCACTCTAGGGCGTTGTTCCAGCAGATCGAATAGTTAGGGCATAAGAAGTCAACGCCAGAAGCATAAAATACAAAATAAATAGAACACTTTTTCCATCGTATAGCATGAATAATTGCAACCAGAGTGAAAGTAATGGTCATTAAAACGTTTCGGGCAACCTAGGATTCACTCTAGGGCGTTGCTCCGCCAGATCGAATAGTTAGGGCCTGAGAAGTCAGCGACAGAAGCATAAAATACAATATAAATACAACAGTTTTGCCATCGTAAAAAAAGAGTAATTGCAACCAGTGTGAAAGTAATGGTCATTTCGACGTTTCGGGCAATCTAGGCTTCACTGTTGGGCGTTCCCCCGCGAGATCGAATAGTTAGGGCCTAAGAAGTCAACGCCAGAAGCATAAAATACAAAATAAATAGAACAGCTTTCCATTGTATAAAACGAATAATTGCTACCAGTGTGAAAGTTATGGTAATTTCTACGTTCCGGACAACCTGGGCTTCACTCTAGGGCGTTGGTCCAACAGATCGAATAGTTAGGGCCTAAGAAGTCACCGCCAGAAGCATAAAACACAATATAAATAAAACAGTATTTCCATCGTATAAAACGAATAATTGCAATCAGTATGAAAGTTATGGTCATTTCTACGTTTCGGGCATCCTAGACTAAACTCTGAGGCATTGCTCCACTAGATCGAATAAGTAGGGCCTTAGAAGTCAACGCCAGAAGCATAAAGTACAGTAAAAATGCAACAGTTTGTCCATCGTATAACAGGAATAATTGCAACCAGTGTGAAAGTGATGGTCAATTCTACGTTCCGGGCAACCCAGGCGTCACTCTAGGGCGTTGTTCTCCCAGATCGAATAGTTAGGGCCTAAGAAGTGAACGCCAGAAGCATAAAATACATTATAAATACAACAGTTTTTCCATCAAATAAAACGAATGATAGCAACCAGTGTGAAAGTTATGATCATTTCTACGTTCCGGGCAACGTAGGCTTCACTCTAGGGCGTTGCTCCACCAGATCGTATAGTTAGGGCCTTAGATGTCAACGCCCGAAGCATAAAATACAAAATAAATAAAACAGTTTCTCCATCGTATAAAACGTATAATTGCTACCAGTGTGAAAGTTATGGTCATTTCTACGTTCCGCGCAACCTAGGCTTCACTCTAGGGCGTTGCTCCACCAGATCGAATAGTTAGGGCCTTAGAAGTCATCGCCCGAAGCATAAAATACAAAATAGATAATACAGTTTTTCCATCGTATAAAACGAATAATTGCTACCAGTGTGAAATTTATGGTCATTTCTACGTTCCTGGCAACCTAGGCTTCACTCTAGGGCGGTGCTCCACCAGATCAAATAGTTAGGGCCTAAGAAGTCAACGCCAGAAGCATAAAATACAACATAAATACAACAGACTTTCCATCGTATATAATGTATATTTGCAAACAGTGTGAAAGTAATGGTCACTTCTACGTACCGGGCAACCTAGGCTCCACTCTAGGGCGTTGCTCCACCAAATGGAATAGTTAGCGCCTTAGAAGTCAACGCCAGAAGCATAAAATACAATAAAGATGCAAAAGTTTTTCCATCGTATTACAGGAATAACTGCAAACAGTTTGAAAGGACTGGTCATTTCTACGTTCCGGGTAACCTAGGTTTCACTCTAGGGCGTTGCTCCACCAGATTGAATAGCTAGGGACTTAGAATTCAACGCCATAAGAATAAAATACAATATAAGTACAACAGTTTTTCCATCGTATAAAATGAATAATTGCAACCAGTGTGAAAGTTATGGTCATTTCTACGTTCCGGGCAACCTAGGCTTCACCCTAGGGCGTTGCTCCAACAGATTGAATAGTTAGGGCCTTAGAAGTCAATGCCCGAAGCATAAAATGCGATAAAAATACAACAGTTTTTCCATCATATAACAGGAATAATTGCAACCAGTTTGAGAGCGATGGTCATTTCTACGTACCGGGAAACCTAGGCTTCACTCTAGGGCGTTAGGCCACCAGATCCAATACTTAGGGCCTAAGAAGTCAACGCCAGAAGCATAAAACACAATATAAATAAAACAGTATTTCCATCGTATAGAACGAATAATTGCAATCAGTATGAAAGTTATGGTCATTTCTACGTTTCGGGCATCCTAGACTAAACTCTGAGGCATTGCTCCACTAGATCGAATACGTAGGGCCTTAGAAGTCAACGCCAGAAGCATAAAGTACAGTAAAAATGCAACAGTTTGTCCATCGTATAACAGGAATAATTGCAACCAGTGTGAAAGTGATGGTCAATTCTACGTTCCGGGCAACCCAGGCGTCACTCTAGGGCGTTGTTCTCCCAGATCGAATAGTTAGGGCCTAAGAAGTCAACGCCAGAAGCATAAAATACAATAAAAATGGAACAGTTTTTCCATCATATAGAATGAATAATTGCAATCAGTGTGAAAGTAATGATCATTTCGACGTTTCGGGCATCCTAGATTTAACTGTGAGGCATTGCTCCACCAGATCGAATACGTAGCGCCTTAGAAGTCAACGCCAGAAGCATAGAGTACAATAAAAATGCAACAGCTTGTCCATCGTATAACAGGAATAATTGCAACCAGTGTGACAGTGATGGTCATTTCTACGTTTCGGGAATCCTAGACTAAACTCTGAGGCATTGCTCCACTAGATCGAATACGTAGGGCCTTAGAAGTCAACGCCAGAAGCATAAAGTACAGTAAAAATGCAACAGTTTGTCCATCGTATAACAGGAATGATTGCAACCAGTGTGAAAGTGATGGTCAATTCTACGTTCCGGGCAACCTGGTCTTCACTCTAGGGCGTTGTTCCTACAGATCGAATAGTTAGGGCCCAAGAAGTCACCGCCAGAAGCATAAAATACAATACAAATACAACAGTTTTTCCATCGTATAACAGGAATAATTGCAACCAGTGATAAAGCGATGTTCATTTCTATGTTCCCGGCAACCTAGGCTTCACTCTAGGGCGTCAGTCCACCAGATCCAATAGTTAGAGCCCAAGAAGTCAACGCCAGGAGCACAAAATACAATAAAGGTACAACAGTTTTTCCATCGTATAACAGGATTAATTGCAACCAGTGTGAAGGTATTGGTCATTTCTACGTTCCGGACAACATAGGCTTCACTCTAGGGCGTTGCTCCTCCACACCGAATACCTACAGCCTTAGAAGTCAACGCCTGAAGCATAAAATACAATAAAAATGCAAAAGTTTTTACATCGCATAACTGGAATAATTGCCGCAAGCGTGAAGGTAATGGTCATTTCTACGTTCTAGGAAACCTAGGCTTCACTCTAGGGCGTTGCTCCACCAGATCGAACGGTTAGGGCCTGAGAAGTCAACGCCAGAAGCGTTAAATACAATATAAATAAAACAGTCTTCCATTGTAAAAAACGAATAATTGCAACGAGTATGAAACTTATGGTCATTTCTACTTTCCGAGCAACCTAGGCTTCACCCTAGGGCGTTGCTCCAACAGGTTCAATAGTTAGGGCCGTAGAAGTCAACGCCCGAACCATAAAATGCCAAAAAAATACAACAGTGTTACCATCATATAACAGGAATAATTGCAACCAGTTTGAAAGTGATGGCCAATTCTACGTTCCGGGCAACCTAGGCTTCACTCTATTGCGTTGCTCCACCAGATCGAATAGTTAGTGCCTTAGAAGTCAACGCCAGAAGCATAAAATACAATAAAAATACAACAGTTTTTCCATCGTTTGAAACGAATAATTGCAACCATTACGAAACTTATGGTCATTTCTACTTTCCGAGCAACCTAGGCTTCACCCTTGGGCGTTGCTCCAACAGATTGAATAGTTAGGGCCGTAGAGGTCAACGCCCGAACCATAAAATGCAAAAATATCCAACGGTGTTACCATCATATAACAGGAATAATTGCAACCAGTTTGAAAGTGATGGCCAATTCTGCGTTCCGGGCAACCTAGGCTTCACTCTATTGCGTTGCTCCACCAGATCGAATAGTTAGCGCCTTAGAAGTCAACGCCAGAAGCTTAAAATACAATATAAATACAACAGTTTTTCCATCGTATAAAACGAATAATTGCAACCAGTATGAAACTTATGGTCATTTCTACTTTCCGAGCAACCTAGGCTTCACGCTAGGGCGTTCCTCCAACAGGTTGAATAGTTAGGGCCGTAGAAGTCAACGCCCGAACCATAAAATGCAAAAAAAATACAACAGTGTTACCATCATATGACAGGAATAACTGCAACCAGTTTGAAAGTGATGGCCAATTCTACGTTCCGGGCAACCTAGACTTCACTCTATTGCGTTGTTCCACCAGATCGAACAGCTAGGGCCAAAGAAGGCAACGCCAGAAGCATAAAACACAATATAAGTATAACAGTTTCTCCATCGTATAAAACGAATAATAGCGACCAGTGTGAAAGTTATGGTCATTTCTACGTTCCCGGTAACCTAGGCTTCACCCCAGGGCGTTGTTCCACCAGATCGAATAGTTAGGGCCTAAGAAGTGAACGCCAGCAGCATAAAATACAATATAAATACTGCAGTTTTTCCATCATATAAAACGAATAATTGCAACCAGTATGAAAGTTATGGTCATTTCTACGTTCCCGGCAGCCTAGGCTTCACCCCAGGGCGTTGTTCCACCAGATCGAATAGTTAGGGCCTAAGAAGTGAACGCCAGCAGCATAAAATACAATATAAATACAACAGTTCTTCCATCATATAAAACGAATAATTGCTACCAGTGTAAAAGTTATGGTCATTTCTACGTTCCGGGCAACATAGGCTACACCCTAGGACATTGTTCCACCAGATCGAATAGTTAGGGCCTAAGAAGTCAATGCCCGAAGCATAAAATGCAATAAAAATACAACAGTTTTTCCATCATATAACCGGAATAATTGCAACCAGTTTGAAAGTGATGGTCATTTCTACGTTCCGGGCAACCTCGGCTTCACTCTAGGGCGTTGCTCCACCAGATCGAATAGTTAGGGCCTAAGAAGTGAACGCCAGAAGCATAAAATGCAATATAAATACAACAGTTTTTCCATCATATAAAACGAGTAATTGCTACCAGTATGAAAGTTGTGGTCATTTCAACTTTCCGGGCAACCTAGGCTACACCCTAGGGCGTTGCTCCAGCAGATTGAAAAGTTAGGGCCTTAGAAGTCAACGCCAGAAGCATCAAAAACAATATAAATACAACAGTTTTTCCATCGTATAAAACGAATAATTGCAACAAGTATGAAAGTTGTGGTTATTTCTACGTTCCGGGCAACCTAGGTTCCACGCTAGGTCGTTGCTCCACCAGATCGAATACTGAGGGCCTTAGAAGTAAACGCCCGAAGCATAAAATACGACACAAAATACAACAGCTTTTCGATCGTATAAAACGAATAATTGGGACCAGTGTGAAAGTTAAAGTCATTTCTACATTCCGAGCAACCTAGGCTTCACTCTAGGGCGTTGACCCAACAGGTTGAATAGTTAGGGCCTTAGAAGTCAACGCCCGAAACATAAAATACAATATAAATACAACAGTTTTTCCATCGTTTAAAACGAATAATAGCAACCAGTATGAAAGTTATGGTCATTTCTACTTTCCGGCAACCTAGGCTTCACTCTATGGCGTCCTTCCACCACATCGAACGGCTACGGCCTCAGAAGTCAACGCCTGAAGCATAAAATACAATTAAAATAGAACAGTCTTTCCATCCTATAACAGAAATAATAGCAACCCGTGTGAAAGTGATGGTCATTTGTACGTTCCAGGCAACCTAGGCTTCACTCTAGGGCGTTGTTCCACCAGATCGAATTGTTAGGGCCTAAGAAGTCAACGCCAGAAGCAGAAGATACAATATAAATATAAGAGTTTTTCCATCGTATAGAACGAATAATAGCATCCAGTGTGAAAGTTATGGTCATTTCTACGTTCCGGGCAACCTAGGCTTTACTCTAGGGCGTTGCTCCACCAGATCAAACAGTTAGGGCCTTAGAAGTCAACGCCCGAATCATAAAATACAAAATAAGTAGAACAGTTTTTCCATCGTATAAAACGAGTAATTGCTACCAGTGTAAAAGTTATGGTCATTTCTACGTTCCGGGCAACATAGGCTATACCCTAGGACATTGTTCCACCAGATCGAATAGTTAGGGCCTAAGAAGTCAATGCCCGAAGCATAAAATGCAATAAAAATACAACAGTTTTTCCATCATATAACCGGAATAATTGCAACCAGTTTGAAAGTGATGGTCATTTCTACGTTCCGGGCAACCTCGGCTTCACTCTAGGGCGTTGCTCCACCAGATCGAATAGTTAGGGCCTAAGAAGTGAACGCCAGAAGCATAAAATGCAATATAAATACAACAGTTTTTCCATCATATAAAACGAGTAATTGCTACCATTATGAAAGTTGTGGTCATTTCTACTTTCCGGGCAACCTAGGCTACACCCTAGGGCGTTGCTCCAGCAGATTGAATAGTTAGGGCCTTAGAAGTCAACGCCAGAAGCATCAAAAACAATATAAATACAACAGTTTTTCCATCGTATAAAACGAATAATTGCAACAAGTATGAAAGTTGTGGTTATTTCTACGTTCCGGGCAACCTAGGTTCCACTCTAGGTCGTTGCTCCACCAGATCGAATACTGAGGGCCTTAGAAGTAAACGCCCGAAGCATAAACTACGACACAAAATACAACAGCTTTTCCATCGTATAAAACGAATAATTGGGACCAGTGTGAAAGTTAAAGTCATTTCTACATTCCGAGCAACCTAGGCTTCACTCTAGGGCGTTGACCCAACAGGTTGAATAGTTAGGGCCTTAGAAGTCAACGCCCGAAGCATAAAATACAATATAAATACAACAGTTTTTCCATCGTTTAAAACGAATAATTGCAACCAGTATGAAAGTTATGGTCATTTCTACTTTCCGGCAACCTAGGCTTCACTCTATGGCGTTCTTCCACCACATCGAACGGCTACGGCCTCAGAAGTCAACGCCTGAAGCATAAAATACAATTAAAATAGAACAGTCTTTCCATCCTATAACAGAAATAATTGCAACCCGTGTGAAAGTGATGGTCATTTGTACGTTCCAGGCAACCTAGGCTTCACTCTAGGGCGTTGTTCCACCAGATCGAATTGTTAGGGCCTAAGAAGTCAACGCCAGAAGCATAAGATACAATATAAATATAAGAGTTTTTCCATCGTATAGAACGAATAATAGCATCCAGTGTGAAAGTTATGGTCATTTCTACGTTCCGGGCAACCTAGGCTTTACTCTAGGGCGTTGCTCCACCAGATCGAATAGTTAGGGCCTAAGAAGTGAACGCCAGCAGCATAAAATACAATATAAATACAACAGTTCTTCCATCATATAAAACGAATAATTGCTACCAGTGTAAAAGTTATGGTCATTTCTACGTTCCGGGCAACATAGGCTACACCCTAGGACATTGTTCCACCAGATCGAATGGTTAGGGCCTAAGAAGTCAATGCCCGAAGCATAAAATGCAATAAAAATACAACAGTTTTTCCATCATATAACCGGAATAATTGCAACCAGTTTGAAAGTGATGGCCAATTCTACGTTCCGGGCAACCTAGGCTTCACTCTATTGCGTTGCTCCACCAGATCGAATAGTTAGCGCCTTAGTAGTCAACGCCAGAAGCTTAAAATACAATATAAATACAACAGTTTTTCCATCGTATAAAACGAATAATTGCAACCAGTATGAAACTTATGGTCATTTCTACTTTCCGAGCAACCTAGGCTTCACGCTAGGGCGTTCCTCCAACAGGTTGAATAGTTAGGGCCGTAGAAGTCAACGCCCGAACCATACAATGCAAAAAAAATACAACAGTGTTACCATCATATGACAGGAATAATTGCAACCAGTTTGAAAGTGATGGCCAATTCTACGTTCCGGGCAACCTAGGCTTCACTCTATTGCGTTGTTCCACCAGATCGAACAGCTAGGGCCTAAGAAGGCAACGCCAGAAGCATAAAACACAATATAAATATAACAGTTTCTCCATCGTATAAAACGAATAATAGCGACCAGTTTGAAGGTGATGGTCATTTCTTCGTTCCGGGCAACCTAGGCTTCACTCTATGGCGTTCTTCCACCACATCGAACGGCTACGGCCTCAGAAGTCAACGCCTGAAGCATAAAATACAATTAAAATAGAACAGTCTTTCCATCCTATAACAGAAATAATAGCAACCCGTGTGAAAGTGATGGTCATTTGTACGTTCCAGGCAACCTAGGCTTCACTCTAGGGCGTTGTTCCACCAGATCGAATTGTTAGGGCCTAAGAAGTCAACGCCAGAAGCAGAAGATACAATATAAATATAAGAGTTTTTCCATCGTATAGAACGAATAATAGCATCCAGTGTGAAAGTTATGGTCATTTCTACGTTCCGGGCAACCTAGGCTTTACTCTAGGGCGTTGCTCCACCAGATCAAACAGTTAGGGCCTTAGAAGTCAACGCCCGAATCATAAAATACAAAATAAGTAGAACAGTTTTTCCATCGTATAAAACGAGTAATTGCTACCAGTGTAAAAGTTATGGTCATTTCTACGTTCCGGGCAACATAGGCTATACCCTAGGACATTGTTCCACCAGATCGAATAGTTAGGGCCTAAGAAGTCAATGCCCGAAGCATAAAATGCAATAAAAATACAACAGTTTTTCCATCATATAACCGGAATAATTGCAACCAGTTTGAAAGTGATGGTCATTTCTACGTTCCGGGCAACCTAGGCTTCACTCTAGGGCGTTGCTCCACCAGATCGAATGGTTGGTGCCTTAGAAGTCAACGCCAGAAGCATAAAGTACAATATAAATACAACAGTATTTCCAATGTATAAAACGAATAATTGCAACCAGTATGAAACTTATCGTCATTTCTACTTTCCGAGCAACCTAGGCTTCACCCTAGGGCGTTGCTCCAACAGATTGAATAGTTAGGGCCTTAGAAGTCAACGCCAGAAGCATAAAATACAATAAATATGCAACTGACTTCCCATCGTATAGCATGACTAATTGCAACCAGTGCGAAAGTAATGACCATTTCGACGTTTCGGGCATCCTAGGCTTAACTCTGAGGCATTGCTCCACCAAATCGAAGAGATAGGGCCTTAGAAGTCAACGCCAGAAGCATAAAATACATTATAAATACAACAGCTTTGCCATCGTATAAAATGAATTATTGCAAACAGTGTGAAGGTAATGGTCATTTCTACGTTTCGAGCAACCTAGGCTTCACTGTAGGGTGTTGCTCCGCCAGATCGAATAGGTAGGGCCTTAGAAGTCAACGCCAGAAGCATAAAACACAAAATAAATAGAACAGTTTTTCCATGTATAAAACGAATAATTGCTACCAGTGTGAAAGTTATGGTCATTTCTACGTTCCGGTCAACCTAGGCTTCACTACAGGACTTTGTTCGACCAGATGGAATAGTTCGGGCCTAAGAAGTCAACGCCAGAAGCATAAAATACGATATAAATACTACAGCTTTTCCATCGTATAAAACGAATAATTGCTACCAGTGTGAAAGTTATGGTCATTTCTACGTTCCGGGCAACCTAGGCTTCCCTCTAGGCTGTTTCTCCACCACATCGAATAGCTAGGGCCTTAGAAGTCAGCGCCCGAAGCATAAAATAAAAAATAAATAGGACAGCTTTTCCATGTATAAAACGAATAATTGCTTCCTGTGTGAAAGTTATGGTCATTTCTACGTTCCGGGCAATCTAGGCTTCACCAGAGGGCGTTGTTCTACCAGATGGAATAGCTGGGACCTAAGAAGTCAACGCCAGAAGCATAAAATAAGATATAAATACAACAGCTTTTCCATCGTATAAAACGAATAATGGTAACCAGTGTGAAAGTTATGGTCATTTCAACGTTCCGGGCAGCCAAGGCTTCACTCTAGGACGATGCTCCACCAGATCCAATAGTTAGGGCCTAAGAAGTCAACGCCAGAAGCATAAAATACAATAAAGATGCAACGGTTGTTCCATTGTTTAACAGGAATAATTGCAAACAGTGTGAAAGAGTTGGTCATTTCTACGTTCCGGGCAACCCTGGCTTCACGCTAGGGCGTTGTTCCACCAGATCGAATAGGTGGGGCCATAGAAGTCAACGCCCCAAGTATAAAATACAATAAATATACAAGAGTTTTTCCATCGTGTGACAGGAATTATTGCAACCAGTGTGAAAGTGATGGTCATTTCTACGTTCTGGGCAACCTAGGCTTCACTCTGGGGCGTTGTTCCACCAGATCGAATAGTTAGGGCCTAAGAAGTCAACGCCAGAAGCATAAAATACGATACAAATACAACAGCTTTTCCATCGTATAAAACGAATAATGGTAACCAGTGTGAAAGTGATGGTCATTTCTTCGTTCCGGGCAACCTAGGCTTCACTCTGGGGCGTTGTTCCACCAGATCGAAAAGTTAGGGCCTAAGAAGTCAACGCCAGAAGCATAAAATACAATATAAATATAACAGTTTTTCCATTGTATAAAACGAATAATAGCAACCAGTGTGAAAGCTATGGTCATTTCTACGTTCCGGGCAACCTAGGCTTCACTCTAGGCCGTTGCGCCACCCGATCGAATAGTTACGGCCTTAGAAGTCAACGCCCGAAGCATAAAATGCAAAATAAATAGAACAGTTTCTCCACTGTATAAAACGAATAACTGCAACCAGTGTGAAAGTACTGTTCATTTCTTCGTTCCGGGCAACCTAGGCTTCACTCTGGGGCGTTGTTCCACCAGATCGAAAAGTTAGGGCCTAAGAAGTCAACGCCAGAAGCATAAAATACAATATAAATATAACAGTTTTTCCATCGTATAAAATGAGTAATTGCAGACATTGTGAAAGTAATGGTCATTTCTACGTTCCGGTCAACCTAGGCGTCACACTAGGGCGTTGCTCCACCACTTCTAATAGCTACGGCCTTAGAAGTCAACGCCAGGAGCATAAAATACAATATAAATACAACAGCTTTTCCAACCCATAAAATGAATAATTGCAAACAGTGTGAAAGTAATGGTCATTTCTACGTTCCGGGTAACCTAGGCGTCACTCTAGGGCGTTGCTCCATCATATCTAGTAGCTACGGCCTTAGAAGCCAACGCCAGAAGCACAAAATACAATAAAAATGCAGCAGTTTTTCCATCGTGTAGCATGACTAATTGCACCCAGTGCGAAAGTAATGATCATATCGACAATTCGGGCATCCCAGACTTAACTCTGAGGCGTTGCTCCACCAGATCGAAGAGTTAGGGCCTTAGAAGTCAACGCCAGAAGCATAAACTACAAAATAAATACAACAGTCTTTCAATCGTATAAAACGAATAATTGCAACCTGTGTGATGGTTATGGACATATCTACGTTCCGGACTACCTAGGCTTCACTGTAGGACGTTGCTCCACCAAATCGAATAGTTAGGGCCTTACAAGTCAACGCCCGAAGCATAAAATACAATATAAGTACAACAGTTTTTCCATCGTATAAGAGGAATAATTGCAACCAGTGTGAAGGTAATGGTATGTTCTACGTACCGGGCAACCTAGGCTTCACTCTAGGCCGTTGCGCCACCCGATCGAATAGTTACGGCCTTAGAAGTCAACGCCCGAAGCATAAAATGCAAAATAAATAGAACAGTTTCTCCACTGTATAAAACGAATAACTGCAACCAGTGTGAAAGTACTGTTCATTTCTACGTTCCGGGTAACCTAGGCTTCACTCTAGTGCGTTGCTCCACCAGATCGAATAGCTAGGGACTTAGAATTCAACGCCAGAATGATAAAGTACAATATAAGTACAACAGTTTTTCCATCGTATAAAATGAATATTTGCAGACATTGTGAAAGTAATGGTCATTTCTACGTTCCGGTCAACCTAGGCGTCACTCTAGGGCGTTGCTCCACCACTTCTAATAGCTACGGCCTTAGAAGTCAACGCCAGGAGCATAAAATACAATATAAATACAACAGCTTTTCCAACCCATAAAATGAATAATTGCAAACAGTGTGAAAGTAATGGTCATTTCTACGTTCCGGGTAACCTAGGCGTCACTCTAGGGCGTTGCTCCACCATATCTAGTAGCTACGGCCTTAGAAGTCAACGCCAGAAGCACAAAATACAATAAAAATGCAGCAGTTTTTCCATCGTATAGCATGACTAATTGCAACCAGTGCGAAAGTAATGATCATATCGACATTTCGGGCATCCCAGACTTAACTCTGAGGCGTTGCTCCACCAGATCGAAGAGTTAGGGCCTTAGAAGTCAACGCCAGAAGCATAAACTACAAAATAAATACAACAGTCTTTCCATCGTATAAAACGAACAATTGCAACCTGTGTGATGGTTATGGACATATCTACGTTCCGGACTACCTAGGTTTCACTGTAGGACGTTGCTCCACCAAATCGAATAGTTAGGGCCTTACAAGTCAACGCCCGAAGCATAAAATACAATATAAGTACAACAGTTTTTCCATCGTATAAGAGGAATAATTGCAACCAGTGTGAAGGTAATGGTATGTTCTACGTTCCGGGCAACCTAGGCTTCACTCTAGGGCAGTGCTCCACCAGATCAAATATTTAGGGCCTAAGGAGTCAACGCCAGTAGCATAAATTACAATATAAGTACAACAGATTTTCCATCGTATATAATGTATATTTGCAAACAGTGTGGAAGTAATGGCCACTTCTACGTTCCGGGCAACCTAGGCTTCACTCTGGGGCGTTGTTCCACCAGATCGAATCGTTAGGGCCTAAGAAGTCAACGCCAGAAGCATAAAATACAATATAAATATAACAGTTATTCCATTGTATAAAACGAATAATAGCAACCAGTGTGAAAGCTATGGTCATTTCTACGTTCCGGGCAACCTAGGCTTCACTCAAGGCCGTTGCGCCACCCGATCGAATAGTTACGGCCTTAGAAGTCAACGCCCGAAGCATAAAATGCAAAATAAATAGAACAGTTTCTCCACTGTATAAAACGAATAACTGCAACCAGTGTGAAAGTACTGTTCATTTCTACGTTCCGGGTAACCTAGGCTTCACTCTAGTGCGTTGCTCCACCAGATCGAATAGCTAGGGACTTAGAATTCAACGCCAGAGTGATAAAGTACAATATAAGTACAACAGTTTTTCCATCGTATAAAATGAATAATTGCAGACATTGTGAAAGTAATGGTCATTTCTACGTTCCGGTCAACCTAGGCGTCACTCTAGGGCGTTGCTCCACCACTTCTAATAGCTACGGCCTTAGAAGTCAACGCCAGGAGCATAAAATACAATATAAATACAACAGCTTTTCCATCCCATAAAATGAATAATTGCAAACAGTGTGAAAGTAATGGTCATTTCTACGTTCCGGGTAACCTAGGCGTCACTCTAGGGCGGTGCTCCACCATATCGAATAGCTACGGCCTTAGAAGCCTACGCCTGAGGCACAAAATACAATAAAAATACAACTGTCTTTTCATGGCATAACAGGAATAATTGCAACAAGCGTGAAAGTAATGATCATTTCGGCGTTTCGGGCATCCTAGACTTAACTCTGAGGCATTGCTCCACCAGATCGAATAGTTAGGGCCTAAGAAGTCAACGCCAGAAGCATAAAATACTATATAAATGCAACAGCATTGCCATCGTATAAAATGAATAATTGTAAACAGTGTGAAAGATATGTAAATTTCTACGTTCCGGGCAATCTAGGCTTCACTCTATGGAGTTCATCCACCACATCGAATAGCTACGGCCTCAGAAGTCAACGCGTGAAGCATAAAATACAATAAAAATACAACAGTCTTTCCAACCTATAACAGGAATAATTGCAACCCGTGTAAAAGTGATGGTCATTTCTACGTTCCAGGCAACCTAGGCTTCACTCTAGGGTGTTGTTCCACCAGATCGAATAGTTAGGGCCTAAGAAGTCAACGCCAGAAGCATAAAATAGAATATTAGTATAACAGTTTTTCCCTCGTATAAAACGAATAATAGCAACATGTGTGAAAGTTATGATCATTTCTACGTTCCGGGCAACCTAGGCTTCACTCTAGGGCGTTGCTCCACCAGATCAAACAGTTAGGGCCTTAGATGTCAACGCCAGAAGCATAAAATGCAACATAAATACAACAGATTTTCCATCGTATATAATGTATATTTGCAAACAGTGTGAAGGTAATCGACATTTCTACGTACCGGGCAACCTAGGCCCCACTCTAGGGCGTTGCTCCACCAAATCGAATAGCTAGGGCCTTAGAAGTCAACGCCGGAAGCATAAAATACAATATAGATGCAAACGTTTTTCCATCGTATAACAGAAATAACTGCAAACAGTATGAAAGTACTGGTCATTTCTACGTTCCGGGTAACCTAGGCTTCACTTTAGGGCGTTGCTCCACCAGACCAAATAGTTAGGGCCCAAGAAGTCAACGCCAGAAGCATAAAATGCAACATAAATACAACAGATTTTCCATCGTATATAATGTATATTTGCAAACAGTGTGAAAGTAATGGACATTTCTACGTACCGGGCAACCTAGGCCCCACTCTAGGGCGTTGCTCCGCCAAATCGAATAGCTAGGGCCTTAGAAGTCAACGCCAGAAGCATAAAATACTATATAAATACAACAGCTTTTCCATCGTATAAAAGGAATAATTGCAAACAGTGTGAAAGTAATGGTCATTTCTACGTTCCGGGCAACCTCGGCTTCACTCTACGGCGTTGATCCACCAGATCGAATAGTTAGGGCCTAAGAAGTCAACACCAGACGAATAAAATACAAATTAAACACAACAGCCTTTACACCGTATAAAAGTGAATAATTGCAACCTGTGTGAAGGTTATGGTCATATCTACGTTCCGGGCAACATAGGCTTCACTGTAGGCCGTTGCCCAACCAGATCGAAATGTTAGGGCCTAAGAAGACAACGCCCGAAGCATAAAATACGATATAAATACAACAGCTTTTCCATCATATTAAATGAATAATTGCAAACAGTGTGAATTAGTGGTCATTTCTACGTTCCGAGCAACCTAGGCTTCACTCTAGGGCGGTGCTCCACCACATCGAATAGCTACGGCCTTAGAAGCCTACGCCAGAAGCACAAAATACAATAAAAATACAATAGTCTTTTCATGGTATAACAGGAATAATTGCAACAAGCGTGAAAGTAATGATCATTTCGGCGTTTCGGGCATCCTAGACTTAAATCTGAGACATTGCTCCACCAGATCGAATAGTTAGGGGCTTAGAAGTGAACGCCCGAAGCATAAAATACAAAATAAATAGAACAGCTTTTCCATCGTATAAAATGAATAATTGCGAACAGTGTGAAAGTAACGGTCATTTCAACGTTCCGAGCACCCTAGGCGTCACTCTAGGGCGATGCTCCACCACATCTAATAGCTACGGCCTTAGAAGTCAACGCCAGATGGATAAAATACAATATATGTACAGCAGTTTTTCCATCGTATAAAATGAATAATTGCAAACATTGTGAAAGTAATGGTCATTTCTACGTTTCCGGCAACCTAGGCTTCACTCCAGGGCGTTGCTCCACCAGATCGAATAGTTAGGTTCTTAGAAGTCAACGCCAGGAGCATAAAATACGATATAAATACAACAGCTTTTCCATCGTATAAAAGGAATAATTGCAAACAGTGTGAAAGTAATGGTCATTTCTACGTTCCGGGCAACCTCGGCTTCACTCTACGGCGTTGATCCACCAGATCGAATAGTTAGGGCCTAAGAAGTCAACACCAGACGAATAAAATACAAATTAAACACAACAGCCTTTACACCGTATAAAAGTGAATAATTGCAACCTGTGTGAAGGTTATGGTCATATCTACGTTCCGGGCAACATAGGCTTCACTGTAGGCCGTTGCCCAACCAGATCGAAATGTTAGGGCCTAAGAAGACAATGCCCGAAGCATAAAATACGATATAAATACAACAGCTTTTCCATCATATTAAATGAATAATTGCAAACAGTGTGAAAGGAGTGGTCATTTCTACGTTCCGAGCAACCTAGGCTTCACTCTAGGGCGGTGCTCCACCACATCGAATAGCTACGGCCTTAGAAGCCTACGCCTGAAGCACAAAATACAATAAAAATACAATAGTCTTTTCATGGTATAACAGGAATAATTGCAACAAGCGTGAAAGTAATGATCATTTCGGCGTTTCGGGAATCCTAGACTTAAATCTGAGACATTGCTCCACCAGATCGAATAGTTAGGGGCTTAGAAGTGAACGCCCGAAGCATAAAATACAAAATAAATAGAACAGCTTTTCCATCGTATAAAATGAATAATTGCGAACAGTGTGAAAGTAACGGTCATTTCAACGTTCCGAGCACCCTAGGCGTCACTCTAGGGCGATGCTCCACCACATCTAATAGCTACGGCCTTAGAAGTCAACGCCAGATGGATAAAATACAATATAAGTACAGCAGTTTTTCCATCGTATAAAATGAATAATTGCAAACATTGTGAAAGTAATGGTCATTTCTACGTTTCCGGCAACCTAGGCTTCACTCTAGGGCGTTGCTCCACCAGATCGAATAGTTAGGTTCTTAGAAGTCAACGCCAGGAGCATAAAATACGGTATAAATACAACAGCTTTTCCATCGTATAAAAGGAATAATTGCAAATAGTGTGAAAGTAATGGTCATTTCTACGTCCCGGGCTACCTAGGCTTCACTCTACGGCGTTGTTCCTCCAGATCGAATAGTTAGGGCCTAAGAAGTCAACGCCAGAAGCATAAAATACAACATAAATACAACAGATTTTCCATTGTATATAATGTATATTTGCAAACAGTGTGAAAGTAATGGTCATTTCTACGTACCGGGCAATCTAGGCTTCACTCTAGGGCGTTGCACCTCCAGATCAATCAGTTAGGGCCTTAGAAGTCAACGCCCGGAGCATAAAATGCAAAATAAATAGAACAGTTTTTCCATTGTATAAAACGAATACATGCAAGCAGTGTAAAAGTTATGGTCATTTCTACGTTCCGGGCAACCTAGGCTTCACCCTAGGCCGTTGTTCCACCAGATCGAATAGTTAGGGCCTAAGAAGTGAACGCCAGAAGCATAAAATACAGTATAAATACAACAGTTTTTCCATCATATAAAACGAATAATTGCAACCAGTATGAAAGTGATGGTCAGTTCTACGTACCGGGCAACCTAGGCTTCGCTCTAGGCCGTTGCTCCACCAGATCGAATAGTTAGGGCCTTAGAAGTCAACGCCCGAAGCATAGAATATAAAATAAATAGAACAGTTTTTCCATCGTATAAAACGAATAATTGCAACCAGTGTGAAAGTTATGGTCATTTCTACAGTCCGAGCAACCTAGGCTACACTCTAGGGCGTTACTCCACCAGATCGAAATGTTAGGGCCTAAGAAGTCAACGCCCGAAGCATAAAATACGATATAAATACAACAGCTTTTCCATCATATTAAATATGTACATTTCTACGTTCCGGGCAACCTAGGCTTCACTCTATGGAGTTCATCCAACACATCGAATAGCTACGGCCTCAGAAGTCAACGCGTGAAGCATAAAATACAATAAATATAAAACAGTCTTTCCAACCTATAACAGGAATAATTGCAACCCGTGTAAAAGTGATGGTTTTAGGCTTCACTCTAGGGCGTTGCTCCACCAGATCGAGTAGTTAGGGCCTTAGAAGTCCACGGCCGAAGCATAAAATACAAAATAAATAGAACAGTTTTTCCATTGTATAAAACGAAGAATTGCTGCCAGTGTGAAAGTTATGTTTATTTCTACGTTCCAGGCAACCTAGGCTTAACTGTAGGGTGTTGCTCCAACAGATCGAATTGGTAGGGCCATAGAAGTCAACGCCCGGAGCATAAAATACAATAAATATACAAGAGTTTTTCCATCGTATAACAGGAATAATTGCAACGAGTGTGAAGCTAATGGTCATTTCTACGTTCCGGGCAACCTAGGCTTTACTCTATGGCGCTGCTCCACCAGATCAAACAGTTAGGGCCTAAGAAGTCAACGCCAGAAGCATAAAATGCAATAAAAATACAACAGTTTTTCCATCGTGTAGCAGGAATAATAATCAACCAGTGTGTTAGTAGTGGTCATTTCTACGTTCCGGGCAACCTAGGTTCCACTCCAGGGCGTTGCTCCACCAGATCGAATAGTTACGGCCTTAGAAGTCAACGCCCGAAGCATAAAATAAAAAATAAATAGAACGGTTTTTCCATTGTATAAAACGAATAAATGCTACCAGTGTAAAAGTTATGGTCATTTCTACGTTCCGGGCAACCTAGGCTTCACCCTAGGGCGTTGCACCACCAGATCGAATAGTTAGGGCCTAAGAAGTGAACGCCAGAAGCATAAAATACAATATAAATACAACAGTTTTTCCATCGTATAAAACGAATAATTGCAACCAGTATGAAACTTATGGTCATTTCTACGTTCCGGGCAACCTAGGCTTCACTGTATGGCGTTCTTCCACCGCATCGAATAGCTACGGCCTCAGAAGTCAACGCCTGAAGTATAAAATACAATAAAAATACAACAGTATTTCCATCCTATAACAGGAATGATTGCAACCCGTGTGAAAGTGATGGTCATTTCTACGTTCCGGGCAACCTAGGCTACACCCTAGGTCGTTCCTCCAACAGATCGAGTAGTTAGGGCCTTAGAAGTCCACGGCCGAAGCATAAAATACAAAATAAATAGAACAGTTTTTCCATCGTATAAAATGAATAATTGCAAACATTGTGAAAGTAATGGTCATTTCTACGTTTCCGGCAACCTAGGCTTCACTCTAGGGCGTTGCTCCACCATATCGAATAGTTAGGTTCTTAGAAGTCAACGCCAGGAGCATAAAATAGAAAATAAATACAACAGTTTTTCCATCGCATAAAACGAATAATAGCAACCAGTGTCAAAGCTATGGTCATTTCTACGTTCCGGGCAACCTAGGCTTCACCCCAGGGCGTTGTTCCACCATATCGAATAGTTACGGCCTAAGAAGTGAACGCCAGCAGCATAAAATACAATATAAATACAACAGTTCTTCCATCATATAAAACGAATGATTGCAACCAGTATGAAAGTTATGGTCATTTCTACGTTCCGGGCAACCTAGGCTTCACTCTAGGGCGTTGTTCCACCAGGTCGAACAGCTAGGGCCCAAGAAGGCAACGCCAGAAGCATAAAATACAATATAAATATAAGAGTTTCTCCATCGTATAAAACGAATAATAGCGACCAATGTGAAAGTTATGGTCATTTCTACGTTACCGGCAACCTAGGCTTCACCCCAGGGCATTGTTCCACCAGATCGAATAGTTAGGGCCTAAGAAGTCAACGCCAGAAGCATAAAATGCAACATAAATACAACAGATTTTCCATCGTAAATAATGTCTATTTGCAAACAGTGTGAAAGTAATGGACATTCCTACGTACCGGGCAACCTAGGCCCCACTCTAGGGCGTTGCACCACCAAATCGAGTAGCTAGGGCCTTAGAAGTCAACGCCGGAAGCATAAAATACAATATAGATGCAAAAGTTTTTCCATCGTATAACAGGAATAACTGCAAACAGTATGAAAGTACTGGCCATTTCTACGTTCCGGGTAACCTAGGTTTCACTCTAGGGCGTTGCTCCACCATATCGAATAGCTAGGGACTTAGAATTCAACGCCATAAGAATAAAATACAATATAAGTACAACAGTTCTTCCATCGTATAAAATGAATAATTGTAACCAGTGTGAAAGTTATGGTCATTTATACATTTCGAGCAACCTAGGTTTCACTCTAGGGCGTTGCTCCACCTGTTCGAATAGTTAGGGCCTTAGAAGTCAACGCCAGAAGCATAAAATACAATAAAGATGCAACAGTTTTTCCATCGTATATCAGCAATAACTGCAAACAGTGTGAAAGTAATGGTTATTTCTACGTTCCGGGCAACCTAGGTTTCACTCTAGGGCGTTGCTCCACCAGCTCGAGTAGCTAGGACCTCAGAAGTCTACGCTTGAAGCATAAAATAGGATATAAATACAACAGTTTTTCCATCGTATAACAGGAATTATTGCAACCAGTGTGAAGGTAAAGGTATGTCCTACGCTCCGGGCAACCTAGGCTTCACTCGAGGCCGTTGCTAAACCAGATCGAAGAGTTAGGGCCGTAGAAGTCAGCGCCAGAAACATAAACTACAAAACAAGTCGAACAGTCTTTACATCGTATAAAACGAATAATTGCAACCTGTGTGTAGGTTATGGTCATATATACGTTCCGGGCAACCTAGGCTTCACTGTAGGGTGCTGCTCCACCAGATCGAATAGCTAGGGACTTAGAATTAAACGCCAGAAGCATAAAATACAATAAAAGTATAACAGTTTTTCCATCGTATAACATTAGTAATTGCAGCCAGTGTGAATGTAATGGTATGTCCTACGTTCAGGGCAACCTAGGCTTCAGTCTAGGGCGTTGTTCCTCCAGATCGAATAGTTAGGGCCTAAGAAGTCAACGCCAGAAGCATAAAATACAATATAAGTATAACAGTTTTTCCATCGTATAAAACGAATAATAGCAACCAGTGTGAAAGTAATGGACATTTCTACGTTCCGGGCAACCTGGTCGTCACTCTAGAGCGTTGCTCCACCACATCTAATAGCTACGGCCTTAGAAGTCAACGCCAGAAGCATAAAATACAGTAAAGATGCAACAGTTTTTCCATCGAATAACAGGAATAACTGCAAACAGTGTGAAAGTACTGGTCATTTCTACGTTCCGGGTAACCTAGGTTTGATTCTAGGGCGTAGCTCCACCACAACTAATAGCTACGGCCTTAGAAGTCAGCGACAGAAGCATAAAATACAATATAAATACAACAGCTTTTCCATCGTATAACAGGAGTAATTGCAACCAGTGTGAAAGTGATGGTCATTTCTACGTTACAGGCAACCTAGGCTTCACTCTAGGGCGTTGTTCCACAAGATCGAATAGTTAGGGCCTAAGTACTCAACGCCAGAAGCATAAAATACAATATGAATAGAACAGTTTTTCCAATGTATAAAACGAATAATTGCTACCAGTGTGAAAGTTATGGTCATTTCTACGTTCCGCACAACCTAGGCTTCACTCTAGGGCGTTGCTCCACCAGATCGAGTAGTTAGGGCCTTAGAAGTCCACGGCCGAAGCATAAAATACAAAATAAATAGAACAGTTTTTCCATTGTATAAAACGAGGAATTGCTGCCAGTGTGAAAGTTATGTTTATTTCTACGTTCCAGGCAACGTAGGCTTAACTGTAGGGTGTTGCTCCAACAGATCGAATTGGTAGGGCCATAGAAGTCAACGCCCGGAGCATAAAATACAATAAATATACAAGAGTTTTTCCATCGAATAACAGGAATAATTGCAACCAGTGTGAAGCTAATGGTCATTTCTACGTTTCGGGCAACCTAGGCTTCACTCTAGGATGTTGCTCCACCAGCCCGAATAGTTAGGGCCTTAGAAGTCGACGCCCGAAGCATAAAATACAAAATAAATTTATCAGCTTTTCCATCGTATAACAGGAATAATTGCAACCAGTTTGAAGGTAATGGTATGAGCTACGTTCCGGGCAACCTAGGCTTCACTCTATGGCGGTGCTCGAACAGATCGAATAATTAGGGCCTAAGAAGTAAACGCCAGAAGCACAAAATAAATTATAAATACAACAGTCTTTCCATTGTATAAAACGAACAATTGCAACCAGTGTGAATGCTATGGTCATATCGACGTTCCGGCGAACCTGGGCCTCACTGTAGGGCGTTGCTCCACCAGATCGAATAGGTAGGGCCATAGAAGTCAACACTCGAAACATAAAATACAATAGAGATACAAGAGTTCTTCCATCGTATAAGAGGAATAATTGCAACCAGTTTGCAGGTAGTGGTCCTTTCTACGTTCCGGGCAACCTAGTCTTCACTCTAGGAGGGTGCTCCACCAGATCAAATAGTTAGGGCCTAAGAAGTCAACGCCAGAAGCATAAAATACAACATAAATACAACAGCTTTTCCATTGTTTATAATGTATATTTGCAAACAGCGTGAAAGTAATGGTCATTTTTACGTTCCGGGCAACCTAGGCTTCACTCTAGGGCGTAGCTCCACCACATCGAATAGCTCCGGCCTTAGAAGTAAACGCCTGAAGCATAAAATACAATAAAAGTACAACAGTTTTTTCATCGTATAACAGGAGTAATTGCAACAAGCGTGAAGGTAATGGTCATTTCAACGTTCCGGGCAATCTAGGCTTCACTCTAGGGCGTAGCTCCACCAGATCAAATAGCTAGGGCCTTAGAAGTCGACGCCAGAGGCAGAAAATACAATAAAGACGCAACAGTCCTTCCATCGTATAACAGGAATAACTGCAACCAGTGTGAACGTACTGGCCATTTCTACGTTCCGTGCAACCTTGGCTTCACTCTAGGGCATTGCTCCACCAGATCGGATAGTTAGGGCCTAAGAAGTCGACGCCAGAAGCATAAAATACAATATAAATAAAACAGTTTTTCCATCGTATAAAATGAATAATTGCAAACAGTGTGAAAGTAATGGTCATTTCTACGTTCCGGGCAACCTAGGCTTCACTCTAGGGCGTTCCTCCACCACGTCGAATAGCTACGACCCTAGAAGGCAACGCCTGAAGCATAAAATACAATTAAAATACAACAGTTTTTCCATCGTATAAAAGGAATAATTGCAACCAGTTTGAAAGACATAGTCATTTCTACGTTCCGGGCAACCTAGTCTTCACTCTAGGAGGGTGCTCCCCCAGATCAAATAGTTAGGGCCTAAGAAGTCAACGCCAGGAGCATAAAATACGATATAAATGCAACAGCTTTTCCATCGTACAAAACGAATAATTGCTACCAGTGTGAAAGTAATGGTCATTTCTACGTTCCGAGCACCCTAGGCGTCACTCTGGGGCGTTGCTCCACCACATCTAATAGCTACGGCCTTAGAGGTCAACGCCACAGGCATAAAATACAATATAAATACAACTGCTTTTCCATCGTACAAAATGAATAATTGCCAACAGTGTGAAAGTAATGGTCATATCTACGTTCCTTGCAACCTAGGCTTCACTGTAGGTCGTTGCTCCACCCGATCGAATAGCTAGCGACTTACAATTAAACGCCAGAGGCATAAAATATAATAAAAATACAACAGTCTTTCCATCGTATAACAGGAATAATTGCAACCAGTGTGAAAGTAATGGTCATTCCGACGTACCGGGCAACCTAGGCTTCACTCTAGAGCGTTGCTCCACCAGATCGAAGAGTTAGGGCCTTAGAAGACAACGCCAGAAGCATAAAATACAATAAAAATACAACAGTTTTTCCATCGTTTAAAATGAATAATTGCAAACATTGTGAAAGTAATGGTCATTTCTACGTTCCGGGCAACATAGGCTTCACTCTAGTGCGTCGCTCCGCCAAATCGAATAGCTAGGGACTTAGAATTCAACGCTAAAAGCATAAAATACATTAAAAATACAACAGTTTTTCCACCGTATAACAGGAATAATTGCAACCAGTGGGCAAGTAATGGTCATTTCTACGTTCCGGCAGCCTAGGTTTCACTCTATGGCGTTGATACACCGGAGGGAATAGTTATGGCCTAAGAAGGCAACGCCAGAAGCATAAAATACAATAGAGATGCAACATTTTTTCCATTGTATAACAGGAATAACTGCATCCAGTGTGAAAGTACTGGTCATTTCTACATTCCGGGCAACCTAGGCGTAAGTCTAGGGCGTTGCTCCAACACATCTTATAACTACGGCCTTAGAAGTCAACGCCAGGAGCATAAAATAGAGTATAAATACAACAGGTTTGCCATCGTATAAAATGAATAATTGCAAACAGTGTGAAAGTAATGGTCATTTCTACGTTCCGAGCAACCTAGGCTTCACTCTAGAACGTTGGTCCACCAGATCGAATAGTTAGGTCCTTAGAAGTGAACGCCAGAAACATAAAATACGATATAAATACAGCAACTTTTCCGTCGTATAAAATGAATAATTGCAACCAGTGTGAAAGATATCGTCATTTCTACGTTCCGGGCAACCTAAGCTTCACTGTAGGGCGTTGCTCCACGAGATTGAATACTTAGGGACTTAGAATTCAACGCCAGAAGCGTTATTTTTATAATTATTTATTATAATTATTCGTTTTATACAATGGAAAGACTGTTCTGTTTATTTTGTATTTTATGCTTCGGGCTTTGACTTCTTAGGCCCTACCTGTTCGATCTGGAGGAGCAACGCCCTAGAGTGAAGCCGAGATTGCCCGGAACGTAGAAATGACCATCACTTTCGAACTGGTTGCAATTATTCCTGTTATATGATGGAAAAACTGTTGTACTTTTATTGCATTTTATGCTTCGGGCATTGACTTCTAAGGCCCTAACTATTCAATCTGCTGGAGCAACGCCCTAGTGTGTAGCCTAGGTTGCCTGGAAAGTAGGAATGACCATAACTTTCATACTGGTTGCAATTACTCGTTTTATATGATGGAAAAACTGTTGCATTTATATTGAATTTTATGCTTCTGGCGTTCACTTCTTAGGCCCTAACTATTCGATCTGCTGGAGCAACGCCCTAGAGTGAAGCCTAGGTTGCTCGGAATTTAGAAATGACCATAACTTTCACACTGGTTGCAATTATTCGTTTTATACGATGGTAAAACTGTTGCATCTTTATCGTATTTTATGCTTCTGGCGTTGACTTCTTAGGCCCTAACTGTTTGATCTGGTGGAGCACCGCCCTTGAGTGAAGCCTACGTTGCCCGGAACGTAGAACATACCATTACCTTCACACTGGTTGCAATTACGCCTGTTATACGATGGAAAAACTGTTGCGTCTTTATTGTATCTTATGCTTCTGGCGTTCACTTCTTAGGCCCTAACAATTCGATCTGGTAGAGCAACGCCCTAGAGTGAAGCCTAGGTTGCCCGGAACGTAGAAATGACCACAACTTTCACACTGATTGCTATTATTCGTTTTATACAATGGAAAAACTGTTATATTTATATTGTATATTATGCTTCTGGCGTTCACTTCTTAGGCCCTAACAATTCGATCTGGTAGAGCAACGCACTAGAGTGAAGCCTAGGTTGCCTGGAACGTACAAATGACCATCACTTTCACACGGGTTGCAATCATTCCTGTTATGGGATGGAAAGACTGTTGTATTTTTATTGCATTTTATGCTTCAGGCGTTGACTTCTGCGGCCGTAGCTATTCGATGTGGAGGAAAAACGCCATAGAGTGAAGCGTATGTTGCACGGAACGTAGAAATGACCATCACTTTCTCACGGGTTGCAATTATTCCTGTTATAGGATGGAAAGACTGTTGTATTTTTATTGTATTTTATGCTTCAGGCGTTGACTTATGAGGCCGTAGCTATTCGATGTGGCGGAAGAGTGCCATAGAGTGGAGCCTAGGCTGCCCGGAACGTAGAAATGACCAGAACTTTCATACTGGTTGCAATTATTCGTTTTATATGATGGAAAAACTGTTGTATTTATATTGTATTTTATCCTTCTGGCGTTGAATTCTAAGTCCCTAGCTATTCGGTCTGGTGGAGCAACGCCCTAGTGTGAAACCTAGGTAACCCGGAACGTAGAAATGACCATTACTTTCACAATGTCTGCAATTATTCATTTCATACGATGGAAAAACTGTGGACTTATATTGTATTTTATCCTTCTGGCGTTGAATTCTAAGTCCCTGGCAATTCGGTCTGGTGGAGCAACGCCCTAGTGTGAAACCTAGGTTACCCGGAACGTAGAAATGACCAGTACTTTCAGACTGGTTGCTGTTATTCGTTTCGTACGATGGAAAAGCAGTTATATTTATTTTGCATTTTATGCTTCGGGCGTTCACTTCTAAGGCCCTAGCTATTCCATCTGGTGGAGCAACACCCTAGAGTGCAGCCTAGGTTGCCCGGAACGTAGAAATGACCATTACCTTCACACTGTTTGCAATTATTCATTTTATACGATGGCGAAGCTGTTGTATTTATATTGTATTTTATGCTTCCGGCGTTAACTTCTAAGGCCGTAGCTATCAGATGTGGAGCAGCAACGCCCTAGAGTGACGCGTAGGTTGCCAGGCACGTAGAAATGACCATTACTTTCACAATGTTCGCAATCATTCATTTTATACGATGGAAAAACTGTTGTACTTATATCGTATTTTATTCTTTTGGCGTTGACTTCTAAGGACCTAACTATTCGATCTGGTGGAGCAACGCCCTAGAGTGAAGCCTAGGTTGCTCGTAATATAGAAATGACCATAACTTTCACACTGGTTGCAATTAATCGTTTTCTGCGAAGGAAAAACTGTTGTATTTATATTGTATTTTATGCTCCTGGCGTTCACTTCTTAGGCCCTAACTATTTGATCTGGTGGAGCACCGCCCTAGAGTGAAGCCTAGGTTGCCCGGAACGTAGACCATACCATTACCTTCACACTGGTGGAAATTATTCCTGTTATGCGATGGAAAAACTCTTGCATCTTTATTGTATTTAATGCTTCGGGCGTTGACTTCTAAAGCCCTAACTATTGGATCTGGTGGAGCACGCCCTAGAGTGAAGCCTAGGTTGCCCGGAACGTAGAAATGTCCATAACTTTCACACTGGTTGCTATTATTCGTTTTAAACGATGGAAAAGCTGTTCCATTTATATTGCATTTTATGCTTCTGGCATTGAATTCTAAGTCCCTGGCTATTCGGTCTGGTGGAGCAACGCCCTAGAGTGAAGCCTAGGTTGCCCGAAACGGAGAAATGACCATTACTTGCACAGTGTTTGCAGTTATTCATTTTATACGATGGAAAAGCTGTTGTATTTATGTTGTATTTTATGATCCTGGCGTTGACTTCTAAGGCCGTAGCTATTAGACGTGGTGGTGCAACGCCCTAGAGTGACGCCTAGGTTGACCGGAACGTAGAAATGACCATTACTTTCACAATGTCTGCAATTATTCATTTTATACGATGAAAAAACTGTTGTAATTATATTGCATTTTATCCTTCTGGCGTTAAATTCTAAGTCCCTAGCTATTCGATCTGGTGGAGCAACGCCCTAGAGTGAAACATAGGTTACCCGGAATGTAGAAATGACCATAGCTTTCACACTGGTTGCAATTATTCGTTTTATACGATGGAAAAACTGTTGTATTTATATTGTATTTTATGCTTCTGGCGTTCACTTCTTAGGCTCTAACTATTCGATCTGGTGGAACAACGCCCTAGGGTGAAGCCTAGGTTGCACGGAACGTAGAAATGACCATAACTTTTACACTGGTAGCAATTATTCGTTTTATACAATGGAAAAACTGTTCTATTTATATTGTATTTTATGCTTCTGGCGTTCACTTCTTAGGGCCTAACTATTCGATCTGATGGAACAATGCCCTAGGATGAAGCCTAGGTTGCCCGGAACGTAGAAATGACCATCACTTTCACACGGGTTGCAATTATTCCTGATATAGGATGGAAAGACTGTTGCATTTTTATTGTATTTTATGCTTCAGGCGTTGGCTTCTGAGGCCGTAGCTATTCGATGTGGTGGAAGAACGCCATAGAGTGAAGCCTAGATTGCCCGGAACGTAGAAATGACCAGAAGTTTCATAATGGTTGCAATTATTCGTTTTACACGATGGAAAAACTGTTGTATTTATATTGTATTTTATGCTTCTGGCGTTCACTTCTTAGGCCCGAACTATTCGCTCTGGTGGACCAACGCCCCAGGGTGAAGCCTAGGTTGCCCGGAACGTAGAAATGACCATCACTTTCAAACTGGTTGCAATTAATCCTGTTGTACGATGGAAGAACTGTTGTATTTTTATTGCATTTTATGCTTCGGGCGTTGACTTCTAAGGACCTTACTATTCAATCTGTCGGAGCAACGCCCTAGAGTGAAGCCTAGGTTGCTCGGAATGTAGAAATGACCATAGCTTTCACACTGTTTGCAATTATTCCTTTTATACGATGCAAAAGCTGTTGCATTTATATCGTATTTTATGCTTCTGGCGTTGACTTCTGAGGCCCTAGCTATTCGATCTAGTGGAGCAACGCCCTAGATTGAAGCCTAGGTTGCCCGGAACGTAGAAATGACCATCACATTCAAACTGGTTGCAATTATTCGTTTTATGCGATGGAAAAACTGTTGTATTTATATGGTATTTTATGCTTCTGGCGTTGACTTCTAAGGACCTAACTATTCGATCTGGTGGAGCAATGCCCTACAGTGATGCCTAGGTTGCCCGGAACGTAGATATGACCATAACCTTCCCACTGGTTGCAAATTATTCCTGCTATACGATAGAAAAACTGTTGTATTTTTATTGCATTTTATGCATCGGGCATTGACTTCTAAGGCCCTAACTATGCAATCTGTTGGATCAACGCCCTAGGGGGAAGCCTAGGTTGCCCGGAACGTAGAAATGACCATAACTTTCACACTGGTTGCAATTATTCGTTTTATACGATGGAAAAGCTGTTGTATTTATATCGTATTTTATGCTTCTGGCGTTGACTTCTTAGGCCCTAACTATTCCATCTGGTGGAACAACGCCCTAGGGTGAAGTCTAGGTTGCCCGGAAAGCAGAAGTGACCTTAACTTTCACACTGGTAGCAATTATTCGTTTTATACAATGGAAAAATAGTTCTATTTATTTTATACTTTATGCTTCGGGCGTTGACTTCTAAGGCCCTAACTATTCGATCTGGTGGAGCAACGCCCTAGAGTGAAGCCTAGGTTGCCCGGTACGTGGAAATGACCATCACTATCAAACTGGTTGCAATTATTTGTTTTATACGATGGAAATGCTGTTGTATTTATATCGTATTTTATGCTTCTGACGTTGACTTCTTAGGTCCAGCTATTCCATCTGGTGGAACAACGCCCTAGGGTGAAGCCTAGGTTGCTCGGAAAGTAGAAATGGCCATAACTTTCACACTGGTAGCAATTATTCGTTTTATACGATGGAAAAACTGTTGTATTTTTATTGCATTTTATGCTTCGGGCGTTGACTTCTAAGGCCCTAACTATTCAATCTGTTGGAGCAACGCCCTAGAGTGAAGCCTAGGTTGGCCGTGACGTAGAAATGACCATTACTTTCACATTGTTTGCAATTCTTCCTTTTATACGATGGAAAAGCTGTTGTATTTATATTGTATTTTATGCTTCTGGCGTTCACTTCTTAGGCCCTAACTATTCGATCTGGTGGAACAACGCCCTAGGGTGAAGTCAAGGTTGCCCGGAACGTAGAAATGACCAACACTTTCAAACTGGTTGCAATTAATCCTGTTATACGATGGAAAAACTGTTGTATTTATATTGTATTTTATGCTTCTGGCGTTGATTTCTAAGGACCTAACTATTCGATCTGGTGGAGCAACGCCCTACAGTGAAGCCTAGGTTGCCCGGAAAGTAGAAATGACCATAACATTCATACTGGTTGTAATTATTCGTTTTATATGGTGGAAAAACTGTTGTATTTATATTGTATTTTATGCTTCTGGCGTTGACTTCTAAGGCCCTAACTATTCGATCAGGTGGAGCAACGCCCTAGAGTGAAGCCTAGGTTGCTCGAAATGTAGAAATGACCATAACTTTCACACTGGTTGCAATTATTCGTTTTATACGATGGAAAAGCTGTTGTATTTATATCGTATTTTATGCTTCTGGTGTTGAATTCTTAGGCCCTAACTATTCCACTGGTAGCAATTATTCGTTTTATACAATGGAAAAACTGTTCTATTTATTGTGTATTTAATGCTTCGGGCGTCGACTTCTAAGCCCCTAACTGTTTGATCTGGAGGAGCAACGCCCTAGAGTGAAGCCTAGGTTGCCTGGAACGTAGAAATGACCATAACTTTCACACTGGTTTCTATTATTCGTTTTATACGATGGAAAAACTGTTATATTTATTTTGTATTTAATGCTGCGGGCGTTGACTTCTAAGGCCCTAACTATTCGATCAGGTGGAGCAACGCCCTAGAGTGAAGCCTGGGTTGCTCGGAATGCAGAAATGACCATAACTTTCACACTGGTTGCAATTTTTCATTTTATACGATGGAAAAACTGTGGTACTTATATTGTATTTTATTCTTATGGCTTTGAATTCTAAGTCGCTAGCTATTCGATCTGGTGGAGCAACGCCCTAGAGTGAAACGTAGGTTACCCGGAACGTAGAAATGTCCAGTACTTTCATACTGTTTGCAGTTATTCTTGTTATACGATGGAAAAACTTTTGCATCTTTATTTTATTTTATGCTTCTGGCGTTCACTTCTAAGGCCCTAGCTATTCGATTTGGAGGAGCACCGCCCTAGAGTGAAGCCTAGGTTGC
This sequence comes from Calliopsis andreniformis, assembly GCF_051401765.1. NCBI lineage: Eukaryota > Metazoa > Arthropoda > Insecta > Hymenoptera > Andrenidae > Calliopsis > Calliopsis andreniformis. Next base: position 724,399 of record NW_027480426.1, on the reverse strand, counting down.
CCAAAACGTAGAAATGACCATAACTTCCACACTGGTTGCAATTATTCGTTTTATACGATGGAAAAGCTGTTGTATTTATATCGTTCTTTATGCTTCTGGCGTTGACTTCTTAGGCCCTAACTACTCCATCTGGTGGAACAACGCCCTAGGGTAATGCGCAGATTGCGCGGAACGTAGAAATGACCATAACTTTCACACTGGTAGCAATTTTTCGTTTTATACGATGGAAAAACTGTTTTATTTATTTTGTATTTTAAGCTTCGGTCGTTGACTTCTAAGGCCCTAACTATTCGATCTGGTGGAGCAACGCCCTAGAGTGAAGCCTAGGTTGCCCGGAACGTAGAAATGACCATCACTTTCACACGGGTTGCAACTATTCGTTTTATACGATGGAAAAACTGTTGCATCTTTATCGTATTTTATGCTTCTGGCGTTGACTTCTTAGGCCGTAACTATTCGATCTGGTGGAGCAACGCCCTGGAGTGAAACCTGGGTTGCCCGGAACGCAGAAATGACCACTACTATCACACTGGTTGCAAATTATTCCTGCTATACGATGGAAAAACTGTTGTATTTTTATTGCATTTTATGCTTCTGGCGGTCACTTCTTAGGCCCTAACTATTCGATATGGTGGAGCAATGCCCTAGAGTGAAGCCTAGGTTGCCCGGAACATAGAAATTACCAGTACTTTCACACTGGTTGCAGTTATTCGTTTTATACAATGGAACAACAGTTCTATTTATTTTGCATTTTATGCTTCGGGCGTTGACTTCTAAGGCCCTAACTATTCGATCTGGTGGAGCAACGCTCTAGAGTGAAGCCTAGGTTGCCCGGAACGTAGAAATGACCATTACCTTCACGCTTGCTGCAATTGTTCCTGTTATAAGATGAAAAAACTGTTGTACTTTTATTGCATTTTATGCTTCAGTCGTTGACTTCTACGGCCGTAGCTATTCGATGTGGTGGAGTAATGCCCTAGAGTGAAACCTGGGTTACCCGCATCGTAGAAATGACCATCACTTTCACACTTGTTGCAATTATTCCTGCTATACAATGGAAAAGCTATTGTATTTTTATTTCATTTTATGCTTCGGGCATTGACTTCTAAGGCCCTAACTATTCAATCTGTTGGAGCAACGCCCTAGAGTGAAGCCTAGGTTGTTCGGAAGGTAGAAATGTCCATAAGTTTCATACTGGTTGCAATTATTCGTTTTATACGATGGAAAAACTGTTGTATTTATATTGTATTTTATGCTTCCGGCGTTGACTTCTAAGGCACTAACCATTCGATCTGGTGGAGCAACGCCCTAGAGTGAAGCCTAGAGTGCCCGGAACGTAGAAAAGGCCATCACTTTCAAACTGGTTGCACTTAATCCTGTTATACGATGGAAAAACTGTTGTATTTTTATTGCCTTTTATGCTTCGGGCGTTGACTTCTAAGGCCCTAACTATTCAGTCTGTTGGAGCAACGCCCTAGGGTGAAGCCTATGTTGCCCGGGAAGTAGAAATGACGTTAACTTTCATACTGGTTGCAATTATTCGTTTTATACGATGGAAAAACTGTTCTATTTATTTTGTATTTAATGCTTCGGGCGTGGGCTTCTAAGACCCTAACTGTTTGATTTGGTGGAACAACGCCCTAGAGTGAAGCCTAGGTTGCCCGGAACGTAGAAGTGACCATAACTTTCACACTGGTTGCTATTATTCATTTTATACGATGGTAAACTGTTGTACTTATATTGCATTTTATGCTTCTGGCGTTGACTTCTTAGGCCCCAACTATTCGATCTGGTGGAGCAACGCCCTAGAGTGAAGCCTAGGTTGCCCGGAACGTACAAATGACCATAACTTTCACACTGGTAGCAATTATTCGTTTTATACGATGGAAAAACTGTTCTATTTATTTTGTATTTTATGCTTCGGTCGTTGACTTCTAAGGCCCTAACTATTCGATCTGGTAGAGCAACGCCCTAGAGTGAAGCCTAGGTTGCCCGGTAAGTAGAAATGACCATAAGTTTCATACTGGTTGCAATTATTCGTTTTATACGATGGAAAAACTGTTGTATTTATATTGTATTTTATGCTTCTGGCGTTCACTTCTTAGGCCCTAACTATTCGATCTGGTGGTACAACGCCCTAGGGTGAAGCCTAGGTTGCCCGGAACATAGAAATGACCATAACTTTTACACTGGCAGCAATTATTCGTTTTACACGATGGAAAAACTGTTCTATTTATTTTTTTTTTATGCTTCGGGCGTTGACTTCTAAGGCCCTAACTATTCGATTGGGTGGAGCATCGCCCTAGAGTGAAGCCTAGGTTGCGCGGAACGTAGAAATGACCATAACTTCCACACTGGTTGCAATTATTCGTTTTATACGATGGAAAAGCTGTTGTATTTATATCGTTTTTTATGCTCCTGGCGTTGACTTCTTAGGCCCTAACTATTCCATCCGGTGGAACAACGCACTAGGGTAAAGCCCAGATTGCGCGGAACGTAGAAATGACCATAACTTTCACACTCGTAGCAATTTTTCGTTTTATACGATGGAAAAACTGTTCTATTTATTTTATATTTTATGCTTCGGGCGTTGACTTCTAAGGCCCTAACTATTCGATCTGGTGGAGCAACGCCCTAGAGTGAAGCCTAGATTGCCCGGTACGTAGAAATGACCATAACTTTCACACTGGTTGCAATTATTCGTTTTGTACGATGGAAAAGCTGTTGTATTTATATCGTATTTTATGCTTCTGGCGTTGACTTCTTAGGCCCCAACTTTTCCATCTGGTGGAACAACGCCCTAGGGTGAAGTCTAGGTTGCCCGGAAAGTAGAAGTGACCATAACTTTCACACTGGTAGCAATTATTCGTTTTATACGATGGAAAAACTGTTCTATTTATTTTATACTTTATGCTTCGGGCGTTGACTTCTAAGGCTCTAACTATTCGATCTGGTGGAGCAACGCCCTAGTGTGAAGCCTAGGTTGCCCGGTACGTAGAAATGACCATCACTATCAAACTGGCTGCAATTATTTGTTTTATACGATGGAAAAGCTGTTGTTTTTATATCGTATTTTATGCTTCTGGCGTTGACTTCTTAGGCCCTAACTATTCCATCTGGTGGAACAACGCACTAGGGTAAAGCCCAGATTGCGCGGAACGTAGAAATGACCATAACTTTCACACTGGTAGCAATTTTTCGTTTTATACGACGGAAAAACTGTTCTATTTATTTTATATTTTATGCTTCGGGCGTTGACTTGTAAGGCCCTAACTATTCGATCTGGTGGAGCAACGCCTTAGAGTGAAGCCTAGGTTGCCCGGTACGTAGAAATGACCATCACTATCAAACTGGTTACAAGTATTTGTTTTATACGATGGAAAAGCTGTTGTATTTATATCGTATTTTATGCTTCTGGCGTTGACTTCTTAGGACCTAACTATTCCATCTGGTGGAACAACGCACTAGGGTAAAGCCCAGATTGCGCGGAACGTAGAAATGACCATAACTTTCACACTCGTAGCAATTTTTCGTTTTATACGATGGGAAAACTGTTCTATTTATTTTGTATTTTATGCTTCCGTCGTTGACTTCTAAGGCCCTAACTGTTTGATCTGGTGGAGCATCGCCGTAGAGTGAAGCCGAGGTTGCCCGGAACGTAGAAATGACCATAACTTTCACACTGGTTGCAATTATTCGTTTTATGCGATGGAAAAACTGTTGTATTTATATTGTATTTTATGCTTCTGGCGTTCACCTCTTAGGCCCTAACTATTCGATCTGGTGGTACAACGCCCTAGGTTGAAGCCTAGGTTGCCCTGAACGTAGATATGACCATAACCTTCACACAGGTTGCAATTATTCGTTTTATACGGTGTAAAGGCTATTGTACTTATTTTGTATTTTATTCTTCTGGTGTTGATTTCTTAGGCCCTAACTATTCGATCTCGTCGAACAACGCTGTAGAGTGAAGCCTAGGTTGCCCGGAACGTAGAAATGACCATTACTTTCAAACTGGTTGCAATTATTCGTTTTATACGATTGAAAAACTGTTGTATTTCTATGGTATTTTATGCTTCTGGCGTTCACTTCTTAGGCCCTAACTATTCGATCTGGTGGAACAACGCCCTAGGGTGAAGCCTAGGTTGCCCGGAACATAGAAATTACCAGTACTTTCACACTGGTTGCAGTTATTCGTTTTATACAATGGAACAACTGTTCTATTTATTTTGCATTTTATGCTTCGGGCGTTGACTTCTAAGGCCCTAACTATTCGATCTGGTGGAGCAACGCCCTAGAGTGAAGCCTAGGTTGCCCGGAACGTAGAAATGACCATTACCTTCACGCTTGCTGCAATTGTTCCTGTTATAAGATGAAAAAACTGTTGTACTTTTATTGCATTTTATGCTTCAGTCGTTGACTTCTACGGCCGTAGCTATTCGATGTGGTGGAGTAATGCCCTAGAGTGAAACCTGGGTTACCCGCATCGTAGAAATGACCATCACTTTCACACTTGTTGCAATTATTCCTGCTATACAATGGAAAAGCTATTGTATTTTTATTTCATTTTATGCTTCGGGCATTGACTTCTAAGGCCCTAACTATTCAATCTGTTGGAGCAACGCCCTAGAGTGAAGCCTAGGTTGTTCGGAAAGTAGAAATGACCATAAGTTTCATACTGGTTGCAATTATTCGTTTTATACGATGGAAAAACTGTTGTATTTATATTGTATTTTATGCTTCCGGCGTTGACATCTAAGGCACTATCCATTCGATCTGGTGGAGCAACGCCCTAGAGTGAAGCCTAGATTGCCCGGAACGTAGAAAAGGCCATCACTTTCAAACTGGTTGCACTTAATCCTGTTATACGATGGAAAAACTGTTGTATTTTTATTGCCTTTTATGCTTCGGGCGTTGACTTCTAAGGCCCTAACTATTCAATCTGTTGGAGCAACGCCCTAGGGTGAAGCCTATGTTGCCCGGGAAGTAGAAATGACGTTAACTTTCATACTGGTTGCAATTATTCGTTTTATACGATGGAAAAACTGTTCTATTTATTTTGTATTTAATGCTTCGGGCGTGGGCTTCTAAGACCCTAACTGTTTGATCTGGTGGAACAACGCCCTAGAGTGAAGCCTAGGTTGCCCGGAACGTAGAAGTGACCATAACTTTCACACTGGTTGCTATTATTCATTTTATACGATGGTAAACTGTTGTACTTATATTGCATTTTATTCTTCTGGCGTTGACTTCTTAGGCCCCAACTATTCGATCTGGTGGAGCAACGCCCTAGAGTGAAGCCTAGGTTGCCCGGAACGTACAAATGACCATAACTTTCACACTGGTTACCATTATTCGTTTTATACGATGGAAAAACTGTTATATTTATATTGTATTTTATGCTTCTGGCGTTCACTTCTTAGGCCCTAACTGTTTGATCTGGAGGAGCAACGCCCTAGAGTGAAGCCGAGATTGCCCGGAACGTAGAAATGACCATCACTTTCGAACTGGTTGCAATTATTCCTGTTATATGATGGAAAAACTGTTGTACTTTTATTGCATTTTATGCTTCGGGCATTGACTTCTAAGGCCCTAACTATTCAATCTGCTGGAGCAACGCCCTAGTGTGTAGCCTAGGTTGCCTGGAAAGTAGGAATGACCATAACTTTCATACTGGTTGCAATTACTCGTTTTATATGATGGAAAAACTGTTGCATTTATATTGAATTTTATGCTTCTGGCGTTCACTTCTTAGGCCCTAACTATTCGATCTGCTGGAGCAACGCCCTAGAGTGAAGCCTAGGTTGCTCGGAATTTAGAAATGACCATAACTTTCACACTGGTTGCAATTATTCGTTTTATACGATGGTAAAACTGTTGCATCTTTATCGTATTTTATGCTTCTGGCGTTGACTTCTTAGGCCCTAACTGTTTGATCTGGTGGAGCACCGCCCTTGAGTGAAGCCTACGTTGCCCGGAACGTAGAACATACCATTACCTTCACACTGGTTGCAATTACGCCTGTTATACGATGGAAAAACTGTTGCGTCTTTATTGTATCTTATGCTTCTGGCGTTCACTTCTTAGGCCCTAACAATTCGATCTGGTAGAGCAACGCCCTAGAGTGAAGCCTAGGTTGCCCGGAACGTAGAAATGACCACAACTTTCACACTGATTGCTATTATTCGTTTTATACAATGGAAAAACTGTTATATTTATATTGTATATTATGCTTCTGGCGTTCACTTCTTAGGCCCTAACAATTCGATCTGGTAGAGCAACGCACTAGAGTGAAGCCTAGGTTGCCTGGAACGTACAAATGACCATCACTTTCACACGGGTTGCAATCATTCCTGTTATGGGATGGAAAGACTGTTGTATTTTTATTGCATTTTATGCTTCAGGCGTTGACTTCTGCGGCCGTAGCTATTCGATGTGGAGGAAAAACGCCATAGAGTGAAGCGTATGTTGCACGGAACGTAGAAATGACCATCACTTTCTCACGGGTTGCAATTATTCCTGTTATAGGATGGAAAGACTGTTGTATTTTTATTGTATTTTATGCTTCAGGCGTTGACTTATGAGGCCGTAGCTATTCGATGTGGCGGAAGAGTGCCATAGAGTGGAGCCTAGGCTGCCCGGAACGTAGAAATGACCAGAACTTTCATACTGGTTGCAATTATTCGTTTTATATGATGGAAAAACTGTTGTATTTATATTGTATTTTATCCTTCTGGCGTTGAATTCTAAGTCCCTAGCTATTCGGTCTGGTGGAGCAACGCCCTAGTGTGAAACCTAGGTAACCCGGAACGTAGAAATGACCATTACTTTCACAATGTCTGCAATTATTCATTTCATACGATGGAAAAACTGTGGACTTATATTGTATTTTATCCTTCTGGCGTTGAATTCTAAGTCCCTGGCAATTCGGTCTGGTGGAGCAACGCCCTAGTGTGAAACCTAGGTTACCCGGAACGTAGAAATGACCAGTACTTTCAGACTGGTTGCTGTTATTCGTTTCGTACGATGGAAAAGCAGTTATATTTATTTTGCATTTTATGCTTCGGGCGTTCACTTCTAAGGCCCTAGCTATTCCATCTGGTGGAGCAACACCCTAGAGTGCAGCCTAGGTTGCCCGGAACGTAGAAATGACCATTACCTTCACACTGTTTGCAATTATTCATTTTATACGATGGCGAAGCTGTTGTATTTATATTGTATTTTATGCTTCCGGCGTTAACTTCTAAGGCCGTAGCTATCAGATGTGGAGCAGCAACGCCCTAGAGTGACGCGTAGGTTGCCAGGCACGTAGAAATGACCATTACTTTCACAATGTTCGCAATCATTCATTTTATACGATGGAAAAACTGTTGTACTTATATCGTATTTTATTCTTTTGGCGTTGACTTCTAAGGACCTAACTATTCGATCTGGTGGAGCAACGCCCTAGAGTGAAGCCTAGGTTGCTCGTAATATAGAAATGACCATAACTTTCACACTGGTTGCAATTAATCGTTTTCTGCGAAGGAAAAACTGTTGTATTTATATTGTATTTTATGCTCCTGGCGTTCACTTCTTAGGCCCTAACTATTTGATCTGGTGGAGCACCGCCCTAGAGTGAAGCCTAGGTTGCCCGGAACGTAGACCATACCATTACCTTCACACTGGTGGAAATTATTCCTGTTATGCGATGGAAAAACTCTTGCATCTTTATTGTATTTAATGCTTCGGGCGTTGACTTCTAAAGCCCTAACTATTGGATCTGGTGGAGCACGCCCTAGAGTGAAGCCTAGGTTGCCCGGAACGTAGAAATGTCCATAACTTTCACACTGGTTGCTATTATTCGTTTTAAACGATGGAAAAGCTGTTCCATTTATATTGCATTTTATGCTTCTGGCATTGAATTCTAAGTCCCTGGCTATTCGGTCTGGTGGAGCAACGCCCTAGAGTGAAGCCTAGGTTGCCCGAAACGGAGAAATGACCATTACTTGCACAGTGTTTGCAGTTATTCATTTTATACGATGGAAAAGCTGTTGTATTTATGTTGTATTTTATGATCCTGGCGTTGACTTCTAAGGCCGTAGCTATTAGACGTGGTGGTGCAACGCCCTAGAGTGACGCCTAGGTTGACCGGAACGTAGAAATGACCATTACTTTCACAATGTCTGCAATTATTCATTTTATACGATGAAAAAACTGTTGTAATTATATTGCATTTTATCCTTCTGGCGTTAAATTCTAAGTCCCTAGCTATTCGATCTGGTGGAGCAACGCCCTAGAGTGAAACATAGGTTACCCGGAATGTAGAAATGACCATAGCTTTCACACTGGTTGCAATTATTCGTTTTATACGATGGAAAAACTGTTGTATTTATATTGTATTTTATGCTTCTGGCGTTCACTTCTTAGGCTCTAACTATTCGATCTGGTGGAACAACGCCCTAGGGTGAAGCCTAGGTTGCACGGAACGTAGAAATGACCATAACTTTTACACTGGTAGCAATTATTCGTTTTATACAATGGAAAAACTGTTCTATTTATATTGTATTTTATGCTTCTGGCGTTCACTTCTTAGGGCCTAACTATTCGATCTGATGGAACAATGCCCTAGGATGAAGCCTAGGTTGCCCGGAACGTAGAAATGACCATCACTTTCACACGGGTTGCAATTATTCCTGATATAGGATGGAAAGACTGTTGCATTTTTATTGTATTTTATGCTTCAGGCGTTGGCTTCTGAGGCCGTAGCTATTCGATGTGGTGGAAGAACGCCATAGAGTGAAGCCTAGATTGCCCGGAACGTAGAAATGACCAGAAGTTTCATAATGGTTGCAATTATTCGTTTTACACGATGGAAAAACTGTTGTATTTATATTGTATTTTATGCTTCTGGCGTTCACTTCTTAGGCCCGAACTATTCGCTCTGGTGGACCAACGCCCCAGGGTGAAGCCTAGGTTGCCCGGAACGTAGAAATGACCATCACTTTCAAACTGGTTGCAATTAATCCTGTTGTACGATGGAAGAACTGTTGTATTTTTATTGCATTTTATGCTTCGGGCGTTGACTTCTAAGGACCTTACTATTCAATCTGTCGGAGCAACGCCCTAGAGTGAAGCCTAGGTTGCTCGGAATGTAGAAATGACCATAGCTTTCACACTGTTTGCAATTATTCCTTTTATACGATGCAAAAGCTGTTGCATTTATATCGTATTTTATGCTTCTGGCGTTGACTTCTGAGGCCCTAGCTATTCGATCTAGTGGAGCAACGCCCTAGATTGAAGCCTAGGTTGCCCGGAACGTAGAAATGACCATCACATTCAAACTGGTTGCAATTATTCGTTTTATGCGATGGAAAAACTGTTGTATTTATATGGTATTTTATGCTTCTGGCGTTGACTTCTAAGGACCTAACTATTCGATCTGGTGGAGCAATGCCCTACAGTGATGCCTAGGTTGCCCGGAACGTAGATATGACCATAACCTTCCCACTGGTTGCAAATTATTCCTGCTATACGATAGAAAAACTGTTGTATTTTTATTGCATTTTATGCATCGGGCATTGACTTCTAAGGCCCTAACTATGCAATCTGTTGGATCAACGCCCTAGGGGGAAGCCTAGGTTGCCCGGAACGTAGAAATGACCATAACTTTCACACTGGTTGCAATTATTCGTTTTATACGATGGAAAAGCTGTTGTATTTATATCGTATTTTATGCTTCTGGCGTTGACTTCTTAGGCCCTAACTATTCCATCTGGTGGAACAACGCCCTAGGGTGAAGTCTAGGTTGCCCGGAAAGCAGAAGTGACCTTAACTTTCACACTGGTAGCAATTATTCGTTTTATACAATGGAAAAATAGTTCTATTTATTTTATACTTTATGCTTCGGGCGTTGACTTCTAAGGCCCTAACTATTCGATCTGGTGGAGCAACGCCCTAGAGTGAAGCCTAGGTTGCCCGGTACGTGGAAATGACCATCACTATCAAACTGGTTGCAATTATTTGTTTTATACGATGGAAATGCTGTTGTATTTATATCGTATTTTATGCTTCTGACGTTGACTTCTTAGGTCCAGCTATTCCATCTGGTGGAACAACGCCCTAGGGTGAAGCCTAGGTTGCTCGGAAAGTAGAAATGGCCATAACTTTCACACTGGTAGCAATTATTCGTTTTATACGATGGAAAAACTGTTGTATTTTTATTGCATTTTATGCTTCGGGCGTTGACTTCTAAGGCCCTAACTATTCAATCTGTTGGAGCAACGCCCTAGAGTGAAGCCTAGGTTGGCCGTGACGTAGAAATGACCATTACTTTCACATTGTTTGCAATTCTTCCTTTTATACGATGGAAAAGCTGTTGTATTTATATTGTATTTTATGCTTCTGGCGTTCACTTCTTAGGCCCTAACTATTCGATCTGGTGGAACAACGCCCTAGGGTGAAGTCAAGGTTGCCCGGAACGTAGAAATGACCAACACTTTCAAACTGGTTGCAATTAATCCTGTTATACGATGGAAAAACTGTTGTATTTATATTGTATTTTATGCTTCTGGCGTTGATTTCTAAGGACCTAACTATTCGATCTGGTGGAGCAACGCCCTACAGTGAAGCCTAGGTTGCCCGGAAAGTAGAAATGACCATAACATTCATACTGGTTGTAATTATTCGTTTTATATGGTGGAAAAACTGTTGTATTTATATTGTATTTTATGCTTCTGGCGTTGACTTCTAAGGCCCTAACTATTCGATCAGGTGGAGCAACGCCCTAGAGTGAAGCCTAGGTTGCTCGAAATGTAGAAATGACCATAACTTTCACACTGGTTGCAATTATTCGTTTTATACGATGGAAAAGCTGTTGTATTTATATCGTATTTTATGCTTCTGGTGTTGAATTCTTAGGCCCTAACTATTCCACTGGTAGCAATTATTCGTTTTATACAATGGAAAAACTGTTCTATTTATTGTGTATTTAATGCTTCGGGCGTCGACTTCTAAGCCCCTAACTGTTTGATCTGGAGGAGCAACGCCCTAGAGTGAAGCCTAGGTTGCCTGGAACGTAGAAATGACCATAACTTTCACACTGGTTTCTATTATTCGTTTTATACGATGGAAAAACTGTTATATTTATTTTGTATTTAATGCTGCGGGCGTTGACTTCTAAGGCCCTAACTATTCGATCAGGTGGAGCAACGCCCTAGAGTGAAGCCTGGGTTGCTCGGAATGCAGAAATGACCATAACTTTCACACTGGTTGCAATTTTTCATTTTATACGATGGAAAAACTGTGGTACTTATATTGTATTTTATTCTTATGGCTTTGAATTCTAAGTCGCTAGCTATTCGATCTGGTGGAGCAACGCCCTAGAGTGAAACGTAGGTTACCCGGAACGTAGAAATGTCCAGTACTTTCATACTGTTTGCAGTTATTCTTGTTATACGATGGAAAAACTTTTGCATCTTTATTTTATTTTATGCTTCTGGCGTTCACTTCTAAGGCCCTAGCTATTCGATTTGGAGGAGCACCGCCCTAGAGTGAAGCCTAGGTTGCCCAAAACGTAGAAATGACCATAACTTCCACACTGGTTGCAATTATTCGTTTTATACGATGGAAAAGCTGTTGTATTTATATCGTTCTTTATGCTTCTGGCGTTGACTTCTTAGGCCCTAACTACTCCATCTGGTGGAACAACGCCCTAGGGTAATGCGCAGATTGCGCGGAACGTAGAAATGACCATAACTTTCACACTGGTAGCAATTTTTCGTTTTATACGATGGAAAAACTGTTTTATTTATTTTGTATTTTAAGCTTCGGTCGTTGACTTCTAAGGCCCTAACTATTCGATCTGGTGGAGCAACGCCCTAGAGTGAAGCCTAGGTTGCCCGGAACGTAGAAATGACCATCACTTTCACACGGGTTGCAACTATTCGTTTTATACGATGGAAAAACTGTTGCATCTTTATCGTATTTTATGCTTCTGGCGTTGACTTCTTAGGCCGTAACTATTCGATCTGGTGGAGCAACGCCCTGGAGTGAAACCTGGGTTGCCCGGAACGCAGAAATGACCACTACTATCACACTGGTTGCAAATTATTCCTGCTATACGATGGAAAAACTGTTGTATTTTTATTGCATTTTATGCTTCTGGCGGTCACTTCTTAGGCCCTAACTATTCGATATGGTGGAGCAATGCCCTAGAGTGAAGCCTAGGTTGCCCGGAACATAGAAATTACCAGTACTTTCACACTGGTTGCAGTTATTCGTTTTATACAATGGAACAACAGTTCTATTTATTTTGCATTTTATGCTTCGGGCGTTGACTTCTAAGGCCCTAACTATTCGATCTGGTGGAGCAACGCTCTAGAGTGAAGCCTAGGTTGCCCGGAACGTAGAAATGACCATTACCTTCACGCTTGCTGCAATTGTTCCTGTTATAAGATGAAAAAACTGTTGTACTTTTATTGCATTTTATGCTTCAGTCGTTGACTTCTACGGCCGTAGCTATTCGATGTGGTGGAGTAATGCCCTAGAGTGAAACCTGGGTTACCCGCATCGTAGAAATGACCATCACTTTCACACTTGTTGCAATTATTCCTGCTATACAATGGAAAAGCTATTGTATTTTTATTTCATTTTATGCTTCGGGCATTGACTTCTAAGGCCCTAACTATTCAATCTGTTGGAGCAACGCCCTAGAGTGAAGCCTAGGTTGTTCGGAAGGTAGAAATGTCCATAAGTTTCATACTGGTTGCAATTATTCGTTTTATACGATGGAAAAACTGTTGTATTTATATTGTATTTTATGCTTCCGGCGTTGACTTCTAAGGCACTAACCATTCGATCTGGTGGAGCAACGCCCTAGAGTGAAGCCTAGAGTGCCCGGAACGTAGAAAAGGCCATCACTTTCAAACTGGTTGCACTTAATCCTGTTATACGATGGAAAAACTGTTGTATTTTTATTGCCTTTTATGCTTCGGGCGTTGACTTCTAAGGCCCTAACTATTCAGTCTGTTGGAGCAACGCCCTAGGGTGAAGCCTATGTTGCCCGGGAAGTAGAAATGACGTTAACTTTCATACTGGTTGCAATTATTCGTTTTATACGATGGAAAAACTGTTCTATTTATTTTGTATTTAATGCTTCGGGCGTGGGCTTCTAAGACCCTAACTGTTTGATTTGGTGGAACAACGCCCTAGAGTGAAGCCTAGGTTGCCCGGAACGTAGAAGTGACCATAACTTTCACACTGGTTGCTATTATTCATTTTATACGATGGTAAACTGTTGTACTTATATTGCATTTTATGCTTCTGGCGTTGACTTCTTAGGCCCCAACTATTCGATCTGGTGGAGCAACGCCCTAGAGTGAAGCCTAGGTTGCCCGGAACGTACAAATGACCATAACTTTCACACTGGTAGCAATTATTCGTTTTATACGATGGAAAAACTGTTCTATTTATTTTGTATTTTATGCTTCGGTCGTTGACTTCTAAGGCCCTAACTATTCGATCTGGTAGAGCAACGCCCTAGAGTGAAGCCTAGGTTGCCCGGTAAGTAGAAATGACCATAAGTTTCATACTGGTTGCAATTATTCGTTTTATACGATGGAAAAACTGTTGTATTTATATTGTATTTTATGCTTCTGGCGTTCACTTCTTAGGCCCTAACTATTCGATCTGGTGGTACAACGCCCTAGGGTGAAGCCTAGGTTGCCCGGAACATAGAAATGACCATAACTTTTACACTGGCAGCAATTATTCGTTTTACACGATGGAAAAACTGTTCTATTTATTTTTTTTTTATGCTTCGGGCGTTGACTTCTAAGGCCCTAACTATTCGATTGGGTGGAGCATCGCCCTAGAGTGAAGCCTAGGTTGCGCGGAACGTAGAAATGACCATAACTTCCACACTGGTTGCAATTATTCGTTTTATACGATGGAAAAGCTGTTGTATTTATATCGTTTTTTATGCTCCTGGCGTTGACTTCTTAGGCCCTAACTATTCCATCCGGTGGAACAACGCACTAGGGTAAAGCCCAGATTGCGCGGAACGTAGAAATGACCATAACTTTCACACTCGTAGCAATTTTTCGTTTTATACGATGGAAAAACTGTTCTATTTATTTTATATTTTATGCTTCGGGCGTTGACTTCTAAGGCCCTAACTATTCGATCTGGTGGAGCAACGCCCTAGAGTGAAGCCTAGATTGCCCGGTACGTAGAAATGACCATAACTTTCACACTGGTTGCAATTATTCGTTTTGTACGATGGAAAAGCTGTTGTATTTATATCGTATTTTATGCTTCTGGCGTTGACTTCTTAGGCCCCAACTTTTCCATCTGGTGGAACAACGCCCTAGGGTGAAGTCTAGGTTGCCCGGAAAGTAGAAGTGACCATAACTTTCACACTGGTAGCAATTATTCGTTTTATACGATGGAAAAACTGTTCTATTTATTTTATACTTTATGCTTCGGGCGTTGACTTCTAAGGCTCTAACTATTCGATCTGGTGGAGCAACGCCCTAGTGTGAAGCCTAGGTTGCCCGGTACGTAGAAATGACCATCACTATCAAACTGGCTGCAATTATTTGTTTTATACGATGGAAAAGCTGTTGTTTTTATATCGTATTTTATGCTTCTGGCGTTGACTTCTTAGGCCCTAACTATTCCATCTGGTGGAACAACGCACTAGGGTAAAGCCCAGATTGCGCGGAACGTAGAAATGACCATAACTTTCACACTGGTAGCAATTTTTCGTTTTATACGACGGAAAAACTGTTCTATTTATTTTATATTTTATGCTTCGGGCGTTGACTTGTAAGGCCCTAACTATTCGATCTGGTGGAGCAACGCCTTAGAGTGAAGCCTAGGTTGCCCGGTACGTAGAAATGACCATCACTATCAAACTGGTTACAAGTATTTGTTTTATACGATGGAAAAGCTGTTGTATTTATATCGTATTTTATGCTTCTGGCGTTGACTTCTTAGGACCTAACTATTCCATCTGGTGGAACAACGCACTAGGGTAAAGCCCAGATTGCGCGGAACGTAGAAATGACCATAACTTTCACACTCGTAGCAATTTTTCGTTTTATACGATGGGAAAACTGTTCTATTTATTTTGTATTTTATGCTTCCGTCGTTGACTTCTAAGGCCCTAACTGTTTGATCTGGTGGAGCATCGCCGTAGAGTGAAGCCGAGGTTGCCCGGAACGTAGAAATGACCATAACTTTCACACTGGTTGCAATTATTCGTTTTATGCGATGGAAAAACTGTTGTATTTATATTGTATTTTATGCTTCTGGCGTTCACCTCTTAGGCCCTAACTATTCGATCTGGTGGTACAACGCCCTAGGTTGAAGCCTAGGTTGCCCTGAACGTAGATATGACCATAACCTTCACACAGGTTGCAATTATTCGTTTTATACGGTGTAAAGGCTATTGTACTTATTTTGTATTTTATTCTTCTGGTGTTGATTTCTTAGGCCCTAACTATTCGATCTCGTCGAACAACGCTGTAGAGTGAAGCCTAGGTTGCCCGGAACGTAGAAATGACCATTACTTTCAAACTGGTTGCAATTATTCGTTTTATACGATTGAAAAACTGTTGTATTTCTATGGTATTTTATGCTTCTGGCGTTCACTTCTTAGGCCCTAACTATTCGATCTGGTGGAACAACGCCCTAGGGTGAAGCCTAGGTTGCCCGGAACATAGAAATTACCAGTACTTTCACACTGGTTGCAGTTATTCGTTTTATACAATGGAACAACTGTTCTATTTATTTTGCATTTTATGCTTCGGGCGTTGACTTCTAAGGCCCTAACTATTCGATCTGGTGGAGCAACGCCCTAGAGTGAAGCCTAGGTTGCCCGGAACGTAGAAATGACCATTACCTTCACGCTTGCTGCAATTGTTCCTGTTATAAGATGAAAAAACTGTTGTACTTTTATTGCATTTTATGCTTCAGTCGTTGACTTCTACGGCCGTAGCTATTCGATGTGGTGGAGTAATGCCCTAGAGTGAAACCTGGGTTACCCGCATCGTAGAAATGACCATCACTTTCACACTTGTTGCAATTATTCCTGCTATACAATGGAAAAGCTATTGTATTTTTATTTCATTTTATGCTTCGGGCATTGACTTCTAAGGCCCTAACTATTCAATCTGTTGGAGCAACGCCCTAGAGTGAAGCCTAGGTTGTTCGGAAAGTAGAAATGACCATAAGTTTCATACTGGTTGCAATTATTCGTTTTATACGATGGAAAAACTGTTGTATTTATATTGTATTTTATGCTTCCGGCGTTGACATCTAAGGCACTATCCATTCGATCTGGTGGAGCAACGCCCTAGAGTGAAGCCTAGATTGCCCGGAACGTAGAAAAGGCCATCACTTTCAAACTGGTTGCACTTAATCCTGTTATACGATGGAAAAACTGTTGTATTTTTATTGCCTTTTATGCTTCGGGCGTTGACTTCTAAGGCCCTAACTATTCAATCTGTTGGAGCAACGCCCTAGGGTGAAGCCTATGTTGCCCGGGAAGTAGAAATGACGTTAACTTTCATACTGGTTGCAATTATTCGTTTTATACGATGGAAAAACTGTTCTATTTATTTTGTATTTAATGCTTCGGGCGTGGGCTTCTAAGACCCTAACTGTTTGATCTGGTGGAACAACGCCCTAGAGTGAAGCCTAGGTTGCCCGGAACGTAGAAGTGACCATAACTTTCACACTGGTTGCTATTATTCATTTTATACGATGGTAAACTGTTGTACTTATATTGCATTTTATTCTTCTGGCGTTGACTTCTTAGGCCCCAACTATTCGATCTGGTGGAGCAACGCCCTAGAGTGAAGCCTAGGTTGCCCGGAACGTACAAATGACCATAACTTTCACACTGGTTACCATTATTCGTTTTATACGATGGAAAAACTGTTATATTTATATTGTATTTTATGCTTCTGGCGTTGACTTCTTAGGCCCTAACTATTCGATCTGGTGGAACAACGCCCCAGAGTGAAGCCTAGGTTGCCTGGAACGTAGAAATGACCATAACTTTCACACTGGTAGCAATTATTCGTTTTATACGATGGAAAAACTGTTCTATTTATTTTGTATTTTATGCTTCGGTCGTTGACTTCTAAGGCCCTAACTATTCGATCTGGTAGAGCAACGCCCTAGAGTGAAGCCTAGGTTGCCCGGTAAGTAGAAATGACCATAAGTTTCATACTGGTTGCAATTATTCGTTTTATACGATGGAAAAACTGTTGTATTTATATTGTATTTTATGCTTCTGGCGTTCACTTCTTAGGCCCTAACTGTTCGATCTGGTGGAACAACGCCCTAGGGTGAAGCCTAGGTTGCCCGGAACATAGAAATTACCAGTACTTTCACACTGGTTGCAGTTATTCGTTTTATACAATGGAACAACTGTTCTATTTATTTTGCATTTTATGCTTCGGGCGTTGACTTCTAAGGCCCTAACTATTCGATCTGGTGGAGCAACGCCCTAGAGTGAAGCCTAGGTTGCCCGGAACATAGAAATGACCATTACCTTCACGCTTGCTGCAATTGTTCCTGTTATAAGATGAAAAAACTGTTGTACTTTTATTGCATTTTATGCTTCAGTCGTTGACTTCTACGGCCGTAGCTATTCGATGTGGTGGAGTAATGCCCTAGAGTGAAACCTGGGTTACCCGCATCGTAGAAATGACCATCACTTTCACACTTGTTGCAATTATTCCTGCTATACAATGGAAAAGCTATTGTATTTTTATTTCATTTTATGCTTCGGGCTTTGACTTCTAAGGCCCTAACTATTCAATCTGTTGGAGCAACGCCCTAGAGTGAAGCCTAGGTTGTTCGGAAAGTAGAAATGACCATAAGTTTCATACTGGTTGCAATTATTCGTTTTATACGATGGAAAAACTGTTGTATTTATATTGTATTTTATGCTTCCGGCGTTGACTTCTAAGGCACTAACCATTCGATCTGGTGGAGCAACGCCCTAGAGTGAAGCCTAGATTGCCCGGAACGTAGAAAAGGCCATCACTTTCAAACTGGTTGCACTTAATCCTGTTATACGATGGAAAAGCTGTTGTATTTATATCGTATTTTATGCTTCTGGCGTTGACTTCTTAGGCCCTAACTATTCCACTGGTAGCAATTATTCGTTTTATACAATGGAAAAACTGTTCTATTTATTGTGTATTTAATGCTTCGTGCGTCGACTTCTAAGACCCTAACTGTTTGATCTGGAGGATAATGCCCTAGAGTGAAGCCTAGGTTGCCCGGAACGTAGAAATGACCATAACTTTCACACTGGTTTCTATTATTCGTTTTATACGATGGAAAAACTGTTATATTTATTTTGTATTTAATGCTGCGGGCGTTGACTTCTAAGGCCCTAACTATTCGATCAGGTGGAGCAACGACCTAGAGTGAAGCCTGGGTTGCTCGGAATGCAGAAATGACCATAACTTTCACACTGGTTGCAATTTTTCATTTTATACGATGGAAAAACTGTGGTACTTATATTGTATTTTATTCTTATGGCTTTGAATTCTAAGGACCTAACTATTCGATCTGGTGGAGCAGCGCCCTAGAGTGAAGCCTAGGTTGCTCGGAATGTAGAAATGACCATAACTTTCACACTGATTGCAACTATTCGTTTTATACGATGGAAAAACTGTTGCATCTTTATCGTATTTTATGCTTCTGGCGTTGACTTCTTAGGCCGTAACTATTCGATCTGGTGGAGCAACGCCCTGGAGTGAAACCTGGGTTGCCCGGAACGCAGAAATGACCACTACTATCACACTGGTTGCAAATTATTCCTGCTATACGATGGAAAAACTGTTGTATCTTTATTGCATTTTATGCTTCTGGCGTTCACTTCTTAGGCCCTAACTATTCGATATGGTGGAGCAATGCCCTAGAGTGAAGCCTAGGTTGCCCGGAACATAGAAATTACCAGTACTTTCACACTGGTTGCAGTTATTCGTTTTATACAATGGAACAACTGTTCTATTTATTTTGCATTTTATGCTTCGGGCGTTGACTTCTAAGGCCCTAACTATTCGATCTGGTGGAGCAACGCCCTAGAGTGAAGCCTAGGTTGCCCGGAACGTAGAAATGACCATTACCTTCACGCTTGCTGCAATTGTTCCTGTTATAAGATGAAAAAACTGTTGTACTTTTATTGCATTTTATGCTCCAGTCGTTGACTTCTACGGCCGTAGCTATTCGATGTGGTGGAGTAATGCCCTAGAGTGAAACCTGGGTTACCCGCATCGTAGAAATGACCATCACTTTCACACTTGTTGCAATTATTCCTGCTATACAATGGAAAAGCTATTGTATTTTTATTTCATTTTATGCTTCGGGCATTGACTTCTAAGGCCCTAACTATTCAATCTGTTGGAGCAACGCCCTAGAGTGAAGCCTAGGTTGTTCGGAAAGTAGAAATGACCATAAGTTTCATACTGGTTGCAATTATTCGTTTTATACGATGGAAAAACTGTTGTATTTATATTGTATTTTATGCTTCCGGCGTTGACTTCTAAGGCACTAACCATTCGATCTGGTGGAGCAACGCCCTAGAGTGAAGCCTAGATTGCCCGGAACGTAGAAAAGGCCATCACTTTCAAACTGGTTGCACTTAATCCTGTTATACGATGGAAAAACTGTTGTATTTTTATTGCCTTTTATGCTTCGGGCGTTGACTTCTAAGGCCCTAACTATTCAATCTGTTGGAGCAACGCCCTAGGGTGAAGCCTATGTTGCCCGGGAAGTAGAAATGACGTTAACTTTCATACTGGTTGCAATTATTCGTTTTATAAGATGGAAAAACTGTTCTATTTATTTTGTATTTAATGCTTCGGGCGTGGGCTTCTAAGACCCTAACTGTTTGATCTGGTGGAACAACGCCCTAGAGTGAAGCCTAGGTTGCCCGGAACGTAGAAGTGACCATAACACACACTGGTTGCTATTATTCATTTTATACGATGGTAAACTGTTGTACTTATATTGCATTTTATTCTTCTGGCGTTAACTTCTTAGGCCCTAACTATTCGATCTGGTGGAACAACGCCCTAGAGTGAAGCCTAGGTTGCCAGGAACGTACAAATGACCATTACTTTCACACTGTTTGCAAATATACATTATATACGATGGAAAGGCTGTTGTATTTATATTGTATTTTGTGCTTCTGGCGTATACTTCTTAGGCCCTAACTATTTAACCAGGCGGAGCACCACCCTAGAGTGAAGCCTAGGTTGCCCGGAACGTAGAACATACCATTACCTTCACACTGGTTGCAATTATTCCTGTCTTACGATGGAAAAACTGTTGCATCTTTATTGTATTTTATGCTTCTGGCGTTGACTTCTTAGGCCCTAACTATTCCATCAGGTGGAACAACGCCCTAGGGTGAAGCCTATGTTGCCCGGAACGTAGAAATGACCAACACTTTCACTCTGGTAACAATTATTCGTTTTATACATGGAAAAGCTGTTATATATATATTGCATTTTATGCTTCTGGCATTGAATTCTAAGTCCCTAGCTATTCGATCTGGTGGAGCAACGCCCTAGAGTGAAGCCTAGGTTGCCCGGAACGTACAAATGACCATAACTTTCACACTGGTTACCATTATTCGTTTTATACGATGGAAAAACTGTTATATTTATATCGTATTTTATGCTTCTGGCGTTGACTTCTTAGGCCCTAACTATTCGATCTGGTGGAACAACGCCCCAGAGTGAAGCCTAGGTTGCCCGGAACGTAGAAATGACCATAACTTTCACACTGGTAGCAATTATTCGTTTTATACGATGGAAAAACTGTTCTATTTATTTTGTATTTTATGCTTCGGTCGTTGACTTCTAAGGCCCTAACTATTCGATCTGGTAGAGCAACGCCCTAGAGTGAAGCGTAGGTTGCCCGGTAAGTAGAAATGACCATAAGTTTCATACTGGTTGCAATTATTCGTTTTATACGATGGAAAAACTGTTGTATTTATATTGTATTTTATGCTTCTGGCGTTCACTTCTTAGGCCCTAACTATTCGATCTGGTGGTACAACGCCCTAGGGTGAAGCCTAGGTTGCCCGGAACGTAGAAATGACCATAACTTTTACACTGGCAGCAATTATTCGTTTTATACGATGGAAAAACTGTTCTATTAATTTTTTTTTTATGCTTCGGGCGTTGACTTCTAAGGCCCTAACTATTCGATTGGGTGGAGCATCGCCCTAGAGTGAAGCCTAGGTTGCGCGGAACATAGAAATGACCATAACTTCCACACTGATTGCAATTATTCGTTTTATACGATGGAAAAGCTGTTGTATTTATATCGTTTTTTATGCTCCTGGCGTTGACTTCTTAGGCCCTAACTATTCCATCCGGTGGAACAACGCACTAGGGTAAAGCCCAGATTGCGCGGAACGTAGAAATGACCATAACTTTCACACTCGTAGCAATTTTTCGTTTTATACGATGGAAAAACTGTTCTATTTATTTTATATTTTATGCTTCGGGCGTTGACTTCTAAGGCCCTAACTATTCGATCTGGTGGAGCAACGCCCTAGAGTGAAGCCTAGATTGCCCGGTACGTAGAAATGACCATAACTTTCACACTGGTTGCAATTATTCGTTTTGTACGATGGAAAAGCTGTTGTATTTATATCGTATTTTATGCTTCTGGCGTTGACTTCTTAGGCCCCAACTTTTCCATCTGGTGGAACAACGCCCTAGGGTGAAGTCTAGGTTGCCCGGAAAGTAGAAGTGACCATAACTTTCACACTGGTAGCAATTATTCGTTTTATACGATGGAAAAACTGTTCTATTTATTTTATACTTTATGCTTCGGGCGTTGACTTCTAAGGCTCTAACTATTCGATCTGGTGGAGCAACGCCCTAGTGTGAAGCCTAGGTTGCCCGGTACGTAGAAATGACCATCACTATCAAACTGGCTGCAATTATTTGTTTTATACGATGGAAAAGCTGTTGTTTTTATATCGTATTTTATGCTTCTGGCGTTGACTTCTTAGGCCCTAACTATTCCATCTGGTGGAACAACGCACTAGGGTAAAGCCCAGATTGCGCGGAACGTAGAAATGACCATAACTTTCACACTGGTATCAATTTTTCGTTTTATACGACGGAAAAACTGTTCTATTTATTTTATATTTTATGCTTCGGGCGTTGACTTCTAAGGCCCTAACTATTCGATCTGGTGGAGCAACGCCTTAGAGTGAAGCCTAGGTTGCCCGGTACGTAGAAATGACCATCACTATCAAACTGGTTACAAGTATTTGTTTTATACGATGGAAAAGCTGTTGTATTTATATCGTATTTTATGCTTCTGGCGTTGACTTCTTAGGACCTAACTATTCCATCTGGTGGAACAACGCCCTAGGGTGAAGCCTAGGTTGTCCGGAAAGTAGAAATGACTATAACTTTCACACTGGTAGCAATTATTCGTTTTATACGATGGGAAAACTGTTCTATTTATTTTGTATTTTATGCTTCCGTCGTTGACTTCTAAGGCCCTAACTGTTTGATCTGGTGGAGCATCGCCGTAGAGTGAAGCCGAGGTTGCCCGGAACGTAGAAATGACCATAACTTTCACACTGGTTGCAATTATTCGTTTTATGCGATGGAAAAACTGTTGTATTTATATGGTATTTTATGCTTCTGGCGTTCACTTCTTAGGCCCTAACTATTCGATCTGGTGGAACAACGCCCTAGGGTGAAGCCTAGGTTGCCCGGAACATAGAAATTACCAGTACTTTCACACTGGTTGCAGTTATTCGTTTTATACAATGGAACAACTGTTCTATTTATTTTGCATTTTATGCTTCGGGCGTTGACTTCTAAGGCCCTAACTATTCGATCTGGTGGAGCAACGCCCTAGAGTGAAGCCTAGGTTGCCCGGAACGTAGAAATGACCATTACCTTCACGCTTGCTGCAATTGTTCCTGTTATAAGATGAAAAAACTGTTGTACTTTTATTGCATTTTATGCTTCAGTCGTTGACTTCTACGGCCGTAGCTATTCGATGTGGTGGAGTAATGCCCTAGAGTGAAACCTGGGTTACCCGCATCGTAGAAATGACCATCACTTTCACACTTGTTGCAATTATTCCTGCTATACAATGGAAAAGCTATTGTATTTTTATTTCATTTTATGCTTCGGGCATTGACTTCTAAGGCCCTAACTATTCAATCTGTTGGAGCAACGCCCTAGAGTGAAGCCTAGGTTGTTCGGAAAGTAGAAATGACCATAAGTTTCATACTGGTTGCAATTATTCGTTTTATACGATGGAAAAACTGTTGTATTTATATTGTATTTTATGCTTCCGGCGTTGACATCTAAGACCCTAACTGTTTGATCTGGTGGAACAACGCCCTAGAGTGAAGCCTAGGTTGCCCGGAACGTAGAAGTGACCATAACTTTCACACTGGTTGCTATTATTCATTTTATACGATGGTAAACTGTTGTACTTATATTGCATTTTATTCTTCTGGCGTTGACTTCTTAGGCCCTAACTATTCGATCTGGTGGAACAACGCCCTAGAGTGAAGCCTAGGTTGCCAGGAACGTAGAAATGACCATTACTTTCACACTGTTTGCAAATATACATTATATACGATGGAAAGGCTGTTGTATTAATATTGTATTTTGTGCTTCTGGCGTTGACTTCTTAGGCCCTAACTATTTAACCAGGCGGAGCACCTCCCTAGAGTGAAGCCTAGGTTGCCCGGAACGTAGAACATACCATTACCTTCACACAGGTTGCAATTATTCCTGTCTTACGATGGAAAAACTGTTGCATCTTTATTGTATTTTATGCTTCTGGCGTTGACTTCTTAGGCCCTAACTATTCCATCAGGTGGAACAACGCCCTAGGGTGAAGCCTATGTTGCCCGGAACATAGAAATGACCAACACTTTCACACTGGTAACAATTATTCGTTTTATACATGGAAAAGCTGTTATATATATATTGCATTTTATGCTTCTGGCATTGAATTCTAAGTCCCTAGCTATTCGATCTGTTGGAGCAACGCCCTAGAGTGAAGCCTAGGTTGCCCGGAACGTAGATATGACCATTGCTTTCACAATGTATGCAATTATTCATTTTGTTCCGTGGAAAAACTGTTGTACTTAGATTGTATTTTATGCTTCTGGCGTTGACTTCTTAGGCCCCAGCTATTCGATCTGGTGGAGCAACGCCCTAGAGTGAAGCCTAGGTTGCCCGGAACGTACAAATGACCATAACTTTCACACTGGTTACCATTATTCGTTTTATACGATGGAAAAACTGTTATATTTATATTGTATTTTATGCTTCTGGCGTTGACTTCTTAGGCCCTAACTATTCGATCTGGTAGAGCAACGCCCTAGAGTGAAGCCTAGGTTGCCCGGTAAGTAGAAATGACCATAAGTTTCATACTGGTTGCAATTATTCGTTTTATACGATGGAAAAACTGTTGTATTTATATTGTATTTTATGCTTCTGGCGTTCACTTCTTAGGCCCTAACTGTTCGATCTGGTGGAACAACGCCCTAGGGTGAAGCCTAGGTTGCCCGGAACATAGAAATTACCAGTACTTTCACACTGGTTGCAGTTATTCGTTTTATACAATGGAACAACTGTTCTATTTATTTTGCATTTTATGCTTCGGGCGTTGACTTCTAAGGCCCTAACTATTCGATCTGGTGGAGCAACGCCCTAGAGTGAAGCCTAGGTTGCCCGGAACATAGAAATGACCATTACCTTCACGCTTGCTGCAATTGTTCCTGTTATAAGATGAAAAAACTGTTGTACTTTTATTGCATTTTATGCTTCAGTCGTTGACTTCTACGGCCGTAGCTATTCGATGTGGTGGAGTAATGCCCTAGAGTGAAACGTGGGTTACCCGCATCGTAGAAATGACCATCACTTTCACACTTGTTGCAATTATTCCTGCTATACAATGGAAAAGCTATTGTATTTTTATTTCATTTTATGCTTCGGGCATTGACTTCTAAGGCCCTAACTATTCAATCTGTTGGAGCAACGCCCTAGAGTGAAGCCTAGGTTGTTCGGAAAGTAGAAATGACCATAAGTTTCATACTAGTTGCAATTATTCGTTTTATACGATGGAAAAACTGTTGTATTTATATTGTATTTTATGCTTCCGGCGTTGACTTCTAAGGCACTAACCATTCGATCTGGTGGAGCAACGCCCTAGAGTGAAGCCTATATTGCCCGGAACGTAGAAAAGGCCATCACTTTCAAACTGGTTGCACTTAATCCTGTTATACGATGGAAAAACTGTTGTATTTTTATTGCCTTTTATGCTTCGGGCGTTGACTTCTAAGGCCCTAACTATTCAATCTGTTGGAGCAACGCCCTAGGGTGAAGCCTAGGTTGCCCGGAAAGTAGAAATGACCATAACATTCATACTGGTTGTAATTATTCGTTTTATATGGTGGAAAAACTGTTGTATTTATATTGTATTTTATGCTTCTGGCGTTGACTTCTAAGGCCCTAACTATTCGATCAGGTGGAGCAACGCCCTAGAGTGAAGCCTAGGTTGCTCGAAATGTAGAAATGACCATAACTTTCACACTGGTTGCAATTATTCGTTTTATACGATGGAAAAGCTGTTGTATTTATATCGTATTTTATGCTTCTGGCGTTGACTTCTTAGGCCCTAACTATTCCACTGGTAGCAATTATTCGTTTTATACAATGGAAAAACTGTTCTATTTATTGTGTATTTAATGCTTCGTGCGTCGACTTCTAAGCCCCTAACTGTTTGATCTGGAGGATAATGCCCTAGAGTGAAGCCTAGGTTGCCCGGAACGTAGAAATGACCATAACTTTCACACTGGTTTCTATTATTCGTTTTATACGATGGAAAAACTGTTATATTTATTTTGTATTTAATGCTGCGGGCGTTGACTTCTAAGGCCCTAACTATTCGATCAGGTGGAGCAACGACCTAGAGTGAAGCCTGGGTTGCTCGGAATGCAGAAATGACCATAACTTTCACACTGGTTGCAATTTTTCATTTTATACGATGGAAAAACTGTGGTACTTATATTGTATTTTATTCTTATGGCTTTGAATTCTAAGTCGCTAGCTATTCGATCTGGTGGAGCAACGCCCTAGAGTGAAACCTAGGTTACCCGGAACGTAGAAATGTCCAGTACTTTCAAACTGTTTGCAGTTATTCTTGTTATACGATGGAAAAACTTTTGCACCTTTATTTTATTTTATGCTTCTGGCGTTCACTTCTAAGGCCCTAGCTATTCGATTTGGCGGAGCACCGCCCTAGAGTGAAGCCTAGGTTGCCCAAAACGTAGAAATGACCATAACTTCCACACTGGTTGCAATTATTCGTTTTATACGATGGAAAAGCTGTTGTATTTATATCGTTCTTTATGCTTCTGGCGTTGACTTCTTAGGCCCTAACTATTCCATCTGGTGGAACAACGCCCTAGGGTAATGCCCAGATTGCGCGGAACGTAGAAATGACCATAACTTTCACACTGGTAGCAATTTTTCGTTTTATACGATGGAAAAACTGTTTTATTTATTTTGTATTTTAAGCTTCGGGCGTTGACTTCTAAGGCCCTAACTATTCGGTCTGGTGGAGCAACGCCCTAGAGTGAAGCCTAGGTTGCCCGGAACGTAGAAATAACCATCACTTTCACACGGGTTGCAATTATTCCTTTTATACGATGGAAAAGCTGTTGTATTTATATCGTATTTTATGCTTCGGGCGTTGACTTCTAAGGACCTAACTATTCGATCTGGTGGAGCAGCGCCCTAGAGTGAAGCCTAGGTTGCTCGGAATGTAGAAATGACCATAACTTTCACACTGATTGCAACTATTCGTTTTATACGATGGAAAAACTGTTGCATCTTTATCGTATTTTATGCTTCTGGCGTTGACTTCTTAGGCCGTAACTATTCGATCTGGTGGAGCAACGCCCTGGAGTGAAACCTGGGTTGCCCGGAACGCAGAAATGACCACTACTATCACACTGGTTGCAAATTATTCCTGCTATACGATGGAAAAACTGTTGTATTTTTATTGCATTTTATGCTTCTGGCGTTCACTTCTTAGGCCCTAACTATTCGATATGGTGGAGCAATGCCCTAGAGTGAAGCCTAGGTTGCCCGGAACATAGAAATTACCAGTACTTTCACACTGGTTGCAGTTATTCGTTTTATACAATGGAACAACTGTTCTATTTATTTTGCATTTTATGCTTCGGGCGTTGACTTCTAAGGCCCTAACTATTCGATCTGGTGGAGCAACGCCCTAGAGTGAAGCCTAGGTTGCCCGGAACGTAGAAATGACCATTACCTTCACGCTTGCTGCAATTGTTCCTGTTATAAGATGAAAAAACTGTTGTACTTTTATTGCATTTTATGCTTCAGTCGTTGACTTCTACGGCCGTAGCTATTCGATGTGGTGGAGTAATGCCCTAGAGTGAAACCTGGGCTACCCGCATCGTAGAAATGACCATCACTTTCACACTTGTTGCAATTATTCCTGCTATACAATGGAAAAGCTATTGTATTTTTATTTCATTTTATGCTTCGGGCATTGACTTCTAAGGCCCTAACTATTCAATCTGTTGGAGCAACGCCCTAGAGTGAATCCTAGGTTGTTCGGAAAGTAGAAATGACCATAAGTTTCATACTGGTTGCAATTATTCGTTTTATACGATGGAAAAACTGTTGTATTTGTATTGTATTTTATGCTTCCGGCGTTGACTTCTAAGGCACTAACCATTCGATCTGGTGGAGCAACGCCCTAGAGTGAAGCCTAGATTGCCCGGAACGTAGAAAAGGCCATCACTTTCAAACTGGTTGCACTTAATCCTGTTATACGATGGAAAAACTGTTGTATTTTTATTGCCTTTTATGCTTCGGGCGTTGACTTCTAAGGCCCTAACTATTCAATCTGTTGGAGCAACGCCCTAGGGTGAAGCCTATGTTGCCCGGGAAGTAGAAATGACGTTAACTTTCATACTGGTTGCAATTATTCGTTTTGTACGATGGAAAAACTGTTCTATTTATTTTGTATTTAATGCTTCGGGCGTGGGCTTCTAAGGCCCTAACTGTTGAATCTGGTCGAGCAACGCCCTAGAGTGAAGCCTAGGTTGCCCGGAACGCAGAAATGGCCATAACTTTCGCACTGGTTGCAAATATTCCTGTTCTACGATGGACAAACTGTTGTATTTATATCGTATTTTATGCTTCTGGCGTTGACTTCTAAGGACCTAACTATTCGATCTGGTGGAGCAACGCCCTAGAGTGAAGCCTAGGTTGCTCGGAATGTAGAAGTGACCATAACCTTCACACTGATTGCAATTATTCGTTTTATACGATGGAAAAGCTGTTGCATCTTTATCGTATTTTATGCTTCTGGCTTTGACCTCTTAGGCCGTAACTATTCGATCTGGTGGAGCAACGCCCTGGAGTGAAACCTGAGTTGCCCGGAACGTAGAAATGACCACTACTATCACACTGGTTGCAAATTATTCCTGCTGTACGATGGACAAACTGTTGTATTTTGATTGCATTTTATGCTTCTGGCGTTGACTTCTTAGGCCCTAACTATTCGATCTTGAGGAACAACGCCCTAGAGTGAAGCCCAGGTTGCCTGGAACGTAGAAATGACCATCACTTTCACAAGGGTTGCAATTATACCTGTTATAGGATGGGAAGACTGTTGTATATTTATTGTATTTTATTCTTCTGGTGTTGAATTCTTAGGCCCTAACTACTCGATCTGGTGGAACAACGCCGTAGAGTGAAGCCTAGGTTGCCCGGAACGTAGAAATGACCATTACTTTCACACTGTTTGCAATTATTCATTTAATACGATGGAAATGCTGTTGTATTTATATCGTATTTTATGCTTCGGGCGTTGACTTCTTAGGCCCTGACATTTCGATCTGGCGGAGCAACGCCCGACAGTGAAGCCTAGGTTGCCCGGAACGTAGATATGACCATAACCTTCACACAGGTTGGAATTATTCGTTTTATACGGTGTAAACGCTGTTGTATTTATTTTGTATTTTATTCTTCTGGTGTTGACTTCATAGGCCCTAACTATTCAATCTGTTGGAGCAACGCCCTAGGGTGAAGCCTAGGTTGCTCGGAAAGTAGAGATGACCATAAGTTTCATACTGGTTGCAATTATTCGTTTTGTACGATGGAAAAACTGTAGTATTTATATTGTATTTTATGCTTCTGGCGTTGACTTCTAAGGCCCTAACTATTCGATCTGGTGGAACAACGCCGTAGAGTGAAGCCTAGGTTGCCCGGAACGTAGAAATGATCATTACTTTCACACTGTTTGCAATTATTCCTTTTATACGATGGAAAAGCTGTTGTATTTATATCCTATTTTATGCTTCTGGCGTTGACTTCTAAGGACCTAGCTATTCGATCTGGTGGAGCAACGCTCTAGAGTGAAGCCTAGGTTGCTCGGAATGTAGAAATGACCATAACCTTCACACTGATTGCAATTATTCGTTTTATACGATGGAAAAGCTGTTGTATTTTTATTATATTTTTTGCTTCTAGCGTTGACTTCTTAGGCCATAACTATTCGATCTGGTGGAGCAACGCCTCAGACTTAAGTCAAGGATGCCCGAATAGTCGAAACGATCATTACCTTCGCACTGGTTGCAATTATTCATGCTATACGATAGAAAAACTGTTGCATTTGTATTGTATTTTCTTCTTCTGGCATCGACTCCTAAGGTCCTAGCTATTCGGTCTGGCGGGGCAACGTCCAATAGTGAAGCCTATGTTGCCCGGAACGTAGAAATCACCATAACTTTCACACTGGTTGCAATTATTCGTTTT
Source organism: Calliopsis andreniformis (assembly GCF_051401765.1). Lineage (NCBI taxonomy): Eukaryota > Metazoa > Arthropoda > Insecta > Hymenoptera > Andrenidae > Calliopsis > Calliopsis andreniformis. The sequence goes on along the minus strand of NW_027480426.1, from coordinate 694,520 downwards.
ATACGATGTAAAAACTGTTGTATTTTTATCGTATTTTATGCTTCTGGCGTTGACTTCTTAGGCCCAAACTATTCGATCTGGTGGAGGAACGACATGGAGTGAAGCATAGATTGCCCGGAACGTAGAAATGACCATTACCTTAACGCTTGTTCAATTATTCCTGTTATACGATGAAAAAACTGTTGTATTTTTATTGTATTTTATGCTTCAGGCGTTGACTTCTAAGGCCGTAGCTATTCGATGTGGTGGAGCAACAGCCTAGAGTGAAGCCTAGTTTGTCCGGAACGTAGAAATGACCATCACTTCCAAACTGGTTGCAATTATTCCTGTTATACGATGGAAAAACTCTTGTATATTTATTGTACTTTATGCTTCGGGCGTTGACTTCTACGGCCCTACCTATTCGATCTGGTGGAGTAACACCATACAGTGAAGCCTAGGTTGCCCGGAACGTAGATATGACCATAACCTTCACACAGGTTGCAATTATTCGTTTTATACGATGGGAAGGCTGTTGTATTTATTTTGTAGTTTATGCATCTGTCGTTGACTTCTAAGGCCCTAACTCTTCGATCTGGTGGAGCAACGCCTCAGACTTAAGTCAAGGATGCCCGAATAGTCGAAATGATCATTACTTTCACACTGGTTGCAATTATTCCTGTTATACGATGTAAAAACTCTTGTATATTTATTGTATTTTATGCTTCGGGCGTTGACTTCTAAGTCCCTAGCTATTCGATATGGTGGAGCAACGCCAAGGAGTGAAGCCTATGTTGCCCGGAACGTAGAAATGTCCATTACTTTCACACTGTTTGCAATTATTCATTTTATACGATGGAAAAGCTGTTGTATTTATGTCGTATTTTATGCTTCGGGCGTTGACTTCTTAGGCCCTAACTGTTCGATCTGGTGCAGCAACGCCCTACAGTGAAGCCTATGTTGCCCGGAACGTAGAAATCACCATAACTTTCACAATGGTTGCAATTATTCGTTTTATACAAAGGAAAAACTTTTGTATTATTATTGTATTTTATGCTTCTGGCGTTGACCTCTAACTCGCTAGCTATTCGATCTGGTGGAGCAACACCCTAGAGCGAAGCCTAGGTTGCGCGGAACGTAGAAATGACCATTACTTTCACACTGGCTGCAATTATTCCTGTTATACGAAGGAAAAACTTTTGAATTATTATTGTATTTTACGCTTCTGGCGTTGAACCCTAAGTCCCTAGCAATTCGTTCTGGTGGAGCAACGCCCTAGAGTGAAGCCTAGGTTGACCGGAGCGTAGAAATGACCATTACATTCACACTGATTGCAATCATTCGTTTTATACGATGGAAAAACTGTTGTATTTTTATTATATTTTTTGCTTCTAGCGTTGACTTCTTAGGCCATAACTATTCGATCTGGTGGAGCAACGCCTCAGACTTAAGTCAAGGATGCCCGAATAGTCGAAACGATCATTACCTTCGCACTGGTTGCAATTATTCATGCTATACGATAGAAAAACTGTTGCATTTGTATTGTATTTTCTTCTTCTGGCATCGACTCCTAAGGTCCTAGCTATTCGGTCTGGCGGGGCAACGTCCAATAGTGAAGCCTATGTTGCCCGGAACGTAGAAATCACCATAACTTTCACACTGGTTGCAATTATTCGTTTTATACAATGGAAAAACTGTTGTATTATTATTGTATTTTATGCTTCTGGCGTTAACCTCTAACTCGCTAGCTATTCGATCTGGTGGAGCAACACCCTAGAGCGAAGCCTAGGTTGCGCGGAACGTAGAAATGACCATTACTTTCACACTGGCTGCAATTATTCCTGTTATACGATTGAAAAACTGTTGAATTATTATTGTATTTTACGCTTCTGGCGTTGAACTCTAAGTCCCTAGCTATTCGTTCTGGTGGAGCAACACCCTAGAGCGAAGTCTAGGGTGCGCGGAACGTAGAAATGACCATTACTTTCACACTGGTTCCAATTATTCCTATTATACGATGGAAAAACTGTCGCATTTATTTTGTATTTTATGCTTCTGGCGTTGACGTCTTAGGCCCAAACTATTGGATCTGGTGGACCAACGCCCTAGAGTGAAGCATAGGTTGCCTGGAACGTAGAAATGACCATATCTTTCACACTGGTGGCAATTACTCCTGATATACGGTTGAAAAACTGTTGTATTTATATTGTAATTTATGCTTCTGGCGTTGACTTCTTATGCCCTAACCATTCGATCTGGTGAAGCAACGCCCTAGAGTGAAGCCTGGTTTGCCCGGAACGTAGAAATCACCATCACTTTCACACTGGTTGCAATTACTCCGGTTATACGATGGACAAACTGTTGGATTTTTATTGTACTGTAAGCTTCTGGCGTTGACTTATAAGGTCCTAGGTACTCTATCTCGTTGGGCAACGTCCAAGAGTGAAGCGTATGTTGCCCGAAACGTAGAAATGACCAATACTTTCACACTGTCTGCAATTATTCATTTTATACGATGGAAAAGCTGTTGTATTTATATTGTATTTTATGCTTCTGGCGTTGACTCCTAAGGCCCTAACTATTCGATCTCGGTGGAGCAACGCCCTAGTGTGAAGCCTAGGTTGCCCTGAACGTAGAAATGACCATAACTTTCACAATGGTTGCAATTATTCGTTTGGTACAATGGAAAAGCTGTTGTATTAACATTGTATTTTATGCTTCTGGCGGTGACTTCTAAGGCCCTACGTATTCGATCTGGTGGAGCAATGTCTCATAGTTAAGATTTGGATGCCTGAAACGTAGAAATGGCCATTGCTTTCACACTGGTTGCAATTATTCCTGTTATACGATGGAAAAACTGTGGTATTTTTATTGTATTTTATGCTTCAGGCGTTGACTTCTTAGGCTCTAACTATTCGATCTGGTGGAACAACGCCCTAGAGTGAAGGCTAGGGTGCCCGGAAAGTAGAAGTGACCATCGCTTTCACACTGGTTGCAATTATTCCTGATATACGATTGAAAAACTGTTGTATTTATATTGTACTTTATGCTTCTGGCGTTGACTTCTTATGCCCTAAACATTCGATCTGGTGAAACAACGCCCTAAAGTGAAGCCTTGTTTGCCCGGAACGTAGAAATGACCATCACTTTCACACTGGTTGCAATTACTCCGGTTATACGATGGACAAACTGTTGGATTTTTATTGTACTTTAAGCTTCTGGCGTTGACTTATAAGGTCCTAGGTACTCTATCTCGTTGGGCAACGTCCAAGAGTGAAGCGTATGTTGCCCGAAACGTAGAAATGACCAATACTTTCACACTGGTTGCAATTATTCTTTTTATACGATGGAAAAACTGTTGTATTTTTATTGTATTTTATGCGTCTGGAGTTGTTTTCTAAGGCCGCAACTATTCGACCTGGTGGTGCAACACCCTAGAGTGAAGCCTAGGTTGCCCGGAACGTAGAAATGACCATAACTTTCATACTGGTTGCAATTATTCGTTTTATACAATGGAAAAACTGTTCTATTTATTTAATATTTTATGCTGCTGGCGTTGACTTCTTACGCCCTAACTATTGGATCTGGTGGACTAACGCCCTAGAGTGAAGTCTAGGTTGGCAGGAACGTAGAAATGAACATCGCTTTCACACTGGCTGCAATTATTCCTGTTATACGATGAAAAAGCTGTTGTATTCTTATTGCATTTTATGCTTCTGGCGTTGTCTTCATAGGCCCTAACTATTCGATCTGGTGGAACAACGCCCTAGAGTGAAGCCTCGGTTGCCCGGAACGTAGACATGACCATATCTTTAACACTGGTGACAGTTATTCCTGTTATACGATGGAAAAACTGTTTGATTTTTATTGTACTTTATGCTTCTGGCGTTGACTTCTAAGGTCCTATCTATTCGATCTCGTGGAGCATCGCCCTAGAGTGAAGCCTAGGTTGCCCTGAACGTAGAAATGACCATAGCTTTCACACTGGTTGCAATTATTCGTTTTGTACAATGGATAAGCTGTGGTATTAACATTGTATTTTATGCTCCTGGCGTTGACTTCTAAGGCACTAACTATTCGATCTCGTGGTCTAACGCCCTAGAGTGAAGCCTAGGTTTACCGGAACGTAGAAATGACCATTACTTTCACACTGTTTGCAAACATACATTATATACGATGGCAAAGCTTTTGTATTTATATTGTATTTTATGCTTCTGGCGTTGACTTCAAAGGCCGTAGCTATTCGATGTGGTGGAGTAACGCTCTGGAGTGAAGTCTAGGTTGCCCGGCCTTAGAAGTCAACGCGCGAAACATAAAACACAATATAAATAGAACAGTTTTTCCGTTGTATAAATCGAATAATTGCTACCAGTGTGAAAGTTATGGTCATTTCTACGTTCCGGGCAACCTAGGCTTAACCCTAGTGCGTTGTTCCACCAGATCGAATAGTTAAGGCCTAAGAAGTGAACGCCAGAAGCATAAAATTCATATAAATACAACAGTTTTTCCATCGTATAAAACGGATAATTGCATCCAGTATGAAAGTAATGGTGATTTCTACGCTCCGGGCAACATAGGCTTCACTCTAGGGCGTTGCTCCACCAGATCGAATAGTTAGGGCCTAAGACGTCAACGCCAGAAGCATAAAATACAATACAAATACAACAGTTTTTCCATCGTATAAAACTAATAATTGCAACCAGTATGAAAGTTATGGGCATTTCTACTTTCCGGGCAACCTAGGCTTCACCCTAGGGCGATGCTCCACCAGATCGAATAGTTAGGGCCTTAGAAGTCAACGCGCGAAACATAAAACACAAAATACATAGAACAGTTTTTCCATTGTATAAATCGAATAATTGCTACCAGTGTGAAAGTTATGGTCATTTCTACGTTCCGGGCAACCTAGGCTTCACCCTAGTGCGTTGTTCCACCAGATCGAATAGTTAAGGCCTAAGAAGTGAACGCCAGAAGCATAAAATACAATATAAGTCCAACAGTTTTTCCATCGTATAAAACGGATAATTGCAACCAGTATGAAGGTTATGGTCATTTCTACTTCCCGGGCAACCTAGGATTCACCCTAGGGCGTTGCTCCAACAGATTGAAAAGTAAGTGCCTATGAAGTGAACGCCAGAAGCATAAAATACAATATAAATACAACAGTTTTTCCATCGTATAAACCGGATAATTGCAACCACTATGAAAGTTATGGTCATTTCTACTTTCCGGGCAACCTAGGATACACCCTAGGGCGTTGCTCCAACACATTGAATAGTTAGTGCCTTAGAAGTCAACGCCCGAAGCATCAAATGCAATAAAAATACAACAGTTTTTCCATCATATAACAGGAGTAATTGCAACCAGTTTGAAAGTGATGGTCATTTCTACGTCCCGGGCACCCTAGGCTTCACTCTAGGGCGTTTCTCCACCATATCGAATACTTAGTGCCTTAAAAGTTTAATGCCAGAAGCATAAAATACAATATAAATACAACAGTTTTTCCATCGTATAACAGGAATAATTGCAACCACTATGAAAGTTATGGTCATTTCTACTTTCCGGGCAACCTAGGCTTCACCCTAGGGCGTTGTTCCACCCGATCCAATAGTTAGGGCCTAAGAAGTGAATGCCAGAAGCATAAAATACAATATAAATACAACAGTTTTTCCATCGTATAAAACGAATAATTGCAACCAGTGTGAAAGCTATGGGCATTTCTACGTTCCGGGCAACCTAGGCTTCACTCTAGGGCGTTGCTCCAACAGATCGAATAGTTGGTGCCTTAGAAGTCAACGTCAGAAGCATAAAATACAATATAAATACAACAGTTTTTCCATCGTATAAAACGAACAATTGCAACCAGTATGAAAGTTATGGACATTTCTACGTTCCGGGCAACCTAGGCTTCACTGTAGGGCGTTGCTCCACCAGATCGAATAGTTAGGGGCTAAGAAGTCAACACCAGGAGCATAAAATACAATATAAATGCAACAGCTTTTCCATCGTATAAAATGAATAATTGCAAAGAGTGTGAAAGTAATGGTCATTTCTACGTTCCTTGTAACCTAGGCTTCTCTCTAGGGTGTTGCTCCACCATATCGAATACTTAGTGCCTTAGAAGTCAACGCCAGAAGCATAAAATACAATATAAACCCAACAGTTTTTCCATCGTATAACAGGAATAATTGCAACCAGTTTGAAAGTTATGGTCATTTCTACTTTCCGGGCAACCTAGGCTTCACCCTAGTGCGTAGCTCCACCAGATCGAATAGTTAGTGCCTTAGAAGTCAACGTCAGAAGCATAAAATACAGTATAAATACAACAGTTCTTCCATCGTATAAAACGAGTAATTGCAACCAGAGTGAAAGTTATGGTCATTTCTACGTTCCGGGCAACCTAGGCTTCACCCTAGGATGTGGCTCCACCATATCGAATAGTTAGGGGCTTAGAAGTCAACACCCGAAGCATAAAATACAATAAAAATACAACAGTTTTTCCACCGTATAACAGGAATAATTGCAAACAGTGCGAAGGTAATGGTCATTTCTACGTTCAGGGCAACCTAGGCTTCACCCTAGTGCGTTGTTCCACCAGATCGAATAGTTAAGGCCTAAGAAGTGAACGCCAGAAGCATAAAATACAATATAAATACAACAGTTTTACCATCGTATAAAACGGATAATTGCAACCAGTATGAAAGTTATGGTCATTTCTACTTCCCGGGCAACCTAGGATTCACCCTAGGGTGTTGCTCCAACAGATAGAATAGTTAGTGCCTTAGAAGTCAACGCCCGAAGCATAAAATGCAATAAAAATGCAACAGTTTTTCCATCATATAACAGGAGTAATTGCAACCAGTTTGAAAGTGATGGTCATTTCTACGTTCCGGGCACCCTAGGCTTCACTCTAGGGCGTTGCTCCACCATATCGAATACTTAGTGCCTTAGAAGTCAAAGTCAGAAGCATAAAATACAGTATAAATACAACAGTTCTTCCATCGTATAAAACGAATAATTGCAACCAGTATGAAAGTCATGGTCATTTCTACGTTCCGGGAAACCAAGGCTTCACCCTAGGGCGTTGCTCCAACAGATCGAATAGTTAAGGCCTCAGAAGTCAACGCCAGAAGCATAAAATACAATATAAATACAACAGCTTTTCCATCGTATAAAACGAATAATTGCAACCACTATGAAAGTTATGGTCATTTCTACTATCCGGGCAACCTAGGCTTCACCCTAGGGCGTTGCTCCACCAGGCCGAATAGTTAGGGCCTTAGAAGTCAACGCCAGAAGCATAAGGTACAATATAAATACAACAGCTTTTACATCGTATAACAGGAACAATAGCAACCAGTGTGAAAGATATGGTCATTTCTACGTTCCGGGCAACCGAGGCGTCACTCTAAGGCGTTGCTGCACCAGATCGAATAGTTAGGGCCTAAGAAGACAACTCCAGAAGCATAAAATACAATATAAATGCAACAGCTTTTCCATCGTATAAAATGAATAATTGCAAAGAGTGTGAAAGTAATGGTCATTTCTACGTCCCGGGCAACCTAGGTTTCACTCTAGGGCGTTGCTCCACCAGATCGAATAGTTAGGGCCTTAGAAGTCAACGCGCGAAACATAAAACACAAAATAAATAGAACAGTTTTTCCATCGTATAAACCGGATAATTGCAACCACTATGAAAGTTATGGTCATTTCTACTTTCCGGGCAACCTAGGATACACCCTAGGGCGTTGCTCCAACACATTGAATAGTTAGTGCCTTAGAAGTCAACGCCCGAAGCATCAAATGCAATAAAAATACAACAGTTTTTCCATCATATAGCAGGAATAATTGCAACCAGTATGAAAGTTATGGACATTTCTACTTTCCGGGCACCCTAGGCTTCACTCTAGGGCGATGCTCCACCAGATCAAATAGGTAGGGTCTAAGAAGTCAACACCAGGAGCATAAAATACAATATAAATACAACAGGTTTTCCATCCTATAATATGAATAATTGCAACCAGTATGAAAGTCACGGTCATTTCTACGTTTCTGGAAACCAAGGCTTCACTCTAGGGCGTTGCTCCAACAGATCGAATAGTTAGGGCCTCAGAAGTGAACGCCAGAAGCATAAAATACAATACAAATACAACAATTTTTCCATCGTATAAAACGAATAATTGCAACCACTATGAAAGTTATGGTCATTTCTACTATCCGGGCAACCTAGGCTTCGCCCTAGGGCGTTGCTCCACCAGATCGAATAGTTAGGGCCTTAGAAGTCAACGCCAGAAGCATAAGGTACAATATAAATACAACAGCTTTTCCATCGTATAACAGGAACAATAGCAACCAGTGTGAAAGATATGGTCATTTCTACGTTCCGGGCAACCTAGGCGTCACTGTAAGGCGTTGCTCCACCAGATCGAATAGTTAGGGCCCAAGAAGTCAACGCCAGAAGCATAAAATACAATATAAATGCAACAGCTTTTCCATCGTATAAAATGAATAATTGTAACCAGTATGAAAGTCATGGTCATTTCTACGTTCCGGAAAACCAAGGCTTCACTCTAGGGCGTTGCTCCAACAGATCGAATAGTTAGGGCCCAAGAAGTCAACGCCAGAAGCATAAAATACGATATAAATACAACAATTTTTCCATCGTATAAAACGAATAATTGCAACCACTATGAAAGTTATGGTTATTTCTACTATCCGGGCAACCTAGGCCTCACCCTAGGGCGATGCTGCACCAGATCGAATAGTTAGGGCCTTAGAAGTCAACGCGCGGAACATAAAACACAAAATAAATAGAACAGTTTTTCCATTGTATAAATCGAATAATTGCTACCAGTGTGAAAGTTATGGTCATTTCTACGTTCAGGGCAACCTAGGCTTCACCCTAGTGCGTTGTTCCACCAGATCGAATAGTTAAGGCCTAAGAAGTGAACGCCAGAAGCATAAAATACAATATAAATACAACAGTTTTACCATCGTATAAAACGGATAATTGCAACCAGTATGGAAGTTATGGTCATTTCTACTTCCCGGGCAACCTAGGATTCACCCTAGGGTGTTGCTCCAACAGATAGAATAGTTAGTGCCTTAGAAGTCAACGCCCGAAGCATAAAATGCAATAAAAATGCAACAGTTTTTCCATCATATAACAGGAGTAATTGCAACCAGTTTGAAAGTGATGGTCATTTCTACGTTCCGGGCACCCTAGGCTTCACTCTAGGGCGTTGCTCCACCATATCGAATACTTAGTGCCTTAGAAGTCAACGTCAGAAGCATAAAATACAGTATAAATACAACAGTTCTTCCATCGTATAAAACGAATAATTGCAACCAGTATGAAAGTCATGGTCATTTCTACGTTCCGGGAAACCAAGGCTTCACCCTAGGGCGTTGCTCCAACAGATCGAATAGTTAAGGCCTCAGAAGTCAACGCCAGAAGCATAAAATACAATATAAATACAACAGCTTTTCCATCGTATAAAACGAATAATTGCAACCCGTGTGAAAGTTATGGTCATTTCTACGTTCCGGGCAACATAGGCTTCACGCTATGGCGTTGCTCCAACAGATTGAACAGTTAGGGCCTTAGAAGTCAACGCCCGAAGCATAAAATGCAATAAAAATACAACAGTTTTTCCATCGTATAACAGGAATAATTGCAACCAGTTTGAAAGTGATGGTCATTTCTACGTTCCGGGCAACCTAGGCTTCACCCTAGGGCGTTGCTCCACCAGATCGAATAGTTAGGGCCTAAGAAGTCAACACCAGAAGCATAAAATACAATATAAATACAACAGTTTTTCCATCGTATAAAACGAATAATTGCAACCAGTATGAAAGTTATGGACATTTCTACTTTCCGGGCAACCTAGGCTTCACCCTAGGGCGTTGTTCTACCCGATCGAATAGTTAAGGTCCAAGAAGTGAACGCCAGAAGCATAAAGTACAATATAAATACAACAGTTTTTCCATCGTATAAAAGGAATAATTGCAACCAGAGTGAAAGTTATGGTCATTTCTACGTTCCGGGCAACCTAGGCTTCACCCTAGGATGTGGCTCCACCATATCGAATAGTTAGGGGTTCAGAAGTAAACACCCGAAGCATAAAATACAATAAAAATACAACAGTTTTTCCATCGTATAAAACGAGTAATTGCAACCAGTGTGAAAGTTATGGTCATTTCTACGTTCCGGGCAACATAGGCTTCACTCTAGGGCGTTGCGCCACCAGATCGAATAGTTGGTGCCTTACAAGTCAACGTCAGAAGCATAAAATACAATATAGATACAACAGTTTTTCCGTCGTATAAATCGAATAATTGCAACCAGTATGAAAGTTATGGTCATTTCTACTTTCCGGGCAACCTAGGATTCACCCTAGGGTGTTGCTCCAACAGATTGAATAGTTAGTGCCTTAGAAGTCAACGCCCGAAGCATAAAATGCAATAAAAATGCAACAGTTTTTCCATCATATAACAGGAGTAATTGCAACCAGTTTGAAAGTGACGGTCATTTCTACGTTCCGGGCACCCTAGGCTTCACTCTAGGGCGTTGCTCCACCATATCGAATACTTAGTGCCCTAGAAGTCAACGTCAGAAGCATAAAATACAGTATAAATACAACAGTTCTTCCATCGTATAAAACGAATAATTGCAACCAGTATGAAAGTCATGGTCATTTCTACGTTCCGGGAAACCAAGGCTTCACTCTAGGGCGTTGCTCCAACAGATCGAATAGTTAGGGCCTCAGAAGTCAACGCCAGAAGCATAAAATACAATATAAATACAACAGCTTTTCCATCGTATAAAACGAATAATTGCAACCACTATGAAAGTTGTGGTCATTTCTACTGTCCGGGCAACCTAGGCTTCACCCTAGGGCGTTGCTCCACCAGACCGAATAGTTAGGGCCTTAGAAGTCAACGCCAGAAGCATAAGGTACAATATAAATACAACAGCTTTTACATCGTATAACAGGAACAATAGCTACCAGTGTGAAAGATATAGTCATTTCTGCGTTCCGGGCAACCGAGGCGTCACTCTAAGGCGTTGCTCCACCAGGTCGAATAGTTAGGGCCCAAGAAGACAACTCCAGAAGCATAAAATACAATATAAATGCAACAGCTTTTCCATCGTATAAAATGAATAATTGCATAGAGTGTGAAAGTAATGGTCATTTCTACGTCCCGGGCAACATAGGTTTCACTCTAGGGCGTTGCTCCACCAGATCGAATAGTTAGTGCGTTAGAAGTCAACGTCAGAAGCATAAAATACAGTATAAATACAACAGTTTTTCCATCGTATAAAACGAATAATTGCAACCACTATGAAAGTTATGGTCATTTCTACTATCCGGGCAACCTAGGCTTCACCCTAGGGCGATGCTGCACCAGATCGAATAGTTAGGGCCTTAGAAGTCAACGCGCGGAACATAAAACACAAAATAAATAGAACAGTTTTTCCATTGTGTAAATCGAATAATTGCTACCAGTGTGAAAGTTAAGGTCATTTCTACGTTCCGGGCAACCTAGGCTTCACCCTAGTGCGTTGTTCCACCAGATCGAATAGTTAAGGCCTAAGAAGTGAACGCCAGAAGCATAAAATACAATATAAATACAACAGTTTTACCATCGTATAAAACGGATAATTGCAACCAGTATGAAAGTTATGGTCATTTCTACTTTCCGGGCAACCAAGGTTTCACCCTAGGGCGTTGCTCCAACAGATAGAGAGTTAGTTCCTTAGAAGTCAACCCCCGAAGCGTAAAATGCAATAAAAATACAACAGTTTTTCCATCATATTACAGGAGTAATTGCAACCAGTTTGAAAGTGATGGTCATTTCTACGTTCCGGGCACCCTAGGCTTCACTCTAGGGCGTTGCTCCACCATATGGAATACTTAGTGCCTTAGAAGTCAACGCCAGAAGCATAAAATACAATATAAATACAACAGTTTTTCCATCGTATAACAGGAATAATTGCAACCAGTTTGAAAGTTATGGTCATTTCTACTTTCCGGGCACCCTAGGCTTCACTCTAGGGCGTTGCTCCACCAGATCGAATAGTTAGGGCCTAAGAAGTCAACGCCAGAAGCATAAAATACGATATAAATGCAACAGCTTTTCCGTCGTATAAAATGAATAATTGCAAAGAGTGTGAAAGTAATGGTAATTTCTACGTCCCGGGCAACCTAGGTTTCACTCTAGGGCGTTGCTCCACCAGATCGAATAGTTAGGGACTTAGAAGTCAACGCGCGAAACATAAAACACAAAATAAATAGAACAGTTTTTCCATTGTATAAATCGAATAATTGCTACCAGTGTGAAAGTTATGGTCATTTCTACGTTCCGGGCAACCTAGGCTTCACCCTAGTGCGTCGTTCCACCAGATCGAATAGTTAAGGCCTAAGAAGTGAACGCCAGAAGCATAAATACAATATAAACACAACAGTTTTTCCATCGTATAAAACGAATAATTGCAACCAGTGTGAAAGTTATGGTCATTTCTACGTTCCGGGCAACATAGGCTTCACCTTAAGGCGTTGCTCCAACAGATCGAATAGTTGGTGCCTTACAAGTCAAAGTCAGAAGCATAAAATACAATATAAATACAACAGTTTTTCCATCGTATAAAACGAATAATTGCAACCAGTATGAAAGTTATGGACATTTCTACATTCCGGGCAACCTAGGCTTCACCCCAGGGCGTTGCTCCAACAGATTGAATAGTTAGGGACTTAGAAGTCAACGCCCGAAGCATAAAATGCAATAAAAATACAACACTTTTCCATCGTATAACAGGAATAATTGTAACCAGTTTGAAAGTGATGGTCATTTCTACGTTCCGGGCAACCTAGGCTTCACTCTAGGGCGTTGCTCCACCAGATCGAATAGTTAGGGCCTAAGAAGTCAACACCAGGAGCATAAAATACAATATAAATGCAACAGCTTTTCCATCGTATAAAATGAATAATTGCAAAGAGTGGGAAAGTAATGGTCATTTCTACGTTCCGTGTAACCTAGGCTTCACTCTAGGGTGTTGCTCCACCATATCGAATACTTAGTGCCTTAGAAGTCAACGCCAGAAGCATAAAATACAATATAAATACAACAGTTTTTCCATCGTATAACAGGAATAATTGCAACCAGTTTGAAAGTTATGGTCATTTCTACTTGCCGGGATACCTGGGCTTCACCCTAGGGCGTTGTTCTACCCGATCGAATAGTTAGGGCCTAAGAAGTGAACGCCAGTAGCATAAAATACAATATAAATACAACAGTTTTTCCATCGTATAAAACGAATAATTGCAACAAGAGTGAAAGTTATGGTCATTTCTACGTTCCGGGCAACCTAGGCTTCACCCTAGGATGTGGCTCCACCATATCGAATAGTTAGGGGTTTAGAAGTAAACACCCGAAGCATAAAATACAATAAAAATACAACAGTTTTTCCACCGTATAACAGGAATAATTGCAAACAGTGAGAAGGTAATGGTCATTTCTACGTTCCGTGCAACCTAGGCTTCACTCTAGGGCGTTGGTCCACCAGATCGAATAGTTGGTGCCTTAGAAGTCAACGTCAGAAGCATAAAATACAATATAAATACAACAGTTTTTCCATCGTATAAAACGAATAATTGCAACCAGTATGAAAGTTATGGACATTTCTACTTTCCGGGCAACCTAGGTTTCACTCTAGGGCGTTGCTCCACCAGATCGAATAGTTAGGGCCTTAGAAGTCAACGCGCGGAACATAAAACACAAAATAAATAGAACCGTTTGTCCATTGTATAAATCGAATAATTGCTACCACTGTGAAAGTTATGGTCATTTCTACGTTCCGGGAAACCTAGGCTTCACCCTAGTGCGTTGTTCCACCAGATCGAATAGTTAAGGCCTAAGAAGTGAACGCCAGAAGCATAAAACACAATATAAATACAACAGTTTATCCATCGTATAAAACGAATAATTGCAAAAAGTATGAAAGTTATGGACATTTCTACTTTCGGGGCAACCTAGGCTTCACCCTAGGGCGTTGCACCAACAGATTGAATAGTTAGGGCCTTAGAAGTCAACGCCCGAAGCATAAAATGCAATAAAAATACAACAGTTTTTCCATCGTATAATAGGAATAATTGTAACTAGTTTGAAAGTGATGGTCATTTCTACGTTCCGGGCAACCTAGGCTTCACTCTAGGGCGTTGCTCCACCAGATCGAATAGTTAGGGCCTAAGAAGTCAACACCAGAAGCATAAAATACAATATAAATACAACAGTTTTTCCATCGTATAAAACGAATAATTGCAACCAGTATGAAAGTTATGGACATTTCTACTTTCCGGGCAACCTAGGCTTCACCCTAGGGCGTTGTTCTACCCGATCGAATAGTTAAGGCCCACGAAGTGAACGCCAGAAGCATAAAGTACAATATAAATACAACAGTTTTTCCATCGTATAAAACGAATAATTGCAACCAGAGTGAAAGTTATGGTCATTTCTACGTTCCGGGCAACCTAGGCTTCACCCTAGGATGTGGCTCCACCATATCGAATAGTTAGGGGCATAGAAGTCAACACCCGAAGCATAAAATACAATAAAAATACAACAGTTTTTCCACCGTATAACAGGAATAATTGCAAACAGTGCGAAGGTAATGGTCATTTCTACGTTCCGTGCAACCTAGGCTTCACTCTAGGGCTTTGGTCCACCAGATCGAATAGTTGGTGCCTTAGAAGTCAACGTCAGAAGCATAAAATACAATATAAATACAACAGTTTTTCCACCGTAAAAACGAATAATTGCAACCAGTATGAAAGTTATGGACATTTCTACTTTCCGGGCAACCTAGGCTTCACCCTAGGGCGTTGCTCCAACAGATTGAATAGTTAGGGCCTTAGAAGTCAACGCCCGAAGCATAAAATGCAATAAATATACAACAGTTTTTCCATCGTATAACAGGAATAATTGTAACCAGTTTGAAAGTGATGGTCATTTCTACGTTACGGGCAACCTAGGCTTCACTCTAGGGCGTTGCGCCACCAGATCGAATAGTTGGTGCCTTACAAGTCAACGTCAGAAGCATAAAATACAATATAGATACAACAGTTTTTCCGTCGTATAAATCGAATAATTGCAACCAGTATGAAAGTTATGGTCATTTCTACTTTCCGGGCAACCTAGGATTCACCCTAGGGCGTTGCTCCAACAGATTGAATAGTTAGTGCCTTAGAAGTCAACGCCCGAAGCATAAAATGCAATAAAAATGCAACAGTTTTTCCATCATATAACAGGAGTAATTGCAACCAGTTTGAAAGTGACGGTCATTTCTACGTTCCGGGCACCCTAGGCTTCACTCTAGGGCGTTGCTCCACCATATCGAATACTTAGTGCCCTAGAAGTCAACGTCAGAAGCATAAAATACAGTATAAATACAACAGTTCTTCCATCGTATAAAACGAATAATTGCAACCAGTATGAAAGTCATGGTCATTTCTACGTTCCGGGAAACCAAGGCTTCACTCTAGGGCGTTGCTCCAACAGATCGAATAGTTAGGGCCTCAGAAGTCAACGCCAGAAGCATAAAATACAATATAAATACAACAGCTTTTCCATCGTATAAAACGAATAATTGCAACCACTATGAAAGTTGTGGTCATTTCTACTGTCCGGGCAACCTAGGCTTCACCCTAGGGCGTTGCTCCACCAGACCGAATAGTTAGGGCCTTAGAAGTCAACGCCAGAAGCATAAGGTACAATATAAATACAACAGCTTTTACATCGTATAACAGGAACAATAGCTACCAGTGTGAAAGATATAGTCATTTCTGCGTTCCGGGCAACCGAGGCGTCACTCTAAGGCGTTGCTCCACCAGGTCGAATAGTTAGGGCCCAAGAAGACAACTCCAGAAGCATAAAATACAATATAAATGCAACAGCTTTTCCATCGTATAAAATGAATAATTGCATAGAGTGTGAAAGTAATGGTCATTTCTACGTCCCGGGCAACATAGGTTTCACTCTAGGGCGTTGCTCCACCAGATCGAATAGTTAGTGCGTTAGAAGTCAACGTCAGAAGCATAAAATACAGTATAAATACAACAGTTTTTCCATCGTATAAAACGAATAATTGCAACCACTATGAAAGTTATGGTCATTTCTACTATCCGGGCAACCTAGGCTTCACCCTAGGGCGATGCTGCACCAGATCGAATAGTTAGGGCCTTAGAAGTCAACGCGCGGAACATAAAACACAAAATAAATAGAACAGTTTTTCCATTGTGTAAATCGAATAATTGCTACCAGTGTGAAAGTTAAGGTCATTTCTACGTTCCGGGCAACCTAGGCTTCACCCTAGTGCGTTGTTCCACCAGATCGAATAGTTAAGGCCTAAGAAGTGAACGCCAGAAGCATAAAATACAATATAAATACAACAGTTTTACCATCGTATAAAACGGATAATTGCAACCAGTATGAAAGTTATGGTCATTTCTACTTTCCGGGCAACCAAGGTTTCACCCTAGGGCGTTGCTCCAACAGATAGAGAGTTAGTTCCTTAGAAGTCAACCCCCGAAGCGTAAAATGCAATAAAAATACAACAGTTTTTCCATCATATTACAGGAGTAATTGCAACCAGTTTGAAAGTGATGGTCATTTCTACGTTCCGGGCACCCTAGGCTTCACTCTAGGGCGTTGCTCCACCATATGGAATACTTAGTGCCTTAGAAGTCAACGCCAGAAGCATAAAATACAATATAAATACAACAGTTTTTCCATCGTATAACAGGAATAATTGCAACCAGTTTGAAAGTTATGGTCATTTCTACTTTCCGGGCACCCTAGGCTTCACTCTAGGGCGTTGCTCCACCAGATCGAATAGTTAGGGCCTAAGAAGTCAACGCCAGAAGCATAAAATACGATATAAATGCAACAGCTTTTCCGTCGTATAAAATGAATAATTGCAAAGAGTGTGAAAGTAATGGTAATTTCTACGTCCCGGGCAACCTAGGTTTCACTCTAGGGCGTTGCTCCACCAGATCGAATAGTTAGGGACTTAGAAGTCAACGCGCGAAACATAAAACACAAAATAAATAGAACAGTTTTTCCATTGTATAAATCGAATAATTGCTACCAGTGTGAAAGTTATGGTCATTTCTACGTTCCGGGCAACCTAGGCTTCACCCTAGTGCGTCGTTCCACCAGATCGAATAGTTAAGGCCTAAGAAGTGAACGCCAGAAGCATAAAATACAATATAAACACAACAGTTTTTCCATCGTATAAAACGAATAATTGCAACCAGTGTGAAAGTTATGGTCATTTCTACGTTCCGGGCAACATAGGCTTCACCTTAAGGCGTTGCTCCAACAGATCGAATAGTTGGTGCCTTACAAGTCAAAGTCAGAAGCATAAAATACAATATAAATACAACAGTTTTTCCATCGTATAAAACGAATAATTGCAACCAGTATGAAAGTTATGGACATTTCTACATTCCGGGCAACCTAGGCTTCACCCCAGGGCGTTGCTCCAACAGATTGAATAGTTAGGGACTTAGAAGTCAACGCCCGAAGCATAAAATGCAATAAAAATACAACACTTTTCCATCGTATAACAGGAATAATTGTAACCAGTTTGAAAGTGATGGTCATTTCTACGTTCCGGGCAACCTAGGCTTCACTCTAGGGCGTTGCTCCACCAGATCGAATAGTTAGGGCCTAAGAAGTCAACACCAGGAGCATAAAATACAATATAAATGCAACAGCTTTTCCATCGTATAAAATGAATAATTGCAAAGAGTGGGAAAGTAATGGTCATTTCTACGTTCCGTGTAACCTAGGCTTCACTCTAGGGTGTTGCTCCACCATATCGAATACTTAGTGCCTTAGAAGTCAACGCCAGAAGCATAAAATACAATATAAATACAACAGTTTTTCCATCGTATAACAGGAATAATTGCAACCAGTTTGAAAGTTATGGTCATTTCTACTTGCCGGGATACCTGGGCTTCACCCTAGGGCGTTGTTCTACCCGATCGAATAGTTAGGGCCTAAGAAGTGAACGCCAGTAGCATAAAATACAATATAAATACAACAGTTTTTCCATCGTATAAAACGAATAATTGCAACCAGTTTGAAAGTGATGGTCATTTCTACGTTCCGGGCACCCTAGGCTTCACTCTAGGGCGTTGCTCCACCATATCGAATACTTAGTGCCTTAGAAGTCAACGCCAGAAGCATAAAATACAATATAAATACAACAGTTTTTCCATCGTATAACAGGAATAATTGCAACCAGTTTGAAAGTTATGGTCATTTCTACTTTCCGGGCACCCTAGGCTTCACTCTAGGGCGTTGCTCCACCAGATCGAATAGTTAGGGCCTAAGAAGTCAACGCCAGAAGCATAAAATACGATATAAATGCAACAGCTTTTCCGTCGTATAAAATGAATAATTGCAAAGAGTGTGAAAGTAATGGTAATTTCTACGTCCCGGGCAACCTAGGTTTCACTCTAGGGCGTTGCTCCACCAGATCGAATAGTTAGGGACTTAGAAGTCAACGCGCGAAACATAAAACACAAAATAAATAGAACAGTTTTTCCATTGTATAAATCGAATAATTGCTACCAGTGTGAAAGTTATGGTCATTTCTACGTTCCGGGCAACCTAGGCTTCACCCTAGTGCGTCGTTCCACCAGATCGAATAGTTAAGGCCTAAGAAGTGAACGCCAGAAGCATAAAATACAATATAAACACAACAGTTTTTCCATCGTATAAAACGAATAATTGCAACCAGTGTGAAAGTTATGGTCATTTCTACGTTCCGGGCAACATAGGCTTCACCTTAAGGCGTTGCTCCAACAGATCGAATAGTTGGTGCCTTACAAGTCAAAGTCAGAAGCATAAAATACAATATAAATACAACAGTTTTTCCATCGTATAAAACGAATAATTGCAACCAGTATGAAAGTTATGGACATTTCTACATTCCGGGCAACCTAGGCTTCACCCCAGGGCGTTGCTCCAACAGATTGAATAGTTAGGGACTTAGAAGTCAACGCCCGAAGCATAAAATGCAATAAAAATACAACACTTTTCCATCGTATAACAGGAATAATTGTAACCAGTTTGAAAGTGATGGTCATTTCTACGTTCCGGGCAACCTAGGCTTCACTCTAGGGCGTTGCTCCACCAGATCGAATAGTTAGGGCCTAAGAAGTCAACACCAGGAGCATAAAATACAATATAAATGCAACAGCTTTTCCATCGTATAAAATGAATAATTGCAAAGAGTGGGAAAGTAATGGTCATTTCTACGTTCCGTGTAACCTAGGCTTCACTCTAGGGTGTTGCTCCACCATATCGAATACTTAGTGCCTTAGAAGTCAACGCCAGAAGCATAAAATACAATATAAATACAACAGTTTTTCCATCGTATAACAGGAATAATTGCAACCAGTTTGAAAGTTATGGTCATTTCTACTTGCCGGGATACCTGGGCTTCACCCTAGGGCGTTGTTCTACCCGATCGAATAGTTAGGGCCTAAGAAGTGAACGCCAGTAGCATAAAATACAATATAAATACAACAGTTTTTCCATCGTATAAAACGAATAATTGCAACAAGAGTGAAAGTTATGGTCATTTCTACGTTCCGGGCAACCTAGGCTTCACCCTAGGATGTGGCTCCACCATATCGAATAGTTAGGGGTTTAGAAGTAAACACCCGAAGCATAAAATACAATAAAAATACAACAGTTTTTCCACCGTATAACAGGAATAATTGCAAACAGTGAGAAGGTAATGGTCATTTCTACGTTCCGTGCAACCTAGGCTTCACTCTAGGGCGTTGGTCCACCAGATCGAATAGTTGGTGCCTTAGAAGTCAACGTCAGAAGCATAAAATACAATATAAATACAACAGTTTTTCCATCGTATAAAACGAATAATTGCAACCAGTATGAAAGTTATGGACATTTCTACTTTCCGGGCAACCTAGGTTTCACTCTAGGGCGTTGCTCCACCAGATCGAATAGTTAGGGCCTTAGAAGTCAACGCGCGGAACATAAAACACAAAATAAATAGAACCGTTTGTCCATTGTATAAATCGAATAATTGCTACCACTGTGAAAGTTATGGTCATTTCTACGTTCCGGGAAACCTAGGCTTCACCCTAGTGCGTTGTTCCACCAGATCGAATAGTTAAGGCCTAAGAAGTGAACGCCAGAAGCATAAAACACAATATAAATACAACAGTTTATCCATCGTATAAAACGAATAATTGCAAAAAGTATGAAAGTTATGGACATTTCTACTTTCGGGGCAACCTAGGCTTCACCCTAGGGCGTTGCACCAACAGATTGAATAGTTAGGGCCTTAGAAGTCAACGCCCGAAGCATAAAATGCAATAAAAATACAACAGTTTTTCCATCGTATAATAGGAATAATTGTAACTAGTTTGAAAGTGATGGTCATTTCTACGTTCCGGGCAACCTAGGCTTCACTCTAGGGCGTTGCTCCACCAGATCGAATAGTTAGGGCCTAAGAAGTCAACACCAGAAGCATAAAATACAATATAAATACAACAGTTTTTCCATCGTATAAAACGAATAATTGCAACCAGTATGAAAGTTATGGACATTTCTACTTTCCGGGCAACCTAGGCTTCACCCTAGGGCGTTGTTCTACCCGATCGAATAGTTAAGGCCCACGAAGTGAACGCCAGAAGCATAAAGTACAATATAAATACAACAGTTTTTCCATCGTATAAAACGAATAATTGCAACCAGAGTGAAAGTTATGGTCATTTCTACGTTCCGGGCAACCTAGGCTTCACCCTAGGATGTGGCTCCACCATATCGAATAGTTAGGGGCATAGAAGTCAACACCCGAAGCATAAAATACAATAAAAATACAACAGTTTTTCCACCGTATAACAGGAATAATTGCAAACAGTGCGAAGGTAATGGTCATTTCTACGTTCCGTGCAACCTAGGCTTCACTCTAGGGCTTTGGTCCACCAGATCGAATAGTTGGTGCCTTAGAAGTCAACGTCAGAAGCATAAAATACAATATAAATACAACAGTTTTTCCACCGTAAAAACGAATAATTGCAACCAGTATGAAAGTTATGGACATTTCTACTTTCCGGGCAACCTAGGCTTCACCCTAGGGCGTTGCTCCAACAGATTGAATAGTTAGGGCCTTAGAAGTCAACGCCCGAAGCATAAAATGCAATAAATATACAACAGTTTTTCCATCGTATAACAGGAATAATTGTAACCAGTTTGAAAGTGATGGTCATTTCTACGTTACGGGCAACCTAGGCTTCACTCCAGGACGTTGCTCCACCAGATCGAATAGTTAGGGCCTAAGAAGTCAACACCAGGAGCATAAAATACAATATAAATACAACAGGTTTTCCATCCTATAATATGAATAATTGCAAAGAGTGTGAAAGTAATGGTCATTTCTACGTTCCGGGCAACCTAGGTTTCACTCTAGGGCGTTGCTCCACCAGATCGAATAGTTTGTGCGTTAGAAGTCAACGTCAGAAGCATAAAATACAGTATAAATACAACAGTTTTTCATCGTATAAAAGGAATAATTGCAACCAGTATGAAAGATATGGACATTTCTACTTTCCGGGCAACCTAGGCTTCACCTTAGGACGTTGATCCAACAGATTTTATAGTTAGGGCCTTAGAAGTCAACGCCCGAAGCATAAAATGCAATAAATGTGCAACAGTTTTTCCATCATATAACAGGAATAATTGCAACCAGTATGAAAGTTATGGACATTTCTACTTTCCGGGCACCCTAGGCTTCACTCTAGGGCGATGCTCCACCAGATCAAATAGGTAGGGCCTAAGAAGTCAACACCAGGAGCATAAAATACAATATAAATACAACAGCTTTTCCATCGTATAAAACGAATAATTGCAACCACTATGAAAGTTATGGTCATTTCTACTATCCGGGCAACCTAGGCTTCACCCTAGGGCGTTGCTCCACCAGGCCGAATAGTTAGGGCCTTAGAAGTCAACGCCAGAAGCATAAGGTACAATATAAATACAACAGCTTTTACATCGTATAACAGGAACAATAGCAACCAGTGTGAAAGATATGGTCATTTCTACGTTCCGGGCAACCGAGGCGTCACTCTAAGGCGTTGCTGCACCAGATCGAATAGTTAGGGCCTAAGAAGACAACTCCAGAAGCATAAAATACAATATAAATGCAACAGCTTTTCCATCGTATAAAATGAATAATTGCAAAGAGTGTGAAAGTAATGGTCATTTCTACGTCCCGGGCAACCTAGGTTTCGCTCTAGGGCGTTGCTCCACCAGATCGAATAGTTAGGGCCTTAGAAGTCAACGCGCGAAACATAAAACACAGAATAAATAGAACAGTTTTTCCATTGTATAAATCGAATAATTGCTACCAGTGTGAAAGTTATGGTCATTTCTACGTTCCGGGCAACCTAGGCTTCACCTTAGGACGTTGAGCCAACAGATTTTATAGTTAGGGCCTTAGAAGTCAACGCCCGAAGCATAAAATGCAATAAATGTGCAACAGTTTTTCCATCATATAACAGGAATAATTGCAACCAGTATGAAAGTTATGGACATTTCTACTTTCCGGGCACCCTAGGCTTCACTCTAGGGCGATGCTCCACCAGATCAAATAGGTAGGGCCTAAGAAGTCAACACCAGGAGCATAAAATACAATATAAATACAACAGGTTTTCCATCCTATAATATGAATAATTGCAACCAGTATGAAAGTCACGGTCATTTCTACGTTTCGGGAAACCAAGGCTTCACTCTAGGGCGTTGCTCCAACAGATCGAATAGTTAGGGCCTCAGAAGTGAACGCCAGAAGCATAAAATACAATACAAATACAACAATTTTTCCATCGTATAAAACGAATAATTGCAACCACTATGAAAGTTATGGTCATTTCTACTATCCGGGCAACCTAGGTTTCGCCCTAGGGCGTTGCTCCACCAGATCGAATAGTTAGGGCCTTAGAAGTCAACGCCAGAAGCATAAGGTACAATATAAATACAACAGCTTTTCCATCGTATAACAGGAACAATAGCAACCAGTGTGAAAGATATGGTCATTTCTACGTTCCGGGCAACCTAGGCGTCACTCTAAGGCGTTGCTCCACCAGATCGAATAGTTAGGGCCCAAGAAGTCAACGCCAGAAGCATAAAATACAATATAAATGCAACAGCTTTTCCATCGTATAAAATGAATAATTGTAACCAGTATGAAAGTCATGGTCATTTCTACGTTCCGGAAAACCAAGGCTTCACTCTAGGGCGTTGCTCCAACAGATCGAATAGTTAGGGCCTCAGAAGTCAACGCCAGAAGCATAAAATACGATATAAATACAACAATTTTTCCATCGTATAAAACGAATAATTGCAACCACTATGAAAGTTATGGTTATTTCTACTATCCGGGCAACCTAGGCCTCACCCTAGGGCGATGCTGCACCAGATCGAATAGTTAGGGCCTTAGAAGTCAACGCGCGGAACATAAAACACAAAATAAATAGAACAGTTTTTCCATTGTATAAATCGAATAATTGCTACCAGTGTGAAAGTTATGGTCATTTCTACGTTCAGGGCAACCTAGGCTTCACCCTAGTGCGTTGTTCCACCAGATCGAATAGTTAAGGCCTAAGAAGTGAACGCCAGAAGCATAAAATACAATATAAATACAACAGTTTTACCATCGTATAAAACGGATAATTGCAACCAGTATGAAAGTTATGGTCATTTCTACTTCCCGGGCAACCTAGGATTCACCCTAGGGTGTTGCTCCAACAGATAGAATAGTTAGTGCCTTAGAAGTCAACGCCCGAAGCATAAAATGCAATAAAAATGCAACAGTTTTTCCATCATATAACAGGAGTAATTGCAACCAGTTTGAAAGTGATGGTCATTTCTACGTTCCGGGCACCCTAGGCTTCACTCTAGGGCGTTGCTCCACCATATCGAATACTTAGTGCCTTAGAAGTCAACGTCAGAAGCATAAAATACAGTATAAATACAACAGTTCTTCCATCGTATAAAACGAATAATTGCAACCAGTATGAAAGTCATGGTCATTTCTACGTTCCGGGAAACCAAGGCTTCACCCTAGGGCGTTGCTCCAACAGATCGAATAGTTAAGGCCTCAGAAGTCAACGCCAGAAGCATAAAATACAATATAAATACAACAGCTTTTCCATCGTATAAAACGAATAATTGCAACCACTATGAAAGTTATGGTCATTTCTACTATCCGGGCAACCTAGGCTTCACCCTAGGGCGTTGCTCCACCAGGCCGAATAGTTAGGGCCTTAGAAGTCAACGCCAGAAGCATAAGGTACAATATAAATACAACAGCTTTTACATCGTATAACAGGAACAATAGCAACCAGTGTGAAAGATATGGTCATTTCTACGTTCCGGGCAACCGAGGCGTCACTCTAAGGCGTTGCTGCACCAGATCGAATAGTTAGGGCCTAAGAAGACAACTCCAGAAGCATAAAATACAATATAAATGCAACAGCTTTTCCATCGTATAAAATGAATAATTGCAAAGAGTGTGAAAGTAATGGTCATTTCTACGTCCCGGGCAACCTAGGTTTCACTCTAGGGCGTTGCTCCACCAGATCGAATAGTTAGGGCCTTAGAAGTCAACGCGCGAAACATAAAACACAAAATAAATAGAACAGTTTTTCCATTGTATAAATCGAATAATTGCTACCAGTGTGAAAGTTATGGTCATTTCTACGTTCCGGGCAACCTAGGCTTCACCTTAGGACGTTGATCCAACAGATTTTATAGTTAGGGCCTTAGAAGTCAACGCCCGAAGCATAAAATGCAATAAATGTGCAACAGTTTTTCCATCATATAACAGGAATAATTGCAACCAGTATGAAAGTTATGGACATTTCTACTTTCCGGGCACCCTAGGCTTCACTCTAGGGCGATGCTCCACCAGATCAAATAGGTAGGGCCTAAGAAGTCAACACCAGGAGCATAAAATACAATATAAATACAACAGGTTTTCCATCCTATAATATGAATAATTGCAACCAGTATGAAAGTCACGGTCATTTCTACGTTTCGGGAAACCAAGGCTTCACTCTAGGGCGTTGCTCCAACAGATCGAATAGTTAGGGCCTCAGAAGTGAACGCCAGAAGCATAAAATACAATACAAATACAACAATTTTTCCATCGTATAAAACGAATAATTGCAACCACTATGAAAGTTATGGTCATTTCTACTATCCGGGCAACTTAGGCTTCGCCCTAGGGCGTTGCTCCACCAGATCGAATAGTTAGGGCCTTAGAAGTCAACGCCAGAAGCATAAGGTACAATATAAATACAACAGCTTTTCCATCGTATAACAGGAACAATAGCAACCAGTGTGAAAGATATGGTCATTTCTACGTTCCGGGCAACCTAGGCGTCACTGTAAGGCGTTGCTCCACCAGATCGAATAGTTAGGGCCCAAGAAGTCAACGCCAGAAGCATAAAATACAATATAAATGCAACAGCTTTTCCATCGTATAAAATGAATAATTGTAACCAGTATGAAAGTCATGGTCATTTCTACGTTCCGGAAAACCAAGGCTTCACTCTAGGGCGTTGCTCCAACAGATCGAATAGTTAGGGCCCAAGAAGTCAACGCCAGAAGCATAAAATACGATATAAATACAACAATTTTTCCATCGTATAAAACGAATAATTGCAACCACTATGAAAGTTATGGTTATTTCTACTATCCGGGCAACCTAGGCCTCACCCTAGGGCGATGCTGCACCAGATCGAATAGTTAGGGCCTTAGAAGTCAACGCGCGGAACATAAAACACAAAATAAATAGAACAGTTTTTCCATTGTATAAATCGAATAATTGCTACCAGTGTGAAAGTTATGGTCATTTCTACGTTCAGGGCAACCTAGGCTTCACCCTAGTGCGTTGTTCCACCAGATCGAATAGTTAAGGCCTAAGAAGTGAACGCCAGAAGCATAAAATACAATATAAATACAACAGTTTTACCATCGTATAAAACGGATAATTGCAACCAGTATGGAAGTTATGGTCATTTCTACTTCCCGGGCAACCTAGGATTCACCCTAGGGTGTTGCTCCAACAGATAGAATAGTTAGTGCCTTAGAAGTCAACGCCCGAAGCATAAAATGCAATAAAAATGCAACAGTTTTTCCATCATATAACAGGAGTAATTGCAACCAGTTTGAAAGTGATGGTCATTTCTACGTTCCGGGCAACCGAGGCGTCACTCTAAGGCGTTGCTGCACCAGATCGAATAGTTAGGGCCTAAGAAGACAACTCCAGAAGCATAAAATACAATATAAATGCAACAGCTTTTCCATCGTATAAAATGAATAATTGCAAAGAGTGTGAAAGTAATGGTCATTTCTACGTCCCGGGCAACCTAGGTTTCGCTCTAGGGCGTTGCTCCACCAGATCGAATAGTTAGGGCCTTAGAAGTCAACGCGCGAAACATAAAACACAGAATAAATAGAACTGTTTTTCCATTGTATAAATCGAATAATTGCTACCAGTGTGAAAGTTATGGTCATTTCTACGCTCCGGGCAACCTAGGCTTCACCTTAGGACGTTGAGCCAACAGATTTTATAGTTAGGGCCTTAGAAGTCAACGCCCGAAGCATAAAATGCAATAAATGTGCAACAGTTTTTCCATCATATAACAGGAATAATTGCAACCAGTATGAAAGTTATGGACATTTCTACTTTCCGGGCACCCTAGGCTTCACTCTAGGGCGATGCTCCACCAGATCAAATAGGTAGGGCCTAAGAAGTCAACACCAGGAGCATAAAATACAATATAAATACAACAGGTTTTCCATCCTATAATATGAATAATTGCAACCAGTATGAAAGTCACGGTCATTTCTACGTTTCGGGAAACCAAGGCTTCACTCTAGGGCGTTGCTCCAACAGATCGAATAGTTAGGGCCTCAGAAGTGAACGCCAGAAGCATAAAATACAATACAAATACAACAATTTTTCCATCGTATAAAACGAATAATTGCAACCACTATGAAAGTTATGGTCATTTCTACTATCCGGGCAACCTAGGTTTCGCCCTAGGGCGTTGCTCCAACAGATTGAATAGTTAGTGCCTTAGAAGTCAACGCCCGAAGCATAAAATGCAATAAAAATGCAACAGTTTTTCCATCATATAACAGGAGTAATTGCAACCAGTTTGAAAGTGATGGTCATTTCTACGTTCCGGGCACCCTAGGCTTCACTCTAGGGCGTTGCTCCACCATATCGAATACTTAGTGCCCTAGAAGTCAACGTCAGAAGCATAAAATACAGTATAAATACAACAGTTCTTCCATCGTATAAAACGAATAATTGCAACCAGTATGAAAGTCATGGTCATTTCTACGTTCCGGGAAACCAAGGCTTCACTCTAGGGCGTTGCTCCAACAGATCGAATAGTTAGGGCCTCAGAAGTCAACGCCAGAAGCATAAAATACAATATAAATACAACAGCTTTTCCATCGTATAAAACGAATAATTGCAACCACTATGAAAGTTGTGGTCATTTCTACTGTCCGGGCAACCTAGGCTTCACCCTAGGGCGTTGCTCCACCAGACCGAATAGTTAGGGCCTTAGAAGTCAACGCCAGAAGCATAAGGTACAATATAAATACAACAGCTTTTACATCGTATAACAGGAACAATAGCTACCAGTGTGAAAGATATAGTCATTTCTGCGTTCCGGGCAACCGAGGCGTCACTCTAAGGCGTTGCTCCACCAGGTCGAATAGTTAGGGCCCAAGAAGACAACTCCAGAAGCATAAAATACAATATAAATGCAACAGCTTTTCCATCGTATAAAATGAATAATTGCATAGAGTGTGAAAGTAATGGTCATTTCTACGTCCCGGGCAACATAGGTTTCACTCTAGGGCGTTGCTCCACCAGATCGAATAGTTAGTGCGTTAGAAGTCAACGTCAGAAGCATAAAATACAGTATAAATACAACAGTTTTTCCATCGTATAAAACGAATAATTGCAACCACTATGAAAGTTATGGTCATTTCTACTATCCGGGCAACCTAGGCTTCACCCTAGGGCGATGCTGCACCAGATCGAATAGTTAGGGCCTTAGAAGTCAACGCGCGGAACATAAAACACAAAATAAATAGAACAGTTTTTCCATTGTGTAAATCGAATAATTGCTACCAGTGTGAAAGTTAAGGTCATTTCTACGTTCCGGGCAACCTAGGCTTCACCCTAGTGCGTTGTTCCACCAGATCGAATAGTTAAGGCCTAAGAAGTGAACGCCAGAAGCATAAAATACAATATAAATACAACAGTTTTACCATCGTATAAAACGGATAATTGCAACCAGTATGAAAGTTATGGTCATTTCTACTTTCCGGGCAACCAAGGTTTCACCCTAGGGCGTTGCTCCAACAGATAGAGAGTTAGTTCCTTAGAAGTCAACCCCCGAAGCGTAAAATGCAATAAAAATACAACAGTTTTTCCATCATATTACAGGAGTAATTGCAACCAGTTTGAAAGTGATGGTCATTTCTACGTTCCGGGCACCCTAGGCTTCACTCTAGGGCGTTGCTCCACCATATCGAATACTTAGTGCCTTAGAAGTCAACGCCAGAAGCATAAAATACAATATAAATACAACAGTTTTTCCATCGTATAACAGGAATAATTGCAACCAGTTTGAAAGTTATGGTCATTTCTACTTTCCGGGCACCCTAGGCTTCACTCTAGGGCGTTGCTCCACCAGATCGAATAGTTAGGGCCTAAGAAGTCAACGCCAGAAGCATAAAATACGATATAAATGCAACAGCTTTTCCATCGTATAAAATGAATAATTGCAAAGAGTGTGAAAGTAATGGTCATTTCTACGTCCCGGGCAACCTAGGTTTCACTCTAGGGCGTTGCTCCACCAGATCGAATAGTTAGGGACTTAGAAGTCAACGCGCGAAACATAAAACACAAAATAAATAGAACAGTTTTTCCATTGTATAAATCGAATAATTGCTACCAGTGTGAAAGTTATGGTTATTTCTACGTTCCGGGCAACCTAGGCTTCACCCTAGTGCGTCGTTCCACCAGATCGAATAGTTAAGGCCTAAGAAGTGAACGCCAGAAGCATAAAATACAATATAAATACAACAGGTTTTCCATCCTATAATATGAATAATTGCAACCAGTATGAAAGTCACGGTCATTTCTACGTTTCGGGAAACCAAGGCTTCACTCTAGGGCGTTGCTCCAACAGATCGAATAGTTAGGGCCTCAGAAGTGAACGCCAGAAGCATAAAATACAATACAAATACAACAATTTTTCCATCGTATAAAACGAATAATTGCAACCACTATGAAAGTTATGGTCATTTCTACTATCCGGGCAACCTAGGTTTCGCCCTAGGGCGTTGCTCCAACAGATTGAATAGTTAGTGCCTTAGAAGTCAACGCCCGAAGCATAAAATGCAATAAAAATGCAACAGTTTTTCCATCATATAACAGGAGTAATTGCAACCAGTTTGAAAGTGATGGTCATTTCTACGTTCCGGGCACCCTAGGCTTCACTCTAGGGCGTTGCTCCACCATATCGAATACTTAGTGCCCTAGAAGTCAACGTCAGAAGCATAAAATACAGTATAAATACAACAGTTCTTCCATCGTATAAAACGAATAATTGCAACCAGTATGAAAGTCATGGTCATTTCTACGTTCCGGGAAACCAAGGCTTCACTCTAGGGCGTTGCTCCAACAGATCGAATAGTTAGGGCCTCAGAAGTCAACGCCAGAAGCATAAAATACAATATAAATACAACAGCTTTTCCATCGTATAAAACGAATAATTGCAACCACTATGAAAGTTGTGGTCATTTCTACTGTCCGGGCAACCTAGGCTTCACCCTAGGGCGTTGCTCCACCAGACCGAATAGTTAGGGCCTTAGAAGTCAACGCCAGAAGCATAAGGTACAATATAAATACAACAGCTTTTACATCGTATAACAGGAACAATAGCTACCAGTGTGAAAGATATAGTCATTTCTGCGTTCCGGGCAACCGAGGCGTCACTCTAAGGCGTTGCTCCACCAGGTCGAATAGTTAGGGCCCAAGAAGACAACTCCAGAAGCATAAAATACAATATAAATGCAACAGCTTTTCCATCGTATAAAATGAATAATTGCATAGAGTGTGAAAGTAATGGTCATTTCTACGTCCCGGGCAACATAGGTTTCACTCTAGGGCGTTGCTCCACCAGATCGAATAGTTAGTGCGTTAGAAGTCAACGTCAGAAGCATAAAATACAGTATAAATACAACAGTTTTTCCATCGTATAAAACGAATAATTGCAACCACTATGAAAGTTATGGTCATTTCTACTATCCGGGCAACCTAGGCTTCACCCTAGGGCGATGCTGCACCAGATCGAATAGTTAGGGCCTTAGAAGTCAACGCGCGGAACATAAAACACAAAATAAATAGAACAGTTTTTCCATTGTGTAAATCGAATAATTGCTACCAGTGTGAAAGTTAAGGTCATTTCTACGTTCCGGGCAACCTAGGCTTCACCCTAGTGCGTTGTTCCACCAGATCGAATAGTTAAGGCCTAAGAAGTGAACGCCAGAAGCATAAAATACAATATAAATACAACAGTTTTACCATCGTATAAAACGGATAATTGCAACCAGTATGAAAGTTATGGTCATTTCTACTTTCCGGGCAACCAAGGTTTCACCCTAGGGCGTTGCTCCAACAGATAGAGAGTTAGTTCCTTAGAAGTCAACCCCCGAAGCGTAAAATGCAATAAAAATACAACAGTTTTTCCATCATATTACAGGAGTAATTGCCACCAGTTTGAAAGTGATGGTCATTTCTACGTTCCGGGCACCCTAGGCTTCACTCTAGGGCGTTGCTCCACCATATCGAATACTTAGTGCCTTAGAAGTCAACGCCAGAAGCATAAAATACAATATAAATACAACAGTTTTTCCATCGTATAACAGGAATAATTGCAACCAGTTTGAAAGTTATGGTCATTTCTACTTTCCGGGCACCCTAGGCTTCACTCTAGGGCGTTGCTCCACCAGATCGAATAGTTAGGGCCTAAGAAGTCAACGCCAGAAGCATAAAATACGATATAAATGCAACAGCTTTTCCATCGTATAAAATGAATAATTGCAAAGAGTGTGAAAGTAATGGTCATTTCTACGTCCCGGGCAACCTAGGTTTCACTCTAGGGCGTTGCTCCACCAGATCGAATAGTTAGGGACTTAGAAGTCAACGCGCGAAACATAAAACACAAAATAAATAGAACAGTTTTTCCATTGTATAAATCGAATAATTGCTACCAGTGTGAAAGTTATGGTTATTTCTACGTTCCGGGCAACCTAGGCTTCACCCTAGTGCGTCGTTCCACCAGATCGAATAGTTAAGGCCTAAGAAGTGAACGCCAGAAGCATAAAATACAATATAAACACAACAGTTTTTCCATCGTATAAAACGAATAATTGCAACCAGTGTGAAAGTTATGGTCATTTCTACGTTCCGGGCAACATAGGCTTCACCTTAAGGCGTTGCTCCAACAGATCGAATAGTTGGTGCCTTACAAGTCAAAGTCAGAAGCATAAAATACAATATAAATACAACAGTTTTTCCATCGTATAAAACGAATAATTGCAACCAGTATGAAAGTTATGGACATTTCTACTTTCCGGGCAACCTAGGCTTCACCCCAGGGCGTTGCTCCAACAGATTGAATAGTTAGGGACTTAGAAGTCAACGCCCGAAGCATAAAATGCAATAAAAATACAACACTTTTCCATCGTATAACAGGAATAATTGTAACCAGTTTGAAAGTGATGGTCATTTCTACGTTCCGGGCAACCTAGGCTTCACTCTAGGGCGTTGCTCCACCAGATCGAATAGTTAGGGCCTAAGAAGTCAACACCAGGAGCATAAAATACAATATAAATGCAACAGCTTTTCCATCGTATAAAATGAATAATTGCAAAGAGTGGGAAAGTAATGGTCATTTCTACGTTCCGTGTAACCTAGGCTTCACTCTAGGGTGTTGCTCCACCATATCGAATACTTAGTGCCTTAGAGGTCAACGCCAGAAGCATAAAATACAATATAAATACAACAGTTTTTCCATCGTATAAAACGAATAATTGCAACCAGTATGAAAGTTATGGACATTTCTACTTTCCGGGCAACCTAGGCTTCACCCTAGGCCGTTGCTCCAACAGATCGAATAGTTAGGGCCTAAGAAGTCAACACCAGGAGCATAAAATACAATATAAATGCAACAGCTTTTCCATCGTATAAAATGAATAATTGCAAAGAGTGGGAAAGTAATGGTCATTTCTACGTTCCGTGTAACCTAGGCTTCACTCTAGGGTGTTGCTCCACCATATCGAATACTTAGTGCCTTAGAAGTCAACGCCAGAAGCATAAAATACAATATAAATACAACAGTTTATCCATCGTATAAAACGAATAATTGCAAAAAGTATGAAAGTTATGGACATTTCTACTTTCGGGGCAACCTAGGCTTCACCCTAGGGCGTTGCACCAACAGATTGAATAGTTAGGGCCTTAGAAGTCAACGCCCGAAGCATAAAATGCAATAAAAATACAACAGTTTTTCCATCGTATAATAGGAATAATTGTAACTAGTTTGAAAGTGATAGTCATTTCTACGTTCCGGGCAACCTAGGCTTCACTCTAGGGCGTTGCTCCACCAGATCGAATAGTTAGGGCCTAAGAAGTCAACACCAGAAGCATAAAATACAATATAAATACAACAGTTTTTCCATCGTATAAAACGAATAATTGCAACCAGTATGAAAGTTATGGACATTTCTACTTTCCGGGCAACCTAGGCTTCACCCTAGGGCGTTGTTCTACCCGATCGAATAGTTAAGGCCCACGAAGTGAACGCCAGAAGCATAAAGTACAATATAAATACAACAGTTTTTCCATCGTATAAAACGAATAATTGCAACCAGAGTGAAAGTTATGGTCATTTCTACGTTCCGGGCAACCTAGGCTTCACCCTAGGATGTGGCTCCACCATATCGAATAGTTAGGGGTTTAGAAGTAAACACCCGAAGCATAAAATACAATAAAAATACAACAGTTTTTCCATCGTATAAAACGAGTAATTGCAACCAGTGTGAAAGTTATGGTCATTTCTACGTTCCGGGCAACATAGGCTTCACTCTAGGGCGTTGCGACACCAGATCGAATAGTTGGTGCCTTACAAGTCAACGTCAGAAGCATAAAATACAATATAGATACAACAGTTTTTCCGTCGTATAAAACGAATAATTGCAACCAGTATGAAAGTTATGGACATTTCTACTTTCCGGGCAACCTAGGCTTCACCCTAGGGCGTTGCTCCAACAGATGGAATAGTTAGGGCCTTAGAAGTCAACGACCGAAGCATAAAATGCAATAAAAATACAACAGTTTTTCCATCGTATAACAGGAATAATTGTAACCAGTTTGAAAGTGATTGTCATTTCTACGTTGCGGGCAACCTAGGCTTCACTCTAGGGCGTTGCTCCACCAGATCGAATAGTTAGGGCCTAAGAAGTCAACACCAGGAGCATAAAATACAATATAAATACAACAGGTTTTCCATCCTATAATATGAATAAATGCAACCAGTGTGAAAGTGATGGTCATTTCTACGTTCCGGGCAACCTAGACTTCACTCTAGGGCGTTGTACCACCAGATC
This sequence comes from Calliopsis andreniformis, assembly GCF_051401765.1. Taxonomy (NCBI): domain Eukaryota; kingdom Metazoa; phylum Arthropoda; class Insecta; order Hymenoptera; family Andrenidae; genus Calliopsis; species Calliopsis andreniformis. The sequence goes on along the minus strand of NW_027480426.1, from coordinate 660,728 downwards.
GAATAGTTAGGGCCTAAGAAGTCAGCGCCAGAAGCATAAAATACAATATAAATACAACAGTTTTTCCATCGAATAAAACGAATAATAGCCACCAGTGTGAAGGTTATGGTCATTTCTATGTTCTGGGCAACCTAAGCTTCACTCTAGGGCGTTGCACCACCAGATCGAACAGTTAGTGCCTTAGAAGTCAACGCCAGAAGCATAAAATACAATATAAATACAACAGTTTTTCCATCGTATAAAACGAATAATTGCAACCAGTATGAAAGTCATGGTCATTTCTACGTTCGGGAAACCAAGGCTTCACTCTAGGGCGTTGCTCCAACAGATCGAATAGTTTGGGCCTCAGAAGTCAACGCCAGAAGCATTAAATACAATATAAATACAACAGTTTTTCCATCGTATAAAACGAATAATTGCAGCCACTATGAAAGTTATGGTCATTTCTACTATCCGGGCAACCTAGGCTTCACCCTAGGGCGTTGCTCCACCAGATCGAATAGTTAGGGCCTTAGAAGTCAACGCCAGAAGCATAAGGTACAGTATAAATACAACAGCTTTTCCATCGTATAACAGGAACAATAGCAACCAGTGTGAAAGATATGGTCATTTCTACGTTCCGGGCAAACTAGGTTTCACTCTAGGGCGTTGCTCCACCAGATAGAATAGTTAGTGCGTTAGAAGTCAACGTCAGAAGCATAAAATACAGTATAAATACAACAGTTTTTCCATCGTATAAAACGAATAATTGCAACAAGAGTGAAAGTTATGGTCATTTCTACGTTCCGGGCAACCTAGGCTTCACCCTAGGATGTGGCTCCACCATATCGAATAGTTAGGGGTTTAGAAGTAAACACCCGAAGCATAAAATACAATAAAAATACAACAGTTTTTCCACCGTATAACAGGAATAATTGCAAACAGTGAGAAGGTAATGGTCATTTCTACGTTCCGTGCAACCTAGGCTTCACTCTAGGGCGTTGCTCCACCAGATCGAATAGTTGGTGCCTTAGAAGTCAACGTCAGAAGCATAAAATACAATATAAATACAACAGTTTTTCCATCGTATAAAACGAATAATTGCAACCAGTATGAAAGTTATGGACATTTCTACTTTCCGGGCAACCTAGGTTTCACTCTAGGGCGTTGCTCCACCAGATCGAATAGTTAGGGCCTTAGAAGTCAACGCGCGGAACATAAAACACAAAATAAATAGAACCGTTTGTCCATTGTATAAATCGAATAATTGCTACCACTGTGAAGGTTATGGTCATTTCTACGTTCCGGGAAACCTAGGCTTCACCCTAGTGCGTTGTTCCACCAGATCGAATAGTTAAGGCCTAAGAAGTGAACGCCAGAAGCATAAAACACAATATAAATACAACAGTTTATCCATCGTATAAAACGAATAATTGCAAAAAGTATGAAAGTTATGGACATTTCTACTTTCGGGGCAACCTAGGCTTCACCCTAGGGCGTTGCACCAACAGATTGAATAGTTAGGGCCTTAGAAGTCAACGCCCGAAGCATAAAATGCAATAAAAATACAACAGTTTTTCCATCGTATAATAGGAATAATTGTAACTAGTTTGAAAGTGATGGTCATTTCTACGTTCCGGGCAACCTAGGCTTCACTCTAGGGCGTTGCTCCACCAGATCGAATAGTTAGGGCCTAAGAAGTCAACACCAGAAGCATAAAATACAATATTGTTGCGACGGTAGGTCCGCCGGCGACGGCCCACCGCCGCTCGAGGAACTCCACGGGGCATTTTAGTTTATAATACACTTTATTTACACTTGAGTATACAGTTAGTTGGCCGATAGTTTCGCGTACAACCAATTCACTCGCGATCGCGGTCTCCACTGACAGCTTGACAGCTGTCACTCTAATCGATCTCTTTCGATTTTCGATTATTCTTCTCGCGAGCACCAGTTGGCCGTGGCTGTGTACCGGGTGCTCGCAACATTGCTCCCCTCCTTCTAGAGCGGGCGTCCCGACCGCTTCAAGTCAGTCCTCTGGAACGGTCGGCACTCGGAAACTGCTGCCTGGAAAAAGAGGTATACAAGAATAATACCTGCGTGGCCTTTCCAGACAGATGCCACCTTGGCATTCGCCCTTTGTCCCAAGGAAAACCACGCAAAAACCTTGGGCAAGGTGGTGGTTCTCTGGGACCTGGTCCTGTTTCCATGGGAGTTTTCTTCTTTGGTTCCTCACCCTTCCTCTTGCTTCTTGTGACTTGCGTGCTTCTCTCTTGACGTTTTCTCGGGTCCTGTTCCCTACGGTCTCTCCCGACGAAGCAACCCCGCCGGACGCACCTCCTTGTTTCCCACCGAGGAATCATCATTCCTCGTATGGCAAGGGGATCTCTATATAGATCCATAGGTGCGCCGCAAATCCAGGGGCCGGCCCCGGAGGCCCGCCTTCCCGGGAAAGCGAGACTTCTCCGGTGTGGGGAAGCAGACCCGCGTACGGTTAAGTCCCCCACCCGCTGTCGGCCGGCCCGCACTGCGGACCCCGGGCGGCACACGATGGTAGCCGTTGTGTCCCTGGACGGCGAAGCAGTACGAAGGGTAGAGAAGGGAAACTCACCCTAGTCTTCTTCGATGGCGCATCTTCTTCTTGGGTGAGGACGGTCCGAAGTTTCGTGAACTCCCATTCTTCCTTGATTGTCTCCAGGTCCCTCCTTCGACTTCCTGTCGGTATTGTGATTGATCTCTCTTCTTCGGCGGTGACCTTGGACGTGCGTTTGGCCAGAGAAAACCATCCGGCATCCCGCGGTGGCAGGCGACGCCCTCTCGTCTCTGCGTCCTGCCAGGAGCGCAAGACCTGGCTTCAGACGTCTTACGGAGACAGGCGTCCAGTCCTACGGGACCCACGATGACGTCCTCCACATTCTTGCTCGTCCAAGTGGGGATTCATGGCTGCTTCGTTCGTCCTCTCGTTGCTGACTGGGGAAACTATACTGTGAAGGGTTTTCCTCCGGCTTCCCTTAGCTCTCCTCTTGCCTCTTGATGTTTCTTGCGACCTTGTTTCTTCTCTTCTTTGCATGTTATCCTCTTGAAGTCATGCTTGCTAAGGGAATGGGTGTTCCTGCCCTTCATACTTCGCCAAACGGTTCACGTGCACGATCTTGCATTTGCACCTCGGCGAGCGTCGAATACGGTAGATGATGTCATTTAGTTTGTCTTCCACCGTGTACGGTCCTTCCCAGTCGGACTGGAGTTTTGGACATTTTCCTTTGGTCCTCCGTGGTTGGAACAACCAGACCTTTTCGCCTGGGACGAAGACGATTGCTCGGACGTGGCTATCGTACCAGGTTTTCATTTTTGTGCTGGTCAAGTCCAGGCAATGACGAACGAATCGATGGATCCTCTTCATCTTCTCTCTGATGCGAGTGGTGTATTCTGTCTCTGCATCGTCATGCTCCTCCTCTGGTGGGGATCCTCTCCAGAGATGAGCTGGGAGGCGTATCTCTTCTCCATAAAGCACCATTGACGGTGTCATCTGTGTCGACTCGTGTTTGGAGGACCGATACGCCAGTAGGAATAGCGGGATCCATTCGTCCCAGTCTCTTTGGTGTTCCGAAACGAACATGGCCAGGTACTGCAGCAATGTTCGATTCAGGCGTTCCACCATTCCATCTGACTGGGGGTGCAGCGGCGTAGTCCGAGTCTTCCGGATTCCCAGTATCCGCATCAACTCCTGGAACACAGCCGACTCGAAGTTTCTTCCTTGGTCCGAGTGTAGCTCCAAGGGGACTCCGTGTCGACTGATCACGTGCACCAGGAGGGCCCTGGCTACGGTCACGGCTTGCTGATTCGGCATGGGTATCGCCTCTGGCCACTTCGTGAAATAGTCGGCCACTACCAGCAAGTATTTGTTCCCTGCATTTGACTTTGGAAGTGGACCCACGACATCCAGTGCAATCCTTTCAAAGGGGGCTCCCACGTTATAAGTCTTCAGGGGTCCCGCTCCTTTCTGTCGTGGCCCTTTCTTCGCCGCGCATATCTTGCAGCGCTGGCACCACTCTTCCACGTCTCGGCGGCAGCTCGCCCAGTAGTACTGTTGCCGTGCCTTCGCAAGTGTTTTCTTGATGCCAAAGTGCCCTGCTATAGGGGATCCATGGCATTCTTGCAGGACCTGCGGTACTTTCCCTTGGGGCACAACCAAAAGCCACGTGGACGCTGTTTCATTCGCGGATTCCCACTTCCGGAATAGAAGCTCTTCTCTGACTTCCAGGGAATCCCACACCGTCCAATAGAATTTGGTCAGGGGCGAGTATTTTGCGATTTCCTGCCAGTCGGGTTTGTGCCTTTGCTGTTTCCAACGGAGGATATTCCCGACGTCTTCGTCTTCAGACTGCGCTTTCTTCCATTCTTCTGTCGTCGCAGTCTCGCATCGGGTTCTCAGGACTCTCGTTGCCTTGAGTTCCTCCTCGTTCTTTTCCATGCGTAAGCATCGCTTGCAAGCGGAAATCTCACACGGTCTCCGGGATAGTGCGTCGGCGTTCCCGTGTGCCTTTCCGTCTCGATGGCGAACTTCGAAATCATACTCCTGTAGTCGTTCGATCCATCGGGCCACTTGTCCTTCCGGATTCTTAAAGGACATCAGCCAACGCAGCGCTGCATGGTCCGTCCTTAGCAGGAATCTCCGCCCGTACAAATAATGGTGAAAGTGCCCCACCGCCTTCACTACTGCGAGTAACTCTCTTCTGGTCACGCAGTAGTTGCGTTCTGGCTTTCCAAGGGTCTTGGAGAAATAGGCGATGACCTTTTCCTGTCCCTCCTGTATCTGAGAGAGAACCGCTCCAATGGCGAAAGCGGAGGCGTCCGTATCCAGCACGAAGTCAGCTCCTGGCACAGGATACGCCAGAACAGGGGACTCAGTCATTCGCCTCTTCAATTCTTCGAAGGCTCTTTGTGCCTCTCCTGTCCACTGGAATTGTTGCCTATCCTCAGTTAAGCGATGCAGGGGCTTTGCGATGTGAGAAAAGTTCTTTACGAATTTCCTGTAGTACGTGCACAGTCCCAGGAAACTTCTCAATTCGGTTATGTTTTGCGGGACTGGCCAATCTTGAATTGCTTTAATCTTCTCAGGATCCGTCTTCACTCCCATCTCCGTCACAACATGCCCCAAATACTTCACCTCCTTTTTGAAGAATGAACACTTCTTCGGTGACATCAGGAGCTTCGCTTTTCTTAATCGGGAGAACACCAATCGCAAGTTATCTAACTCCTCTTCGAAGCTTCTTCCGTGTACGATGACGTCGTCGAGATAGACCAGGCAGATCCGCCAATTCAGCCCCTGTAGCACGTTCTCCATCAACCGCTCAAACGTAGCCGGCGCGTTGCACAAACCAAAGGGCATGACTTTGAACTGCCATAGCCCTGCGCCTACGCAGAAAGCAGTCTTCTCGCGGTCTCTTTCGTCTACCAGGATCTGCCAATATCCGCTTTGCAGATCCAAGGTAGAGAACCAGGTTGAATCGACTAGGGCGTCCAACGTGTCCTCGATCCTGGGCAGGGGATAGGAGTCCTTCTTAGTTACATCGTTCAGCCGGCGGTAGTCCACGCAGAATCTCGTGGACCCGTCCTTTTTTTTCACGAGGACGATTGGCGACGACCATGGGCTCAGCGACTCTTCTATTACGCCTTGAGCCTTCATCTTCTTAAGCAAATCTTCGACTTCTTGTCGCCGGTTGAACGGTAGTCTCCTCGGCGCCTGTTTAATCGGGGAATGGTCGCCGGTGTCAATGCGGTGTTTAACTATTCCGCACCTGCCCACTTCATCTGAATCGCTAGCGAACACGTCCTGGTATTCGTTCAACATTTTCGCGAACTGCTGTCGCTGACTATTGGACAGCTCCGTGCAGCATCGCTCGTACAGCCCTGCCAAGTGTTTTGGTACCGCTTGGTCCGGCGCGTCCTCTTCTTTCCTCCTTGTGTCTTCTTTTCTTCCTCGTACCTCCTCTTCTGCCGTTCTTCTTAACGGTACCAGCCGATTATCGGGCAGGCGAACCAGATTCCGCAACAGGTCGATCTGGCAGCGATGCTTCCGTAGGAAGGTCATCCCAAGGATGCACGGTTCCAACATCTCGACGACGTAGAATTCTTCTTCGGTAACGAACTCCTGAATCTGTAGCTTCAGGAGTTTCGTACCGAGCACTGGCATTTCTTCTCCCACGCTGGAGCGAATCTTCAATGGAGCTTCTCGTAGGCCACCGGGCGGACACAAATTCTTGTTCAATAAATTTACTGGTGAGCCCGTGTCAAGGATCATCTCACATTCGACATTTCCGATTCGCCCATGGATCACCGCGTCTTCTGTCCCACGCTGAACCGCATCGTTCTCCGTCCCACGCTGTCCCGGTGTCCTCTTCGCTCGTCGAATGCGAGCCTCGTGATTTTCTGCCCAACGCTGTTTTTTAATCCTCTTCGCTCGTCGAATGCGAGCCCCGTGATCCCTCGTTGGCGGAGGCAGAATTGCTGAGGACCGACGCTCCCCCGCTACGCAGTCCTCTTCGTGTTTTCCGCTAGTTTCCTCTTCTTCCTCGAACTGTTCCCGTCAGGACAGTTTCTGCTCAGGTGGCCGTTCTCTCCGCAGGTCCAGCACCCTCTGTCTCGTCCAGAGGGTGCGGTCATCCTCCTCTTGCGCCTTGTCAAGCTAACTCCTCGAAATTCAGAACATACAGTATTAATAGATGGTTCTTCACGCCGCGTCGGGGTACGCGACAGCGCCTCCACAGCCTCCACCTCGAGGGCCCTCGTCACCGCAGCCCCCAAGGTAGCGAACCCGCCGAGGCGCAGCACTTTCCGCATTTCGTCGCTGCGTAGCGCCGAAATAAATTGAGAGGCCGCCAGCTTGTCTCGCACTTCCGCAGGACAATCTGCGAAAGCAGCCCTGGCCAACCTCTCTACTTCGGCCGCAAGCGACGAAATCGACTCTCCCCCCCGCTGCCGGCAGTTTTGAAACAATACGTAATTCAAATTTGCCAAATTTCTAGCTCCAAAACGGAGCTCCAGGGCCGAAATAAGGGAGGGGTAATTTAGTAACTGGGCAGCAGAGGAAGAGGTTAAGATTCCCCTTGCCGTTCCGTCCAACGAAGCGATCAAAGCCGTAGCTTTGGCCGCCCCGTCCCAACCATTTGCCCGCGCCACCGCCTCGAACTGAATGAGGTACTCTTCCCAGGACGTTCTTCCGTCGTACCTCGCCGGCTTGACCGCGTATCCCAAGCTCAGGGGTACGCGGCGTTCACAATCCCCCGCGACAGGCAAACCCGGACACGGCAACGAGAAACAGGTCGGGGCAGCCGAGGGACCCGGAGCGATCGAAGGGGGTGCAACTACTTCGCTACTATTTACATTATTTACAGCAGCCCTCGCTCCGACCGACCCGAATCCCGCACTCCCCGCACCACATATCGCGCTATCTACAGCTGCAGGTATACACGTCACCTGCATCCGCCGTTCCAGGGCCTCAACGCGAGCACGCATAGCGGCTGCGGTCTCCTCCTGTACGGCTCGATCGGCGACTAGCAGGGCCTCAACGCGAGCTTGTAAGAAAGCCGCGGTCTCCTCCTGCCTCACCCGATCGGCGCTCCGTTGTTCCTCAATCATTCTCCGCTGTTCCTGTAGTTGATGCATCAGAGACTCGTTCAGTTCTCTGCAAAATACGCGGAGAGGGTCGCCGGAAGCGAGATCCATCCCGGGTGGAATCCCACTTCTGACACCACTGTTGCGACGGTAGGTCCGCCGGCGACGGCCCACCGCCGCTCGAGGAACTCCACGGGGCATTTTAGTTTATAATACACTTTATTTACACTTGAGTATACAGTTAGTTGGCCGATAGTTTCGCGTACAACCAATTCACTCGCGATCGCGGTCTCCACTGACAGCTTGACAGCTGTCACTCTAATCGATCTCTTTCGATTTTCGATTATTCTTCTCGCGAGCACCAGTTGGCCGTGGCTGTGTACCGGGTGCTCGCAACAATATAAATACAACAGTTTTTCCATCGTATAAAACGAATAATTGCAACCAGTATGAAAGTTATGGACATTTCTACTTTCCGGGCAACCTAGGCTTCACCCTAGGGCGTTGTTCTACCCGATCGAATAGTTAAGGCCCACGAAGTGAACGCCAGAAGCATAAAGTACAATATAAATACAACAGTTTTTCCATCGTATAAAACGAATAATTGCAACCACTATGAAAGTTATGGTCATTTCTACTATCCGGGCAACCTAGGCTTCACCCTAGGGCGTTGCTCCACCAGATCGAATAGTTAGGGCCTTAGAAGTCAACGCCAGAAGCATAAGGTACAGTATAAATACAACAGCTTTTCCATCGTATAACAGGAACAATAGCAACCAGTGTGAAAGATATGGTCATTTCTACGTTCCGGGCAAACTAGGTTTCACCCTAGGGCGATGCTGCACCAGATCGAATAGTTAGGGCCTTAGAAGACAACGCGCGAAACATAAAACACAAAATAAATAGAACAGTTTTTCCATTGTATAAATCGAATAATTGCTACCAGTGTGAAAGTTATGGCCATTTCTACGTTCCGGGAAACCTAGGCTTCACCCTAGTGCGTTGTTCCACCAGATCGAATAGTTAAGGACTAAGAAGTGAACGCCAGAAGCATAAAATACAATTTAAATACAACAGTTTTTCCATCGTATAAAACGAATAATTGCAACCAGTGTGAAAGTTATGGTCATTTCTACGTTCCGGGCAACCTAGGCCTCACTCTAGGGCGTTGCTCCACCAGATCGAATAGATGGTGCCTTAGAAGTCAACGTCAGAAGCTTAAAATACAATATAAATACAACAGTTTTTCCATCGTATAAGACGAATAATTGCAACCAGTATGAAATTTATGGACATTTCTACTTTCCGGGCAACCTAGGCTTCACCCTAGGGAGTTGCTCCAACAGACTGAATAGTTAGGGCCTTAGAAGTCAACGCCCGAAGCATAAAATGCAATAAAAACACAACAGTTTTTGCATCGTATAACAGGAATAATTGTAACCAGTTTGAAAGTTATGGTCACTTCTACTATCCGGGCAACCTAGGCTTCACCCTAGGGCGTTGCTCCACCAGATCGAATAGTTAGGGCCTAAGAAGCCAACGCCAGAAGCATAAAATACGATATAAATACAACAATTTTTCCATCGTATAAAACGAATAATTGCAACCACTATGAAAGTTATGGTCATTTCTACTATCCGGGCAACCCAGGCTTCACCCTAGGGCGTTGATCCACCAGATCGAATAGTTAGGGCCTTAGAAGTCAACGCCAGAAGCATAAGGTACAATATAAGTACAACAGCTTTTCCATCGTATAACAGGATCAATAGCAACCAGTGTGAAAGATATGCTCATTTCTCCGTTCCGGGCAACCTAGGCGTCACTCTAAGGCGTTGCTCCACCAGATCGAATAGTTACGGCCTAAGAAGTCAACGCCAGAAGCATAAAATACAATATAAATGCAACAGATTTTCCATCGTATAAAATGAATAATTGCAAAGTGTGTGAAAGTAATGGTCATTTCTACGTTCCGGGCAACCTAGGTTTCACTCTAGGGCGATGCTCCACCAGATCGAATAGCTAGTGCGTTAGAAGTCAACGTCAGAAGCATAAAATACAGTATAAATACAACAGTTTTTCCATCGTATAAAACGAATAATTGCAACCAGTATGAAAGTTATGGACATTTCTACCTTCCGGGCAACCTAGGTTTCACTCTAGGGCGTTGCTCCACCTGATCGAATAGTTAGGGCCTTAGAAGTCAACGCGCGGAACATAAAACACAAAATAAATAGAACCGTTTGTGCATTGTATAAATCGAATAATTGCTACCAGTGTGAAAGTTATGGTCATTTCTACGTTCCGGGCAACCTAGGCTTCACTCTAGGGCGTTGCTCCAACAGATCGAACAGTTAGGGCCTAAGAAGTCAACACCAGAAGCATAAAATACAATATAAATACAACAGTTTTTCCATCGTATAAAACGAATAATTGCAACCAGTATGAAAGTCATGGTCATTTCTACGTTCCGGGAAACCAAGGCTTCACTCTAGGGCGTTGCTCCAACAGATCGAATAGTTAAGGCCCAAGAAGTGAACGCCAGAAGCATAAAATGCAATAAAAATACAACAGTTTTTCCATCGTATAAAACGAATAATTGCAACCAGTGTGAAAGTTATGGTCATTTCTACGTTCCGGGCAACATAGGCTTCACTCTAAGGCGTTGCTCCACCACATCGAATAGTTAGGGCCTAAGAAGTCAACACCAGGAGCATAAAATACAATATAAATACAACAGGTTTTCCATCCTATAATATGAATAAATGCAACCAGTGTGAAAGTGATGGCCATTTCTACGTTCCGGGCAACCTAGACTTCACTCTAGGGCGTTGTACCACCAGATCGAATAGCTAGGGCCTAAGATGTCAGCGCCAGAAGCATAAAATACAATATAAATATAACAGTTTTTCCATCGAATAAAACGAATAATAGCCACCAGTGTGAAGGTCATGGTCATTTCTATGTTCCGGGCAACCTAAGATTCACTCTAGGGCGTTGCACCACCAGATCGAACAGTTAGTGCCTTAGAAGTCATCGCCAGAAGCATAAAATACAATATAAATACAACAGTTTTTCCATCGTATAAAACGAATAATTGCAACCAGTATGAAAGTCATGGTCATTTCTACGTTCGGGAAACCAAGGCTTCACTCTAGGGCGTTGCTCCAACAGATCGAATAGTTTGGGCCTCAGAAGTCAACGCCAGAAGCATTAAATACAATATAAATACAACAGTTTTTCCATCGTATAAAACGAATAATTGCAACCAGTATGAAAGTTATGGACATTTCTACTTTCCGGGCAACCTAGGCTTCACCCTAGGGAGTTGCTCCAACAGATTGAATAGTTAGGGCCTTAGAAGTCAACGCCCGAAGCATAAAATGCAATAAAAATACAACAGTTTTTCCATCGTATAACAGGAATAATTGTAACCAGTTTGAAAGTGATGGTCATTTCGACGTTACGGGCAACCTAGGCTTCACTCTAGGGCGTTGCTCCACCAGATCGAATAGTTAGGGCCTAAGAAGCCAACGCCAGAAGCATAAAATACGATATAAATACAACAATTTTTCCATCGTATAAAACGAATAATTGCAACCACTATGAAAGCTATGGTCATTTCTACTATCCGGGCAACCCAGGCTTCACCCTAGGGCGTTGATCCACCAGATCGAATAGTTAGGGCCTTAGAAGTCAACGCCAGAAGCATAAGGTACAATATAAGTACAACAGCTTTTCCATCGTATAACAGGATCAATAGCAACCAGTGTGAAAGATATGCTCATTTCTCCGTTCCGGGCAACCTAGGCGTCACTCTAAGGCGTTGCTCCACCAGATCGAATAGTTACGGCCTAAGAAGTCAACGCCAGAAGCATAAAATACAATATAAATGCAACAGCTTTTCCATGGCATAAAATGAATAATTGCAAAGAGTGTGAAAGTAATGGTCATTTCTACGTTCCGGGCAACCGAGGTTTCACTCTAGGGCTCTGCTCCACCAGATCGAATAGTTAGTGCGTTAGAAGTCAACGTCAGAAGCATAAAATACAGTATAAATACAACAGTTTTTCCATCGTATAAAACGAATAATTGCAACCAGTATGAAAGTGATGGCCATTTCTACGTTCCGGGCAACCTAGACTTCACTCTAGGGCGTTGTACCACCAGATCGCATAGTTAAGGCCTAAGAAGTGAACGCCAGAAGCATTAAATACAATATAAATACAACAGTTTTTCCATCGTATAAAACGAATAATAGCCACCAGTGTGAAGGTTATGGTCATTTCTATGTTCTGGGCAACCTAAGCTTCACTCTAGGGCGTTGCACCACCAGATCGAACAGTTAGTGCCTTAGAAGTCAACGCCAGAAGCATAAAATACAACATAAATACAACAGTTTTTCCATCGTATAAAACGAATAATTGCAACCAGTATGAAAGTCATGGTCATTTCTACGTTCGGGAAACCAAGGCTTCACTCTAGGGCGTTGCTCCAACAGATCGAATAGTTTGGGCCTCAGAAGTCAACGCCAGAAGCATTAAATACAATATAAATACAACAGTTTTTCCATCGTATAAAACGAATAATTGCAACCACTATGAAAGTTATGGTCATTTCTACTATCCGGGCAACCTAGGCTTCACCCTAGGGCGTTGCTCCACCAGATCGAATAGTTAGGGCCTTAGAAGTCAACGCCAGAAGCATAAGGTACAGTATAAATACAACAGCTTTTCCATCGTATAACAGGAACAATAGCAACCAGTGTGAAAGATATGGTCATTTCTACGTTCCGGGCAAACTAGGTTTCACCCTAGGGCGTTGCTGCACCAGATCGAATAGTTAGGGCCTTAGAAGACAACGCGCGAAACATAAAACACAAAATAAATAGAACAGTTTTTCCATTGTATAAATCGAATAATTGCTACCAGTGTGAAAGTTATGGCCATTTCTACGTTCCGGGAAACCTAGGCTTCACCCTAGTGCGTTGTTCCACCAGATCGAATAGTTAAGGACTAAGAAGTGAACGCCAGAAGCATAAAATACAATATAAATACAACAGTTTTTCCATCGTATTAAACGAATAATTGCAACCAGTGTGAAAGTTATGGTCATTTCTACGTTCCGGGCAACCTAGGCCTCACTCTAGGGCGTTGCTCCACCAGATCGAATAGATGGTGCCTTAGAAGTCAACGTCAGAAGCTTAAAATACAATATAAATACAACAGTTTTTCCATCGTATAAGACGAATAATTGCAACCAGTATGAAATTTATGGACATTTCTACTTTCCGGGCAACCTAGGCTTCACCCTAGGGAGTTGCTCCAACAGACTGAATAGTTAGGGCCTTAGAAGTCAACGCCCGAAGCATAAAATGCAATAAAAACACAACAGTTTTTGCATCGTATAACAGGAATAATTGTAACCAGTTTGAAAGTTATGGTCATTTCTACTATCCGGGCAACCTAGGCTTCACCCTAGGGCGTTGCTAAACCAGATCGAATAGTTAGGGCCTAAGAAGCCAACGCCAGAAGCATAAAATGCGATATAAATACAACAATTTTTCCATCGTATAAAACGAATAATTGCAACCACTATGAAAGTTATGGTCATTTCTACTATCCGGGCAACCCAGGCTTCACCCTAGGGCGTTGATCCACCAGATCGAATAGTTAGGGCCTTAGAAGTCAACGCCAGAAGCATAAGGTACAATATAAGTACAACAGCTTTTCCATCGTATAACAGGATCAATAGCAACCAGTGTGAAAGATATGCTCATTTCTCCGTTCCGGGCAACCTAGGCGTCACTCTAAGGCGTTGCTCCACCAGATGGAATAGTTACGGCCTAAGAAGTCAACGCCAGAAGCATAAAATACAATATAAATGCAACAGATTTTCCATCGTATAAAATGAATAATTGCAAAGTGTGTGAAAGTAATGGTCATTTCTACGTTCCGGGCAACCTAGGTTTCACTCTAGGGCGATGCTCCACCAGATCGAATAGCTAGTGCGTTAGAAGTCAACGTCAGAAGCATAAAATACAGTATAAATACAACAGTTTTTCCATCGTATAAAACGAATAATTGCAACCAGTATGAAAGTTATGGACATTTCTACCTTCCGGGCAACCTAGGTTTCACTCTAGGGCGTTGCTCCACCTGATCGAATAGTTAGGGCCTTAGAAGTCAACGCGCGGAACATAAAACACAAAATAAATAGAACCGTTTGTGCATTGTATAAATCGAATAATTGCTACCAGTGTGAAAGTTATGGTCATTTCTACGTTCCGGGCAACCTAGGCTTCACTCTAGGGCGTTGCTCCAACAGATCGAACAGTTAGGGCCTAAGAAGTCAACACCAGAAGCATAAAATACAATATAAATACAACAGTTTTTCCATCGTATAAAACGAATAATTGCAACCAGTATGAAAGTCATGGTCATTTCTACGTTCCGGGAAACCAAGGCTTCACTCTAGGGCGTTGCTCCAACAGATCGAATAGTTAAGGCCCAAGAAGTGAACGCCAGAAGCATAAAATGCAATAAAAATACAACAGTTTTTCCATCGTATAAAACGAATAATTGCAACCAGTGTGAAAGTTATGGTCATTTCTACGTTCCGGGCAACATAGGCTTCACTCTAGGGCGTTGCTCCACCACATCGAATAGTTAGGGCCTAAGAAGTCAACACCAGGAGCATAAAATACAATATAAATACAACAGGTTTTCCATCCTATAATATGAATAAATGCAACCAGTGTGAAAGTGATGGCCATTTCTACGTTCCGGGCAACCTAGACTTCACTCTAGGGCGTTGTACCACCAGATCGAATAGCTAGGGCCTAAGAAGTCAGCGCCAGAAGCATAAAATACAATATAAATATAACAGTTTTTCCATCGAATAAAACGAATAATAGCCACCAGTGTGAAGGTTATGGTCATTTCTATGTTCCGGGCAACCTAAGCTTCACTCTAGGGCGTTGCACCACCAGATCGAACAGTTAGTGCCTTAGAAGTCATCGCCAGAAGCATAAAATACAATATAAATACAACAGTTTTTCCATCGTATAAAACGAATAATTGCAACCAGTATGAAAGTCATGGTCATTTCTACGTTCGGGAAACCAAGGCTTCACTCTAGGGCGTTGCTCCAACAGATCGAATAGTTTGGGCCTCAGAAGTCAACGCCAGAAGCATTAAATACAATATAAATACAACAGTTTTTCCATCGTATAAAACGAATAATTGCAACCAGTATGAAAGTTATGGACATTTCTACTTTCCGGGCAACCTAGGCTTCACCCTAGGGAGTTGCTCCAACAGATTGAATAGTTAGGGCCTTAGAAGTCAACGCCCGAAGCATAAAATGCAATAAAAATACAACAGTTTTTCCATCGTATAACAGGAATAATTGTAACCAGTTTGAAAGTGATGGTCATTTCGACGTTACGGGCAACCTAGGCTTCACTCTAGGGCGTTGCTCCACCAGATCGAATAGTTAGGGCCTAAGAAGCCAACGCCAGAAGCATAAAATACGATATAAATACAACAATTTTTCCATCGTATAAAACGAATAATTGCAACCACTATGAAAGTTATGGTCATTTCTACTATCCGGGCAACCCAGGCTTCACCCTAGGGCGTTGATCCACCAGATCGAATAGTTAGGGCCTTAGAAGTCAACGCCAGAAGCATAAGGTACAATATAAGTACAACAGCTTTTCCATCGTATAACAGGATCAATAGCAACCAGTGTGAAAGATATGCTCATTTCTCCGTTCCGGGCAACCTAGGCGTCACTCTAAGGCGTTGCTCCACCAGATCGAATAGTTACGGCCTAAGAAGTCAACGCCAGAAGCATAAAATACAATATAAATGCAACAGCTTTTCCATGGCATAAAATGAATAATTGCAAAGAGTGTCAAAGTAATGGTCATTTCTACGTTCCGGGCAACCGAGGTTTCACTCTAGGGCTCTGCTCCACCAGATCGAATAGTTAGTGCGTTAGAAGTCAACGTCAGAAGCATAAAATACAGTATAAATACAACAGTTTTTCCATCGTATAAAACGAATAATTGCAACCAGTATGAAAGTGATGGCCATTTCTACGTTCCGGGCAACCTAGACTTCACTCTAGGGCGTTGTACCACCAGATCGCATAGTTAAGGCCTAAGAAGTGAACGCCAGAAGCATTAAATACAATATAAATACAACAGTTTTTCCATCGTATAAAACGAATAATAGCCACCAGTGTGAAGGTTATGGTCATTTCTATGTTCTGGGCAACCTAAGCTTCACTCTAGGGCGTTGCACCACCAGATCGAACAGTTAGTGCCTTAGAAGTCAACGCCAGAAGCATAAAATACAATATAAATACAACAGTTTTTCCATCGTATAAAACGAATAATTGCAACCAGTATGAAAGTCATGGTCATTTCTACGTTCGGGAAACCAAGGCTTCACTCTAGGGCGTTGCTCCAACAGATCGAATAGTTTGGGCCTCAGAAGTCAACGCCAGAAGCATTAAATACAATATAAATACAACAGTTTTTCCATCGTATAAAACGAAGAATTGCAACCACTATGAAAGTTATGGTCATTTCTACTATCCGGGCAACCTAGGCTTCACCCTAGGGCGTTGCTCCACCAGATCGAATAGTTAGGGCCTTAGAAGTCGACGCCAGAAGCATAAGGTACAATATAAATACAACAGCTTTTCCATCGTATAACAGGAACAATAGCAACCAGTGTGAAAGATATGGTCATTTCTACGTTCCGGGCAACCTCGGCGTCACTCTAAGGCGTTGCTCCACCAGATCGAATAGTTAGGGCCTAAGAAGTCAACGCCAGAAGCATAAAATACAATATAAATGCAACGGCTTTTCCATCGTATAAAATGAATAATTGCAAAGAGTGTGAAAGTAATGGTCATTTCTACGTTCCGGGCAACCTAGGTTTCACTATAGGGCGTTGCTCCACCAGATCGAATAGTTAGTGCGTTAGAAGTCAACGTCAGAAGCATAAAATACAGTATAAATACAACAGTTTTTCCATCGTATAAAACGAATAATTGCAACCAGTATGAAAGTGATGGCCATTTCTACGTTCCGGGCAACCTAGACTTCACTCTAGGGCGTTGTACCACCAGATCGCATAGTTAAGGCCTAAGAAGTGAACGCCAGAAGCATTAAATACAATATAAATACAACAGTTTTTCCATCGTATAAAACGAATAATAGCCACCAGTGTGAAGGTTATGGTCATTTCTATGTTCTGGGCAACCTAAGCTTCACTCTAGGGCGTTGCACCACCAGATCGAACAGTTAGTGCCTTAGAAGTCAACGCCAGAAGCATAAAATACAATATAAATACAACAGTTTTTCCATCGTATAAAACGAATAATTGCAACCAGTATGAAAGTCATGGTCATTTCTACGTTCGGGAAACCAAGGCTTCACTCTAGGACGTTGCTCCAACAGATCGAATAGTTTGGGCCTCAGAAGTCAACGCCAGAAGCATAAAATACAATATAAATACAACAGTTTTTCCATCGTATAAAACGAAGAATTGCAACCACTATGAAAGTTATGGTCATTTCTACTATCCGGGCAACCTAGGCTTCACCCTAGGGCGTTGCTCCACCAGATCGAATAGCTAGGGCCTTAGAAGTCAACGCCAGAAGCATAAGGTACAATATAAATACAACAGCTTTTCCATCGTATAACAGGAACAATAGCAACCAGTGTGAAAGATATGGTCATTTCTACGTTCCGGGCAACCTAGGCGTCACTCTAAGGCGTTGCTCCACCAGATCGAATAGTTAGGGCCTATGAAGTCAACGCCAGAAGCATAAAATACAATATAAATGCAACGGCTTTTCCATCGTATAAAATGAATAATTGCAAAGAGTGTGAAAGTAATGGTCACTTCTACGTTCCGGGCAACCTAGGTTTCACTATAGGGCGTTGCTCCACCAGATCGAATAGTTAGTGCGTTAGAAGTCAACGTCAGAAGCATAAAATACAGTATAAATACAACAGTTTTTCCATCGTATAAAACGAATAATTGCAACCAGTATGAAAGTTATGGACATTTCTACTTTCCGGGCAACCTAGGTTTCACTCTAGGGCGTTGCTCCACCAGATCGAATAGTTAGGGCCTTAGAAGTCAACGCGCGGAACATAAATCACAAAATAAATAGAACCGTTTGTCCATTGTATAAATCGAATAATTGCTACCAGTGTGAAAGTTATGGTCATTTCTACGTTCCGGGAAACCTAGGCTTCACCCTAGTGCGTTGTTCCACCAGATCGAATAGTTGGTGCCTTACAAGTCAACGTCAGAAGCATAAAATACAATATAGATACAACAGTTTTTCCGTCGTATAAAACGAATAATTGCAACCAGTATGAAAGTTATGGACATTTCTACTTTCCGGGCAGCCTAGGCTTCACCCTAGGGCGTTGCTCCAACAGATTGAATAGTTAGGGCCTTAGAAGTCAACGCCCGAAGCATAAAATGCAATAAAAATACAACAGTTTTTCCATCGTATAACAGGAATAATTGTAACCAGTTTGAAAGTGATTGTCATTTCTACGTTGCGGGCAACCTAGGCTTCACTCTAGGGCGTTGCTCCACCAGATCGAATAGTTAGGGCCTAAGAAGTCAACACCAGGAGCATAAAATACAATATAAATACAACAGGTTTTCCATCCTATAATACGAATAAATGCAACCAGTGTGAAAGTGATGGTCATTTCTACGTTCCGGGCAACCTAGACTTCACTCTAGGGCGTTGTACCACCAGATCGAATAGTTAGGGCCTATGAAGTCAGCGCCAGAAGCATAAAATACAATATAAATACAACAGTTTTTCCATCGAATAAAACGAATAATAGCCACCAGTGTGAAGGTTATGGTCATTTCTATGTTCTGGGCAACCTAAGCTTCACTCTAGGGCGTTGCACCACCAGATCGAACAGTTAGTGCCTTAGAAATCAACGCCAGAAGCATAAAATACAATATAAATACAACAGTTTTTCCATCGTATAAAACGAATAATTGCAACCAGTATGAAAGTCATGGTCATTTCTACGTTCGGCAAACCAAGGCTTCACTCTAGGGCGTTGCTCCAACAGATCGAATAGTTTGGGCCTCAGAAGTCAACGCCAGAAGCATTAAATACAATATAAATACAACAGTTTTTCCATCGTATAAAACGAATAATTGCAACCACTATGAATGTTATGGTCATTTCTACTATCCGGGCAACCTAGGCTTCACCCTAGGGCGTTGCTCCACCAGATCGAATAGTTAGGGCCTTAGAAGTCAACGCCAGAAGCATAAGGTACAGTATAAATACAACAGCTTTTCCATCGTATAACAGGAACAATAGCAACCAGTGTGAAAGATATGGTCATTTCTACGTTCCGGGCAAACTAGGTTTCACTCTAGGGCGTTGCTCCACCAGATCGAATAGTTAGTGCGTTAGAAGTCAACGTCAGAAGCATAAAATACAGTATAAATACATCAGTTTTTCCATCGTATAAAACGAATAATTGCAACCAGTATGAAAGTTATGGACATTTCTATTTTCCGGGCAACCTAGGCTTCACCCTAGGGCGATGCTGCACCAGACCGAATAGTTAGGGCCTTAGAAGACAACGCGCGAAACATAAAACACAAAATAAATAGAACAGTTTTTCCATTGTATAAATCGAATAATTGCTACCAGTGTGAAAGTTATGGCCATTTCTACGTTCCGGGAAACCTAGTCTTCACCCTAGTGCGTTGTTCCACCAGATCGAATAGTTAAGGCCTAAGAAGTGAACGCCAGAAGCATAAAATACAATATAAATACAACAGTTTTTCCATCGTATAAAACGAATAATTGCAACCAGTGTGAAAGTTATGGTCATTTCTACGTTCCGGGCAACCTAGGCCTCACTCTAGGGCGTTGCACCACCAGATCGAACAGTTAGTGCCTTAGAAGACAACGCCAGAAGCATAAAATACAATATAAATACAACAGTTTTTCCATCGTATAAAACGAATAATTGCAACCAGTATGAAAGTCATGGTCATTTCTACGTTCGGGAAACCAAGGCTTCACTCTAGGGCGTTGCTCCAACAGATCGAATAGTTTGGGCCTCAGAAGTCAACGCCAGAAGCATTAAATACAATATAAATACAACAGTTTTTCCATCGTATAAAACGAATAATTGCAACCAGTATGAAAGTTATGGACATTTCTACTTTCCGGGCAACCTAGGCTTCACCCTAGGGAGTTGCTCCAACAGATTGAATAGTTAGGGCCTTAGAAGTCAACGCCCGAAGCATAAAATGCAATAAAAATACAACAGTTTTTCCATCGTATAACAGGAATAATTGTAACCAGTTTGAAAGTGATGGTCATTTCGACGTTACGGGCAACCTAGGCTTCACTCTAGGGCGTTGCTCCACCAGATCGAATAGTTAGGGCCTAAGAAGCCAACGCCAGAAGCATAAAATACGATATAAATACAACAATTTTTCCATCGTATAAAACGAATAATTGCAACCACTATGAAAGTTATGGTCATTTCTACTATCCGGGCAACCCAGGCTTCACCCTAGGGCGTTGATCCACCAGATCGAATAGTTAGGGCCTTAGAAGTCAACGCCAGAAGCATAAGGTACAATATAAGTACAACAGCTTTTCCATCGTATAACAGGATCAATAGCAACCAGTGTGAAAGATATGCTCATTTCTCCGTTCCGGGCAACCTAGGCGTCACTCTAAGGCGTTGCTCCACCAGATCGAATAGTTACGGCCTAAGAAGTCAACGCCAGAAGCATAAAATACAATATAAATGCAACAGCTTTTCCATGGCATAAAATGAATAATTGCAAAGAGTGTGAAAGTAATGGTCATTTCTACGTTCCGGGCAACCGAGGTTTCACTCTAGGGCTCTGCTCCACCAGATCGAATAGTTAGTGCGTTAGAAGTCAACGTCAGAAGCATAAAATACAGTATAAATACAACAGTTTTTCCATCGTATAAAACGAATAATTGCAACCAGTATGAAAGTCATGGCCATTTCTACGTTCGGGAAACCAAGGCTTCACTCTAGGGCGTTGCTCCAACAGATCGAATAGTTTGGGCCTCAGAAGTCAACGCCAGAAGCATTAAATACAATATAAATACAACAGTTTTTCCATCGTATAAAACGAAGAATTGCAACCACTATGAAAGTTATGGTCATTTCTACTATCCGGGCAACCTAGGCTTCACCCTAGGGCGTTGCTCCACCAGATCGAATAGTTAGGGCCTTAGAAGTCGACGCCAGAAGCATAAGGTACAATATAAATACAACAGCTTTTCCATCGTATAACAGGAACAATAGCAACCAGTGTGAAAGATATGGTCATTTCTACGTTCCGGGCAACCTCGGCGTCACTCTAAGGCGTTGCTCCACCAGATCGAATAGTTAGGGCCTAAGAAGTCAACGCCAGAAGCATAAAATACAATATAAATGCAACGGCTTTTCCATCGTATAAAATGAATAATTGCAAAGAGTGTGAAAGTAATGGTCATTTCTACGTTCCGGGCAACCTAGGTTTCACTATAGGGCGTTGCTCCACCAGATCGAATAGTTAGTGCGTTAGAAGTCAACGTCAGAAGCATAAAATACAGTATAAATACAACAGTTTTTCCATCGTATAAAACGAATAATTGCAACCAGTATGAAAGTGATGGCCATTTCTACGTTCCGGGCAACCTAGACTTCACTCTAGGGCGTTGTACCACCAGATCGCATAGTTAAGGCCTAAGAAGTGAACGCCAGAAGCATTAAATACAATATAAATACAACAGTTTTTCCATCGTATAAAACGAATAATAGCCACCAGTGTGAAGGTTATGGTCAGTTCTATGTTCTGGGCAACCTAAGCTTCACTCTAGGGCGTTGCACCACCAGATCGAACAGTTAGTGCCTTAGAAGTCAACGCCAGAAGCATAAAATACAATATAAATACAACAGTTTTTCCATCGTATAAAACGAATAATTGCAACCAGTATGAAAGTCATGGTCATTTCTACGTTCGGGAAACCAAGGCTTCACTCTAGGGCGTTGCTCCAACAGATCGAATAGTTTGGGCCTCAGAAGTCAACGCCAGAAGCATAAAATACAATATAAATACAACAGTTTTTCCATCGTATAAAACGAAGAATTGCAACCACTATGAAAGTTATGGTCATTTCTACTATCCGGGCAACCTAGGCTTCACCCTAGGGCGTTGCTCCACCAGATCGAATAGCTAGGGCCTTAGAAGTCAACGCCAGAAGCATAAGGTACAATATAAATACAACAGCTTTTCCATCGTATAACAGGAACAATAGCAACCAGTGTGAAAGATATGGTCATTTCTACGTTCCGGGCAACCTAGGCGTCACTCTAAGGCGTTGCTCCACCAGATCGAATAGTTAGGGCCTAAGAAGTCAACGCCAGAAGCATAAAATACAATATAAATGCAACGGCTTTTCCATCGTATAAAATGGATAATTGCAAAGAGTGTGAAAGTAATGGTCACTTCTACGTTCCGGGCAACCTAGGTTTCACTATAGGGCGTTGCTCCACCAGATCGAATAGTTAGTGCGTTAGAAGTCAACGTCAGAAGCATAAAATACAGTATAAATACAACAGTTTTTCCATCGTATAAAACGAATAATTGCAACCAGTATGAAAGTTATGGACATTTCTACTTTCCGGCAACCTAGGTTTCACTCTAGGGCGTTGCTCCACCAGATCGAATAGTTAGGGCCTTAGAAGTCAACGCGCGGAACATAAATCACAAAATAAATAGAACCGTTTGTCCATTGTATAAATCGAATAATTGCTACCAGTGTGAAAGTTATGGTCATTTCTACGTTCCGGGAAACCTAGGCTTCACCCTAGTGCGTTGTTCCACCAGATCGAATAGTTAAGGCCTAAGAAGTGAACGCCAGAAGCATAAAACACAATATAAATACAACAGTTTATCCATCGGTTAAAACGAATAATTGCAAAAAGTATGAAAGTTATGGACATTTCTACTTTCGGGGCAACCTAGGCTTCACCCTAGGGCGTTGCTCCAACAGATTGAATAGTTAGGGCCTTAGAAGTCAACGCCCGAAGCATAAAATGCAATAAAAATACAACAGTTTTTCCATCGTATAATAGGAATAATTGTAACCAGTTTGAAAGTGATGGTCATTTCTACGTTCCGGGCAACCTAGGCTTCACTCTAGGGCGTTGCTCCACCAGATCGAATAGTTAGGGCCTAAGAAGTCAACACCAGAAGCATAAAATACAATATAAATACAACAGTTTTTCCATCGTATAAAACGAATAATTGCAACCAGTATGAAAGTTATGGACATTTCTACTTTCCGGGCAACCTAGGCTTCACCCTAGGGCGTTGTTCTACCCGATCGAATAGTTAAGGACCAAGAAGTGAACGCCAGAAGCATAAAGTACAATATAAATACAACAGTTTTTCCATCGTATAAAACGAATAATTGCAACCAGAGTGAAAGTTATGGTCATTTCTACGTTCCGGGCAACCTAGGCTTCACCCTAGGATGTGGCTCCACCATATCGAATAGTTAGGGGTTTAGAAGTAAACACCCGAAGCATAAAATACAATAAAAATACAACAGTTTTTCCATCGTATAAAACGAGTAATTGCAACCAGTGTGAAAGTTATGGTCATTTCTACGTTCCGGGCAACATAGGCTTCACTCTAGGGCGTTGCGCCACCAGATCGAATAGTTGGTGCCTTACAAGTCAACGTCAGAAGCATAAAATACAATATAGATACAACAGTTTTTCCGTCGTATAAAACGAATAATTGCAACCAGTATGAAAGTTATGGACATTTCTACTTTCCGGGCAGCCTAGGCTTCACCCTAGGGCGTTGCTCCAACAGATTGAATGGTTAGGGCCTTAGAAGTCAACGCCCGAAGCATAAAATGCAATAAAAATACAACAGTTTTTCCATCGTATAACAGGAATAATTGTAACCAGTTTGAAAGTGATTGTCATGTCTACGTTGCGGGCAACCTAGGCTTCACTCTAGGGCGTTGCTCCACCAGATCGAATAGTTAGGGCCTAAGAAGTCAACACCAGGAGCATAAAATACAATATAAATACAACAGGTTTTCCATCCTATAATACGAATAAATGCAACCAGTGTGAAAGTGATGGTCATTTCTACGTTCCGGGCAACCTAGACTTCACTCTAGGGCGTTGTACAACCAGATCGAATAGTTAGGGCCTATGAAGTCAGCGCCAGAAGCATAAAATACAATATAAATACAACAGTTTTTCCATCGAATAAAACGAATAATAGCCACCAGTGTGAAGGTTATGGTCATTTCTATGTTCTGGGCAACCTAAGCTTCACTCTAGGGCGTTGCACCACCAGATCGAACAGTTAGTGCCTTAGAAATCAACGCCAAAAGCATAAAATACAATATAAATACAACAGTTTTTCCATCGTATAAAACGAATAATTGCAACCAGTATGAAAGTCATGGTCATTTCTACGTTCGGCAAACCAAGGCTTCACTCTAGGGCGTTGCTCCAACAGATCGAATAGTTTGGGCCTCAGAAGTCAACGCCAGAAGCATTAAATACAATATAAATACAACAGTTTTTCCATCGTATAAAACGAATAATTGCAACCACTATGAAAGTTATGGTCATTTCTACTATCCGGGCAACCTAGGCTTCACCCTAGGGCGTTGCTCCACCAGATCGAATAGTTAGGGCCTTAGAAGTCAACGCCAGAAGCATAAGGTACAGTATAAATACAACAGCCTTTCCATCGTATAACAGGAACAATAGCAACCAGTGTGAAAGATATGGTCATTTCTACGTTCCGGGCAAACTAGGTTTCACTCTAGGGCGTTGCTCCACCAGATCGAATAGTTAGTGCGTTAGAAGTCAACGTCAGAAGCATAAAATACAGTATAAATACATCAGTTTTTCCATCGTATAAAACGAATAATTGCAACCAGTATGAAAGTTATGGACATTTCTATTTTCCGGGCAACCTAGGCTTCACCATAGGGCGATGCTGCACCAGACCGAATAGTTAGGGCCTTAGAAGACAACGCGCGAAACATAAAACACAAAATAAATAGAACAGTTTTTCCATTGTATAAATCGAATAATTGCTACCAGTGTGAAAGTTATGGCCATTTCTACGTTCCGGGAAACCTAGTCTTCACCCTAGTGCGTTGTTCCACCAGATCGAATAGTTAAGGCCTAAGAAGTGAACGCCAGAAGCATAAAATACAATATAAATACAACAGTTTTTCCATCGTATAAAACGAATAATTGCAACCAGTGTGAAAGTTATGGTCATTTCTACGTTCCGGGCAACCTAGGCCTCACTCTAGGGCGTTGCACCACCAGATCGAACAGTTAGTGCCTTAGAAGACAACGCCAGAAGCATAAAATACAATATAAATACAACAGTTTTTCCATCGTATAAAACGAATAATTGCAACCAGTATGAAAGTCATGGTCATTTCTACGTTCGGGAAACCAAGGCTTCACTCTAGGGCGTTGCTCCAACAGATCGAATAGTTTGGGCCTCAGAAGTCAACGCCAGAAGCATTAAATACAATATAAATACAACAGTTTTTCCATCGTATAAAACGAATAATTGCAACCACTATGAAACTTATGGTCATTTCTACTATCCGGGCAACCTAGGCTTCACCCTAGGGCGTTGCTCCACCAGATCGAATAGTTAGGGCCTTAGAAGTCAACGCCAGAAGCATAAGGTACAGTATAAATACAACAGCTTTTCCATCGTATAACAGGAACAATAGCAACCAGTGTGAAAGATATGGTCATTTCTACGTTCCGGGCAAACTAGGTTTCACTCTAGGGCGTTGCTCCACCAGATCGAATAGTTAGTGCGTTAGAAGTCAACGTCAGAAGCATAAAATACAGTATAAATACAACAGTTTTTCCATCGTATAAAACGTATAATTGCAACCAGTATGAAAGTTATGGACATTTCTATTTTCCGGGCAACCTAGGCTTCACCCTAGGGCGATGCTGCACCAGATCGAATAGTTTGGGCCTTAGAAGACAACGCGCGAAACATAAAACACAAAATAAATAGAACAGTTTTTCCATTGTATAAATCGAATAATTGCTACCAGTGTGAAAGTTATGGCCATTTCTACGTTCCGGGAAACCTAGGCTTCACCCTAGTGCGTTGTTCCACCAGATCGAATAGTTAAGGCCTAAGAAGTGAACGCCAGAAGCATAAAATACAATATAAATACAACAGTTTTTCCATCGTATAAAACGAATAATTGCAACCAGAGTGAAAGTTATGGTCATTTCTACGTTCCGGGCAACCTAGGCTTCACTCTAGGATGTGCCTCCACCATATCGAATAGTTAGGGGTTTAGAAGTAAACACCCGAAGCATAAAATACAATAAAATTACAACAGTTTTTCCATCGTATAAAACGAGTAATTGCAACCAGTGTGAAAGTTATGGTCATTTCTACGTTCCGGGTAACATAGGCTTCACTCTAGGGCGTTGCTCCAACAGATCGAATAGTTGGTGCCTTACAAGTCAACGTCAGAAGCATAAAATACAGTATAAATACAACAGTTTTTCCGTCGTATAAAACGAATAATTGCAACCAGTATGAAAGTTATGGACATTTCTACTTTCCGGGCAACCTAGGCTTCACCCTAGGGCGTTCCTCCAACAGATTGAATAGTTAGGGCCTTAGAAGTCAACGCCCGAAGCATAAAATGCAATAAAAATACAACAGTTTTTCCATCGTATAACAGGAATAATTGTAACCAGTTTGAAAGTGATTGTCATTTCTACGTTGCGGGCAACCTAGGTTTCACTCTAGGGCGTTGCTCCACCAGATCGAATAGTGAGTGCGTTAGAAGACAACGTCAGAAGCATAAAATACAGTATAAATACAACAGTTTTTCCATCGTATAAAACGAATAATTGCAACCAGTATGAAAGTTATGGACATTTCTACTTTCCGGGCAACCTAGGCTTCACCCTAGGGCGATGCTGCACCAGATCGAATAGTTAGGGCCTTAGAAGACAACGCGCGAAACATAAAACACAAAATAAATAGAACAGTTTTTCCATTGTATAAATCGAATAATTGCTACCAGTGTGAAAGTTATGGCCATTTCTACGTTCCGGGAAACCTAGGCTTCACCCTAGTGCGTTGTTCCACCAGATCGAATAGTTAAGGCCTAAGAAGTGAACGCCAGAAGCATAAAATACAATATAAATACAACAGTTTTTCCATCGTATAAAACGAATAATTGCAACCAGTGTGAAAGTTATGGTCATTTCTACGTTCCGGGCAACCTAGGTTTCACTCTAGGGCGTTGCTCCACCAGATCGAATAGTTAGTGCCTTAGAAGTCAACGTCAGAAGCATAAAATACAGTATAAATACAACAGCTTTTCCATCGTATAAAACAAATAATTGCAACCAGTGTGAAAGTTATGGTCATTTCTACGTTCCGGGCAACCTAGGCTTCACTCTAGGGTGTTGCTCCACAAGCTCGAATGGTCGGTGCCTTAGAAGTCAACGTCAGAATCTTAAAATACAATATAAATACAACAGTTTTTCCATCGTATAAAACGAATAATTGCAACCAGTGTGAAAGATATGATCATTTCTACGTTCCGGGCAACCTAGGCGTCACTCTAAGGCGTCGCTCCACCAGATCGAATAGTTAGGGCCTAAGAAGTCAACGCCAGAAGCATAAAATACAATATAAATACAACAGTTTTTCCATCGTATAAAACGAATAATTGCAACCAGAGTGAAAGTTATGGACATCTCTACTTTCCGGGCAACCTAGGCTTCACCCTAGGGCGTTGCTCCAACAGATCGAATAGTTAGGGCCTCAGAAGTCAACGCCAGAAGCATAAAATACAATATAAATCCAACAGTTTTTCCATCGTATAAAACGAATAATTGCAACCACTATGAAAGTTATGGTCATTTCTACTATCCGGGAAACCTAGGCTTCACCCTAGGGCGTTGCTCCACCAGATCGAATAGTTAGGGCCTTAGAAGTCAACACCAGAAGCATAAGGTACAATATAAATACAACAGCTTTTCCATCGTATAACAGGAGCAATAGCAACCAGTGTGGAAGATATGGTCATTTCTACGTTCCGGGCATCCTAGGTTTCACTCTAGGGCGTAGCTCCACCAGATCGAATAGTTAGTGCCTTAGAAGTCAACGTCACAAGCATAAAATACAGTATAAATACAACAGTTTTTCCATTGTATAAAACGAATAATTGCAACCAGTGTGAAAGCTATGGTCATTTCTACGTTCCGGGCAACCTAGGCTTCACTCTAGGGCGTTGCTCCACCAGCTCGAATTGTTGGTGCCTTAGAAGTCAACGTCAGAAGCTTAAAGTACAATATAAATACAACAGTTTTTCCATCGTATAAAACGAATAATTGCAACCAGTGTGAAAGTGATGGTCATTTCTACGTTCCGGGCAAGCTAGGCTTCACCCTAGGGCGTTGCTCCACCAGATCGAATAGTTAGGGCCTTAGAAGTAAACGCCAGAAGCATAAGGTACATTATAAATACAACAGCTTTTCCATCGTATAACAGGAACAATAGCAACCAGTGTGAAAGATATGGTCATTTCTACGTTCCTGGCAACCTAGGCGTCACTCTAAGGCGTTGCTCCACCAGATCGAATAGTTAGGGCCTAAGAAGTCAACGCCAGAAGCATAAAATACAATATAAATGCAACAGCTTTTCCATCGTATAAAATGAATAATTGCAAAGAGTTTGAAAGTAATGGTCATTTCTACGTTCCGGGCAACCTAGGTTTCACTCTAGGGCGTTGCTCCACCAGATCGAATAGTTAGTGCCTTAGAAGTCAACGTCAGAAGCATAAAATACAGTATAAATACAACAGCTTTTCCATCGTATAAAACAAATAATTGCAACCAGTGTGAAAGTTATGGTCATTTCTACGTTCCGGGCAACCTAGGCTTCACTCTAGGGTGTTGCTCCACAAGCTCGAATGGTCGGTGCCTTAGAAGTCAACGTCAGAATCTTAAAATACAATATAAATACAACAGTTTTTCCATCGTATAAAACGAATAATTGCAACCAGTGTGAAAGATATGATCATTTCTACGTTCCGGGCAACCTAGGCGTCACTCTAAGGCGTCGCTCCACCAGATCGAATAGTTAGGGCCTAAGAAGTCAACGCCAGAAGCATAAAATACAATATAAATACAACAGTTTTTCCATCGTATAAAACGAATAATTGCAACCAGAGTGAAAGTTATGGACATCTCTACTTTCCGGGCAACCTAGGCTTCACCCTAGGGCGTTGCTCCAACAGATCGAATAGTTAGGGCCTCAGAAGTCAACGCCAGAAGCATAAAATACAATATAAATCCAACAGTTTTTCCATCGTATAAAACGAATAATTGCAACCACTATGAAAGTTATGGTCATTTCTACTATCCGGGAAACCTAGGCTTCACCCTAGGGCGTTGCTCCACCAGATCGAATAGTTAGGGCCTTAGAAGTCAACACCAGAAGCATAAGGTACAATATAAATACAACAGCTTTTCCATCGTATAACAGGAGCAATAGCAACCAGTGTGGAAGATATGGTCATTTCTACGTTCCGGGCATCCTAGGTTTCACTCTAGGGCGTAGCTCCACCAGATCGAATAGTTAGTGCCTTAGAAGTCAACGTCACAAGCATAAAATACAGTATAAATACAACAGTTTTTCCATTGTATAAAACGAATAATTGCAACCAGTGTGAAAGCTATGGTCATTTCTACGTTCCGGGCAACCTAGGCTTCACTCTAGGGCGTTGCTCCACCAGCTCGAATTGTTGGTGCCTTAGAAGTCAACGTCAGAAGCTTAAAGTACAATATAAATACAACAGTTTTTCCATCGTATAAAACGAATAATTGCAACCAGTGTGAAAGTGATGGTCATTTCTACGTTCCGGGCAAGCTAGGCTTCACCCTAGGGCGTTGCTCCACCAGATCGAATAGTTAGGGCCTTAGAAGTAAACGCCAGAAGCATAAGGTACATTATAAATACAACAGCTTTTCCATCGTATAACAGGAACAATAGCAACCAGTGTGAAAGATATGGTCATTTCTACGTTCCTGGCAACCTAGGCGTCACTCTAAGGCGTTGCTCCACCAGATCGAATAGTTAGGGCCTAAGAAGTCAACGCCAGAAGCATAAAATACAATATAAATGCAACAGCTTTTCCATCGTATAAAATGAATAATTGCAAAGAGTTTGAAAGTAATGGTCATTTCTACGTTCCGGGCAACCTATGTTTCACTCTAGGGCGTTGCTCCACCAGATCGAATAGTTAGTGCCTTAGAAGTCAACGTCAGAAGCATAAAATACAGTATAAATACAACAGTTTTTCCATCGTATAAAACGAATAATTGCAACCTGTCCGAAAGTTATGGACATTTCTTCTTTCCGGGCAACCTAGGCTTCACCCTAGGGCGATGCTCCACCAGATCGAATAGTTAGGACCTCAGAAGTCAACGCGCGAAACATAAAACACAAAATAAATAGAACAGTTTTTCCATTGTATAAATCGAATAATTCCTACCAGTGTGAAAGTTATGGTCATTTCTACGTTCCGGGCAGCCTAGGCTTCACCCTAGTGCGTTGTTCCACCAGATCGAATAGTTAAGGCCTAAGAAGTGTACGCCAGAAGCATAAAATACAATATAAATACAACAGTTTTTCCATCGTATAAACCGGATAATTGCAACCAGTATGAAAGTTATTTTCATTTCTACTTTCCGGGCAACCTAGGATTCACCCTAGGGCGTTGCTCCAAACGACTGAATAGTTAGGGCCTTAGAAGTCAACGCCCGAAGCATAAAATGCAATAAAAATGCAACAGGTTTTCCATCATATAACAGGGATAGTTGCAACCAGTTTGAAAGTGATGGTCATTTCTACGTTCCGGGCACCCTAGGCTTCAATCTAGGGCGTTGCTCCACCATATCGAATACGTAGTGCCTTAGAAGTCAACGCCAGAAGCATAAAATACAATATAAATACAACAGTTTTTCCATCGTATAACAGGAATAATTGCAACCAGTTTGAAAGTTATGGTCATTTCTACTTTCCGGGTAACCTAGGCTTCACCCTAGGGCGTTGTTCCTCCCGATCGAATTGTTAGGGCCTAAGAAGTGAACGCCAGAAGCATATAATACAATATAAATACAACAGTTTTTCCATCGTATAAAACGAATAATTGCAACCAGTGTGAAAGTTATGGTCATTTCTACGTTCCGGGCAACCTAGGCTTCACTCTAGGGCGTTGCTCCAACAGATCGAATAGTTGGTGCCTTAGAAGTCAACGTTAGAAGCATAAAATACAATATAAATACAACAGTTTTTCCATCGCATAAAACGAATAATTGCAACCAGTATGAAAGTTATGGACATTTCTACTTTCCGGGCAGCCCAGGCTTCACCCTAGGGCGTTGCTCCAACAGATTGAATAGTTAGGTCCTTAGAAGTCAACACCAGGAGCATAAAATACAATATAAATACAACAGTTTTTCCATCGTATAACAGGAATAATTGCAACCAGTTTGAAAGTTATGGTCATTTCTACTTTCCGGGCAACCTAGGCTTCACCCTAGGGCGTTGTTCCACCCGATCGAATAGTTAGGGCCTAAGAAGTGAACGCCAGAAGCATATAATACAATATAAATGCAACAGCTTTTCCATCGTATAAAACGAATAATTGCAACAAGTGTGAAAGTTATGGTCATTTCTACTTCCCGGGCAACCTAGGATTCACGCTAGGGCGTTGCTCCAGCAGATTGAAAAGTTAGTGCCTAAGAAGTGAACGCCAGAAGCATAAAATACAATATAAATACAACAGTTTTTCCATCGTATAAACCGGATAATTGCAACCAGTATGAAAGTTATTTTCATTTCTACTTTCCGGGCAACCTAGGATTCACCCTAGGGCGTTGCTCCAACAGACTGAATAGTTAGGGCCTTAGAAGTCAACGCCCGAAGCATAAAATGCAATAAAAATGCAACAGGTTTTCCATCGTATAACAGGGATAGTTGCAACCAGTTTGAAAGTGATGGTCATTTCTACGTTCCGGGCACCCTAGGCTTCAATCTAGGGCGTTGCTCCACCATATCGAATACGTAGTGCCTTAGAAGACAACGCCAGAAGCATAAAATACAATACAAATACAACAGTTTTTCCATCGTATAACAGGAATAATTGCAACCAGTTTGAAAGTTATGGTCATTTCTACTTTCCGGGCAACCTAGGCTTCACCCTAGGGCGTTGTTCCTCCCGATCGAATTGTTAGGGCCTAAGAAGTGAAGGCCAGAAGCATATAATACAATATAAATACAACAGTTTTTCCATCGTATAAAACGTATAATTGCAACCAGTGTGAAAGTTATGGTCATTTCTACGTTCCGGGCAACCTAGGCTTCACTCTAGGGCGTTGCTCCAACAGGTTGAAAAGATAGTGCCTAAGAAGTGAACGCCAGAAGCATAAAATACAATATAAATACAACAGTTTTTCCATCGTATAAACCGGATAATTGCAACCAGTTTGAAAGTTATGGTCATTTCTACTTTCCGGGCAACCTAGGCTTCACCCTAGGGCGTTGTTCCTCCCGATCGAATTGTTAGGGCCTAAGAAGTGAACGCCAGAAGCATATAATACAATATAAATACAACAGCTTTTCCATCGTATAAAACGAATAATTGCAACCAGTATGAAAGTTATGGACATTTCTACTTTCCGGGCAACCTAGGCTTCACCCTAGGGCGTTGCTCCAACAGACTGAATAGTTAGGGCCTTAGAAGTCAACGCCCGAAGCATAAAATGCAATAAAAATGCAACAGTTTTTCCATCATATAACAGGGATAGTTGCAACCAGTTTGAAAGTGATGGTCATTTCTACGTTCCGGGCACCCTAGGCTTCACTCTAGGGCGTTGCTCCACCAGATCGAATAGCTAGTGCCTTAGAATTCAACGCCAGAAGCATAAAATACAATATAAATACAACAGCTTTTCCATCGTATAAAACGAATAATTGCAACCAGTATGAAAGTTATGGACATTTCTACTTTCCGGGCAACCTAGGCTTCACCCTAGGGCGTTGCTCCAACAGACTGAATAGTTAGGGCCTTAGAAGTCAACGCCCGAAGCATAAAATGCAATAAAAATGCAATAGTTTTTCCATCATATAACAGGGATAGTTGCAACCAGTTTGAAAGTGATGGTCATTTCTACGTTCCGGGCACCCTAGGCTTCAATCTAGGGCGTTGCTCCACCATATCGAATACTTAGTGCCTTAGAAGTCAACGCCAGAAGCATAAAATACAATATAAATACAACAGTTTTTCCATCGTATAAACCGGATAATTGCAACCAGTATGAAAGTTATTTTCATTTCTCCTTTCCGGGCAACCTAGGATTCACCCTAGGGCGTTGCTCCAACAGACTGAATAGTTAGGGCCTTAGAAGTCAACGCACGAAGCATAAAATGCAATAGAAATGCAACAGGTTTTCCATCATATAACAGGGATAATTGCAACCAGTTTGAAAGTTATGGTCATTTCTACTTTCCGGGCAACCTAGGCTTCACCCTAGGGCGTTGTTCCACCCGTTCGAATAGTTAGGGCCTAAGAAGTGAACGCCAGAAGCATATAATACAATATAAATACAACAGTTTTTCCATCGTATAAAACGGATAATTGCAACCAGTATGAAAGTTATGGTCATTTCTACTTCCCGGGCAACCTAGGATTCACGCTAGGGCGTTGCTCCAACAGGTTGAAACGTTAGTGCCTAAGAAGTGAACGTCAGAAGCATAAAATACAATATAAATACAACAGTTTTTCCATCGTATAAAACGAATAATTGCAACCAGTATGAAAGTGATGGTCATTTCTACGTTCCGGGAAACCAAGGCTTCACTCTAAGGCGTTCGTCCACCAGATCGAATAGTTAGGGCCTAAGAAGTCAACGCCAGAAGCTTAAAATACAATATAAATGCAACAGCTTTTCCATCGTATAAAATGAATAATTGCAAAGAGTGTGAAAGTAATGGTCATTTCTACGTTCCGGGCAACCTAGGTTTCACTCTAGGGCGTAGCTCCATCAGATCGAATAGTTAGTGCCTTAGAAGTCAACGTCAGAAGCATAAAATACAGTATAAATACAACAGTTCTTCCATCGTATAAAACGAATAACTGCAACCAGTATGAAAGTTATGGACATTTATACTTTCCAGGCAACCTAGGCCTCACTCTAGGGCGTTGCTCCACTAGATCGAATAGTTAGGGCCTTAGAAGTCAACGCGCGAAACATAAAACACAAAATAAATAGAACAGTTTTTCCATTGTATAAATCGAATAATTGCTACCAGTGTGAAAGTTATGGCCATTTCTACGTTCCGGGAAACCTAGGCTTCACCCTAGTGCGTTGTTCCACCAGATCGAATAGTTAAGGCCTAAGAAGTGAACGCCAGAAGCATAAAGTACAATATAAATACAACAGTTTTTCCATCGTATAACGGGAATAATTGTAACCAGTTTGAAAGTGTTGGTCATTTCTACGTTCCGGGCAACCAAGGCTTCACTCTAGGGCGTTGCTCCAACAGATCGAATAGTTAGGGCCTCAGAAGTCAACGCCAGAAGCATAAAATACAATATAAATCCAACAGTTTTTCCATCGTATAAAACGAATAATTGCAACCACTATGAAAGTTATGGTCATTTCTACTATCCGGGAAACCTAGGCTTCACCCTAGGGCGTTGCTCCACCAGATCGAATAGTTAGGGCCTTAGAAGTCAACACCAGAAGCATAAGGTACAATATAAATACAACAGCTTTTCCATCGTATAACAGGAGCAATAGCAACCAGTGTGAAAGATATGGTCATTTCTACGTTCCGGGCATCCTAGGTTTCACTCTAGGGCGTAGCTCCACCAGATCGAATAGTTAGTGCCTTAGAAGTCAACGTCACAAGCATAAAATACAGTATAAATACAACAGTTTTTCCATTGTATAAAACGAATAATTGCAACCAGTGTGAAAGCTATGGTCATTTCTACGTTCCGGGCAACCTAGGCTTCACTCTAGGGCGTTGCTCCACCAGCTCGAATTGTTGGTGACTTAGAAGTCAACGTCAGAAGCTTAAAGTACAATATAAATACAACAGTTTTTCCATCGTATAAAACGAATAATTGCAACCAGTGTGAAAGTGATGGTCATTTCTACGTTCCGGGCAAGCTAGGCTTCACCCTAGGGCGTTGCTCCACCAGATCGAATAGTTAGGGCCTTAGAAGTAAACGCCAGAAGCATAAGGTACATTATAAATACAACAGCTTTTCCATCGTATAACAGGAACAATAGCAACCAGTGTGAAAGATATGGTCATTTCTACGTTCCTGGCAACCTAGGCGTCACTCTAAGGCGTTGCTCCACCAGATCGAATAGTTAGGGCCTAAGAAGTCAACGCCAGAAGCATAAAATACAATATAAATGCAACAGCTTTTCCATCGTATAAAATGAATAATTGCAAAGAGTTTGAAAGTAATGGTCATTTCTACGTTCCGGGCAACTTATGTTTCACTCTAGGGCGTTGCTCCGCCAGATCGAATAGTTAGTGCCTTAGAAGTCAACGTCAGAAGCATAAAATACAGTATAAATACAACAGTTTTTCCATCGTATAAAACGAATAATTGCAACCTGTCCGAAAGTTATGGACATTTCTTCTTTCCGGGCAACCTAGGCTTCACCCTAGGGCGATGCTCCACCAGATCGAATAGTTAGGACCTCAGAAGTCAACGCGCGAAACATAAAACACAAAATAAATAGAACAGTTTTTCCATTGTATAAATCGAATAATTCCTACCAGTGTGAAAGTTATGGTCATTTCTACGTTCCGGGCAGCCTAGGCTTCACCCTAGTGCGTTGTTCCACCAGATCGAATAGTTAAGGCCTAAGAAGTGTACGCCAGAAGCATAAAATACAATATAAATACAACAGTTTTTCCATCGT